>NC_090924.1:829842462-830452740 GCF_040938575.1 Ambystoma mexicanum | reverse complement strand
CATCTAAGTGATCATGTGCTTCGGGTGGCACAGGAAGTTGAATAGGACTTTCTTTGCAGAATTTGCTAATGTCTGTGGCATTTATTTTCTCAACCGTTAATTTCACTCCTCTTCTGAAGCGGAGTGACTTCGGGGTGGAAGCAGATATGGAGGGTTTGCTTTTTGTAACTTGTGGCAACTTCGGCATCAGAGGCTTGAGACCAATGTTCAGGGAAGTTGGCATGCCGGTTTTAAGCGTGTTCATCATGATCCAAGGAGTACAAAAACAAGAAAAATCAAAGGAAAAATCAGAGAGAAAATATATATCGGGACGGCCCCCTTACCCACTGAGCCGCGGCGAAGCGGCAAAGCAGGACTTCAGGGGACTTGCTGGGTGCGCGCGCGCAGGTGCGCGCGCAGTCTCCCTTAAGTAGGTCCGCCCCCGTAAGGTAAGGCACAGCCTTCTGGGAAACGTGGTTGGAGATCCAAAGCGAAATCCAAAACGAAATGCAGCAAACAGCAGAAATTCCCTGCTGCAAAGCGGGACTTCAGGGGACTTGCTGGGTGCGAGCTTAATTCACTTTCGGATCTTTGACATAAAGATTGAACAATTTAGGTGTAAGAAGAACTCTGCATAATAAAAAGACAGGCCTTTAAAGAAGCATGCACTCGTCAATAAAATAAGTCGAATAAAGGACTCCCAACCTAGAGGTTAACTTGAGAGCAGGGAGCACGCCTGCAATGAAGTTTAATTTAAGAGTGATTCCCGACTAGTCATGATTCTAAAGTTATTTTTAGCTGCCAATTTTGCAAAGACAAATGCCCTTGTCTGCTAGTGCAAGCAAGACAGATTGAACAATATAATTCATTGCATACTTGAAATGTGCACCCACGTTCATGTGCAGACTGTGGGTGCAAGGTGGGAGTTTTACCGAAAGCCACTTTAATAATGGGGACTTATTTGGTTTTCATTTTTGAAAATAGTAATGTGAAAAAAATAATTTCCTCTGTCGTGATAACGTTCAGTTACTGTGCAACACTGCGTGATGCCAAAATGTCCTTCAGAAACATGTACGATGGCAACAACAATCTGCTGGCGAAAACAACATTTGCATCTGCTCTTTGAGAAAATGAATATATGAAATCAAATGACTTTTGGTAAAGCTTGGATGTTTTTTTTAATGTTGAGGCCAGTTATTTCTAGTTAATTTAAACCTTTACAGATTTTTCCTGAACTTTTTGTTGATAAGGGGAGACTTTTCAGACCTTCATTGCATATCCTGCTTCCACACGGTGATGTTAGATGAACAGTTTCTTCTCTATTTGGATGTTCCGAGAAAAACAGTTGCACTGAAACTGAAGGTGAACACCATTGTAAATTATGCTAAAACCATGGGACAAACTTAAATACTGCCACCGAAGGCACACACGCTTCTTATAAGCTGCCGGCAGAAAAGCACACAGACTGCGGCCCGAAGACATTTTGTACAGCAATACATGTATCACTTACATGTCACTATATAAAAACCACGAAGAGTGCACAATCAGAGATGAAACCTATGAAATGTTCATTGAGAAAATTGCTGCACCTGACCTGGCACATGATATTATATAAAAACCTCCACTGCTTACGGTCATCTCCCTACGATCAAAGAACATGATCTTGGCTGTATCAGGCAGCTGCACACCTACTGGTATTAGTGGCATTTGTGAGGGCTCTGAAGCACAGTTAGTTACAATATACAGTCTTGGTAGAGATACTAATTCTAATAAGCACCAGGACTATGAAGGACCAGCATACGGTCCCCAGCAAGGGATCCACACATTGCAATCAATGTCTTGGTGAATATGTGAGATGACACAGAACATCTGCGGTGAACATGGGGCCCCACACCACTGAAATACTAATATTAAAGTGCCAGGGATGATATGTAAAAAAGGTATGCATTCTGAGATTTGTAGTTAAGGGTGACATGTAATCTCCAATTTTCAAAGGTTTTGATGTGTGTGCCTATTCATGGGATATGGATTTGCCAGGCACTGTCATAATGATACTACCTGGTCATAAAATGCCAACAGCTTAAACTGGGTGTGAGTACAAAGTACATGGGCATACGAGATCAATGCTTAGCAAGTGCCAAATCCAGTTATCGTTGTCAATGCTTGTCTTTAACAAAATGTCAGTGCAAAGAACAACTGTGAGGACACACATATTGCTTATAAATTAAGTGGCTGAATCCACACTTAGTTAAATTATGTTGATCACATGCTTACCTCATTTACAAAGACAATTTCAACATTGACTTTCAAAAGACTGCTTAGAATGAACATAGGCAAGCCCTGTGCATCACCTAGTTTGTTGAAACTGGATGATAGAGCTTGCTCAAAGAAATCCCAGCCGGGTGTGTTTTGGGTGGGGTGGAACAGGTAGTAGACATTAGCCTTGTCATAACTGGTCAGTGGCATGGTAAATAACTAACCAACGCCCACAATGTGCCCCAGCTCACACCCCATTCCTCTAGCTGTACTCTAATGAGATACTTTCAGGTAATAGGCAGCGCAAATGCACAACCTGATAGCCAATACTATAAAGGACGGCCTAAATGGACAAAGGCTGAGCTAGTGAAATGGTGTCCCCCATGTCACTCAAAAACTATTGGAAAGAAACAGGATTAGAGAGTAGGATTTGTCCAGAAACTGGCAAGTCAACAAAATTCACCCAAACACCAGCAACAGCAGCCATTATTGCCCACATTTCCATTAACAACTGTTGCCATGCCATGCAAAGAAATATTATTTCACACAAGATATGAACATATTTACATGGTTAATATGTTTAGAAATATTTTTCTACATTCTGGTTCAACACGAATGTACAAGAACAGAGGTTTGTAATTAGTTTTGTTTTAATTGTGTAAGTCATGTTTATTTTCTTTTGTGACTTCTAAGTTAATGGTGAGTTGTTCATCATTTAATTTTAATATGAGTACTGATGAATCTTGTTTATATTGCTTGGATTATGCCACAAGGTTTTCTACTTTGGTTATTGATTTTCAATTTTGAATAAGTGGTTCTCTGCATGGTTCTTGACTGTTCATGAGATAGTTGACTCCCTTCGTGAGTTTCTTTATCAGTATGAGCTTGAAATTTATCATAGACATCCAAAAATGCATTCGTGTCTGTGGATTACATGTTTAATTAGAGTGAGTTTTGAAAGTCTTACTAAACCTCCCTCACAATGTTAGACCTGATCTGCCAGCCACTTCTTTTGTGCTATTTCAAAAAAAGACTTGCTGTCCAAAGAAGGACTTCTGTTTCTTCTGTTTAGATACCATGTGTCAATGAGATTACTTTTTCAGATGTCTTGGCTGTTTGGATTATCCTCATCTAGTTATTCAATCTGTTGGTATGATTTTAGTATTCTCTTTTGAGATGAAGATGGAGAACGTTTTATCCAGAGAATATTTTCAGATTTTCTATACTGGCGTCTGCCTGGGAAAAGATCTGCAGCTTCTGTATTCTCTATGTGAGAGCATTTCGATACCTAAGGGGTGCAGATTTTGAGAAAGGGTATTTTTCAGATGAAGTATCACCCGAGACATCTTTTAGCTCTGTTTTCTCAACTTTTGTGTGTTAGGTTGTAACATATCTTGCAACTGCAGTTTAAATGTCTGCAATGTATTGAAAGTTGAATGTGTTTTTAGGATAATTGCCTTTGTAACTGTGTCTAACAGCAGACTTGAAACCATTTACTTGAATTTTGGTGCAAACTGCTCTAGGGAATCCAAAATGACATTTGGTGTGGTATTTAACCGGATCTGTATATTGTATTCTATGTGAAAAGACCACATTTTAAAGGTCTCAAGAGAAAAAGACTGATGTACAATGCACAATTTTATATTGATCGGAAAACTAGCATTTTAAAGGTCTTTTTCTTTTGAGACCTTTAAAGTGCATTTTATTTTTTTTAGTATTCAGGGGCTTTCATCTCAGAGTCCCCCATTGTTTCTCCCACCCCCACCCTCTCCTGTGCGGTTTCTCTTAAATCTGCCATTTTGATGCTTAACCCCTACCCTCCTACCGCCCAAATCACCCACCCTCCAATCCCCCAAACGAAATCAGATACATACAGACAACACACACACCAACACACACACCAACACACTTACCCCTTCTCCTCGTCCTGTGCTTCCCGGTCCCAATGTGCCTGTCAGCCCCTGCCCACACTCGTGTGTGGCCGGGGCATGACAGTTCCATTTAGAAAGACTGCTCTGTGCAATCATGGAGTGTTCTTTCTAAATCACTAAAAAGATCTTTTCACCTAGAATGGTATATTGATGTCAGCAATATTTGACTCACTTATGTTTTTGGAAACACAAGAGCTTAGCTTGTAGCACATCATTTATGTCTTCTATAGGGAAGGTACATATAATATACATATAATATATTTTTCAATAAATTGTAAGACGGCTTATCAGTGTCATGGCCAAATTCATCCACAAAAGCACGGGAATATGTGGTGCTCCCTGAGATTGGTATTCTTTTCTCCAAAAGTAGTGTTCTACTTCTCCAAATGAAGGACAGTTTTTGGTGCAAGTAAAATATGACAGATAAATAAAATGGTGGTGGAAGTACATGTCACATTTACTTTATCTAGATAATAGAGTTCTCCGGGGCTGTTTAAGTCTCTTAGTTCTTTAATTTGATATGCATTGTTTAGTAGTTCATATAAGTCATCCCATGCTTATTCTGAACAACTGAGTTTAAAACTAGTTTCCTTAGCATGCAGATAATATCAGCATGACGTTAGAACCATATTATTCTATTCCATGCATATTTGCCCAGATATTTGTACTTATTGACTCACACACTACATTTTTGTCTTTTTATCTTTTAAAATAGTTCACTATCCAACATATTGATAACGTAGGTTCCAGCTTTTAGTGTGTGAGGACTTCTGTAACATAGAGTTACTTGTTCACTTTCGAATAAAAGATGGAAAATGTATTCAATGTTTTCATGGTATCTTGGATCTTCAGATTACATTCTGGATAGCCATACGTTGATGCACTAATATTTAAAGATCTACCGTCATGACTTACCCCTCTTCCTGTAGGGTAGAGTAATGGAAAACAGTGTGCTTCTAAACTTTTTTTCCATATATTGATTGGAGACCCTTGTCTTTACGCATTTGGTATAGCTCTAATGAGGTTGGATTGTGTATTGTACTGCTATATTATCTAGGATCAACATGTTTAAATTGACCAGTTTGTGGTGTGCCTTCATATATTTACATTGTATATTTTAAATTGTTCTCTTTGTTTTTGTCTTTAATGTATTCATTATGCTCTTTGAGATACACTAGAGCTTCTTTTACTTTGTTTAAGAAAACTACCTGTTGCCAATTGTATGTTGTCTTTTGTTGGTATGCCATTAACCAGTACAATTAAATATTGATGTACTGTTCTTCCTAGATCTAGAGTTCAATGCATTTTTTTAATGGGGTGTGCCCCCAACCCGTGTTTTTTTTACCCCTTAAAACCCTTTATAGTAAAAAAAACACTTTACCTACAAAGAAAATGCATTTTTCGATGCATTTTTTCGATGCTTGTAAGCGATATTCAATCAACACTACAGCTAAGTCAATGCCTAGTCTGGGATGCTGAGGAAAACCCTTATTGATGTATTTTTATATCCAGTTCAGTACTCTGGATGACAACCCTTGTATAACACCCCCCTCTTAGAATCCCCCTGACTCCACTGAGCCAAGAAGTAGGTTTGTTTTGCAAATTAAAAGGTTTATTTGGACAATTCAACAATATATATATCTATCACACATTATAAATAAATTGATAACTGATATCACACTTCAGAATATGACCGTGATCAACAATGGATAATGTTACAGGGGTACACTGATTTGGTTACTTAGGAGTAGAGTATAGGATGAGGTAGCTGAAAATGCTTGATGGTTTCAAGGAAATGCAAGGTGGAATAAAATGCAGTACAGAAATAACTTGTTATGATTTTAGCAAAAGGTAATATGATCACTTTTTCATTGACAATACACTCCCCCTCTATGCAATACAAGAAATGGAGCACACCGTCTTCAAGAATCCCAACAAATCACACTTTATAATGCAATACACAGTTCCAGTTCCCCAAGCAAGCTCAGAGGAAAACAGGTAGAGGTTTGAAACACAGGCCCAAAATGCTTTTAAATGTGATGGCAATGGATGGGAAAATGTGCCAACTGATTTTAATTCCCTCTAGAGATTCGGGGTGAGTGGGAGATGTGTGTTGGTATTAGTTCAGGCTCACTTTAGCAATGCTCTATGAGTTATTACCAAGTTGCAAACGGATTTTAACAAAAGAAAGAATGGAGCTGCTATTTTGACAAGTGGAGAAATTGAGCCGAAATCGCAAATCGCAGTAAATTTCGCGAGTGCGTAAATCATGATTGCGGAAAAAGTATAAGGAGTAGGAAGTCGGTTCTAGGTTTGTTGGAAAGCCTAGAATCACAGCTTTAAAATGAATTACGTTCCTAGCCCAAACGGTTCCAGAGATATGGACGATTTAATACAGGTAGATTTTCGGATTTAAAGTAAAACTCAAAATGACAGGTGACAGCTTGCAGCTGCAGAATTGACAGGTGACAGTTGTGCAGCTTTAAAAATGACAGATGACATGATTTCTAGGAGGCTGTTCTACTTAGGTTAAAATAGTTTGGATTAGATTATTTTAACTAAGAGATTGGTTCTGCACAGTTCTGCTAGGTACTCACAATATCAATTTGAAATAGGCCTCGTCACGGTCTGGTCAGGTTGGACGGGACTTCCGGCGGGTGGTTCTGAAGTCCCGGCTATCTGGGTCAGCTCTGCTCTCTGGGTCTGTCAAGCACCGGATCTGCTCACAACGGTCTGGTTTGTGGTTCTCTCGGGTTCCGGATACAGCACTGCTTTCTGGATACTGCTACAGGTTCTTGCAAAAATTCTTGGGAAAAATTCAAACAGCTCGCCCAGCTGTTGACTAGTTTGATTGGTTTTGAGGCCTGCTGAAGAGGATTCAGCTGGTGGATTCAGGCCTCTCTGCTACAAATTCTGGAGTTAATTTCTGCTACAGGTTCTGGAGATTGATGGATTTGAAGTCTGGATCTCTGGATGTGAAGTCGTCGGTCAGCATGCTCCGCAGCAAATGGAATTGAATGTCTCTACTTGTCCCAGCAGTCTCTTTTTATGTGTTTTGAAAATGGGTGTGTGCCTGGGCCTAGCTAAGCCTGCCCCTCTCTACTTGTCATTGGCCCAATTCTCCCCTCGCCCATGATTGGGGGAAGGAAATGGATTGTCATCATGATGAGGTCGGTTTATGGGTCAGAGGATCCTCCCCTGGTCAATTTGCACACAAATCTATTTCTGACCCAAATACATATTTATCTATGTACCATTTTTCTAATATTATAGGTCCAGTTAACATATTTTCTGTAGCACCAAACCATCCGATCCCTGTCTTTGTACGATGTCGTGTCCACTGATGACAGAATTCTCCCCTTTTCATCCAGATAATGACCTCTAAACCTTTCCAGATTTTACACAAATGTGCACCAGGGATATGGGTTACAGATGATAAAGTGTCAGATTTTTAACATGCAGACATTTGGAGTGAGACCCTATTTTCCGCTAGCAACCCCCCAGAATACACCACAGGGTCCCAACGCCTCTTAAAACGTGCACAGAAAAATCACAAGAATACTGATATTACTTATATAATTTTGACAGGTCCGTACTATGAATTATCCATCTTTTTAAAAGTATGCCCTGGTCAAAAAGGGGTGTGGCTTCCCACATCACATGGTGGAATAACTGGTTTATCCACTTCCCCCAAGCCAGCTTGTTCACAGAGGCACAGCTGCCCCCCAGTTTCTCCCAAGAGGAAGCTATTTTACGATGCCCCCAATATAACATTTGCCTGAGTCAAGGAATTTGCAATGTTCAGTTTCCTGCAGTGCCCCTCCCCTAATCTAATCAGATAGGTGTCAGCTCCTTTTGGCAAGGGGCAGCAGGATGCAGATCGGCCTGGGAAGAGTGGCTGAGCAGGTTTCAACTCCTGTCGGGGGTAGTTGTCAGGCAGAATCCAGTTTCATTAAGCCAGGTTTCAGCTTAATGTCACTTTTTGTTCCCAGTTTTCTAAATTCAAATCAAACTGACAATTTTTACATATACATTAAATAATTACTTCCTTCAAGTCATTTCAGAATATAGTTTTACATTGTATCCACCTCTTAGCAAGTCTTTCCTTGGCCTGGCTTTGTTTCATTTGTTCAGTTTTACACAAAAGTCTGGTGGTTTTAAAACGCCGGCTTTCTGATAGTGGTGAGTACCGGTATTGCAACCATTTTTGGGATTAAGAAAATGAATTCCCCACAGTTCTGAGTTGCTTTTTGGCAATCAGCATTGCCATTCCCAATGGTTTCAGGCTACTGTGTGTGTAGCCCAATGATGGTTTTAGGCAGTGCCTTCCTGTGCTCACGACATAGGGAAAAATGGGTGGCAGCCTATTCTTCATGTTTTCCCTGTGCACTCTCTGAGGAGTTCTGGCCATCATGATGTTTTCCATGCCAGTACTGCACAGTTTTATGGTAGGGCTTGGATGCATGGGTAAAAACATCCCACAAGCCCCCCTCTTGCGATGGCAATTCTGTCCTTTCACTGATGGAACTCGCAAGATCTGGGATGTTCGCCTCCTCTTCTTCCAATTCCATAGGTGGCACAGTTCAGCATCTTTTCCTCCCTCCAGTCGATCAATCAGTTCTCCTTGCTGGTCCTGATGGGAGGATTGGGCGGTACCCCGTGCCCCTCGGGTCTCTGCTCCCGGCCCCCGGTCGTCCTCCTTGGTCAGTCTCCATGGTTTCATCTCTCCTAGGATGATAAAGCAAAGCGGCAATACACATTCCTAGACATTTCTTACCCCCCACTGATATGGTGGGGTGGCATATACATTTTATAGTCAAAACATTTGCGTTGTTATTTTAACCAAAACAAGATATAATTATAAGACATTTTTTTCCAATCATAATATTTTAGAGACTATATGTGGGATTTTTTAGGGTTGGAATTGAATTACTCTGGAGCGGTCCCCTCTGGTATTGCAGAGAACTCCTCCAGTTGTTGCACAGTGTGTCTGGGAGGGCAACACTTTAGCTGATTTATATGGACCCACTTGTCTTCCCCCTCTGCCAAATCGCCTTTGGGGATGCGGATCTTGTAGGCCACAGGGGAAATTTTGTCTATAATTTCAAAAGGTCCCTTCCATGTAGGCAAAAATTTTCGCTGTTTGGCCTGGTTACTTTGGAAATTGTATAGATAGACCCGGTCCCCCACAGTATATTCCTTCCTGGTGGTCTTCAGGTCGTAGTGGGTTTTCATGCTATCAGCTGATTCCGCTGAGCATAGGCAAAAGCATGCTGAAGGTGTTTCCTTAAATTCTCCACATACTCATGAGTTGTGGAGGCATTTATCAGTGTCTGCTCTTGAGTCCTGTAGAGCAAATGCTGGGGAAGCACCATCTTGCGTCCAGTCATCAACTCAAATGGTGAAATTTTAGCTGCAGATGAAGGGGTAGATCTGCAGGACCAGATGTAATCGGATATCCCAACTTGGCCCGCAATCTGCCACAAACTTTTTTAATATGCTCACAATGGTTTGGTTGTATCTCTCTACTGCTCCAGAAGAAGCTGGCCTGTAAGCAATATGTAACTTCCTTTTGACCCCCAGTATCTCCCACATCTTTGTCATTACTTCACTGGTGAAGTGGCTACCCCTGTCTGACTCAATCCTTTGAGGTAGACCAAAACGGGAAAAGATGTGGTTAATCATCAGGGCAGCTGCTGTTTCTGCCTTGCAGTTTGGGGCTGGGAGACATTCCACCCACTTGGTAAACAAGCATGTAACGGTCAACATGTACTTGTTTCCTCTAGGCGAGCGGATTACAGGGCCTACAAAGTCGATTTGCAAATCTGACCATGGCAGTGTCATCCCCCTCTTTTGGAGAGGTGCACGGTGTGTGAGGGATGATGGCTGAAATTGTGCACACACAAGACACCCCTTCAAGTATTGGTCGAGGTCCTGCCCCATGTGTGGCCAGTATGCAACCTCTCTTAAGATTTCCAGTGTTGTGTGAAACCCCCTATGACCAGCGGTGGCCTCATCCTGGGCGTGACTTAACATCAGGCTTCGGAATGAGATAGGGACCATCACTGATCATGGCCAGCTTGGGATTTCCTTACCAACAAACCGTCTTGGATTCGGAACCTTTTTTGACATTTCATCAACACTCTTAGGTCCTCTTTCCCAATGTAATCGGTATCCGTCAGGGGAAAGTACTCAGGGTCCTCAATGTGTTGGTAAAACTTACCAATTATTGGATCCCCCTTCTGAGCTGTAATCAAATCAGCATCAGGGGTCTCCTTACTCCATTGGGCAGTTGAAAGATCATTGAGAGCATTTGTCTGGGACCTAGTGATAGCAGTGACCTGGATTTCCCCCAACAGGGACTCTATTTCGATTAGATCCCCTTGGATGGCCCGGGTTTTGGCCAGCTGACCAGCTAAGTCATTTCCAGTTTTGTCTGGTCCCTCTACTTTGGAATGACCCTTGATCTTCTTCCAGTAGATGGTCATCCCATTCGAGGTGAAAAGATCATCAATGTTTTGTATTAACTTCCCATGTTTCAGGGGTTTGTTATTAGCACATAACATGCCTCTGGTTTTCCAATTAACCAGGTGCTCCACAAACCCGTTCCGTACATAATCCGAATCGGTGATTATGACCAGTTTGTGGAGTTGATGTTGGACAGCAGTGAGGATGGCCTGATGCACAGCCATCAACTCTGCCACCTGACTACTTTGGGGACCAATTTTGTATCCAGCTGAGGGTTCTGGAAACTCCTTCACCCAGGCATTCCCTACGCCGGCCACCAGTTCTTTCTCCCCATGGTTGTCAACATTGTAAGAGCATCCATCCACATAGACAGTGGGCATTCCCTCACACTTGTCTTCTTCAAAGACTTTGTGTGGGGAATTAAGGTATGCCTCCATGTTGTCCTTGATTTTTAGACTTTCGTCCTCGAGACAGTTTTCGCTGGCACAATCATGCAAGTCAGCCAGACCTTGCGCGAGGGGACTCTTCTTGTTTTGGCCATATCTGACCTCCACAGGAAAGCCTTGCATTGACAGAATCCAGGAAGTAATTCGGGAATTACTCACATTTCCGGCCCGTATTCTGTCACTTTGGAGATATTGCAGAGGCTGGTGTGGAGTCTCCACTATGATGTGTTCCCCCTGGATAAACGGGCGGTAATTCTTCAATGCCCACACCGTAGCCAGGCGTGCCTTCTCACAATCGTTGAATTTTTCCTCCACAGAAGATAAAGTTTGACTCGCATAGGAGATTACTTTATTGACCTTGTCATGCTTTTGGTATAATACTGCCGTCAAGCACATATTAGAGAACCCTGTCTGCAGGAAGAACTCCTTGTTTCTGACAGGGTAAGCTAGGCAAGGCGCTTGTGAGAGGCTTCTTTTGAGTTGTATTACTGCCTCGGATTGTTCTGGACCCCATTCACACTTGACCCCCCCCCCTTCAAGAGATGAATCAGGGGTCTAGTGATCTCTGCATAGCCTTCAATGAACTTTCTGCTGTAATTAGTCAGTCCAAGGAAGCTCCTTAGTTCCCGCAGAGTTGTGGGGTCTTTCAGTTTCTGAAGTGCTTCCACTTTCTTTTCCTGGGGACAGAGACCCTGAGGAGTAATCTCATGCCCCAAAAAATTAACACGGGTTCTACACCACTGTGCTTCCTGGAAGGAAAGTTTTGCTCTGGCGGCCCTCAACTGCGTCAGAACATAACGGATCTCTGCTATGTGTTCTTCCACAGATGAACTTTTGATGAGGACATCATCTACATAAGCCAGGTTACCCCTCACACCCAGGTCGGGCATGGCCTTATGTAGGAAAATGTTGAATTCATTGCCGGAGTTGAGGTATCCGAAGGGTGTCCGGGTCCATGTGTACTGCTGGCCCCCAAAGGTAAAAGCCAGTTTGTATTGGTCCTCCCTACTGACAGGCACGGTCCAGTATCCATTGGTCAGGTCTATTGCTGTGAATACCTGTGACCCCTGGATCTGGGCCAGCCCTTGGTCAATGTAGGACAGAGGCCATCAGGAAGTATGGACCCGTTTGTTGAGCTCCCTGAGGTCGGCGCAGAGTCTCCACTGGCCGTTTGGCTTCAATATTTCCAGCATCGGATTATTGAAAGTGCTGTGGACTGGATGGATTATTCCCCGGGACTCAAGGTTCTTAATTATTTCAGTAAGGGACTACATGGATGCGAGAGGCAAACGATATTGCTTCACAACCACTGGAGTCATTCCAGGGTCCGTGGGAATTGTTGTTGTGTGGATGTCGGTGCGACCACAGTCATAAGAGTCTACCGCAAAGAGATCTTGGAAATCCAAGAAAACTTGTTTCAACTTTTGCTTCTGTTCCAGAGTCACGCAGGCATCAGCTAGGTTGACTCTCTCTTCCACCATCTGCCTCAAGCCTGGAAAGACTTCTGGTTTGGCTATCTCAGCAGCCTCCTCCAGCTGGGTGGAGAAGTCCCTGGTCAGAGTGCTGATTTGGACTGGAGGTTTCAGGTGGGTAAGGCAGCCCTCATGGACCTGGAAAATCATCTCATCCCTCCTGAAGTCACAAGTCACATCTTCCTTACCATAAGTGCAAGAAGTGTACACCAGGAAGTTCCCCCTATGCCGGATGAAAATCCTGTCTGGTGTTGTATTGTCCTCACTGTCACTGTCAAAACAGTCCTTGGGGATTGGTCCTAACAGTTAATTTCCTAAATCAATGGAGAAATGTCGGTCATCAACCGCCATTCCAATAATGGTGCCTGCGGCTAGAGTAATACTCTTTAAGTCGCTGTTATCCACCTCTATTGGAATGGTGTCATGTTCTATGTTGACTAATGGAGTTGGGTTTACCCCTAACCCTTGCTGTTGGAGAGAAGCATTTAGATGTATATAAGCATCAGGTTTTTTCAATTTTTTTCCTCTTTTAACTTTCACTTCCAGGGGGAATTGTCGGGTCCTTTCTGGGATGGTGACTTCCTCTTTAATCTGAATTTCAACTGCATAAGGTAGCAATTGAGCTGACCTAAATGCTTTTTCTGAATCATCAAAGCCCATGGGATTATCCGCTAATCGGGACCAAGCTTTGAAGTTTATTAGGTCCAAACTAATGGCGAAGCGATTGAGAATGTCACTGCCTAAGTAAAAGGCGGCAGTGACGTCTCGCACGACCCAACAATTATGGACTATGCTCTTGTTGCCAATGGAGATTTTGAGCATACACCTGCTTGGCAGGAGATGTTTGGAATTAGGTGCTTCCAGGTCCATTTCCCATTTGTCTATCAGTTTGAATGTGGGAATGGCTGGATCTTTTGGGAGTTGGCGGAACATGGCTTCGCTAATGAAGCTCTTACCGTTGTTCACACACACTCGAGCGAGAACAGAGTCCTTCCCATCATTTAACTGAACAGGGATGAACAACTGCTCTCCAATTTGCTGAATATCAGCCAGGCTCTGAGCTAATTTCACATCTTTCTGGACTATAGGAGTGGGAGTTTCTGATTGTGGATTAGTAAAGAATTCCAGGGTGTTTCCATCCAGTGTGGAATACCACCTTAAACTGGAAGGAAGGTTGATTTTCAGAAATAGAGAGGATCCCCCATCACCAGTCTGTTGTCCTACTGCTATTACTGTCACGTCTGGAATTTTGTTGTTCTGGGAGTGAAATTCTACTTGGTCAGATTTTTGTTCAACCATGTGGCAGGTGCCATTTAAACTAACATGGTTGACACTCTGTTTTAATTTTATTGGTCGGCTAGTCTGGGTCCAGAGGACCTTGTTTATGCAATCTATTAGGGGTGACAACCTTCTCAGGAGGTCATTCCCTAGTAAACAAGGGGTGCCCTCTGGAGTCACTACTATGACCGGGTGTTTCACCTTGTGTCGCCCAATTTTAATGTCCAAATCTGCCGTCCCCAAACGGGAATTTCCTTCCCGTCAAAGTTCTGGAGTTGTCCAGGAAGAGAGGTGAGAGGAATACAGTAATTCTCCCCACTTCCTGCATTCAGTTCATCAAAGGCCCTTCTGGACAGAAGGGTAGCTTGAGATCCAGTGTCCACCAGTGCCAAAATTGTACCCTGCCCCTGTACTTGTACCGGGGCATAATATCTTCCCTCCTTCTCCTCAAGGGGGCACAGATAATGCACATTTTTGGACAACTGGTGGGCTGACTTTCTGGTTTTGGACATTGCTAGCGAAGAAATTTCGGCAGAATTCTGTGGAGAGCCTGTGGAATCTGAAAGAAAAAGTTGGAAACTGGAAATGGTTTTGGGTTCGGGGCCGCCCCCATTTTTGGAGGCAGTCATCAGGATGGGTTTGACCCATGGGATTTTGGTATTGTCGGTTCTGGGATGAGATGATGGGCGGCGGTAGCTCAGTCTCCACATCTCCCCAGTCTGAATTGGCATCCCTTGGGACCCATTTTCCTTGGGAGGAGTTCCCCCATCTCTGAAGGAGAAGATCCTTTTCCCAGGATCCTCTTGGGATCCCTCTCCCTCAAATTGGAAGACCTGTACCTCCTCCACAAAGTGGGTCTATTTGGGTCCTTTGTTTCTCTGACCCCCCTCTGCTCCTTCGGTGGCAGACTTTCAGGGGCAGGAGATTTTGTTTCCGGTTCCTGGTTTTCCAGGGGCTGTTTACAAGTTGGGAAGGAAGCTTCCTCCAAGGCTGTACACCCACCTTCCCCTTGTGCCTCCTCCCTGGGAACCGGTGGGTTATTGGGGTGCTGCCCCCGTCATTGTTCTGGAGCACCAGGTCCAGAGTTTGGGGCATTCTGCGGTGGCATGCTCATCTGAGGGTTCTGTTGAGCCCTCAGTATGTGACCCAGATCCCGTGCCATATTTTGGACCTGGCGCTCAAGTTGTGAAACCTGCTCAGGCTGATACGGGGCTCTATTTTCTCCCCTGGGCTGATCCCGGGAAGGGTAGCTATCCCTTCTTTGGTAATACCCCGGATTGGGAAGATTTGGGTACCCCTCCACTCTTGGCCTCCCCACCTCCGGATTAGGTGGTCTGGGCTCAGGGAATTGGGGAAAGAAGGATGGATGGTTTTGGGGTTGGACATTGGGTGGATACCTGGGAAAAATGTTCTGCCCAGGATTTGGTGAATTTCTGCCCTCGTGGGGGAAGTTAGGAGGGAAGTTCCCTGGATCAGGTGCTTGGCTGGATCCCCCCCTTGGGCTGGAGGAGTCCACACATAACCCAGGATGGGTCGGTTTCCCTTGTAGCGGGGACTTACATAGTCAGGGGAGCAGGGGACCCCATTTGTGGGACTACCTCCTCGACTCCCTGTCTGTGACTGGCCCGAGGGCCTTCTGGGCTGTGAATTATTTGGTGCAGGCAGGTTTTTAGGCCCCCCCATCTCCAAATCTAAAACTGGGGCAACCTTTACCTCTGCCACTTTGGCAGCAGCAGCGGTGCTGTTGGTTTTGGGGTTTTTTGGCGCATTATTTTTATTTTCGAAGGGCTTCTGCACATCATAGATCCGGGCAGCCTGTTCAATGACCCAGTCTAAAGATCTTTTCTCATGAAAATCTCTCACGAGCTGGGTCATTATGTATTTGGGTAAGGCATGGAAAAACGTATTGATAAATTCTCTGCTATCCGTGCGCACCCTTCTGGTGGTCTGCGAAAAAGCACGCTTTAATTCTTGCACAAACTCTTGTGGGGCCTGACCCTCCCCACATTGCAAATTGTAGGCTGCTTTGCGAGCCTCTTGAGGATTTCTGTGCACAGAAAAATGTTTCAAGATGGCCGCCCTGTATGTGGACCACCTTGAATGGTTTTGATCCTCCAGCCCTGCAAAGAAACTGGAGTATTCTGGTGAGAAGGTCCATTTGACGTACTGGATGCAGCTACTGCTGTCCTTCAAATGGAAAGTCTCCATCATTTGCTCATAGAGCTCCAAGTGTTCCCAAACAGAATACTTGGCGTTCTTATGATAAGGCGTGATGACACTCCTTATTGCCTTTATTTGTTTCAATGGGTCCTTAAGCAAGGCCCTTTTTGCCTTATTGGCCTTTTTGGTTCGGGTAACCCTGGTCCATTCATCCTCTGACTCAGAAGCACTGCTCCCAGAGTTGCCCGTCTGATCTTCCAGGTTTTCCCGGATTCTGCGAGCCTGGGAATGGCTGGCAGAATGTGGGGACCTGGTCTCCTGTGTCCTGTAATGCTCAGAGGAGTCTTCAGATCCGTCCTTGCTGCAAGGATTTGATGGGTACCCCCCCCACTGACCTAACTGGGCAGAGGTTTTCAGGATGCCCTTAATGGGCCTACTCTCCTGGGGTTCCCCACTAAACTGCACTGTGCTTGGGTGCCCATACCCGGATGCCCGCCAATCCATTCCTGGGAGGTACTGGCCCATGAGCCCCATACTTCTAGCTGGATAGTAATCTGCCATCCCCGTGGCCCTGGGCTCATGTGCGCAAGGGGACATGGGGGTGGCAGAGTCCAGGGACTGGGAGAGATGAAGGCCTCTGGTACTAGGGCTCCTGAGGTTATGCTCAGGGGTTTCTCTTTCCCAGCGGACCTCATCTCTATCCGCCCCTGCTTCCTGTTGCAAAGCAAGAGCTTGCGCTTTCAGTTCCTCAGTTAAGGCCTTACTACACTCTTATCAGTCTCTCCTGCATCGCTACCTGTTGCTGGAGCCTATCATTGTGCTTGCAGAGAGCGTCATTCTCTCTCTGTGCCTCCTGATTGGTCCTGGAGTACTGGGCCAGTCTCTGCTGCAGGAGGGTTACCTCCTCAGCTGTGTCCCTATTGGCCTGCTCCTTTCTTGCCAGAGCATCCTCCACCCTCCCGGTGTGCTCTAACAAGTTCTGGTGTTCTTTTTGGAGGTCACCCAGTCCCTGGAGGGCCAGGTGATTTTCTTCCATTTTCCTTTTTAAGTGGCAGACTTCCTGGCCTAAGGTATCCCTTTCCTGACTAAGAGCCTGCATCTGTGCCGCCAGATCGTCCCTTTGCCTTTGGAAGGCACCAGCTTTCTGGCGCTCCTGATCAAACTCTGCCTGGGTATCCAGGTCTTTCAGAATCAATGTATTGCTTTCCTCTTTCTCTCTGTCTAATCGACTTTGCAGGGTGGCTACCTGCTCTGTGCATGCCCTGTTGAAATCCAGTTGTTGCTCCAGCTGCTGGCTCTGCAGAAGGGAGTCCAAACCTTCTTGGTACTCCTTCTGCAAGGCCAGAAATCTGGTATCCTGTTCAGCCTTTTCCTGTTGCAGCCTATCCATATCCTCCTTTATTTTAGTGATGTACTGTCTGCTGTCATTTTCTGACTCCTGGCTCCCGTGCAGCCTCTGCTCAGAAGAGACCAGATCAGATTGGGCCTTTTCTAACGCCATCTGTTGCCTACTTGCCAGATCTTGGCCTTCAGCACATTTGTCCTGCATGGCTCCCATATATAGATACAAATATGCCGCTATCCTAACCATCTTGTCGTGTTCATCTTTGACTTTAGGAGCCATGTATAATTCACCCAGGGCCACATGTAATGGACCCTGATCTCCCCATATACATGACCCTGTTTCAGTGACCTGTTGCGCGATTGCCTGCAACCAGACCGTTTGGTCCTGATGAGTCCACTCACCTCTCACAAATAGCTTATGTAAGAAGTGCTCTCTGGCTATTTTCATATCTACCAAGGTCGTCATTCTGGAATTTGAGTTCCTTCCTGACTTACAGACGTTTGTATTTTATTTTGCAAAACAGACCGTTTCCTTAGAGCGTTCCTTTGAGGGATGCTTTCACAGTGTAAAACAGCGTGGTGATCTAACCGGATATGTGTATCTGGTCAGTTGGCACACTGTATTAATCTGCACAAGTGGTAAGCATAACCCAGAATATCCCGGCTCCGAGCCCCCACTTTTGTAAGCGATATTCAATCAACACTACAGCTAAGTCAATGCCTAGTCTGGGTTGCTGAGGAAAACCCTTATTGATGTATTTTTATATTCAATTCTGTACTCTGGATGACAACCCTTGTATAACACCCCCCCTCTTAGAATCCCCCTGACCCAACTGAGCCAAGAAGTAGGTTTGTTTTGCAAATTAAAAGGTTTAATTGGACAATTCAACAATATATATATCTATCACACTTTATAAATAAATTGATAACTGATATCACACTTCAGAATATGACCGTGATCGACAATGGATAATGTTACAGGGGTACACTGATTTGGTTACTTAGGAGTAGTGTATAGGATGAGGAAGCTGAAAATGCTTGATGGTTTCAAGGAAATGCAAGGTGGAATAAAATGCAGTACAGAAATAACTTGTTATGATTTTAGCAAAAGGTAATATGATCACTTTTTCATTGACAATTCACTCCTCCCCTATGCAATACAAGAAATGGAAGGAGAGCACACAGTCTTCAAGAATCCCAACAACTACACACTTTATAATGCAATACACAGTTCCAGTTCTCCCAGCAAGCTTAGGGAAAACAGGGATGAGTTTTAAACACAGGCAAATTACTTTAATGTGGTTTGCAAGGAAGTGAAAAGGTGCCAAAATTGCTTTTAATTCCCTCTAGAGGTTCAGGGTAGGTGATGGCTACGTTATATTAGTTCAGGTTCACTTTAACAATACTCTATGAATGATTAGCAGATTGCAAACAAATTTTAGCAAAGAGAAGCAAAAAGCTGATGATTTCTACAGATGAAGAAATCGGGCCAAATCGCAAATCGCGGTAAATTTCGCGAGTGCGTGTCTCGCGATTACGGGAAAAGTATAGCGAGTAGGAAGTCGGTTCTAGGTTCGTTGGAAAGCCCAGAATCACAGCTTTAACATGACAAACGCTTCCATAGATACGGACGATTTAATAAAGGTAGATTTTCGGATTTAAAGTAAAACTCAAAATGACAGGTGACAGCTTGCAGCTGCAGAATTGACAGGTGACAGTTGTGCAGCTTTAAAAATGACAGATGACACGATTTCTAGGAGGCTGTTCTACTTAGGTTAAAATAGTTTGTATTAGATTATTTTAACTAAGAGATTGGTTCTGCACAGTTCTGCTAGGTACTCACAATATCAATTTGAAATAGGCCTCAACACGGTCTGGTCAGGTTGGACGGGACTTCCGGCGGGTGGTTCTGAAGTCCCGGCTATCTGTGTCAGCTTTGCTCTCTGGGTCTGTCAAGCACCGGATCTGCTCACAACGGTCTGGTTTGTGGTTCTCTCGGGTTCCGGATACAGCACTGCTTTCTGGATACTGCTACAGGTTCTTGCAAAAATTCTTGGCAAAAATTCAAACAGCTCGCCCGGCTGTTGACTAGTTTGGTTGGTTTTGAGGCCTGCTGAAGAGGATTCAGCTGGTGGATTCAGGCCTCTCTGCTACAAATTCTGGAGTTAATTTCTGCTACAGGTTCTGGAGATTGATGGATTTGAAGTCTGGATCTCTGCATGTGAAGTCGTTGGTCAGCATGCTCCGCAGCAAATGCAATTGAATGTCTCTACCTGTCCCAGCAGTCTCTTTTTATGTGTTTTGAAAATGGGTGTGTGCCTGGGCCTAGCTAAGCCTGCCCCTCTCTACTTGTCATTGGCCCAATTCTCCCCTCTCCCATGATTGGGGGAAGGAAATGGATTGTCATCATGACGAGGTCTGTTTATGGGTCAGAGGATCCTCCCCTGGTCAATTTGCACACAAATCTATTTCTGACCCAAATACATATTTATCTATGTACCATTTTTCTAATATTATAGGTCCAGTTAACATATTTTCTGTAGCACCAAACCATCCAATCCCTGTCTTTGTATGATGTTGTGTCCACTGATGACAGAATTCTCCCCTTTTCATCCAGATAACAACCTCTAAACCTTTCCAGATTTTACACAAATGTGCACCAGGGATATGGGTTCTGGGATGAGATGATGGGCGGCGGTAGCTCAGTCTCCACATCTCCCCAGTCTGAATTGGCATCCCTTGGGACCCATTTTCCTTGGGAGGAGTTCCCCCATCTCTGAAGGAGAAGATCCTTTTCCCAGGATCCTCTTGGGATCCCTCTCCCTCAAATTGGAAGACCTGTACCTCCTCCACAAAGTGGGTCTATTTGGGTCCTTTGTTTCTCTGACCCCCCTCTGCTCCTTCGGTGGCAGACTTTCAGGGGCAGGAGATTTTGTTTCCGGTTCCTGGTTTTCCAGGGGCTGTTTACAAGTTGGGAAGGAAGCTTCCTCCAAGGCTGTACACCCACCTTCCCCTTGTGCCTCCTCCCTGGGAACCGGTGGGTTATTGGGGTGCTGCCCCCGTCATTGTTCTGGAGCACCAGGTCCAGAGTTTGGGGCATTCTGCGGTGGCATGCTCATCTGAGGGTTCTGTTGAGCCTTCAGTATGTGACCCAGATCCCGTGCCATATTTTGGACCTGGCGCTCAAGTTGTGAAACCTGCTCAGGCTGATACGGGGCTCTATTTTCTCCCCTGGGCTGATCCCGGGAAGGGTAGCTATCCCTTCTTTGGTAATACCCCGGATTGGGAAGATTTGGGTACCACTCCACTCTTGGCCTCCCCACCTCCGGATTAGGTGGTCTGGGCTCAGGGAATTGGGGAAAGAAGGATGGATGGTTTTGGGGTTGGACATTGGGTGGATACCTGGGAAAAATGTTCTGCCCAGGATTTGGTGAATTTCTGCCCTCGTGGGGGAAGTTAGGAGGGAAGTTCCCTGGATCAGGTGCTTGGCTGGATCCCCCCCTTGGGCTGGAGGAGTCCACACATAACCCAGGATGGGTCGGTTTCCCTTGTAGCGGGGACTTACATAGTCAGGGGAGCAGGGGACCCCATTTGTGGGACTACCTCCTCGACTCCCTGTCTGTGACTGGCCCGAGGGCCTTCTGGGCTGTGAATTATTTGGTGCAGGCAGGTTTTTAGGCCCCCCCATCTCCAAATCTAAAACTGGGGCAACCTTTACCTCTGCCACCTTGGCAGCAGCAGCGGTGCTGTTGGTTTTGGGGTTTTTTGGCGCATTATTTTTATTTTCGAAGGGCTTCTGCACATCATAGATCCGGGCAGCCTGTTCAATGACCCAGTCTAAAGATCTTTTCTCATGAAAATCTCTCACGAGCTGGGTCATTATGTATTTGGGTAAGGCATGGAAAAACGTATTGATAAATTCTCTGCTATCCGTGCGCACCCTTCTGGTGGTCTGCGAAAAAGCACGCTTTAATTCTTGCACAAACTCTTGTGGGGCCTGACTCTCCCCACATTGCAAATTGTAGGCTGCTTTGCGAGCCTCTTGAGGATTTCTGTGCACAGAAAAATGTTTCAAGATGGCCGCCCTGTATGTGGACCACCTTGAATGGTTTTGATCCTCCAGCCCTGCAAAGAAACTGGAGTATTCTGGTGAGAAGGTCCATTTGACGTACTGGATGCAGCTACTGCTGTCCTTCAAATGGAAAGTCTCCATCATTTGCTCATAGAGCTCCAAGTTTTCCCAAACAGAATACTTGGCGTTCTTATGATAAGGCGTGATGACACTCCTTATTGCCTTTATTTGTTTCAATGGGTCCTTAAGCAAGGCCCTTTTTGCCTTATTGGCCTTTTCGGTTCGGGTAACCCTGGTCCATTCATCCTCTGACTCAGAAGCACTGCTCCCAGAGTTGCCCGTCTGATCTTCCAGGTTTTCCCGGATTCTGCGAGCCTGGGAATGGCTGGCAGAATGTGGGGACCTGGTCTCCTGTGTCCTGTAATGCTCAGAGGAGTCTTCAGATCCGTCCTTGCTGCAAGGATTTGATGGGTACCCCCCCCACTGACCTAACTGGGCAGAGGTTTTCAGGATGCCCTTAATGGGCCTACTTTCCTGGGGTTCCCCACTAAATTGCACTGTGCTTGGGTGCCCATACCCGGATGCCCGCCAATCCATTCCTGGGAGGTACTGGCCCATGAGCCCCATACTTCTAGCTGGATAGTAATCTGCCATCCCCGTGGCCCTGGGCTCATGTGCGCAAGGGGACATGGGGGTGGCAGAGTCCAGGGACTGGGAGAGATGAAGGCCTCTGGTACTAGGGCTCCTGAGGTTATGCTCAGGGGTTTCTCTTTCCCAGCGGACCTCATCTCTATCCGCCCCTGCTTCCTGTTGCAAAGCAAGAGCCTGCGCTTTCAGTTCCTCAGTTAAGGCATTACTACACTCTTATCAGTCTCTCCTGCATCGCTACCTGTTGCTGGAGCCTATCATTGTGCTTGCAGAGAGCGTCATTCTCTCTCTGTGCCTCCTGATTGGTCCTGGAGTACTGGGCCAGTCTCTGCTGCAGGAGGGTTACCTCCTCAGCTGTGTCCCTATTGGCCTGCTCCTTTCTTGCCAGAGCATCCTCCACCCTCCCGGTGTGCTCTAACAAGTTCTGGTGTTCTTTTTGGAGGTCACCCAGTCCCTGGAGGGCCAGGTGATTTTCTTCCATTTTCCTTTTTAAGTGGCAGACTTCCTGGCCTAAGGTATCCCTTTCCTGACTAAGAGCCTGCATCTGTGCCGCCAGATCGTCCCTTTGCCTTTGGAAGGCACCAGCTTTCTGGCGCTCCTGATCAAACTCTGCCTGGGTATCCAGGTCTTTCAGAATCAATGTATTGCTTTCCTCTTTCTCTCTGTCTAATCGACTTTGCAGGGTGGCTACCTGCTCTGTGCATGCCCTGTTGAAGTCCAGTTGTTGCTCCAGCTGCTGGCTCTGCAGAAGGGAGTCCAAACCTTCTTGGTACTCCTTCTGCAAGGCCAGAAATCTGGTATCCTGTTCAGCCTTTTCCTGTTGCAGCCTATCCATATCCTCCTTTATTTTAGTGATGTACTGTCTGCTGTCATTTTCTGACTCCTGGCTCCTGTGCAGCCTCTGCTCAGAAGAGACCAGATCAGATTGGGCCTTTTCTAACGCCATCTGTTGCCTACTTGCCAGATCTTGGCCTTCAGCACATTGGTCCTGCATGGCTCCCATATATAGATACAAATATGCCGCTATCCTAACCATCTTGTCGTGTTCATCTTTGACTTTAGGAGCCATGCATAATTCACCCAGGGCCACATGTAATGGACCCTGATCTCCCCATATACATGACCCTGTTTCAGTGACCTGTTGCGCGATTGCCTGCAACCAGACCGTTTGGTCCTGATGAGTCCACTCACCTCTCACAAATAGCTTATGTAAGAAGTGCTCTCTGGCTTTTTTCATATCTACCAAGGTCGTCATTCTGGAATTTGAGTTCCTTCCTGACTTACAGACGTTTGTATTTTATTTTGCAAAACAGACCGTTTCCTTAGAGCGTTCCTTTGAGGGATGCTTTCACAGTGTAAAACAGCGTGGTGATCTAACCGGATATGTGTATCTGGTCAGTTGGCACACTGTATTAATCTGCACAAGTGGTAAGCATAACCCAGAATATCCCGGCTCCGAGCCCCCACTTTTGTAAGCGATATTCAATCAACACTACAGCTAAGTCAATGCCTAGTCTGGGTTGCTGAGGAAAACCCTTATTGATGTATTTTTATATTCAATTCTGTACTCTGGATGACAACCCTTGTATAACACCCCCCCTCTTAGAATCCCCCTGACCCCACTGAGCCAAGAAGTAGGTTTGTTTTGCAAATTAAAAGGTTTAATTGGACAATTCAACAATATATATATCTATCACACTTTATAAATAAATTGATAACTGATATCACACTTCAGAATATGACCGTGATCAACAATGGATAATGTTACAGGGGTACACTGATTTGGTTACTTAGGAGTAGTGTATAGGATGAGGAAGCTGAAAATGCTTGATGGTTTCAAGGAAATGCAAGGTGGAATAAAATGCAGTACAGAAATAACTTGTTATGATTTTAGCAAAAGGTAATATGATCACTTTTTCATTGACAATTCACTCCTCCCCTATGCAATACAAGAAATGGAAGGAGAGCACACAGTCTTCAAGAATCCCAACAACTACACACTTTATAATGCAATACACAGTTCCAGTTCTCCCAGCAAGCTTAGGGAAAACAGGGATGAGTTTTAAACACAGGCAAATTACTTTAATGTGGTTTGCAAGGAAGTGAAAAGGTGCTAAAATTGCTTTTAATTCCCTCTAGAGGTTCAGGGTAGGTGATGGCTACGTTATATTAGTTCAGGTTCACTTTAACAATACTCTATGAATGATTAGCAGATTGCAAACAAATTTTAGCAAAGAGAAGCAAAAAGCTGATGATTTCTACAGATGAAGAAATCGGGCCAAATCGCAAATCGCGGTAAATTTCGCGAGTGCGTGTCTCGCGATTACGGGAAAAGTATAGTGAGTAGGAAGTCGGTTCTAGGTTCGTTGGAAAGCCCAGAATCACAGCTTTAACATGACAAACGCTTCCAGAGATACGGACGATTTAATAAAGGTAGATTTTCGGATTTAAAGTAAAACTCAAAATGACAGGTGACAGCTTGCAGCTGCAGAATTGACAGGTGACAGTTGTGCAGCTTTAAAAATGACAGATGACACGATTTCTAGGAGGCTGTTCTACTTAGGTTAAAATAGTTTGTATTAGATTATTTTAACTAAGAGATTGGTTCTGCACAGTTCTGCTAGGTACTCACAATATCAATTTGAAATAGGCCTCAACACGGTCTGGTCAGGTTGGACGGGACTTCCGGCGGGTGGTTCTGAAGTCCCGGCTATCTGTGTCAGCTTTGCTCTCTGGGTCTGTCAAGCACCGGATCTGCTCACAACGGTCTGGTTTGTGGTTCTCTCGGGTTCCGGATACAGCACTGCTTTCTGGATACTGCTACAGGTTCTTGCAAAAATTCTTGGCAAAAATTCAAACAGCTCGCCCGGCTGTTGACTAGTTTGGTTGGTTTTGAGGCCTGCTGAAGAGGATTCAGCTGGTGGATTCAGGCCTCTCTGCTACAAATTCTGGAGTTAATTTCTGCTACAGGTTCTGGAGATTGATGGATTTGAAGTCTGGATCTCTGCATGTGAAGTCGTTGGTCAGCATGCTCCGCAGCAAATGCAATTGAATGTCTCTACCTGTCCCAGCAGTCTCTTTTTATGTGTTTTGAAAATGGGTGTGTGCCTGGGCCTAGCTAAGCCTGCCCCTCTCTACTTGTCATTGGCCCAATTCTCCCCTCTCCCATGATTGGGGGAAGGAAATGGATTGTCATCATGACGAGGTCTGTTTATGGGTCAGAGGATCCTCCCCTGGTCAATTTGCACACAAATCTATTTCTGACCCAAATACATATTTATCTATGTACCGTTTTTCTAATATTATAGGTCCAGTTAACATATTTTCTGTAGCACCAAACCATCCAATCCCTGTCTTTGTATGATGTTGTGTCCACTGATGACAGAATTCTCCCCTTTTCATCCAGATAATGACCTCTAAACCTTTCCAGATTTTACACAAATGTGCACCAGGGATATGGGTTACAGATGATAAAGTGTCAGATTTTTAACATGCAGACATTTGGAGTGAGACCCTATTTTCCGCTAGCAACCCCCCAGAATACACCACAGGGTCCTAACGCCTCTTAAAGCGTGCACAGAAAAATCACAAGAATACTGATATTACTTATATAATTTTGACAGGTCCGTACTCTGAATTATTCATCTTTTTAAAAGTATGCCCTGGTCAAAAAGGGGTGTGGCTTCCCACATCACATGGTGGAATAACTGGTTTATCCATTTCCCCCAAGCCAGCTTGTTCACAGAGGCACAGCTGCCCCCCAGTTTCTCCCAAGAGGAAGCTATTTTACGACGCCCCCAATATAACATTTGCCTGAGTCAAGGAATTTGCATTGTTCAGTTTCCTGCAGTGCCCCTCCCCTAATCTAATCAGAGAGGTGTCAACTCCTTTTGGCAAGGGGCAGCAGGATGCAGCTCGGCCTGGGAAGAGTGGCTGAGCAGGTTTCAACTCCTGTCGGGGGTAGTTGTCAGGCAGAATCCAGTTTCATTAAGCCAGGTTTCAGCTAAATGTCACTTTTTGTTCCCAGTTTTCTACATTCAAATCAAACTGACAATTTTTACATATACATTAAATAATTACTTCCTTCAAGTCATTTCAGAATATAGTTTTACATTGTATCCACCTCTTAGCAAGTCTTTCCTTGGCCTGGTTTTGTTTCATTTGTTCAGTTTTACACAAAAGTCTGGTGGTTTTAAAACGCCGGCTTTCTGATAGTGGTGAGTACCGGTATTGCAACCATCTTTGGGATTAAGAAAATGAATTCCCCACAGATCTGAGTTGCTTTTTGGCAATCAGCATTGCCATTCCCAATGGTTTCAGGCTACTGTGTGTGTAGCCCAATGGTGGTTTTAGGCAGTGCCCTCCTGTGCTCACGACATAGGCAAAAATGGGTGGTAGCCTATTCTTCATGTTTTCCCTGTGCACTCTCTGGGGAGTTCTGGCCATTATGATGTTTTCCATGCCAGTACTGCACAGTTTTATGGTAGGGCTTGGATGCATGGGTAAAAACATCCCACATGCTTTTGCATTCGATACTACGTATTCGATGCAATGCCTGGATACCGTGTTGTAATCATATTATAGCTAGGAATGGGTGTACCATTTAAAAAATATGACTCATATAGTTTGAGTTGTTGGAAAGCATTTGAGGTGGGGATATTTCTAAATTGTTATTGATAGCACAAGATAGCATTTGGTTGTCATCAACTGTACTGTTGCAATATGTGCATGCTAATAAGGAATCTGTTATACTGTGTTTATTTTCTATAGTTAGGTACAAGACCAATTGAAAAACTGCGATTGGTCATTGTTTTCAATTGTGTGGCAAATGTCTACACTTTTTGTAATGCTTTTAGAGCGTTCTACGGCAGCAAGCACATATCTTGTTGGGATTTCAGCATGGCTACTTTTAAACTCTACTGTTTCTTTTTTTGTATGTAATGCAAAGAAGTGCACTTGTTAAAATCTGTTGGTCACTACATTCTGAGTTAGTTGTCTTTTTTTAGTTCTATTCTAATACCAAAAGATTTATATTTCATGTTGTTGTGTTATAGAACTTCTTGCACTGCTCCAGTTAGTTGAGTTTCATTTAGTTTATTATAATTCTAGAGCTGGACCTTTAGCACATAACACTATATGTGCATGAGTGCACATTGTAGAATGGTGTGTTGCTAAATGCTAAAAATTGTATGGGATGAAAGGTGCTTTAACAGGAAGCACCTGTAATACAGCCTAAATAATGTCCTCATAAACTGTTGTTGGTGCATACTTTGCATGAGTAAATGCTTCATAGAGATGTGATTCTATTTTTCTCTTTAGCTTAAAATATTTCTTTAGAAATTGTCATAAACATTTAAACGACTGTTGGCACATGTTGCATATTGAGCTGCACAACCATTTGTAGACTGGATGACCTGTCTGCACACGAGGAAGATTGAATTCAATATTTTTTTTGGGAAGATATTTGAATGAAAAGCTTTTTTTCCTAATCATTTCTTCTACTATCTCACAGTCTCAAAGAGTGCCTTCAAAGGCTTTGGGAAAATAAGCAATAAGCAAAAACCTCAAATTGTTTGTCCATCAGAAACACTTGAGTTCTTCAAATGGCATACATGTTTTATCACACAACATTCCTAGGGGATCACACAGTTGGCACTGCTCCTCATGAATTGGCACTGTATATGTGTGTTCCCATTCCCATGTCAGCTGACTTCAAGAGCATCACATGGCTGTTTGTCACAACACAAGTATTATGTCTTCCAGGTTCAGCTCTTCCTTATATCATTAAGTTGATATGTTGGTTATGTTGTGCGGGCTTTCTTGCTACAAAATGATCCTGAAAGCCAAAAATAACACTTTGACAACCATTTTATTTTTTTATTTTTTATTAAGTGCCTTCGGTTAACAATAGCGCTTTACACTATAATACATAAAAAAAGAAAAAGACAGTTATAATAGTCATAAAAAGTCATACAAAATTAATAAAAAAGAGCAAAGCAAATTCATAATTTCTCCCTTAAAAGAAAACTTGCACTGTGTGTTGTGTCCCTTTAAACCGTCACCAGGCACCAATAAGCATTGGCCCCCTGCTCACGATTCTAAGGATAACCTGTTAGACGCCTGTCTCCATACAAAGAAGGCCACTCCTGTGATTACTAAAGACTCTGCACTGACAATCGTGCTTCAAAATTGACACGAGGAGCCGGGGGTAAATTGGCTACATGCCTTTATGTAGACAGGATTGAGCTTGGCATATTGTGTTAAAATGGGGCGTGATGTGTCTACCTGCTTAGCACATAATCTACAGTGGCGTTACAGCCCATGGCAATCCTATCCATGCCCCTATGTTCTCCAGTACTGGCAAGGTTTGGAAACATAAGGCCAGGATTTTGTCTCTAACTTCGCTAGATTAAAGTCCAGCCAAGAAGCCGGAGTACTATGTATAACTATTTCAAGGAAGTGACAATCCTCCAGGTCCCTAAATTATCTACTTTTACTGGCTTTGATTACGTGTGTGCTTGTTCAGCTCAATAGAGACTCTTCTCCCATACACCCATCATGTATTTTGACCCAGAATTTACAGGCTGCGATCTTCCAAAGGGAAGTTAGGGACGGGACTCCCAGTTCAAGTCTGATTGCCTCTATCGGTACACTACTTGCCAAACCAAGTAGAGATCATAGAATGTGTGTTCTAACCTAGGGAGCCAGGAGGTAGCTTTAGCTGAAAAAACTTCTAAAGCGTATGAAACACATGGCATTATTGCAGTTCCATATGCCAGTAACTTTGCCTCCAATGAACACCCCCTATAGGTGTCTATCATTCTTTTAATTGCCAGTCATGTGTACCAGGCTTTGTGCATTATCCCCTCCTCCAAGTAAGAATATGTAGGGCTTGACCTAATACTCACTCATATGTATCTATATTCCGGTACCTGTTCCAATTTAACCCCTCCTAAGATCCATACAAAGGAGGGGTAACCATAGGTCCCCTTCCCACGCACCATGATTTGTTTTTTGTCTGCAATGGGAAGTAACCCAAGCTCCCTGGCAAACAGATGGATAGCATACAGGGAAAGTTGTGGTCCCGTTGAAGTACGGTCCAGGATCACTGTCTCGACCGCATATGTCAAACAAGTGGTCCCTGGACCACAATACCAAGGGGAATGGTTCTTCACACCCTTCAAGACACTAGGTAGTTCACTTGTGTAAAAATTATACAGGAGGGTAGCGAGGGGGAAATCCTGCTTCAGCCCATGGTTGGTTGGAAATTCATCTGACAGCTCCCCCTCCTGGGATTGTCTGACCCTGAATTGTACTGAGTACTGCAGAAATTAACTTTAGTATATTTGAAAATGAACTTTTCACTATCCACAACATGATTTTAACCTATAGATACCTCAATGAAGATGGCAGATATGCCATAACTGCACGCGCAAATCACCAGGACATAGGTCCTCATTACGAGATGGGTGGTAGCCATGGAGCTATTAGCTCCATGGCTGCCTCCCATACCGTGCCCGTGTCCGGTCTCGTTCAATGCGGACTTACCGGTGTAGTCCGACCCTGGCGGGACCGGTAAATCCCCATTGAACAAACCATTCCCCATTCCCATTTGAGCGCCCATAGGACTCAATGGGAATGGGGAGGGCGCTAATAACGGGCTTGCGACTTGCAAGCCCGTTATTAGCGCCCTGGTCCCTTAGCGGGACCCGTAAGGGACGTGTGGTCAGACCACACGTTCCTTACGGTCCCTGCCAAGGGACCTTGGAATAGGGCGGTAAGGGATTACCGGCACCGGTCTACTTACCGGTGCCTGGTATCACTTACCGCCCACCTTGTAATGACCCCCATAGGCCTTTTGAGGTCTACATGACCAAATAACACATTTACCGTTCAGATTTATTCATAACCTATGATCCCAGTTCCCAAAATAACAAAGTGTTGCCCTGTCTCAGGCATTTCACAATGCCCCTGAAAACAACAACCACGTTTCTTTTAACCTCAGCAAAATAACAAGTGTGAAGACCCCCTATAATATTTGAGCATTATGATTATTGTAAAGTCCTCAGGAAAGTTTACATAGCACATAACACAATCATAACATTCAAGACTCCAATGTAGAATACAAAAGTAAAAAATGATCATTGGCCTTGTCTCCTAAAACGTACAATTAGAAATCATTAAGATCCTCAAGCGCTTGCCATGCTTTAATCAAATCAATATGAGGTTAACATTTGATTTGGTGAAGAAAAAGAAGATAGTAAAAAAAATCTATATTTATTTATTTATTTGTGCATTTATAAAGCAGCGCACAAAGCCCATGGGCATAAAACACAATTAAATCTAAAATGCTGCCAAGAGGCATTTATCAACCAAGAACGATAAATGTACTTAGCCACATAATGGATTACTACCATATCAAGAAAACATTTTACAAATCGATTGGGCTTTTTCAAAGTGCGAACATCGTGCAGTAGATACAATGGTTTCAGATATTTGATCCTGAGAGCTTTCAGCCCGTCACAGATAAACATAAAGTGTGTAATAACTTCTCTCATAGCACCGCATAGTAACCAATGACTGCCAGACACATTTTTGCACTTGCCCGCATGTGCCTGTGCCCTCAAATACCCAGTACCAAAGAGTGCTCAGGCATAATTCAGAGCAATCACATCCAGGTAAGATTGATACCCAAATGTTTGTTTTAGGAGCAGATAGTGCATGCCCCGGGATAGGGCAAGACATGCTCCTTCCTTGTTTTTTGCCCTCAACTTTACCCAAGCCTTTTTCATCTCAAGTAACACAGGTTTGGTAATCAGATTTTGGGTCAGCCAATAACAAGAGAGGTCTGATACTACCAAACATTCTTTTTACATGAGCAAACCACGGAATTATCCACCCACCTTCCATGTTCATTACCTGAGTTAGAGCTTCCCGAAATGTACCGAGTGGAGTGTCTAAGCCAATAGAGGGCTGATCTCATGGCAGACCCCTCATCCATTGGACAGAGATTGCAATTCATACAATCAAGCACAAACAGGTGCATCGGGGAAGTAGTAACATACTTTAAAAAAGGTATTTTCAATAGTATTTGTAATCTTACTCCTGGTAGGTTCCCAAATGTCCACTCCATATAGTGCAGCCAGCTCTGCTTGTGCTTTGTAGACCTCAAAAACTGGACATACTGCTCCACTATCAAGAGTGAAGCAAAAAATGTTTAAGGCGCTAACATTTTTACCCTATCTTCCAGTTATCATGTCTGCTCGGAGAGCCCACCTACCATTGGAGGCAAAGCGAATACCATGGTAGTCATACCAGAGGACCTGCTCTAACATTACCCCTCCCACTTCTACAGCCAGAGATTTATTGGATGAATTCTTAAGGGAAAAATCATGGACTTTGTCTTTCCGATGTTCAGTTCAAGGCCCAGATCGACACATTTCTTTTGGATGCATAACAAAGAAGGTTTCAAACCAGATGGAGTGGTAGACAGAAGAACGGCATGATGCGAAGAACAATGCTGGGAACCTATCCTTCCCCAACTACGAAAAATCTAAATTGTTGAGACATAGTTCATCTATAATAGTCTTAATGTAGATAGAGATAAGGGGGGGGACTAAAGGACATCCCTGGCAAACACCTCCATCCAGTGAGAAGGGGAGAGTTGTATCACCAGCTTGACTCCATCGCACTGTTGCTGAGTTGCCACGGTATAGAAACCGGATTGGCTTTTACAGTGTCTTGCAAAATTCTTAGCCACTAGTATGTCCCAAAATGACTTCCTCAGGACACTGTCAAACTTAAATCGACGAACACGGCACATAGTTGTATTCTAGACAAGAACAGATGCTTCTGAACAATCAAATTGAGCCAACACGCCTGGTCCACGATACTCAGGCCAGATCAAAAGCCAACTTATAATTGGCTAAGCAGGGCTTCCCTTTCTTCCCATTTCAGTAGGTTTTGTAAGAGGGTCTTCTCAAACATCTTCCCTGTGATGTCTAAAATGGAGATCAGTGAGGGTTTGTGGGACTCCCCGTGCCCCCCTTATTAGGAATACATATGCATTACATGGAGGCATTATAGACATGCAACTCCCCACAACATAAACAGCAGCTCCTGAAGGAAGGCCCCTGAAACATTAGCCAATAACAAAGAAAATGATGTAGATGGTTCAGCATTCTGTGAACTTTCACACCTTTCTGGATATTTTTCTATAGAAGTCCACAGGTGTCCCCCACAAAGTTCTATAACATGCTGTATTGCTGATGTAGGGCAGACAGGTACAAAGAGAGCAGCAGAGCTAGTTTAATCAATCAATCAATCAATCAGTTTCTTCTATGGCAAACTGTTACCAAAGGCATCATGGCGCTGCCAGGAGATACCAAAGAGAGGACCGAGAGAACCCACTTATATAAAAAATGAAGGTTTGAGTGGTTGCCTAAAAGATAAAAAATCTGTAGTAGTTCTTAACCGCAGAGGCGAATAGTTCCAAAGTCTGGGCCCGGCCACAGGGAAGGCCCTTCTACACAGCCGCTCCTTTCTGTATCTAGGCACACATAGAAGTGCTGCGTTAGTAGATCTCACAATCCGGCCTGGGGTATAGCTATGAAGCTTCTCCTGAATGGCTAAGCATCCTTTGCCATTCCGTGCACGGTGAATCACGCACACTGTTTTGAATTTAACCATTGCCTCGATCGGGAACCAGTGAAGGGATTGCCAAAAGGAATGTGTTTCACCAGACGCACTGCTGCATTTTGCAGCATTTGAAGGCAATAAATGAGATAGGACGGCTGTGCCAAATAAATGGCGTTGCAGTAATCAATGTTCCCTTTAACACCCGCTGCCACTATCTGAACATGGAATTTTTCAGGCACAAAGTGGAGAACCTTCTTTAACTGCTCGAGTTTTTAAAAAAAACAGGGCACACACTGCATTAACTTGAGCTTCCATGGACAGAGATTCCAGTATTTGAATACCCAAATCTCTGAAATTTTGGCTGGCTCCAGCAAATAGACCAGCAAAGCTGGCCAAAACGCTGGGTTCCATTTACTGGCTGCCTCCAGTGGGCCGGTGATCATGACCTCCGGCTCTTGCACTAAAGATAGAAATCATATTTTTCACCTGTTAGGGGTCCATTTTGGGAGAACATATGAGTGCTTTTTGTGGCTGAAGATGGCTTTTTCACCCATAAATACCCATAAATATATGTGCTCTGCTATTTTGCCAGTTTGACCAGGCTCATTGGTATCCCGTATTACAAAGCAACAAGACATGTTCCACTGGTGCCATGATGCACCAGCCATAACATGTTTTGGTGTATACAAATACCTCCATCTGGTAGTTCACTATTCTTTGTAAAAGCACTTGAAAGGTCAGTATGATATATGTATGTGGTTTTCTTTTGTTCACCTATACCAAAGAACCACCCCATAATCCCAGTGTTAGACTTCTTCCAATGCCCAAGCCTCCCAGGTACACTTGTTGCATTATGTATCAGTGATACACATCTAAATCCAGATCAAGGAAACACCACTATATCACCAACAGTAGACCTTAAGATAATGTTGGCTGATGTAATTCCATTATAAAAGGTCCTAGAAATAGTGTCTACTTAATCTTGTATGGGAAAAGGCTAAAACACATGTCGAGGGTTGCTGAAGGTACTCTTGTTCTGAAGAGCATTACCTAGCATTACTGTCCTGGCTGCCCTGGCAGGTGAGACCAGACAGAAATTCTAATGGATATTTCTCTTCTGTGAAAGATACAGTGAGCCTTAAATGACTGTAGGCCCATCTGAGTGGAACATATCCAATTGACTAAGTTATTGACTAGGTTATTTGATCCATGTTCATTCTCAGTCGAGGGGTTCCCACATTTGTATATATTTTGAGAAACCTGGGCGTGAACACCTTGCACACTGTATGATATGATATGGCATCAAGGATGGGACATGTGTCTGGTGTTGCTGATGGTACTCTTGTTCACAGAATATTTGCCTAGCATTTATGTGGTTGGCCGCTCTAGTGGGTTGTACCAGACTGGTTTGCATCCATTGATCCAATGTACAATACAAAGGTTAAAAATCATCATTGTCCTTGTCGCCATAAAATCAAATTTTTAAGATGCATAATTAGAAAACATTAAGATCCTGAAGCGTTTGCCATGCTTTAATCAAAGAAATACAAGGTTAAACTTTGATTTGGTGGAGAAAAATAAGATAGTCAAAAATCAATATAACACAATTAAATCTAAAATGCTGCCAAGAGGCATTTTCTCAACCAAGCCTCCCTGGCACACTTGTTCCATAAAATACATTAGTGATACATATATAGATCAAGGCACCAGCACTATATCACCAACAGTAGACCTTAAGATAATGTTGGCTGACATAATTCCATTATGAAAGGGCCTAGAAATAGTGTCTACTTAATCTTGTATGGGAAAAGTCTAAAACACATGTCTAGGGATGCTAATGTTACTCTTGTTCTGAAGACCATTTACTAGCATTACTGTAATGGCTGCCCTGGCAGGTGAGATCAGACAGAAATTCATTTGGATGTTTCTCCTCTGAGAAGGATGTAGCGAGCCTTAAATGAATGTACGTTCCCCTGATTGATTGGGAAACATCCAATTGACTAAGTTATTGACATGGGTATTTGAGCCATGTTCATTCCCAGTAGAGGGGTTCCAACATGTGTGTACATTTTGAGAAACCTGGGCATGAACACCTTGCACAATGTACTTAGAGAGGCTCAGATTGACCTCACTGAATACCCATCAAGGCTGGATCATGTGTCTGGTGTTGCTGATGGTACTCTTGTTCAGAGAATAATTGCCTAGCATTTTAGTGCTGCACTGCTCTTGTGGGTTGTACCAGACTGATATGCAAATGGAAATTTATTTTCCTGTGAAATCTACAGTGGTTTAGGTTGTAGACCCATCTGATTGGCAAAAATACCACAGAATACATTATTTGAGCCATATTGTTCTTAGTAGCTGGGATACACATTTGTGTACAAGACTCACCAGTGTGTCTACACATATGGGACAGAACTGAGCAAATTGGTGAGTATGACACTACACATTTTTCCTGCTTATCAGTCCCAATGTGATAGGCAGAGTGAGAGGGTCAATTCAACTATAGGACAATATTTGAGATGCTACATAATTGATTTTGTGCAGGAATGCATGTATAAGCTTCACCTAGCAGAATTTGATTTTGAAAACATTTTGGCATAGACACTTTGTGCAGCACAGCCTTTCATGGTAACTAAGTGTTACAATCCAACCCTCATTCTCTACAGCATCAATGCCCATTGCTGTTCCTCCCGCATCTAACCTGGGTTGGACATTCAAGCAGGATTGGCAAAGCTCTGGTTTAAGCACACCCGCTAAAAGGGGGCACCAACAAACTTGTAGTGTATCTGATATATCATGCATGATTATCAAAGATAGAATATCTAAAGCACATTTACACATTGGCACTTTTGCTAAAAGACACAAGCATTGGGAATCATTGGCCCCTTCTCATGGACAAATATACCAGAGGCCATAAAATTACATCTAAACTCATAATACTATCTCCAACTCAAATAATGTGTTTAAACCAATACATGTGTACATAGTGTTTCAAATGAAGTAAATAACACCATGTTATAGATATGTTTACAAACAATTTTGATATTAAAATAAATTACCATAATTATAATTTTGAAAATACATACCTGATCATAAAACGACAAACTGACCTCACCCGTTCTGAGAAACCTTCCAACAACTGTACCCAAAAAATCTAGGAATCACCAACCAAACCTTTTCATTTGCAATCCTATGCAGCTTCTTACTCTTCACTCTTGCCTTCATTTGAAGTAATCTAATAAATATGCTCAAAATGTGATAACTATTATTAGCAATTGAGGTTTTTTACTTCTTTACTATATATATACATATATATATATATATATATTTATATATATACATATATATATATATACATATATATATATATACATATATATATATATATATATATATATATATATATATATTGGGAAGTGCATATCCTGTTCTCTAGAAAAAATGATATATGTACACAAAACACGCAGAGAATTGAATCGTGCAAGATATTTAACACGTGTTGACAAAATGCGAATGCTTTAAATTATATGTGCATGTGTTTTTGCATGTATATATGTTTTTTCTGTGTGCAAAAATATCTATGAAATGTTGTTACTTACTTCATTTGAAATACTATGTACACATTTATTGTTTTAAAATAATTATTTGAGTTGAAGTTAGGATAATGAGTTTGTAAGTGGTGGATTATATTACATTATTTTTATATAACAACGGTTTCGGATTTCTTTTTATGAAGAGTGTTACACCATTTGCAGGCAATTCTTATGCAACGATGTAATCTATTTACTCGTGTAACAAAGTGTCAGGTTGGGAGCCCATTTGTGCATAGCATCAATAATGTTCTTGAAACATTAAATAAATCATAAAATGAATTGTGTATACATTCATAAAATACATTTTCTTGAATGCATGACTGCGGTCTACACCCATTTTGCTGTTTCTATGAGAATACTTCTGCGTTCCAGGTAAAACAGATCCCACTATTAATCCCGTCACTATAAATATTGGTAAACTCCCCCGCTACCCACCTGCTGTTGTACCTTAAGAGTAATGCAAACTTCCTTATTTTTGTGATTCTAAGGTTAAGCAGTCTGAGGTGCAGTTCTTTGTTCACTGGAAGGATTATGGACCCAAATAGATGTGGATACGTGTAAAAGATGTTTATGTATTTATTATTTTATTTATAATTCGCTAATTATGAAAAGTCCCATAGGAATGGTAGTGCAAGACAAGAGAAACAACAAAAACCACAAAGAATCGTGGCCCGAGGCAGGATCCGATTTTGTAACTGAAAGAAAGAGGTGAGGGGGTCAGGATGGGGGTCCTGGATCACTGTGATATCACGGGGGAAGACAGCAACAAGGGAGATCGGCATGAAGGTTGGGTGGACCTTCAGCTTTGTGCCATGAAAAACCACAGAAAAGACACCATTGGACTAGAGGCCAGGGTCAGAAAATCCAAGGTGCACTTTTAAAAGAAACTCCAAGGCCGTACTATTTCAGAAGTGGGTGGAATATGGGACCGTCCTCTTAAGGAATCATTAAAAGGAATACAATAGTCCATCAGGTGTCTTTGCAGTCTTGTGCCAACAGCTTGTGACCAGAGTAAGCAGACCATGATCATTCAAGATGATTTGGTATGTGTTGATATTATTGTTCCTTCTTTTTACTTTGTTGTGCCCTGAACATGAAGACATGGTTTAGGGCAGGTTTGCTGTGGCATCCTGTGGACTTCAAGACTAATGCTCGGCCAATAACTGTGGTCCTTTGCAGGAAACATGAAGAAAACAGCTCTTCCAATGCTCCTGGTAGGGCATAGTACACAGGGACTCCACAAATGAAGCAGAGGGTGGAGGAGGGGATCCCCATCCCTTAGTTGTTTCCCTGTAGCTCCTGTTCTGCTTTCTGCCTGCCTGGTCTTTGCCAATGCACCATTAGGGTCTTCTCCATCCGTCAATTTCAGTTGTAATTGGAGAGAGGACAGAACAAGCTACTTGGCTCTGGGTTTCCTTACATCCTGTGCAATATTGATGCCTGAAGATCTGTGTCAGGCTTAACAGATTACATACACCCGAAATACTTTAACAGGCGTATTGGGACATTGCTAATGTAATGGAAGACCCAGATACCAAACCGACTTGTTACAGGGAGGAGAACTCTGTCTTGCCCAGCAGGTGGTAATTATACACACTATCCAAACCAGCATATGGAGCGCATCCCTCCACCCAACCCTGGCACCCATATGTCCACGTTTGTCCAGACTTTCAATGCTTTAGGAGGAGACTGATGCAGTAAGTCTTGTGAAGGAAACCTGTGTAGCCAGAAAAGTTGGCAAATACTTACATATCAATTCACAAATGCAAAGAAACCACTTCTACCCAAGTTCATCTGGGCCCAAAGCTGACAAGGAACTGTATGGTTTTAGAGCATTCTGGAAAGTGATCAGAGTTTCTGTTTGTTTGCTCACCATTTGTTTAGGGTTTAATGGACACGTGCGCTGTGCCATACAGGTGGTAACAGGGCTATAACCGGTCTATTAGTCACAAGCACAGCAAGGGCCTTAAACACTGGCTGAAAGCAATCACCCATGGTATGGTCTGACAAACTTCTCATCATTGTCCTAATATCCGTGGTATGACATTCGAGGTGCTAAGGCCATTTTGGGGTCAAACTAAATGACAAATAGATGTCCAGCACAGAAATAGAAGACGTATGCTTTGCGTGGAGCCCATCTTTCCTGTCCATAGGGGTTTAACACTGAGGTGAAAGGCAAGTAAAGTCTGGCCACCGTGGGGAATTAGGGTAGTTGAAAGGTTAGGGCAAAGGTAGCAGAGATGGTTTGGGGCAAGAGTCGCAAAGCCAAATGGGCTGCACCAAGCGGCCGTGTATGATATGATATGGCGTTTATAACGTGCCTATACACAAGTGTTTCAAGGCGCGACATGTACCAGTAATTCATGTCGGGATCAGAGAAACCTGATTGGCTGCTTGTATCTTGCATTGTGCTGATGTCATTTTATGTAATTTTAAGTCCTGTTTCTGAAAATAATTATACTAAGCATCATTGCTAACGGTATATAAAGTATGTTTCATTTGCACAACCTGTTCAGATTGAGCAGGTGGATGTCACTTAGGTGTTGGTTGGCCATACTTGAAGGCATTCTGCGTAATTGTGTGCATGTGCTTTTTGGATCAATACATCAACCTATCACAAGGAGATGTTCTGAAAATGCCTTCTCCAAACATCTAGGGCAGACCCAAGCATCACATATTTTATTCGCGTCTCTGTGTTTGAATTATTACCTGTGAACAATCTTGAATGTTATTCCAAAGCTATATATTGGTAGCATAAGAACAGTTGCAATCCGACGAGAATTCCTTGAAGCTGTGCATTTCCTATTAGATTGAATGCTGTACAGTTATCTTAAAAGGACTTTTAAACATGAAAACATGTATGCCTTTAAAAACAATGACATGGCCATGTATTATATCTGAAGCCTTGAAGAGTTTGATGGATCGTGCATTAATGCATCACTATGACCTTGTGGTCCCACTAAAAATGTTCAGCCCTCTTAACAAAATGGCTAAACTTTTTGATTGGCTAGGATCAATTAACATTGCATATTATGTTCATGTCATCTGTTCATCTGTCTTGTTTTGATTTGTGTATTCTGTGTTTGAAATGGTTTCCACCTTTCATTTAGGGCAGTATTAAACATATGGTGGTAACAGTAAAAACCAGTGGTATTTTAAGTACCTCCTTTTGTAAAATAACACCTAGTCGTAGGTTGGGATCACAGCCAATAATTATGGCATGGACTTCTTAGAAAGCACCACATGGGGAAAACATGAGGTACTTAAAAAAAGGGAGTTTCATAACAAACCTGTTCTTTTTACCATTATCACCATACCTGTAATAATGTCGTAATTTTGTGACCATCGGTTGCTGTAATATTTGCTAAAATAATGGTTTAATAAAATGTCAATACTTTTGAGACTGTTGCATCTCTTGAATTTATATTTGTGTTAAATGATCTGATATCTGTCATGTTTTACTGTTTAATCCCTCAACACTGGAGAACCATTCCTTTAATCAAGAGTTCTCATATGTTCCTAGAGGAGAAAATGAGGTTACAGGCAACTATAATGATTTTCCTGTCGAGGGCAGTGAAAGGGAAGACATTTTAAAGAGGCCAATGACAACCACTCTTTGTGGATTTGGGCAGGCCTTTGAGGAAAATACTTATCTTTTGTGACATATTTCCAAATGATCAGTTATTGAGTTCTGCTATAGTTTTATGGTCAACAAGACCCTCGATGGGGAAGATGGGGCTTAAAGATCGAGATCCAGCTGATGAAGTTACAGTTGGAGAGAAAAATAGCAGCACAGGCCTCCTGAGCGTCCCAGATGGTAGAGATGGAGCCATAGTGTATGCTTGATATCCTTGAATAAAGAATCCCAGGTCAAGAAGACATGTACAGTCTTCGGGTTTCCAGCAGTGAGGAAGTTGCCACTTCTGGGTTGGGTGATGCAGGCACAGTCAAGAGTTTCACAGAGACAGTGCCTTCAAGCAGGAGAAGTGATACTGTGTTCCTTGCTGGAACAGGGGGCAAGAGCACCACAGTCAGTTCGTTCAGATGACTGGAGAGGGATAGTTTTGTCAACACATTTGGTAGACCATCATAAGTACCTGTGCAGAGCTTTGGTCTTTCTTCGTGGTAGCAGGCCTTCCAGGAGTACATGCCCAGTTTCAGTAGTAGACTGGTTGAGTGTGTAAGAGGTCCTGCTTTTATACCCCTTGCGGAACAATGAGTGAACACAGCACCAATCACAGATCAGGCAATATCCAAATGAAAGGACATCCCTCAAAGCATACCCAGGCACTCAGAAAGTTTTCCTTCTCTCTCTCTCTCTCTCTCTCTCTCTCTCTCTCTCTCTCTCTCTCTCTCTCTCTCTCTCTCTCTCTCTCTCTCTCTCTCTCTCTCTCTCTCTCTCTCTCTCTCTCTCTCTCTCTCTCTCTCTCTCTGAGTCTCATACACACACCCCTAAAGGAACAGAATCTACACTATATTAAAAAGTCATATGCATCCCCCAGCCAGGGCTGGTTTTGTCCCCACGTCTTGAATACATGCAGTTTGTAACCAGATATGTTTTTTTTTTTCCCATATGTAAAACGTAGGACACATGGTAGACAAGTGAAGTTTCAGATCTTCAAGCCAAACTATGCCTACATCCATTTTGTGAATGTAGGAGTGGATCAAAAAAGACCTCAGCCAGGTAAAAGGGTTTCCAGAAGGTGAGTCATAATACACAAAGAAAAAGCTGCCACAAGCTCAGCAAAAAGACATGTTCACAGGACTAACAGAGATGGAGCAGGATTTCAGGGACACCATCAGGTTCCTTTGGGGAACACCGGCCGTAGGATTCATAAGTATTCATAAGGCAGAACAACAAATACAGAGCCACTTCTCCGCCTATCTTTGTATTAAGCCTAGCTGAGAGACCAGCCCAGAGCCATTTAAAGGGGGCTAGCGCATCTGGTAAAAAGTGCACTTCCAACCTAACAACAGTTTAACATAACACAATTACAAAAAAAGTGTAATACAATAAAAACATGACGCTTATTAGCAAGGGAAGTGGGCTTTCCACATTATAATTCTAGGGTTCTATGTCATTCCATCGATTTTTTTGCTGCTGATTTGTGGCTGCAAAAACTCATCTTTATAGGGGGGGCTGGGTAACCTCCCGCAAATAGATCAAAGTGAATGTAGTATGCATTTGCAAGCACCCCGTTAGTATTGCAGGTTCTCAATGAAAAGCTGTTGGTATGAAGTTAATTCTATTCATAGACATAAACTCCACTGAGATCCCATGTAAGCACTCTACAACGTACTGTACATATGTCAAACACGTCTTGATTTCTTTTTCAGGGTGACATCTGGTTCACATCTTCTAGCTGCTTTATTTTGCTCTTAAGGCTGGGAGAGGACCACACGTACTGGGGCAGTCACTATTTATCCACTAGTGCATGATCGCAATATATTACATACATTCTATTAGCACGCCTTTCTAATATGTAAGAGACTCAACGCATGACAATTGCGTAATGTCATGGAATTATATCCCCCAAGAACATAATTCTCTGGAGGAGAGGCACAAGGCATCTCCACTTTCCGTAGTCAAATCACAAGGTGGGGCACAGTACATTCACAACCGAGTGTTGGCCCAGCCGTGCTGTGATTATGGCACAGAAAGGCATAGTCAGTACAATGAGCAGCAGGTTTCTTCCAACCTCAACATGGCATCAGCAGTGATGGAGTGGCGCACATTCAAATACCGGACATGCATTCCCAGTACTTCCAGTTCACAACACTGTCTGATCCTGGATCCTTGTCCACACTCTACACCAAGCACTCGTCTTCCTCAAGCAGGAGCCAGAGATATCCTGCCCAGGTGCCTGCACTTTAGAGCTCCTGCCGAGTCAGGCAACACCTAGCTGTTAAAGTCTCTGCAACTTTGAGACATCATAGAGTCATCACATTCAAAACAAAGCCTAGTATCTACTGCATGGAAAGGGCATAGCGGTGCTACTGGACGTACATCACAAAAATAAACAATAGTCTTATGTCCTTCGTGCTTTGTTACTTCTGTTCCTGTCAGACCTGCCTGTGTTTCTGGATGAATGTCACCTTTGGTGCTTGGCTGCTGCATGGTCTCTTGGAATGTTCACTGTGTGTTCTGCCCTGAGGGTTCAGCGCGTGTCAGTTAGTCATAGTCAGCTGTCTTCCCCCAGGGTGTGGATGCCTGCTGTCTCTGTCCTCCTTTTACATAATCCTTCCTGCTTACCTGAGTCATTCTGTCTTCACTAGAGGACACTTACCTTTAGTAATGGCTTTCGGTCATTCTTGAACTCTTATAACTTCACAATATTACAAATAGTTTAATGTTGCCCAAAATATATAAGTCTACCTCAAGATCCTAATATAAAGTTACAACATAACTAATTGAGCCTCATTGCGCCTGCCGGTCCGGAAATAAGGGTGCCGGTAGCAATGTACCGACACCCTTTCCAGACCGGCAGACTACAACTCTACTTTCCTGGGTCTGACCTGCTGGGCGCAATGCCCCCAGAAAGCAGAGTTGTCATGGAAGCACCGGCACTGTTAGTAACGGTGCCGGTGCTTCCGTGAACCCATTCCCGATTCCACCGCCTGATATCCCGGAACTTGTAATGTCCTGATTGCACCGGGATATCAGGTGGCGGAATCAGTGTTACGGGGATGGCAGCAACCCGCCGGTAACAACGTCGGGTTACCACCATCCTCGTAATGAGGGCCATTGCCTGCATCTTGTTCTCTGTTTAATTGCAGATATTTTTGTGCAATCATAAATGTACTCGTATGCTTCTTTTACTTACAGCAGTTGTTCGTCTTTCGTGGGGTATGTTAACGTGGTGCACCGTTTAGCATTATTCAACTACTTTGACTGTTGTACCACAGAGGGAAGGAGTTGGGAGGCCATGTCCTCCAAGAGATGCACACACTAAGCGGGCTCAAGTCAATTGTACACACGGTGGGACGGAGTCCACCCACTTTTTTCAGAGGGTGGACTCAGTCCCCCCAGCTAAAATGAGAAACATTGTCTTTGAATGTATGCATTAAAGCTGACCACAGGGATTGAACCACAGTTGTCAGGTTTGTAGGCCAGACAATATACCATTGCACTATATAACCTGATGAAAAATAATAAACAACTAAAGATACATTGTCCCATTTCAGTACTGCAAGTCTTATGGAAAACATTTGAATTGGTTCTTGGAGTTTAAAACATGCACATCTTTTGACGTTTTCAAAAACACTATTAGAAGAAAATATCCTCTCTTGGTTTTATGTGTGTGTGTTGTTTTTAAGAAAGGCAAATGCCATTCGTCCTGTGCAATGTGGGTGGTTATGCAAAGCCAATTTAATGAAAAGTGCATATTTCACCTTGATATGCTAATTTCTGGTGATGTCACATCCCATTGCATTTGTTGATGAGTCCCCCGACTTTAATTTTTAGGACTTGACCCCTGACATTAAGGGATATTGTGATGTTTTGTCTTCCTCTGTGAATACTGCATATCCCACTAGCACAAGGCAAGTGTTCAGTTTCAAGTGATTAACCAACACCTGCCACTTTGTATAAAAGGGTAATTGTATTCCATCAAACACTTGGCTGACAAACAGTACCAGCCAGGAGTGATTGTAAGTCATTACATAGCTGCAGGAATTGCCTGCCTGATTGTCTCGACCAGTTGCTGCTTCCTCCATGCGTCTAGTGCATTTGGCAAAGCAGCAACAGGGACTCTCAAACTGCTTGCAATAGGCGCTGTTGATTCTATTTGGCTGCAGTTCGTCAACCGTGTTCATGGACTATTTGAAGTGAGAATTCCAGTCAGATGTTTCCACCTGTTTCAAAGACACAATCTAATGAACATGCATTATGGACAGCTTACTGAAAACAGCAAGCAAACAGTAGCAGCTGGCACTCCAACCAGAACATTGGCTGAAGCTCAGAACAGCACTACAATCAACGGAAACAGGTGGTGAGTTTGGGGATGGTACAGCTGGGGAGAGTAAGGACAACAAAGTCTAGGGGGAGGACAGTGGTTGTACAATAAAGGTCAAATTGCCCAGCCGTTTATTATATAGTCTGCCAATATCTTTGGTATGGAAGGTAATAGATGCCTAATAATAACAATACATAGCCCAGACATTTTCAAATGATAGTCAACTTACACTGCACACTCCACGATGCTTAAAATTGACATGATGTGATACTTCAGATGTCCATGATACAACAGTACACACTGCCACGATTTGACTGTACAGAACTCTATGATACAACATTCACACCAGCCCTGCTGGCAAGGAAAATAGCTCCATATTAAGACAGCCTAGGTAATAATGTTGTGCTTTTTCCCACAAATCGATGCTAAACTACAGATGCATTCACTACTAAGCTACAATGCATGTTCATGGTATAGAGTAGAGTAGAGTTATGAAAGCCATCATGTCCAACTCCAGCTACATTCCATTTTAAATTTAATGCATGCTTTGATGGGAAGCCAATGGGCATCGCGCCTGATTTGGGAGATGTGCTCTGAGCGTTTGAGGCCCCAAACTGCTCTAAGGGTGTTGTTCTGTGTGAGTTGTAGTTTATTAAGGTTGTTGGTGGAGGTTCCTGCAAGGATGGCATTGCAGTAGTCAAGTTTGCTGCCGATGGTTGCTCTGGCTAGTGTGAGGCAGTTTCTAGGGGTGAGGCATTTTCTAGTGATATTGATATTCTAGGAGTTTGGTTGAGTATGCTGCGGAGCAGGCCATGGCTTTCGCATGCTTGTTCAAGTTGAGTTCTGCGTCTAGGTAGACTCCCAGTGTTTTGACATGGGGTGAGACAGGGATACTGTACCAATCGATAATGATGTAGGAGTATGCAGAATCAAGGTGTTTGGTAGGGGGAGCCAACAATGAGTAGCTCAATTTTATCAGCATTAAGGCAGAGGTGGTGGTTAGCCATCCAGGCCAGTATGATGTTGTAGATGTGGTTGATGTTTGCACAGTCAAGCTCACAGGAGCCAGAGAGTTTCAGGAGGATCTGGGTGTCACCTGCAAAATTTGTGTAGGGGTTATTGAGGTTGTCGCGGCGATCAAACAGGTCTTTGTTATATGTGTTATAGAGCATGGGTGAGATGCATGAGCCCTTTGGGACTCCATAGGGAACTGGGATAGGATCTGCTGCTTCCGTGCCGACAAGGTTCCGTGCCGTGGAGGTTCGGTCGCTCAGGAAGGATTTGACCCATTTGGCCGCTTCTTGGGAGAAGTTGAAGTAGCTGGTGAGGCGGTGGCAAAGGATATCGTGGTCTATGAGATTAAAGCCGCAGAGAGGTTGAGTAGCATGAGAATGGTGAGGTCTCCCTTGTCACGAATATGATCAAGTTGTATCTTGAGGACGGCAGATTCCGCTTTTCAGGAGGAAAGGGACTGTGGTGATGGGGCGGTAGTTGGTGGGTAGGATGGGATCGAGGGAGGGTTTTTAAGCAGGGGTATGACCCAGGCTTCTTTGATGGAGTTGGGTATGGTGCAAGTGCTGAAGGAGGCATTGATACATTTTGCGATGGTGGGGGCAAGGGACTCAGCGCATAGTTTGATGATGTGTGCAGGAAAGAGGTCGCCAGTGCAGTTGGAGGCTTCAGGGGTCACGGGGGTGAATTCGAAGGGGGTAATGGTGGTTGTGGTGGGGGAGGGTGTAAGATGGGCAGATCTACTACAGGAATCTGTGATTTATTGAGGAGGGGTTTTTCTCTGAGGTTTTGGATTTTGTTGGCTAGGGTGGATTGTACCAAGGTGCACCAGGCTTTGTCCTCAGTAAAGGTCGAGATGGGTGGGACTGGGGTTTCCAGTTCTTTGAGAATTATGAATAACTCTTTAGTATTTGAACCGGCTTCTGTGATGCAGGTTTTATAGATGCTGGCTTGGGTGTTAATGATGGCCAGTTTGTAGGAGGCGGCGCAGATGCTGAGGGCATCTTTGGTATTGGAGGAGTTTTCTTTTCGACAGATGTGTTCTGGTTTTGCGGAAATTATCTAAGTCTTCGGTGAACCAGTTGTGGTGGTGATGTTTTTTCCGCATAGTTATTTTGAGAGGGGAATGAGATCCAGGGTGTGGATCAAGGCGGTGTTGTATGCTGAGAGAATGGCCTCAGGGTTGTTGTTCTCAGGGCATGTTTCGAGGGCGGTCAGGATGGTAGGTTCTAGGAGTTCCTTTGGGAGTTTTTTTTGTGTGCCTAGCTGTGATCGGTTGTTGGGTGGGTGTTGGTTTTTCAGTGGTGACGTTGAGGTCAATGGCGAATAGGATCAGGGAATGGTCTGTCTGGGGCATAGGGTTGATGGCTGGTATTTTGGTCGGGGTGCTGAGGAATACTATCCAGTTGAGAGTGCAACCTTTAATGTGAGTGAGGGCTTGGATGCCTTGCAAGAAGTTCATCTCTTGGAGGGTTGAGGTGAGTGTGGAGGCCAGGTGATCGGATGGGTCAGCAGAGCCAAGATTGAAGTCGTCTAGGAGCAGGAATTTGGTGTTGGGTTTCAGGAGAGGGGCAATGAGGAGAGGTATGTCAGAGTCAAGGGAGCCAGAGTTGTTGGGCTGACGATAGATGAGTAGGATGTTAGTGCTACTTTGAGGGCTGGAATTGATCTTAGTGAGTAGGATATTGTACCTAGCGATAGGGGGAAGGGGGAGGGATCTGATAGGGAGGGAGGTGTTGGTGTTGATGGCAACTCTACCACAGTGGTTGGCAAGTCTGTCAGATCGGAGGATGGAGTAGTTGTGGGGGATGGAGAGCGCTACATGGCGTCCAGCTGCCTGGTGTTGCCATGTCTCTGTGATGGCGTACAGGTCAGGGTGGTGGAGAAGTAGTAGGTCATGGATATTGGTGGCATGGTCGCAAATATGATATGATATGATATGGCATATATAACATGCCTAAACACAAGTGTTTCAAGGCGCGACGAGGCAAGGGAGGGGGAACAGAGGGGAGACAGATAACGATCCTACTAGGCCATGTGTAATTCAGATCGCGCAAGTGCATGGGAATGGTGAGGGGAAAAGTGTGAGGGGGCAGGGGGAGTAACAGTGCAGTACATGGGATAATCGAATAAATAACAATAAGTAAATCATGGCCAGCAGGTGGCAAGTGCAAGGGTAAGTGCAGACATCAGGTGTCAAGTGTTGGTAGTGGGACTGTAGGGATACAGAAACAGTCCCCAAGTGCGCGGGTTACCAGGAAGACAGTGCAGGTGTTTGTGACTGGTGGGGGAGGGACCTGGGCTGAGATCAGAGGGTGGCCAGGTAACCAGTGCAGTTTCAGCCAGAAGGTCAGCAAGGGAGAGGAGGAGAAGAAGCAGAAGCAAAGAGAAAGGTTTTGAGGTGCGTCCGGAACCGGAGATGATTCTCCTCAAATTTCAGTGAGGCAGGGAGTTCCAGAAGAAAGAGATCTACCACCACTTGTTGCTTGGAGAAGCGATTGACCCTGAGGGAGTTGGAGGCAGATGAGCGAAGAGCGAAGAGCTTGAGAAGGAAGATATTTTGGAAGAGAGAGTTTGAGGTATTGAGGCACTAGTCCCCAGAAGGCCTTGTGGACAATGCAGAGGGTTTTGAACTTAATCCTTGCAGCCACTTGGAGCCAGTGCAGAGATTTCAGTCCTGGAGAGATACGATCCCTGGGCTTGAGGCCAAGGACAAGTGTCGCTGTCCTGTTCTGGATGAGTTGCAGAGAGCGGAGAGTAGAAGCAGGCAGATTAAGAAAGAGGCTGTTGCAATAGTCCAGCCTAGAGAGAACCAGATCTCTGGAGACAGTGAGCTTCTGGGGGAAGGAGAGGAAAGGAAGAATAACTCTGAGGAGGTGCAGCTGGTAGTGTGACTTCTTAGAGACGTCAGAGATGGGAGGAGAGAAGGAAAGAAGGAGAGTGTGGAGTCAAAGAAGACCCAGAGGTTTTTAGCCTCACAGGTGGGAGCAGGAAGAGGGCCATTGATGAGGGCACAGGCTAGGGGCTTTGTGGAGGTAAGGGGGCAGGAGGCTTTTGTAGGTGGCGATGTAGAGGATGTGGATGAGGTGCTGTTGTGTCGATGGAGAGGTGGGTGATCTGAGGCATAGGAGTCTGTTGGCAGCTAAGCAGGTGACATTAGGGGCTGTGGTACATGCGCTCTGGTGATACCTAGGCAGACAGCTGTGGTATCCTAGGGTGGGTTCTAGGGGGTAGGCATGTGTGCAGTTTGGTGGGGACATTGTGGGGTTGGGGGGATAGTGGGAGGGGGTTTAGGTTTGGACCTGGGCTGTGTATCTGGGCTGGGGGCAGTGCGCCTCGCAGCGTTGGATTGTGTGTGGAATGGCGGTGGGAGGGTTGGGTAGGCAGGTGAGTGTCAGGATGCCTATCCAGATCAGGGGTGGTAAGTGGGGTGAAGGTGGAGGGGGCACTGAGGTATCTTTGGGCTGTTAGGAGTTATGCTGATGGTGGGTGGGGTGGTAGTGAAGGAGCAGATGCTGGTGGTGGTAGTAGGCATCTTGTGCTTAGAGGGGAGCTCATTGAGGTGGCACGTGGGTGAGAAGGCATATAGGTGGCTACGGGGTAGTGACTGCAAAGGAGGGCCAGGTCGCAGGCTAATGTAGCATGAGTAGCGTGATAGTCACAGTGGTGTTTTTAGGTGGGGGAGTGGGCAGCCTCAATGGTGCTGCTGTTGATGGGGTCGTGGTAGAATGCAACATGGTAGTCCTGTGGAGTCTTTTGTGTGTTGAGATTTGCCGTGGAATAGGGGATGCTACCAAGGCGATTGCGTTTGGCTGTAGCAGCATGGTTAGTACAATGATTCTCTTCAGCAATAGTGTCAAGGCTAGGTTCAGTATGGCTAACATGATTTGGTACAGTAATGGTATCAAGGCTAGGTTCAGTATGGCTAACATGATTCGGTACAGTAATGGTACCAAGGCTAGGTTCAGTATTGCTAACATGATTCGGTACAGCAATGGTATCAAGGCTGGGTTCAGTATGGCTAACATGATTCGGTACAGTAAACTTTGCATGGTTGAGTGCAGTAAGGCTAGTATGGTTAAAATGGATGCATTCGGAAAAGGCATTGGTAATTGCATGCATGTTATACTCGGTGATAGCATCGGGGTACATAGAGGGGATGCGGGCATCAATCAGGTAACAAGGTGCCATACGTAGTATAGTTGGGTTAACCGTGCTTATGATTGTGTGAAAAAGGGGTATGGGTTGAGCTGCAGGTGGACAGGTAGTGACAATGCAGAGGGAGTCCATGGGTGGGAGTCGGGATGCTCCAGGCATATTGTTGGTTTCTGAAGTGGAAGTGTTGTAGAGGCCTGTGAGGGCAGCAGTGGCGCAAGTGGTGGTCGGGCTTCATTGCAGCAGCTGGTTAACAGGAGAATCTCTGTTTGTGCTCATAGTCCTGTGCAGCAGTGTTTGTGGGTGAGGATGAAGGTGGTAGATTTGGCCCGGAAGGCCCCAGATGGAGCACTTGCTGGCAAGAGGGGGTTCATAGCTAGAGCACTTGCTGGTGGTGCCGTGGTATATGGGGCCAGCTACACGCAGATGGTTGCAGGGATTTCCATGGGTTGATAGGGAAGGACAGGAGCCTTAACAGCTGGGCCTTTGCACGGGTGGGGGTGGGGGGCATCTTACGCCTGACAGTGGCACCATTGGCTGTTTAAAGAAGTGTGCAGCCAATCAATGACTTGATGGGTAGATGTTGCAGTTGTTTTCATTCATGACGATCTGGCGGCCATCTTTCAGATCCCAAGCAACGTTGCCAGATACCGAGTGAGAATTGTATTCACCGGTTAGGAATCTAATGTAGATGATTTATGCTCGACGAAACAAAAATTGCGGGTAGATGGCATCTGATACTTGACATACCTTGTATATGCGCGGCATGCATTTGTAATCATCATGGGGACACGTGAGTGCCCGGAGTTCCCTAAAACATCAGTATTGCACCCCGAATGCCCTAAAAAATTCAACTGAGAATCTTATGAGCACACAGAGAACAGGAGCTTCTGATGCATTCAACAGACATGCTTTGTAATTACCCTCTCCATTTTCTCGTCACTAACCTCACACTTTCCATCTCTCTTGCATCTCTCTTACAGGACCTAGCGTGCAGAGTCTGCACACAATGGCAGACTCAGTTATATGACGTTGGACTGCATCAAATTACATTGTAAACAATTGTAACAGCAATTTAGATTCACAAATCAGCATATCCTAAATGTGCTTTCATTCAGACTGCTAATCTATTATTTGCACCTTATTTCATCTCTAGATGAGGAGGTTATCACTCTTCATTTCTAAGATGGTCGAATTCCGAGTATATTTACACAGGCATAATACAGCTCCCGTGGACTAGTTGCTCAGCAACAGCTGGGAGAACAATTTATTTGAACAGCATTTTCAGAATGATTAGGTTTTATTCTTGGAGGCTGTAAATATTCATATGAATGTTGCATTTCGTTTCCCCTTCTACTAAAAACAATATTTAAATTAGCCTCTGGGATAACTTTTTTAGGTGCATCCCTGTGGTTTTATGAACGGGTGCTGCCTTCTTCCATGAAGATATTCTCGCCCTTTAATGAGCTGACATGTAAATACTCCATAGCATATGCATTATTCAGTGTCACGTAAAAGACATGGGTTTGCATAGCCGCAAACACCTGCTGTGTTTTGTAACTGTTTGCTAAAAATAAGGCCCGCTGAGGCTATTCTGGACACAGCACTCTGCATTTCCACTGACTCACAAAGCTCCTTCAAAATAAGGAGAGTAGGATTGAAAAACTGTTGGGCCACCCATTGTTTTATTTCCATAGAAAAGAATATACTTTCACGTACACCCAAATATCCTATCTATAAACATGTCTGTACACCTGCATCCCATTTCCACTACCAAAAATTGGGTCCTAAACCCCAGGGAATTGATATATGAGATTCTTTATGGGTTCGAGGATGTTTTATCTTCACATCCAAATTCTGAGACTGTCCAAATGGGAATATAGTGTTGAAAGCTACGAACACTGTAATATTAGATTCCGTGTTTTGAAGAAAGACATGCATACAAAGCTGTGTGCATTATGTGCTTTGTGATTCAAGCATACAACTCTTTCATTGTCAGATGTAAAGATCTATGGTCATTCTTATCTTCTCAAAATGCTCTTTGATTGTATGCAAAGCCAGGAAACCAAAATGGTGCCATCCCTTCTCCTTTGTCATGGCATTATTTCAAAAGAGGGAAATAGCATCCATCTTGGAATTCTAATCTTCTATTTGAAAATAATTTAAATGGTTATTTTAGGTTTTGATAATGTGGTTTGATGCGTAAGACAAGTGTTCAATTCTTATTATGACTATGATACATTTTGGAAGTGACCAACATACATGAGTTCTGAACACCTTTAAGATTGTCCAATTTAATAATTTTCTTTTCCAACAGATTTTATTGGCAAGAATACACGTCCTTTTCACTCTAAGAAGGCTGTTCCTTCTTGCAAGGTGTCACACTCAAGATACAATCATTAAACTGTTTCTTCTGTAAAGATCAAGGCAATGTTATATTGTACACAAATATCAATAATGAATCTATCATAAAAAATAAGAAACAAAATTGTAGAGCTTGCAGTTTGGTATTCCGGTGCCTTGCAAGGTCGAACAGAACCCTAGCACCACCGGCAGCCCTATACAGGTTGCCCTTACCTTCTCCCATGCAGACAATGCACCCGTAGTGTGATGGCAGCATTCCTGATGGACACACACAATGACAGTATACATCTGAAAATACATAGGTGGTCCCAATCTTAGAGCAAAGACTCTGTCACTGCTGCTCTCTTTTTACCCTACTTAGAATCACAGCAACGGGTATAGCCATTGACATGAGAAGACGAATGTAAGCTCTTAGTGCACCTAGATATTGCCCTGCATTATCCTGCAGACATCCTGCTAAAGCAACTTGATTCAGGTGTAAAATGCCTTTTCTAATGCATGAGGTCGAGCAGGACCTGATGCTTCCTCCATATCAGTCTACATACCCCGTGCCAGAGGACTGGTGACTATGTAAGTGTACCCAGAACACGTGCATTAAATCCTGCAACATGGCAGACAATCATCCAGTGCTCCCCATAGGAGGGTGGGTTTGGGTGCGGATCTTTGCTGCAGTGTAGACTCTTAGACAGTATACAATGTGGCAGGTAGATAGAGCAGGCACACCTTAGCAAGTCCTGCAAATAAGACAATGTGAATGAATGGAGAGGCCAGGCGGGGCAAGGCCTTTTAGGATCCCTTAGACAACAGGCAATGCAACGAATGAGTCTGTGAACTTTAGGGGGATAAGGGCAGTGATGGCACCAAAGCAGTGATTCTCCACGTTGGACTTGTTGGCGTTTCTGGAAAAAGCCCCGATGTCAAAGACCTGATGCACTGCCTTGGTTGAAAGAGGATGAAGCCATGTAAGTGGTGGTTGGGAGTTACATAAGCCTGCCCTCTACCCCACAATGTGGTGTTCTGGTGATCAGTGTGCGGCGACAGTCGTGACATTTTTAGAAATTAGAAGACCCCCACCAGACAGTGGGGAGTGCGCTGGGTTTGGTCAAATGGGTTTGTTCTTCTAGCAGTATTGAGGGAAAATGCAGAGTGGAATGGTGTTATCACTGTGGAGGACAATGAGAGGTACATGAGTAATGCAAAAGTACAAGCATCATTATTGGCTGCACAATGAAGTGGGACTGCCACCAGAGGACAAAGAAGATTCCTGTAACTGGAGTAAGGTTGTTGATTCTAATACCTCACAAAGATAGATTCCCATTGGTGAGGTCACCCTTCCCCCCATATCCCCTGTCCCCACAGGGGACCCATGACTGTTTACTCTCTATGTACCCGCTATTGGATTATCTGTAACCTGCCTACATTACATGTACGTAACCCTATGAAACTAAGTATGTCACCTATATGTAACAGTATGTACCCGCTATTGCATTATCTGTAACCTGTCTACATTACATGTATGTAACCTTTATGAAACTAAGTATGCCACAAGTAACAGTGCCATAATGCCTTTGGGCTGTATGTGCGCTATACAAATGTAAAAATTAATAAATAAAATAAAATAAATAAATGAACACTGACCCGTTTGCATCTAACTGACTTTCTGGAGGAGGAACTGAATCCGGTGTAAGGATTAAGGGCAGACTGGGAAATTTCAGGTGGAAATAGTGGTGGCAACATTCAGACATGCAATCCACAGCTCAGGGAGATTAAGGGGGTCCCTGCTCCAGAGTACAAGACATTTGCTTCAGAGGGTTGTGCAATATGATAAGCAGTCCCATGGAGCCCAATAGGCAAACATTGAAGAGTAGTAGGACAGAGTGCAGCAGAGAAAGACATGATCCTGGGCAAGAGAGATCACTCCATTGGGCCTCATCTACATACATTCCAAATGCCATGAAAGCAACCAGAGAGTCATTGGAACTGAAGATTTACTCAGTGGGATGTGGCATTGCAGTGATAAGACAAGATCACCACAAGGACAAGTCACGAATCACAGCTGAATAGCAGACAACCCACATGCATCATAATTGCAAGAGCTCACAGGATCCAAGGAAGCAAAAAGCTGCAGGGAGAATCCCCTAGAATGTTCAATGCAAGGGGGGTGAACTACAGACATAGAGGTTTGATCCTCTTAGTGGCAGAAAAGAAAGGGCTGCTGCAGTGGAATGCAACCTCAATAACGTCGGTCTCAGAATATGTATCTGTGGTGCAAAAACGCAGGCGTGCATTTGACAACATTAAGAGAACGCTGAGGGAGTTGAACATCATGCTTCCACTTCTTCCGTTTCAACTGAAGATTTATCATGACAACAAAACATGTTTTGACACACAGCAGGAGTACTGGGATCGGGCAGACACCATTCAGGCTGGTGGACGAAAGGCCAGACTGCCACCATATAGGGAATGCCAGGATAATGAAAGGGGGGCATAGCCAAATACCACCCAGAGAGACCACTGTGGGTGATGTACACCAGGAAGGGGAATTTGTGGACCCAGATATGCTGCCATTGTAGTTCACAAATGATAACAGAAACGGTGATTTACATTTTGATGTGATGCTCCGACTTCCTATGGATATGATGTGGGTCTTTTCTTCTTTCTTCTTGGTTGTATGGTAGTGGGACTGATCGGTGTTTGCTGAGGTTCATGTAGGCACAAAGTATGAGAGTGAGATATGCACTGAGTTGCAGCATCCTGGACTGGAACCTAGAGGACTGTGGGGGTCGTGGGGTGTTAGATAGACTGGGTTGCTGCAATTACTGCTCTGGGATTGAAAAGACCTTTCAGTTACAAGGGCCAGTCGATTAAACAATGTCAGACAGAACATGTAGACTTGCATGCTGGTTTTGAGTTGCAAAGACGATTTAAAAAGGATCACAGGATATGGCGAAACTAACTACAAGTGACACAAGAGGTACAGAAGGGAAGTCAAATGCTGAAAAGTGTTTGGTGGGAGGTGACACTGTGAATTTAGACTACATGGATTGTAGTGTCGCTCGACCCCCGTCACTCTGAAATTAGGTATAACTGAAACCAAATATAATGTTATGCTTAAACCACAATTATACCGGTTCTAAGTATGGAACGCTGATGAGTTGTCTGTACAGAGAGAGAGAGGGTTTATCTGATGTGTTACAGACGCATGGAGGAAAGACATAACCATGGTTTAGAGTTGTTAAACAATGCTTTGTGAAATAGGTTTAAAAATCCTTTGGGATGATCCCACCAAGTAGGGTGCATTGATAAAAAATCTATTTGAATAGCGTGTTTTAATAATTTGGGTGCACACAGACAGAAATTTAGAACAATGTTTTTCTCTGCGCTTTTGATCAAATTACATAATATTAAGGGCCTCATTACACGGATGGCGGAGAACCATGGCGCTATTAGTGTCATGGCTCATGCCGGCAGAATACCGGCACCGCCTTGGCGGAAAGGGGAATTATCGCCCCATTCCAAGGTTGGCGGGGCGGTAATTCCCCCTTCCACCATGGCCCTTCCCCATTCCCATTTTTGCCCCATAGGGCATAATGGGAATGGGGAAGGTGCTAATTGCGGTACCGCAAATTGCGGTACCGTAATTAGCTCCCTGGGTCCCTTTGCGGGTTGGTTTTTAATACCTGCAAAAAGCAGGCGTTACATCCCCCAACCCGCAAAGGGACCTCGTAGTAAGGTGGTAAGGATTTACCGGTACCGGTATTTTACCGGTACCGGTAAATCCTTAACGCCATCCGTGTAATGAGGCCGTAAGTGTTTGCTGAGTTTCAGTTTCAGTGCAGCTTGACAGGTATGTTAGCGTTACTAGGGTCTTTCCCCTAGTGCCTCACTGTATGAGAGCGTGAAACAAGGCCAAGAGTGGCCGGGCATCTCGCGGCCTGGGCTGAGGGCCGACGGCTGTGCCTTGCTTGGTACTGTCCAGCATGCAGCATGGTGTATGATGCCGGCACCATATGTGATGAACAGGAGGAACCCAGCCGTGAGTTGGTAGCCGGCATTGCTTGTTTGTGATAGCCAAGAAACGACGACTAGATGTTCTCTGGGGTGGCCTGCAAGGCTGGTAAGGAGGTGAATGCCGATTTTGTAGCAGCGCACCTTAGCATTTCGACACATGATCTGGTGGCTTGGTATTGTGGCCCACCTCTGGTTTTCCAGGCTGTATGACCTTAACCAATAGACCATTTGGTTAGTGCCTGTGATCACTGAATGACATAGTCATAATGCCTGCTAAAGGGCATACATTTAACCACTACCTTAGGACGAAAAGAAAATCAGTTGATCATTCAGCGCAGCTCAAAAATAATAACAGTGGCACAGATCCCCAGAGGGTTTCTGCAGTACAGACCTCACCCTCTGGGCCTGACGACCGTCAGGAGGGCAGACAGGCTGGGTCAAAGATTACAAACTATTTGTTAGTGCGTCCAAAAGAGAATAGCAGATCTGCAGACATACCTCTCTCCGGTGGGGAAGATCCAGTGGCTGAAAACACTGAGTCTTTAGTGTACATAGATAAGAACAACTCGCTACTAAATACATGTTATTCACTTAAGACTAAATTCAAATGTTGGTAAGGGGGAGCCAAGAGAAACAAAGATGGTGAAGGTGAGGATGCCTTGACTGTTATTCTGGTGGTTACATGTGTTAATAATGACACCATAAATAAGCACATACATTTTTTGTGACACCTACAATCTTACCCCACCCCGCACATATACTTCTATTAAAAATGTCAACATCTATTTCGATATTCATGGGGCACTGAAAATGTTTGTCGTTATTTATTTTTCGTTATTAACACTGTATATCGTTCTGTCTCCTCAAGTGTGGCACCTCGATTCTCAGCCTCTTTTAGGATGACTGGATTCATTGATCAATCAACAAGGGATGAGCCAAGTGCCAGAACGGAGTTTACAGATCTTGGTGACACTGTCGATTCAGAACGCAGTGGCGTTAAAAGTGTCCACAATGAGGAGACTATTGCATTGAAAATGTTTTGAAACTTTGCAATGTGCTATTGTGATTCCCAGAACCATTCTAAAATGTTAGCGCAGCTATGCTAACGTGTGAATGTGAATTTGCCCCTGGAATGGGTGCAGCCCAGGGCAAACACAAACTTGGGGAAGGGTACTCTGATCAGGAACCCAAGCCTGTTACACATCTGCAGGAAGAAAGAGCTTGTCCTTTAGAATCAACTGTGACTGAAGATCCCGGAAGTCAGGATAATCTGGAAGGAGGAGAACGAGGGGATGATCCTGTGTATGACTCTGTACTGTCTAGGAAAATGCGGGGGAAACTGTATAAACTGGAGACATCCAAAAAGATGACCCAGTGTAAGCCTAGTGCTGAGCCTCCAGGTGTGGCAGTAGACCTAGCTCGGCTGCCAGTCGGTCAAGTACCGCAGAAACAACAAATGAAAGTGGATCGTAGACTTAAACGTGCCAATAAAAGAAGTGGTAATTTGGACTTCCTGGCTAATACATTGTGAGCAGAGATCCAAAACTGAAAGGTACAGCAAGCCTGACGAGATTGAATTGGAGCCCTTATCTAGAGATGCTCGGGCGAAAGCTTCAGCCTCCTTTCCGGGACCCTCCTCCCACCAGTAGAGGATTCTTCGTCATCTTTTGAATGGGACCATTTACATATTTTAGTGAGGGATGAAATAGAAACTGCTAAACTGATACCTAACACAGTGCCTAGTCCTCATCTTTCGGAGATATCTGTGCGACTATCTCCTATGTCCTTTACTGTCTCTGCCTTGTTTGAAGACAACAGCTCTACTATTAATTGGAGTCGTGTGCTGCAGCTGTTTATTCATTTGCCGAACCTGAGGGTATTGCAAAGTTCAGATGTTGAGTTCTTTGAGCCATTGGAGGTTGCAATATCAAGGTCACTAAAGTACATTGTGTAGCATCTGAAATGACAATGTTAATAAGACAAAATTCTAACATCTTGTTAAGGTAGGACTTTGAAATTGATTGTCCCGCAGTTTGGATGGAAAAGTAAAAGACTAGTCACTGGCATGGGGGTCCCCCTGACACCTCTGATGCCACCAAAAGTAAGTCCAACCACAACCTAGTTGAAAATAACTCGTGTGGTATTTCCACCAAAGATCCCGTCTTAAAAACTCTTTGGGAATGCCTGTTGTCCATCTTGCCGCCTCCCCAGAAAAGGTCCTGAAAGAAAAGATACTGATTAAGGCCTGGAACACCTGGGGCATGCTCATTTCCTTGAGGACGTTGGTACCAGATCTTTATATTGTGATGCTGACATTAAATTATTTCAGGAGACCTGGTTGCTGAGGGAGGTGCTGGTGGATGGATTTTCTTGTTTTAGCACTGGTTTAAACAGAAGGTATAAATCTATAAAGTCTGCATGACGTTGGACGGAATTCTACCAAGATATGAATGTGTGCATGTTGAAAGAGACCATTAATAAAGGGGAGGTCCCTTTTGAGACATGGACTAGTGGAACTAAGACAGCAAAAATTGATATTTTTTTTGGTAGTGATCCATTATGTGTGGCTGATGAATTTTCAGAACCAGCCTTTATTCGCTTTAATGACCATGCATTACTTAATCTAAAAGTTAAAGTTAAATATTTAGGAATTAGAGAGTTAGAAAATCTTGATACAGTTCGGATCTACAATGAGCTTAACCGAATAGTGTGGAGAGATCGTAATGTGAGGCCAATTACAAATTATATGACTCAGATCGATCGAAAGTTTGAAACCCTAAATAACGCAGATGAAATAGTGGAATTGATTAGCTCAATAACATCGCAATTTGAGGTTGTTTGGAATGTGTATGAAATAAAGGAGAATAAGAATCATGTTCATCCATTTGACGGTATAGTAAAAGATAAGAAGAAACAACTGCGTCTCACAGTTAGGAAAGTTAACAGTGCAGCCCATGATGGTAATGTTAAATATGCCTTGGTAAAGTGTCTGATGTATCAATCCACAAATTGGATAAAACTCTACCACAGATTGGCTTCCAACAAATCTTGGCAACACCTTTACCTTGTACTTGCTAGAAGGGGATAGCAAACGGCTATGGCGCACCTTCAATAAAAAATATTTGGTGGCATTCCATGCCCTTATATGGAGCATTGATTGTAACAGCTGGGTTTCGTATTTGCAAGAGAAGTTTATGGCCACCACGCCCATGACTAAACAATCTAGTCACACAATATCCCTGGATAGAGATAAAGAAGGCATTGTTGGGATTAGAAAAGGCCTTAAATCTTCTAGAGCCCCTGGAATGGTGGGTTCTCTAATATGGTAATGCATGCCAACCCTGATTTATGTGCCGATATTCTTCTATGCTTCTTTAACAAGGTTCTCAGCTCTAACAGTGTACGTAGGTCTCAGCATCAGTCATTCTGTATACCAGTTTTGTAAGAAAGGGAGTCAGGGGGAGCCCAGTAATTACAGACTCCTCTCGATATTAGACGTTGCAAGTAATATCTTTGCTACTTTTATTCTGCAAAGCATAAATAAATGGGCTGAAGAAAACCAAGTCCTTTAGTCGATTCCATACTGGTTTTCGGGAGGGGATGTTCATGGGTCATAACATCTTCATTTTGAACTCACTAATATATCAGGACCGAGTAAAAGCGTCCTGCCCCCTCTATGTGCTATTCATTGATTTTGCTTCAGCCTTCGACGCTATAGACCTGTCAAATCTCTGGAAAAAGATAGCAAAGCTGCAGATGCCGGAACGTCTTTTGCAAGCATGCCAGCTATTACACGTGAACAATGTTGCTTGAGTAAGATTAAACAGAAGTGGTGAATTAACAAACACAATTAAAATTGAGAGATAAGTCAAACAGGGGTGTGTGCTTGCCCCTGTTCTTAAATATGTTTATGGCTGACCTAGGTGACTTCCTTAAGTACAGAGGAAATTTCCTTCCTAGGTTAGGAAGAGTCAAGATAGGTTATTTGGATTATCCAGATGATCTTGCCATCTTTGACTCAACATACGCAGGAATATGTCGACATGCAAAAGCCATTTTGTACTAAGCTGATCTAAATGGCTTGAGTATGAACATGGCCAAGGAAACGTTCATGCGATTTGGGAGAGGAAAGAAAGACAAGTAGCACATTTTGCTGAACGAGGGCCAAATTGACAGGGTACATAATGACAGCTAGTTGGGCTATGCGATCAGAGCTTAAAAGGGTGAGACAAGGTTGCTAAAGTCACGCCATAACAAAGGGGTCACTGTTATGCTGCAAATTAAGAAATATGTTTCAAGTGATTTTGGGTACAGATTGGCAGGAATTATTGCAGTGTTTAGGCAAACATTGTTAGCCAGTATTATCTATGCATTAAAATGCTTGTACCAAAAGTGTGATATTTGGGTGAATAACTTGGAAGGCTCTATGTGGAGTCGACTCTCGAATGCGATCCCAGTAAAAGCAGTGCACTTAGAGTTGGAATTAACTTTCATTTCAAGCCTTGTCAAGATAAAAAGAGCCCAATTAATTTTAAAAATGATTTATTCTGATAACAAATCGGCATTAGCAATATTGTAGGATGGTATTATTGCTGGGACAAGCACAGCCATGATGAAATGCAAAACAATGAATACAAGGTTTTTTAGGAGATTGTCTGGCGTCCCAATTGGGGTGAGGATGTGGGGACTCTCGTCAGGGGCAGACTGGGCCATAAAATTGTATTGGGATCCAATTTAAAAGTGCTCCAGAGTTGCAAGTTGCAATTGATTCCTTTTGTGAAAGACTGTTTGAATAGTACCTAAAGGGGCGATTTATAATAAAACATCATGCAAATTGTGCAATTAAAAATATTTATTCAGAAACACTGGTCAAATCTACTAGCTGCATAGTGAAGTACCTCATCAAACTGGCCCACATTGGCCGAAAAAGTAGCCCACTTTTACCAAAAGAACTGGCCTACACCAGCATTTTGCATTTTGGGCTCGGCCATGGGATTATTGCCCTATAGGCCTGTCCAAGCCTGACTCTCATTCAATCCCTCAAATGAAAGGCTGTTAATTAGAACTGGGTAGTGAACCATGACCACATCTGCAAGCCTACTTTGCTTCTTGAAAATGCACTTTACTATGGGTAGACGCCAGAGGTACCTCATGCAATTTTCATGTCCGGTGTTGAGAAGGAACTTTATGTTGATTTGTTTAAATAAATTACGCACACTAGCCATCAAATGTGCATGGTCAGGCATAGTTAAGGAAAAGAGATCCTGTTGAATGTGTAAAATCCCGGAAGCACTTGAGTCGACAAGACACGTATTCACTGCTTGCAGAGATATGCATAAGTACTATGTTAGATATTACATGAAGTTTGCTGAAGGGTTATGCAAAATACAACACAATATTTTTTGGTTGAATGGAATCTCAGGTCATAGTGTGGTCATGGCAATTGCCCTCACAAATGTGTGGGGAGCCTTTGTGAATCAAATAGAGGGGAAGGATAGTTCTTTTTAAGATAAGAATGTTTAGGATATCTTATGATATGATATGATACATTGATGGAACCGTAGACGAATGGTATTTGAATCATTATCCCCTTGATGTGTGTTTTTGGTGTTTTTCTCTGGTTTTATACTTTTTTTGCTTTTTAAAAATTCTAATATTTGTATTGTGATATAGTGATGTTTTAATATTTTTTATGTGTTAACGTTCTTTGATTGAACAGAAGCACACTTAAATAAGAATAATAGTAATATTAAAACGACAAATAGGCATCGAGTATTCTCTTGGTTTTCCTTGTTCTAAGAATGCTAAAACTCTCTTTGCAAAGTTGCCCTTTGGCATATATTACCTCTTGCTACTTTTACGAATCACTGGGGCTCTAGTATTTCATCAAAATGCCCTTTTTGTACGATGTACGAGAAAGATGAATAACTTTTTTCTGTTATCGTTTTTATCACATGATACCCATAGATGGCTTAAAGCAATATTGAATCCACATGGAACTAGTCGAGGAGCCAGCGTGAAAGTGCATGCCTTTAGAAAGAAATTATCTAAGCAGTGATCATATCTCTGACTAATTTTAGAAAAAGAAAATTATGAATTGATTGTCTAATTTTCTAAATGATATAATATCCAGGTATATTATAGTTTGTTTCATAGTATGGACTGTTTCTATTCATATAAGCTTGTATTTTAGAAATAAGTAATCAATTGCACTAAAATACATTCTGTTTTTAAACATTACAATATGCTTTCATGGCATAGGCCAAAATAAAGCTCTAATTCATTGATTGACTACAGGGATTATTGGAAGGCCTAGTATAATTGTATTAATAAGGAACAACATGTTCTAGATATTTGGGCAGGAGATGCTTCTTGATTTGTAGAAGAATGGAGTGAGATAGTTGGGGAGGGTACGAGTTTTGTGTTATGATGTATTTGATATGTTATCATGTATGCTACACGGCACAATATCCACCCATAGTCCTTTTCCACGTGACATAAAGCTAGAATAACCAATCAGGGATTGAGGGATGGTTGTGTTGTAGCTTCTTCTGCATGACTTAGAATATCAATGGACTAGGAGATACATCCACATGGGGAGCAATTGCTCGATTGCTTACACTTCACCTGCCAGCAGTGATCTTCTTAAAGGACACTCGGTATTACCTACTTTGCATGCAGCCCATTTCACCAAATCATGTTTCCCCGCAATTATATAACCACATTTGACAGCAGAAATGTGGCTGTGGTTTGTGTAAGGTATATAGGAAGATAAAGGGTTGGGGGAGGTTGAGGCAAAGGGTCTCCCTCTGCATTTCTGTTGGAAAAAAATGGTTAAAAAATGTTGGGTAAACAGGATTCGATTAAATTGAGTAAAGGTAAGACTTCCAGATACTCACCGTATTTGCACTGGATGCCAATTCCTATGTAGAGCATAATACATTTAAATGTGGATGAAAAGCATGTTTCTAAAATGTAACCTGACCAAAATGGAATTTGCCCTCCTTGATTACCCACCAAAAAGCAGTCCTTTCATGGATGAATACGTGGAATGGATCTAGATGAATGTTACTGACCGGGTTATATGGGGCACAATCCCAGCTAAACATCAAGAAGCCCTGTCTGTAAAGATAAGTGCCTGATATCTGCAACAAAGGAAAAGTGTCTTCCATAGGTCCCTAAAGTAATTACTTCTAATACTACTATGATAAATGTAAATATATTTTTGATGCAAAAGTACAAACACATTGTGAGAAACAAAGCATTTATATATATATATATATGAAAATCAAACGGTGTGTGTTGGTTTGTGGCAAAGTGTTGTTCCTTATACAATTCCACATGTTTCAACAATTTGCACTAAAGTTTGCATAGTTACCTGTTTGGACCATCTGGACAATACTGACTGCATTACATATAGACACCCCACCCCTTTCCCCGTATTTCAGCACAAGTCAAAATTAGTTTGTGGGTTTGTGGCTTGGTATAGAATTGTTCCTTAAACAATTCCACACTGTGTCACCAATATGCACCACATTTTGCATAGTTACCTGTTAGGACCCTCCGGACATTACTGGCTACATGACATTCGGACAACCATCCCCTTTCCCCGGATTACAGAAAAAGTCTAAATTTGTTTGTGGGTGTGTAGCTTGGCGAAGTATTGTTCCTTATCTAATTCAACACTGTTTCACCAAGCTGCAACACATTTTGCATAGTTACGTGTTCGGACCCTCCAACATTACTGGCTAAATGACATTTGGACACCCAACTTCTTTCTGCGGATTCCCGCAAAAGTCAAAATTGTGGGTTTGTGGCTTGGCAAAGCGTTGTTCCTTATACAATTCTACACTGTTTCACCAATCTGCACCAAATTTTCATAGTTACCTGTTAAGACCGCCCAGTCATTACTGGCCACATTACATTTGGATGCCCCACCCAGTTGTCCAGGTTTCAGCATTTTCAAACATGAGACGTTCTCTGAAATCCGTGAAACATGATTGTGGTCATAGAAAGAACAGTCCCGACATGAGACCAGAAACTCAAGGTCATGTTTCAAGGCCTTACGATGCACAGTTTCTAAGATATTTGCACTGCAACAACCTGCACCACTCCAAGCTGAGGCGACAGGTGGGGAGAGAGCACGGAAGTCCCAGTATGTAACAGCACACCAACAATAGCCTGCCCCTAACATCTGCTCTGGGGTATGTCAGCCACCCACACATGCTCATTCTCAGTACAGTTTACTTCAGGGTGCAAAGCACATCAAGTGATAAGGGTATTGGAACAGCTACCTACAGTATCAGTATCAGTATCAGTATTATAATGTCTGTTATTATAATGTTAATTTCCAGCCTGAATCAGAGGAGGCTTTGAAGAAGGTCATCGAACAGTTAAAGGCGACCAGATGTAGAGGTGACTATTGTTCATCAATGATTATTAAAACGTACCCCCTGACTCTCATAGAATCTATCTGCATTTTTGTGAACACCTCGTTGTATGAAGGCTAGGTCCCGGATGACCTTAAACAAGCCATGGTCACACCCATATTGAAAAAACAGGATTACCAGCGGATAATCCCTTAACTACCATCCAATAACAAACACCCCTTTTCTGTAGAAAATTCTTGACCGTGTCCCTTATGGCCAGATTTCTCAGCATTTAAATCAATACCCATTCTTAATCCTTATCAATCTGTCTTCAGACAAAGCTTTGGTACAGAGACCTCTTTGCTTGATTTGAACTCTAGAGTACTAGGACGACTGGATAAGGGTTTTCTTTCCCTTTTAACATCATTGGATCAGTCAGCTGCGTTCGACTTGGTCGAACACTCTATCCTAGTTTCTAGATTGGCTGAGGTTGCTAATTTCTCGCCTGCCGCAGTATCCTGGATTACCTCTTTTTTTGAGAAAAGGCATAGTAGGGTATGCTACTTTGAAGCAGAGGCCACTCCGATTCTCCTCCTCTTGGGAGCTCCGCAGGGGGTTAGTAGTGTCTTTATAACTTCTTCATGGCACCTTTCTTCTCCTTTTTGGATTATCTCCTAAACCTGGAATAGGGTTGGGCATCATTACTCAGAGGTGCTTGCCTTCTCTGACCACTCACTGTTACTTGACCACTGTTACTGACCAATCACCACTACATACATGGGCCTGGGGGTACCCAAACATCAGGAATTTTGGTTACTAAATGCTTATTATCTGAAAAAAAACCCAGACGTGATGGAACCCCTGGTTGTACACAATGAACAGCATTTTCTATTGTTATATGTCGGCTACCTGAATGTTCCAATGTCACAATTGTTCTTAGCCCCTTTCACCTGCCACGATTATTAACATGTTGTTCTCAGTTAAGAGGGGCAGGGGCTAACAGGACATACTGTGGTGTGTGAGAAAGTGGGGATGCAGACAGGACAAGCTCCTGTACCTCTTACCCACAGCTCCTGCTGTAACTGTTATTTAAATACAAATGCAGCTGGGGGCCTCCTTACCTCACTAGCACTCACAGCCCATGCCAAAAACCAATGCAATGATTGAAATATTGGCAAGAGAGAGGTTTCACCCAATTTATCCTCAGCTTTTGTCACGGTTTATTGGACGATCACTCTCAACCCAGTGAGTTCCTCCCCTCCCTGCCCCCCAAGCAAGGTGGCACACAACAAAGCTTTTAGCAGATTCAACTTTAGTGAGGCCTCCAAACTATACAATACCATTCAGCAGATACATCTGTACCACCAGTAAGCTAGGAACAGACCGGTGTATGGTAATAAAATATATATTTATTTAAACTTTACTACAGTGAATGATAAATCTATCACTAGGACACCAGCCACTAACCATGTGGCACAATACAATATCACAACTTCCACTTACTTGAATCAATTGATGGACATGTATTTCTAATAGACGTTCAGCTACTACAACACCGGTCGAATTTAGAGATTTAAAGTCACAAGTTACATCAGATTCCTTTGCAAATTAACTGTGATTGCTTGGTTTATCCCAATGCTTTTTTCTCCCAGTAACCCCCACCCTCCAAGCATCAATTAGATATGATCCCTTTGGTTTGAAGGCAAGGTACAGGGAGTGGGAATACAGTGGGAAACTAGTTCTGGCTTTTTATCAGAAAGGCAGGGTTTGGGAAATAAACTCAATGGGAGAATCATTTTGCCTTTTATTTCAAGGCAGTGTTTGGCAAATGAACTCAAGGGGAAATTCGTTTTCTCTTTTTATTTGAAAGAGTTCTGGGAAATAAACCGAAAGGGAAAATCATTTTGGCTTTTTATTAGAAAAGCAGGGTTTTGGGAAATAAACCCAATGGGGAAATCATGTTGGCATTTTATTTAAAAAGCAGGATTCAGAAAATTACCTCAATGGGAAAATCGTTTTTGCTTTTTATTTGAAGGCATGCTTTTGGGAAATAAACCCAATGGGAAAATCATTTTGACTTTTTATTTGAAGGTCAGGGTTTTGGCACATACACTGAATGGAGACATCGTTTTTCAACACTCATTCAGATGAAATGCAGGGATTTGGGCTTCTGACTTGGGAATAAATGGTAAAAAATGGGCAATTTGTTTTGCACGCACTACATTCACTTGAAAGGCAGATTTTTACGGACTATAATGGCTGTAACAAACCAAGCATGAAATTCGATAGTTTTGAATTGTAACAAAACACATCCCATGATCTTTTCTATATTGGAATTATTTGAATTAACTTTACTTAAATGTGCTAAGGGTCTGCATAGTTTTGCCCCCCTCATCCACCATTAAAGAGACAGGATTAAGGCAAGTAGTTCCCAACACAATTCAATTTAAATGGATATTGGGGTGTTCTATAAGAAATTAATTGAGTTATCTTTTTAGTAAAATATGGCAATGGTCTACACAGATGTGCCCCCCACCCACTATGCAAGAAGGAAATGAAGACTGATAGAATCCCCCACACAGTTGTTGTCTTCTGAATCAATCTTCTTCCATGGAGACCTTGGTTTTTGACCACTCATGGAAACAGCAGAGCTGATCATGGGAAACAACAGATCTGGGCAAAGGTTTCTGTCAAGGATAGTGACCAGCACCCAGTCCTCATCTGGCTGCCCCAATGTCAGGCTCGGTTAGCTTCTAGGAGGTTTCCTTGCCTCTGCCTCTCCTGCAAGGTTTAATGCCTTTCCAGGTAGACAGCTTTTCTCCTGGCAGCATACCCTGTGGTTTTGGTAGCTCTCCTTTCCACTCGGGTTAGTTGTGCCTCGCTTCCCTCACTTCTCAGATAGGAAATTGATATTATATTGTGCTGATGACATTTACACATTATCAGTATTCCAACAGTATGGATTGGCTACCCCCGCCCCCATCAATTCTGCCCACCGACTGCTGATAGGATAAGGAGTTGGGAGATGTGGATTATGGAGACTGAGGGGGAGGAGAAAAATGCATCACTAAAAAATGACATGTTGGTTTATAATTTCGGTTTTCTTAAAATCTCCCTACATGGCAACTATCTTTATTTTTCAGACAACTTCATGATTAAATTTATTTTTGAGTTCTATATTTTATGGTGAATCGGTAAATGCTAATTTACCTTCAGCACAGCCCTCCTGGGAGGAGCTATTTTTTGTCATTTTCTCCTGAGCCAAAATAGTGACAAATTATGCCACTTCACAATTCCAACATTAACTTCACAGTCTATCCCCTCAATAACATGTCAGTTCCTCAGAATTACGAGAAGGCCATAATTATGATTTTCTTTCTAACTCAATTTCTTTACATCACACATGGTTAATATTCACATGAAACTGACAGGCCTGTTATGCCCTTTAATATGAGACCTAGCTCACTGAGGTGCACACTTCTCTTTTTAGAAAGGAAAAAGCAGTACAATGTTATGATAGGCAATGCATTACATGGGCCGCTGAGTTTCCCATCCAGCTCCCATCTTCTCATAAGTTTATTTCCTCCCCATTCACATGACATGGATATCTGCCTGGCTCATGTTATTCCACCCTGTCATTAAGTGTCTTCAAAGGTCTCTGTTAGAAGCCAATGCATAGTTAATGGGAGGCCTAACCTTAAAGGTAATTTCATGTGGCCATCTTATCCGTACCCTCCACAATTCTGATCTACTTTTTATATTTCTTTGCATTTTAAGCTAAAAATCAGGCCTATTTTCATAGTGGGACTCGGCCAAATGTCTTGAGGTCACAGTTTCAGTTCAGTGGGAAGACACAAGCTGCATCCATAATTCTGAAAGGATAGCCTTTTAAATTGACAAGATGTGCTTACATGTAACATTTAGTACTATATCTGGGCCTGCTGTTCATAACTACAATCTTTCTTTACTACAATATTTGAACAGCTATAAATTCACTTTTGGTATTATTCACCCATAGGCCACAGTTAACATATGAAACCAGTGTTTACTTCTACAAGACAAATAGGCATCTCTTAAATCAGGTAATTTTGCATGATGAAAGTCAGTATTGTTATTCAGGACAAATGCAAAATGCTTGGCTTCACTTTAGCGTTCTGAATCACCGGCTTGTGCTGCCTTGAAGTCAATGTAACACACTGCTATTAGTCTAGTTAAGTGAAATTGTAGTGTATAGCAGGAGCCAAGTGCCTCTACTGGAAGTCCCACCCCCATTTTGCCCATATGTTGACAGCTGGAAATTGTGACATGCGCAAAGCCAATAATGGTACCTATACCACAAAGAGTCCTTTAAACATTGAGAAAATCCTATATCATGTATCCGCTAAGAAATGACAGTCTTCTGAAGGAAATTCCGGAAGAAGTGTGAAGATGAGTGAAAGAGAAAACTGGTGACGTTACACGAAGAAGAAATGACACACCCAGAAGAGATGCCAATGAAGAAGGTGAATAGACCTTATAGCATCTGATGGTGAAGCAAAGAATTGAGCAACATTTCATGAGCAAAATGAAGATTGCACGTGTGTAGAGCACTGAAGAAATGCAAAGCCTTTTTAGAATTGTACAGATGCAGTAACACAAGTAGACTAAGTAACCATAAGGCTGGCTATATGTAGTGAATAGACTGCAGGCGATATATATATATATATATATATATATATATATATATATATATATATATATATATATATATATATATACGTGTGTGTGTGTATAGAATATGGATGTTCCATGATGCATTTTAGCAAACTTGGACCCCGAGAACAGAAGGGCCGAAAGTGCTGCACAGGAACATTCAACAAGACCAAGGGTTGGAGCAGCAAGAAACTGGTAATCTATTCAATGCCATACAATGAACGGGAGAAGCAAGATGGGCTCCTGTTGAGGTGTAATGGAAAAACAGTAGAAGTGCCAGGTTTGATTCATTTAATAGTATTAAATAAAACAAAGGAGCCCAAAACATGGTCTCCTGTCACATGGTCAGAGAAAATAGACTTTGGGCAAGCTATACTGAGACCATGATGTTGATGTGTCCAGCACTGTAATTATAGCTGTACTCCACCTGCTTGCCTTATGTAACCTAAGCTTTACAATCCTCTGGGTTAGGCACGCATTAGGCACGCATTACAAATAGTAAAACAAACAAACAAAAAAACAGAAGATAAGGCCACGCTCACACTCTCTTTTATTCTCAGGCACAGTGATCCTTTGCAAGGCTGAGTTAAAAGAACTAATTGAATGGCAAACAGTAGAAAAGGAGTATTATGATGAGATATATGTAAAGTCGACTAGTCTGTCTGTTTGTGTATTTTGGAATTAAAAAGAAGTGTCAAAGAGTAACAGCAGCAAAACTGTGAGTTTAAAGAAGAGATACAACGTTATCTATCTTTTAGTCATCGTCAGCGCCAACTGAACAGATAGGTTGGGATAATTGAGAAGTAAAGTCTTTGAGCGGCAACTGTTGGTGTGCGCTCATATTCGTTATTTTTCTGAAACATATTCTGTGTAAATCAACGGTAAGTATTGACAGTCAATTGAGACTTGTCACAATGGGGGATGTTACTCCACTTATGCATATGTGCAAGACACTGCCAAAACACGCACCCAAGCTCAAACAGTATAGTGCGGAGTGGGTAAAGGGTACAGCAGACAACATGTTCATGCCATGGCCACAAGGGAGATTGCTGTCAAAGGTGGTTTTGCAACACATGTCCACATACTTGCACACTGTGTACACAGGAAAGCATTTGTAAAAAAGGTTAGCTATTTTAGAAATCTGGAAGATGTACTAGGAGGAACTGAAGGATATGCCTCCCGAGGACTGGATGCTTAATCAGTGTAGAAAGGAAGATGCTGAGCCTTCTGCTCCCCTTACCTCACCCGAAGTAAATGTCGATAGTACAAATGATAAAGGACTGTATCCATTAAGGGAATTAAAAGCAGTGACGGGATATAGTAATCCGATATGTGAACCGCCTGCTTATAGCAGTGACGATAGTCCAAAGGAGACTAAGGGAAAAGAGGAGGTCTTCAAGGTCTTACAAGACAAAGAGGAGAAAAGCAAATGCCCTAATGTGACCTTAGATATAGAACGAGAGATTAAGAGATTGAAAGGAGGAAAGGATAAAGCTATCATGGTAACACTCGTACAGAACACATGGATGGGTGGACAGATATTGCTCAAGCTTGATAGGAAAAGTATCAAGGAAGTTAGGCATAGGGAAAATCAAGATGAACGGGATAGAAAAGAAAGGGAACGAGAGAAGCAGCTGACAGAGGATGAATATAACAGTAAGAATAGACAGAGACGAGAACAAACATATCAAGAGGAACAGCAAAAGAAAGAAGAAAAGGCAGAGGAACAAAGGAAGTATAACAAGCAGAGAGCAATCAAAGAATGAGATAGGCAAGACAAGAGGAGGAAGTGCAGAAATTAAGGGATACAAGAATGCAAAGACGAATGGAAGATGAAAAGCGTGTAGAAAATGAAAGAAGGGTAGAGAAAAGATAAGACGAGGAAAGGGTTATACGAGAAGCGAGAAAGCAAAGGGAATTAGATGAAGAAAGGGAGCAAAAAAGAAGACAAAAGGAACGTGATATTGATCACATTCAGAAAGAGTAAATGTAATCAAGTCCAATAATATCATGAAGTCATATAGAGAAGTTCCTCCCGTTGCAGGAAGCAATGGCAAGACCACTTAGGATAAATATAAAGGAGCTCCTACAGGTACAGGGAGCAAAGTCAGGGCCATCTAAAGTTACATTAGAGGAGAGCTTCAAGATAGGGCATATTGGGGATAGGATCGATAGAGCCTATCAAGATTTGAGAGCAAAAGGTTAATCAGGAAGCAGGTGAAAAGGAGCTAAATCTATAGTCGCCCAATCACATGTCAAAGAAGGAAGTCTGTTTTGTCCCAAGCATAGAGCATTGTCCCTAGACAGGCTGATCTTAAATAGGGATGAGAGATATGAAAGCCATACTAGTTGGGGACTAGATATGTCGGACGAAGAGAGAGAAACCTTCCATGGGAAGGAAGGAGAAAATGCATGTGGTCCCAAGGGATGTCTGCAGACAGACAAGGAAGTAAGATGTTCAGATATAGAGCAACCTAAGGATAGGATGCCAGACCCCATGGTGTATCCAGAGCACCATAAAAGGCAATCACAAAGTTCAAAGGGAGAGTTGCCATCACATGTGAACAGGCTAACGTCATTGCCAGATAGAAGGCAATCAGGAGCCATTGTCCCTACTATCGATAGGCAGATGATGGGAGCCGGTTGCGGATTTGGGTACACACAGTTTCCCTTATTGGAGAAAGGAGGGGCCAGACCACAGTATATTCCCTGGCCACAAATGGATAGGATAATTTAAGGTGCAAACTCCTCAATTTAATGGCTGGGTGTGAACATTGATTCATGAGCTAGAAAAGATGACAGGAGGAAATACTCAGGCAATAGGGGTCAATAAGGGTCTCCAGCAGCCATCTTGGGGAAAGGGCTGATGACATTTGGACGAGAGCAGGTTACTCAAGCGTCATGGCACAGAATACAGCTCATGACGGAGCACCATTTGATAATTGTAGAGCAGATGTCTGGAGGGCATTCAGGGTACAGTATCCTGATATGTCAGCTATGGGTGCAATTATGGCACGTTAAATGAAAGATGATGAAGATTTGCTTGCTTATATTCAAAGTATTCAGGAACTGTGGACTTTGGAAATGAGGGAGCCATGGGGGAAATCATCGTCAGTATTTTACCACATTCTAAGTCAGGGATTGCCAGGACAGTATAGAGACAGCTTAAGAAACTAGTCAGAATGAAAGCGAAGCCATGAGCAGAGATACAGTTTACTATCGCAAATCACAGCCGGCTGTTACAAGAGAAAAATAAGAAGAGGGAAGATTCTAGAAAACTTCAGGAAGCTAAGTTAGTGCAGAAGAAATTGTTAAAGTACGTCATAGAAGGGGCGGTACTGACAAGCGGAGAGGGACTGGGAATGTAGCAAGCAGTGGGTGCATCACAGGTGAATAATCAATGCCAGATGGACCAAGGAGAGAATGGGGTTTTGCAGCAAGGCAGAGGAATGGGTTGCAGAGGAAGGGGTGCTTTTCAGAATACCGGGCTGGTTTTCAAAATAACCAAGGTGGTTTTCAGAATATGCAGAATGGTAATCAAAATGTGCAAGGAGGATTTAATCAAGGAGGGCTAGTCAGAAGAACCCCTCCTATATGTTGGACACGTGGAATGACAGAGCACATTGTGCAAACATGTGGAAGCCAAGGGTATGTACAGAATGGGCAATTCTCAAGAGGGGGGACAGTTTATCCTGCAGCATATAGCTCACAAAATAGGGATGGGTTTGCCCAGGATCAGGCAGTGCATCAAGCCACAAATGCAACAGGCATTGCAACCACAGCAAACACCATTGAATCCGCTGCAAGGGCAGTCACAGCATGTACACATGCAGATACAGCAGAATGCAAACACAGAACAGTTAATGACACCTAGAGTAGGGGGTGTCACTGTAATGGAGTGATGTCCTTTTACAGGTAGGGGGATAAGTATGTACGCACAATTGGACAGCTCACAGGGTGACTTGATGTGCTAAGTAGTTTCGGTAACACCAGATCCCCAAGAGGAACCAAGGGTTCATGTTACCATAGGAGGCAAATCTTTTTTTCTTTTTTAGTAGACATGGGTGCAACTCACTCATGTATACTAGAGGGAAAATATCCATTATCGGGAAATCCCATGAATGTGCCAGGCTTCTCTGGTGCTACAAACAGAATACTAATGAATTACAAGTCTCTACAGGAGAGTGTGACAAGTCTGTTCCTTTATTGTATTCAAGGCAGACACTGGTGAATATTCTGGGACTAGATTTAATGACAAAGCTAAATATGACAATACCTTTTACGGATGAAGGTATAATGTGTTCCACTCCAGGGATACAGTATCTAAATGTGGGAAAAATTATATTGGTGTTTACAAATTTTGATGCTCGGAATGTAAAAGAAAAAGTAGTCAAAATTATGATTGTAAATGAAGGGTTTAATCATTTGTCAAGAATGCAGTTGGTCGAGGTTCAAGGCAGTGCTCCACAGGAAGAGCAAGAATTGTGGAAACAGAGGGGTGTTCTTTATCCCCCTCTGAAGCATTGTGGCGACAGGACAGCACTGGAAAGCTGGTGTTGCCTGTAGCCTTATTAAGAGTAACACTTGAATAGCTGCACTACCCTGCGCATGTAACTAGGGAAAGCCTCACAGCAGCTATTGCGGAGGGCTGGTTTGTACCGAACCGTTTAGAACACATTGTATTTTATGTAGTAAATTGCATCATATGTCAAAAGTTTATCGCTGGACACACACTTCGAACAATCAGAGGAGTGATTCCTCGACTGAATGGTGCTTTTCAGCATTTACATATTGGGCCTCATCATGAGTTTGTTGATAACCCTAAATGTGGTGGTAGTGCTATTACCACTGCATTGAAGGGTCTGCCAACTCACGGGTTTGTCAGGATTTACCCCCAACTCTGAGTTGGGTGCAAATCTGCCACAATTTTGCTTATTTTTGGTGCTATTACCACCACGCTAAGAACGCCCGCGGAAGTCACGCCGAGAATCCACCATTGGGCCCAATGGGGAATGGGAAATTCCTGACTGGGCCCAAAGGGGAATGGGGACTTACCATCCCACCAAACACGTGATCCGCCACTAATAGGGTTGGGGGATTTGGCGGTAACACTAAAGAGGCCTATTGACTATGTTGATATGCTACAAGTATGTAGTGGATATAGATATATGATAGTAGAGGTGTGCCCCTTTTTGAGATGGATCGAAGCAGGTCCATGTACACACCCTGATGCCGCTTGTGCTGCAATGTTTTTAGACCGCAAAGTCTTTCCTAGATGGGGAGTGTGTGAGGTGGTGAGATCCGACAATGGACCCCATTCAATTAATGAAGTATTTGAACAGATCAGCTTATTGCTTAGCATAAAACACACGTTTTCCTCTGCTTATCACCTGCAAGCGAATGGAAACGGATATGTGAGAAACTCAATGGTCTTCTCAGAGAAAGAATCGTTAACCTCAAATTTCTTTGAGGAATAGATGGCTGTGTTTCCTGCCTCTTGCATTATATGCATTAAAGAATCAGCCTGGGTCGGAGCACCACCGCACACACCCAGGAGTCAACAACAGGGAGGTGAATGAGAATGCCCCTGTCTCCTCCATCGAGGAGTAGAATTGATGCCCAGACAACTGCAGGATTGTTAGCAAATTAATTACATACCTTTTTGACATGTATGACCGCTAGTATCTCTGTCATTTCAGATCAACTCAAGCATAAGGGATGTCAGTCTCAGGACACAGATAAAGACCATTCAGAAACCAGATGTAAAGAACTACTACCTGTAAGCCAATCCTTGCGCTGACAGACTCTTCTTGTTTTGGCCATATCTGACCTCCACCAGTGAGCCTTGCATGGACAGAATTAATTAATTCCCTGTTTAGATTTGGTCACTTTGGAGATATTGCAAGGGTTGGTGAGGAGTTTTAACAATGGTGTTCCCTTGGATGAATGGACAGTAATTCAACGCCCACACTGTTGCCAGGGGTGACTTTTCGCAATCGATGAATTCTTTCTCCACAGAGGACAAAGTCTTGCTTGCGTACAAGATAACTTTGTAGACCTTGTCGTGCTTTTGGTGCAATACTGCTGTTAAGCATGTATCTGAGAACCCTGTCTCCAGGAAGGAATCCTTGTTTCTGATGGGGTAACCCAAACAAGGGGCTTAGGAAGAGCTTCTCTTTAGTTGTTTTACTGCCACAGATTGTTCCAAACCCCACTTCCATTTGACTCTGGCCTTTAATAAATGGACCAAGGGGTGAGTGACCTCTGCGTAGTCTTCAATTAACTTTCTTCTATAATTAGTGAGTCCAAGAAGGCTTCTTAATTCCAACAAAGTAGTAGGGTGTTCCAATTTCAATAATGCTTCCACCTTTTTCACCTCTGGACTGAGACCCTAAGGGGTGATTTTGTGCCCTAGGAAGTTCACATGGGTCTTAAATCATTGTGCCTTCTGCAAGGACAGTTTTGCTCCAGCTTTCTGCAAATGGGTCAGACCATAGCATATTTCTGCTATATGTTCCTCAACAGTTGAGCTCTTGATTAAGACAGCATCTACATAGACCAGGTTTCCCCTTTCACCCAAATCGTACATGGCCTTATGTAGAAAGATGTTAAATTAATTGCCAGAGTTTATTTAACCAAAGGGGGTTTGGGTCCACATGTATTGCTGCCCCCCAAAGATAAAGGCAATTTTTTACTGGTCTTCCCTACTCACGGGTACTGGTCAGTGACAGTGTACATCTTTGACTCTTGGATCTGTGCCAGTCCTTGATCAATGTAGGGAAGTGGCCATCTTGACATGTGGACCCACTTGTTCAGCTCCCGCAGGTATGCACATAGTCTCCATTGGCTGTTGGGTTTGATTATTTCCAGTACTGGTTTGTTAAAAGTACTGTGGATTAGATTAATTATCCCACGAGATTCTAGGTTTTTAATAATTTCCGTGAGTGATTTCCTGGACGCGAGAGGTACCGGTATTATTTCACAAATACTGGAGCCATCTCAGGAAGTCAGTGGTTACAGGAAAATAGGGTGACCCATTTAATTTATTGACTATAATGGCTGTCATACACTGGGCATGGAATTTGTTGGTTTTGAATTGTAACAAAACTCATCTTGTGATCTTTTTTGTATGGAAATTAATTGAATTACATTTCATTAAATGTGGCAAGGGTCTACACAGTTTAGCCCCTCTCATCCACAATTAAATGGACAGGCTTAAGGAAGGCTATTCCCAACACAATTCAATTTAAATGGATAGAGTTTTTTTATGAGGAATTAATTGAGTTATCTTTTTAGTCAAATATGACCAGTGTCTACACAGTTTTGTCCCCCCCCCCCTAACCACTATGCAAGAAGGAAATGAAGGCTGGCATAATCCCCCAACACTTGTGTCTTCATCTTAATCAATCTACTTGCATGGTAGTCCTTAATTATTGGGCACTCAGGGAAACAGCACAGCTCATCATGGGGAAGCACAGATTTGGGCAAAGGCTTCTGCCAAGGATATTCACCAACACCCAGTCCTCATCTGGCTCCTCCATTGTCAGGCCCAGTTAGTTTCTAGGTTTCCCTTTCTCTGCCTCCCCTGCAAGGTTTAAGGCCTCTCCAGGTAGATAGCATTTCTCCTGGCAATGCATAGCATGGGCCCCTGAGTTTCACAGCTAGCTCCCCGCTACTCATAAGTTTAATGTCTCCCCAGTCACATGACACAGACAACTGCCTGGCTCATATTAATCCAGCCTGCCATTAATGTCCTGATTCACAGAACGTTTTCCTATGGCATTGCGCAATTATAAAACACTCCCATGAATGAGGCCCTAAGTTTCTCAAAGGTCTCTGTTCCAAGCTAATGAACAGTTAATGTGGAGGCCTGACCTTAGAGGTCATTTCTGCTGGCCATCTTATCTGTACCCTACACAATTCTGATCTACCTTTCACATTTCTTTGCATTTTAAGCTGAAATCCAGGCCTGTTTTCCTAGTGGGCCTCAGCCAAATGTCTTGAAGTCATAGTTTCAGTTCAGTGGGAAGACAAAAGCTACATCCATAATTAAGAAAGTATAGCATTTTAAATTGACAAGATGTTCTTTCATGTAACATTTAGTACTGTATCTGTTCCTGCTGTTCATAACTACAGTCTTTCTTTACTACAATATTTAAACAGATATGAGTTAACTTTTGGTATTATTCAACCACAGGCCACAGTTAGAATAGGAAATCAGTGATCACAATTACAAGAAAAATAGGCCTCTCTTTTTAAATGTCCTCATTTTGCATGATGAAAGTAAGTATTTTTATTTGGGACAAATGCAAAGTGCTTGGCTTCACTTTAGAGTTTTGAATCACAGTATTGTGCTGCCTTAAAATGAATGTAACACACTGCTATTTATCTCCTTAAATTAAATTGTAGCTTTTCATATTTTATGAAAATATCATTTCAGCCACATGCGTGTTTTTTCCATGCACTGGGCACGTCCTCCAGTAGTTTTCATTTCCCAGGCATATTTTTCTTTTTTTTGAGCGCCTGTCCAATTTGGGAAAGTGGAAGTGGGTCCGTTTTTTTTTCTTTTCTAAGCCTTGTGTTGGATATCAAAGTTTTGAACGAGCCTGCGTATTCCCATGGGTTTCAACATCAGCCAGCTTTATTCTTATAATAGTGCTTTGCATGTCCTCTCCATCGCTGTCACTCTGGGGCGTTATTTTCACCCCACACTCCTGCTGTTACTGGACACAATTTCAGCAAAATGTGTGGGAAAAGGATGGGCCATGCTCCTCTCTGTTGCCATCACTGCATACCTTGTCTCTGAGTATGGCTAATCTGCCAAATACCAGTGGCTGCATCCCCTCAGTGACTTGTATTCATTTAAACTCTGGTGCCCCTGGTGGAAGCAGAAATGCTTGAGACCCCATGTTTCTACAACACAAGGATTGTTGCTTAGCCTTACCATCATCTGCAGCAGGCTGTCTTGGAATTAAAGAAAAATCCCTTTTTTCTGTGTAGGAACAGGCCTTTCATGTCAGCGTTAGCATTCATAGCATTCATGTGTTGATGAGGCAGCCATCAACATATCCACATAACTCATTTGCATTAGCATTAGTATTTTTGCCTTATCCCGAAGAAGAGGGTGCACAAGAGTTTGCTTCAGGGGGTAAGGGAAGGCTCCAGTGGTGAAGGAGTGATAGCAGAAGTCAGCCAGGGCAGGAGCAAAGGTGTCACCTTGATGGTTTTGGAAGAACAGGGGAGAGCATGTTTTGACGAGACTTTCATAGATCTGACTTGTCTAGAAACCTTATTAGGGGAGATTAGAGGAAAGGAAGAGAACGAAGGAGGAGAGGAGGCCACAGATGTGTCAGAGGTAGAGGGAGGAGGAGGGGATTAGAGGGTGAACAGGATGTCCTGGGTTTTAGAGATGAAATGAGAAGCCAAGGCCATGCAGAGGGCCTGGGAGGGACAGGAGAAGTGAGACTGCTGCAGGATTGGCCAGCTCCTTGCAGATTTTAAAGTGTTCAACCGTGTTGTTAGATGCCGCAGAGACACGGGCTTGGATGTGGGCTCTCTTCTTAGTGCAGACAGAAAGACGGTATTGTCTTTGGAGCAGGCGACAGGCCAGTTTGTAAGAGGATGCACAGGATTCTTGCCATTTCTGCCCAGCCACCCTGCACTTGCATTTAAGGGTGACGTGGTCGGAATCGTACCAGGAGTTGCACTTGGCTTTGGGATTCAAGCGGATCCACAAGACAGGGGCAAGAACATCGAGATTATCAGAGATTACAGAGCGGAGCATGGAAAGGACTGTATCAGGTTGTGAGTCAGCCAGGGTTGGAGGAGGGGTAGAGAAAGTGGTGGCAAAAGCCGCAACTGACACACGCTTCATGGGTCAGATAACCGAGAAGCTAGGTGGCAGTACTGGAGTTGGCTTGGCCTGAGAGGAAGAGATGGGAGGAAAGGACAGTGTGATCACTCCAGGAGAGAGGAGTTGTGAGAGGGATAGAGAGCGGGAGGTCTGAGGAGATCAGAACATCAGGAGTGTGCCCTGCAGAGTGAGTCGCGCCAGAGGGGAGAATAGAAAAGAGACTGGCTGCACTATCCAACCTTGACATTTTAATGTGCCCTTAAATCTGTGATCCCTTGGTAAAACACTCCCTGTTTGTGTTTGTAAACAATAACGCTAAATAATCACATTTCTGATTACCCACCATGTTGAATTTAACAGAAAACAATAGACAACAGTAGAAAGAAAATGGGAAGATGCTCCTAAATAAACTCTTTTTCTTTTCTTTTTCAAGATGTATGCTGAAAATCAGACCACTAATGGGGTAAGCATGTCTGTGCTCTTTTTTTGTTGTTTGCTGAACTCCCTGTTTGTGGTGATATATTAAAGATGTCCCAGAGTCCGAAATCCATATCCTTTTCTATTGTATTTTTGTTCTCTCTGTTATTGGTTCATTTCCATCAGTATATGGATGTCTTTATCACTTTATCACCAGAAATATAATAAAGCAAGAACCATTTCACTGTGACATACGATTTGAAGAAAGTGTTAAGTCTCGAAAGAGTGCCCAACCTTACTCTTTTCAGAAGCAATTTTTACTTGCGTATGTTGAGAAGGAAAATGACAGAATATCAAGGCTCCACCAATGTACAGAAATAATTACCAAGATTCATATCAAAGGCCATAAACTTAATGTCAGCCATGAACTGCAGCAGATGAGAAACAGTGCCATTTCTGAAAACTGACAGGGATACAACATGTGCTCTTGAAAGCGTTTGCTTATAAGATCCTGACAGAATCTTCTGTTAACAATTCAAATAGGTCAGTATTGGCTGGCAGTTGAGAGTTGTGCTTTCTTTAGCTACTTGAGCTGACATCATCCAGCGCCCTGTTGGCTTCTGGATTTTATAATGCTATTTTATGAAGTGCAATGTGTACATTCACTTTAACTGTAAGCCTGCAAAGCAGACGTGCCAGTTTTATGAGAACATTGTGAACATAGACAGAGATTTTCAGTGCAATTTCTCCCGATTTCTCCCCCAGCTTACTTTACAAATCGCCCTACGATGCCTACGGTGTTGAAAGTGTGTTTGAAAGCTATACCCGCTATTGAGTAGCTTAAAAGAACTACTTGATTTTCCGATGCATTAAATAAAATATGCAATGAGTGATTTTAATATGATCATTACACTTATATTAGAAAGAGAAAATGATGGCGGACTAGTCGCTATTTTACTTTTGGCTGTTTCTTACTCCATGATGTACTTTAAATGCATTCTATTTTTGCAGGGGCTTTTTGATACGTACGCGCGTGAGGCCCATCCATCAGCCAATTCCGTCTCTTGGAATTGTATTCCACCCGTAGCAGCTGCCCTATACTTCATGGTTGTACAGTTCCCATTGCACCAGTTGCCTAACATTTGAGTTAACGTGCATGGTCCAAAGTCATTGAACACATGCATAGTTGGAGCTGTGCATGCAGATTACAGTTCCCTCATCTGCCCAAAAAATGCAGCGAGATCTACCTCCACAGCTCTTATTGGAGCCATAAAAAAAGACATTAATATGGGGAGTTCATCGTTATTTCCTTTTTTGTAGCACACACAACTCGCTCCATTTTTGGATTAACATAATTGCGGTTGACAATTTCACAAGCAGTTTTTGCAAGGCAATCTAACAAATGTGGTGTAACCTTCCAATGCATCACAAAATCCTGTAATGTCTCCAATTTATTAACAACACCCAGACTTCATTTGTGAAGGAGGCAAGGACAAAATATTATGGATTTTATCAACGGTAGTTAGGTCATGTGCATGAGGATGGTATTTTCGTAATTAACTTCTCCCTACCACTCAAATCCAGCCTAATCAAACGATTCATGTAACTATGTATAGCAAGTATTAACTGCAAACTGGGGAGAAAGCAATGACGTAATGCTTGTGTTTTTTATCAGTCCACTCAGATATGCTTCATTCATGTCTCTCACATTCGTGATATTTGTCTACTGGGCCCAGTTTTGGAAAATAAAAAGAGGCAATGCAATTCCTTGCACCCATGTGGACATGAGATGAAATGCCCTTCTCCAACTGCAGAATTTCAGATTCATTTCATTTTGCATTTTCACTTTCCATGCATGGGAAAGGCACACAACCAAATAGCACTAAAGAAACCATTTCTCCTAGCATTCTATATAAACTAAACAATGATGATTTAACGAGCTATCTACATTGTTGTTAAAGTCTTTATCCTTATAATTAGTGAACAACTTTGAGACGTAAACATATCTAACAGTTCTACATGTTAACTCTTCTGGTGGTTGACAACATATTAAATATATATTGTACGATCAGTCCATCAATTTAATTATTGGATCAACTCTATAAATAGAACTGCACATTTTAGGATACCATATTCGTGATATGTTAAGTTAAGAGGTGCTTACATGGCACAAAATCGCAACTGTACTGTTCTCAGTGAACCTCGGCTTGTCGTTGGAGTACTGGATGACTCAGGCTACTACTCACTGATGATGCCCAAAGAGGCCGAAACAAGTCTGGGTTTGCCTGTGGTTCCATGCAGAAGTGATGTGATAAGCGGTTCGGGCTGGACTGCCCCTTTTGGGGTGGAACCAAGCCTGATTTGCATTGGCTCTTTCTCCTTACTGTAAGGGCTTGGCCAGTGAAGATCAATGGTCGGGAGTGTTGCCCAGAGCAATGTCAGTGGTTAAGATTAATTCGAAACCATCCAGTCATTATCTCCTTTGTTTTGTTAAAGAGGGTATTAACCAGGGAAGTGATATTTAATTTTCATTCGTTGTAGAGGTATAGAGTTCTGTTGGTTGTTGTGTGTACATAGGAATTTGAAATAGATGTGTGTGAGAGGCATAATTTGTCTGCATATATTGTGTTTGGGAATGAAGAAGAGAGTGCTAGTGTTGGGGCAAACAATTCGAATCAAAGTTAAACAATTACAGTGGGATGTAATGGAGAAAAATATGGCGGAGCATCAACTAAACTACATCAAACAATTAATGTAGATAAAACAATATAGTGCTAAGAACAAAATACAGTTGGACAACAGTTAAAGTAGGGATATAGTTCATACAGTTGGTCAACATTTAATTAAGGATGCTAAGGCAACAACATACATTGGACAAAGAATTAAACTTACAGTCCTTGATTAGCAGGATCAGTGTGGCGATTATTCACACATACTGGGCCTCATTACGAGATTGGAGGTAGCCATAGTGCTAATAGCGCCATGGCTGCCTCCATTAACGGTACCAAGTCCGCCCTCATTCAATGGGGACTTACCGGTCTAGTCGGACCTTTGCGGGACCGGTAAGTCCCCATTGAAAATACCATCCCCCATTCCCATTTGATCCCCCATAGGGCTCCATGGGAATGGGGAAGGTGCAAAAAACGGTACCGCAATTTGCCCGTTATTTGCTCCCTGGACCCTTTGCGGCTCCCACTAAGGCCGCCTGGTAAAACCAGGCGGCCTTAGCGGGACCAGCAAAGGGACCTCGGAATAGGGCACAAAGGGATTACCAGCAGGAGTGTCCATACCGATGCCGTAATCCCTTTGCGCCAGCCTTGGAATGAGGCTCACTGTCATCCACCACCACTAGCATCTCTTTGGAATTTCAGACAGATCATCCAAGTTTGGGTTCTTGAATCATGTACTTTCATTATGAAGGGTGACTTTAAATGTGCACTGATGGAGAAAAAAGAACATAGCGGCCAATCTGGACTTCAGCTCAGTCCTGACTGCAAGGATTGTTTACCTGATTAATTCAGTAGCCTTAGCCAGATCTTTGGAAAAAAATATCCTGTGCCCTGGCCATGTGAACCCCCACTTATGCTTGGCATATGTAAGCAAGCACCAGAAAGAGCTGGCTGTACTCTCAGAAAAACATGATGACCTTCAAGCATGCTCTGAACATTTCGGATTATTCACGTTGACAGTTTCAAGAGTTTATGAGAAGAAAGGGATGTACTTTGTGGTGCTGTTGCCTTCTGCCCCCTTCAGTAGTTAATAGATCCACAAATTAGTAAGTGGAGTTCCTCACAGTGAACAGTAATAATACTATGCCCTTCTACCAGTTATGTCTCGTTGCTCCTCTTTCTTCAGGTCACTCACTTGTTGTTGGATTTCCTCAATCCTTATATAATAGCCATCTAGTTTCATATCAGCTGTTTGGTATTTCACATTCTTGTAGACCATAAAGGGTTTTGGTAGACACACATCATCCAGCAAGCTTCGGACAACCACATTAGGCAGCATGGCATAGGGAGTTCGAGAGTCACTTTTTCCTCCCAAAGCTGCAATTATGTCTTTTATTCTAGTATGTTTAGCATGTTCAGCACATATCACTAACTTTCTTGTAAAGGGTGACTAACAGCCACATTTAGTTTCTTCATGGCAAGGAACAACCACTGACATCCCAAATCTATTATAGATCTGCACATGTTGATACTGATGAAGGTAAACAATGGCTGGATGTGCAACCTGATGGCTTGAAGAGTGGGTCCCAGGGATCCTGAGACCTCCCCACCGCCCCCCGAAGTTCGTGATGAGGCAGAAAGACAGAAATGCTGGCAGACATCCATCTTATTTCGGATGAATCCCGAGTGCACCAATTATTGACAAGTACACTGAAAGGTACCCACATTCAGCCATACAGACTGAATCCTCTACACATCTTCACTGGTATAGTAGAACAAACAGAGATTGTGGACAGAAATACCCCCATGGACAGTCTCAACTAAGCACCAATAAGCAATGATGCCGATCTCATTAGGGACACTATGACATAGCAATGTTAGACATGAAGCACATGTGCAGTGCCACACCGCATCACACAAACACACACTCGTATACATGAAGAACATGAGTGCACAGTCCTATAGCTAGAGGAAAGATACGTATAGATACTGTCATTGCTTTTTTTATTTGTACACTAAGCAGATGCATTAATACAGGCAAGACACATGATGTACTGAGCAAGCTTGCTGATGCTTAAAGCCGATAGTCACGTGGACATACAGGTATGTATATGGCACCTGATCGGACCAGGTGCAGCTAACCAATAGAGAATGTAGGATAACATGGACAATGTAAAAAGTGCATTATACGGTTTAGAAAAATGACAGCAGCCTCATCAAACTGAACATGAGACAAGCCCAGCTGATTCAGGCTACACAGACGTGCAAGAAAAGCTCACAGTCAAGATCAGAGATATGAGTACACAATCCAATCTCCAGATGACAAAGGGACCAGCTGCAGAGAAATAGAATAAATCCTTATAAATGGGAGCTGAAGAGCTCAAATTTGTAGTCTCTAAACATGTGATGCAGGCAGACGAGACAATGGACAGTCATCCATGCTGAGAACAGGGAGTCAATCCCAGCAAAACAGATGCAGACAGCAGCAATTTCTGCAAACGTTAGGAACGTTTCTCAGAGGCAAAGGTGGTGCACACAAGTTACAATACAGACACATAATCGTTCACATTACCTTGAAGAGGTGCACAGCGAGCTGAGAACGCCATGTAGTCCCAGGCCTGGGGGCATCAGTTCTAACAAATCACAGCTTAGAATACCAGGGGTGGATGGCAAGGGCCAATAACCAATGGTAATCCCACTACTCTGCAACAAAGTAATAGATAGTTTCTTGGGGTTAGAACAGGTCAGCCACTTGACATGTGAGGACCAATAAAGTAACATCTATAGGAGACCGTATAGGTTATAGAATGCTCAATACTCAATTGCTCATGCTGGAGGAAGGGCCCAGAAGGTGACGTAATATCCCAACAAAACTGGGGAAGACGCATTGTCATTTTGAGACATACCAGAATCTTCCTGTGTTCTTGTATTGATCCCTGATGACTTTATATGCAATAATTAAAGGGTTCAGTTGTGTGTTTTTATAGCAAATGTGTATATCTAAAGTGTCAAATACACAATATTTCAAAAGGAGAAACATTTACAAATTCAAGAAGCAAAGCAGTGCAATAGTAGGTCACAATAAATTTGAAACAATGGTGGAATCCAATTCATGTGGCGACGCGTTTCGAGGATACTTTCCTCTTCTTCATATGGCCAAAATTGAATTCTTCATACAAAAGGAAAAAACAAAGGGGAGAACGTTTGTACACATTTTTTATACCTTGAGGTAATTCATTAAACTCATGCTGTACATTTCAGTCTCATCTGTGAGCCAGAACAGACTACATTGTCAGAGAAATTGTAATTAATCTAGTACCACAAGGGCACATTCATTCCCAGTTAAATTCAGGGTGAGGGGAGGAAAAGAGGTTCAGAGAGACGTTTCTAGTCCAGTGCAAGAGAACTCGTTGTTCAAAAGTGTTTAGAAAGAATGTAGGTAGGTAAAGGAGCCATATAGGACAAGATATAAGAAAGTATAATTACCAGTAAGCAAAATGTTCGAGGGCATCGGGTGCAGATAGAGATCCTTGGTGGTGAATCAAGCAATGTGTAGATCCTCCACAGGAAATATAGTTTGCTGTAGTCAAGAAGAAGACACAGCTGCAACAAAAATGAGGCGCAAGTGAGTAGAAATCAAACTATGATGAAAGGTAAGTTGAACCCTAGGCACTAGAAGAAATGTAGTACCTGTGGAGTGTACAAGAGGAGTGGCAAGTGCTGGAGAAAATATTCGAACGGCGTGGAAGCCTGATATATTCGGGGTTAATTCACGTTAAACACTGTGTAACTTCTGTTCAACGTTCATCAAGAGTCAGCAAAGCACTCTAGAGCATACAATATAAGTGTGAGCTTGAGAGGAATACTAAAACAACATATATTGATCCAATACTATCCACAAATAAAGTGTTAGCTGATGAAAAAAATACCTTGTGGTATACGCTTAGCAGTTAAGGTGCGCGAGCTGTCAGGCACAGCGTGCTGGCAATGCGCTTTCTTCAGTGGGCGGTTTGTAGGGATAGGAACTCAGGCAAAACAAATACAGTGCACTTGTGCACTACGAGTCTCAATGCGCAGATGATGATCTGTGAAAAGAGATCTCAATGGGATAGACAATGCCTGGTAACGTGCGCTTACCTGCACAATAGGAGACCAATCGCAAAGACAGCTGCCGCCGGTCAATGCGTCCTAGCAGCTATGGGAACGGCGAGCAATGTGGAAGAAAAAGGTTGGCGAATGTGAAGATAGAGAAGGGACTAAAGCAGTCACCTAAAGGATCGGCCATCTTAGAATGGAGTAAGAAGTCATCGGGTGAGCCCGCCGAGGTAAACCACAATGTGTCAAGCGGAGTGAAAGTAAATGTGGAATAAATAATAAAATTGATGAAAAAAAAGATAAAAAATAAAGGGAAAATAGAAAAAGTATGAAGAGAAAATGTAAACAATACTAATGAGAAATCATGCAGAGTCAGCAAAAAGAGACTATTCAATGGAGAAGTAGACAGATTAGGAGGTGCCACTGAAATACAGAAACGTCAAAATGAAACAAGTTCCATCCGCCAGAGTCCAAATGAAAGAGGGAATTTTAACCACTCACAAGGTTAATTTGCATAATGTATGGCTGAAGGGTGGACAAAAGAAAATAAGCACAGTTTGTATACATAAGTTGTCGTCCAACATATAACACAAGAGTTCATTATATGTATATACATATATATACATTTTAGTTCAACCTTCAGTGGAGTATGTATTAAAAGGGTATCAAGAGAATAATACAAATCATTGCAAAATACAATCGGATATTACTTGTTGGCAGTTAAAATTTCCAGATAAAATAAACTTGACATAACTTTGATCTTTACAAAAAAACAACAAGATGCTAGTGTTAGAGGTCAAACATACCCTATTCACAGGAAACAATTAAGGGTAAAATCTTCATTGAGGCCCCAAGGTTGCAAAGAGCCCATTCTGTCGATCCAATAGGCTTCTCTCTGTAGTAAGAGGGATTGAAAGTCACCGCCCCTTGTTGGGTGTTTAACAACTTCAAGTATCTGAAATTTAATGTGGGCAATGGAATTTTTCTCAGAATTGAAGTGTCGGGCTACTGGTGAATATTGGTTCTTACATCGTATGTTTGATTTGTGTTCTGTTAGTCTTAGTTTTATGGGTCTTTTTGTCTGGCCAATGTATACCTTCCCACAGGGACATTTCAGTAAATATATTACACCTGATGACAAACAGGTGGAGTAGTCTCTAAGTTGAATTTTTTGTCCAGTTCTCGGGTGGGTTACTACATCACCTTTGATGACGTTGTTGCAGTGTGTACATCCCAAACAAGGGAAGGTGCCCAATTTTTTAGTGGTCAGAAACAGTTGCTTATCCTTCGGTATTTTTTCTGCCCTTACTAGTTTATCTCTAATGTTCCTACCCCTTTTGTAACACATCATTGGTGGGGTTGGGAATAATTCTAGCAAAGTTTGGTCATTGTGAAGAATGTTCCAATGCTTCTTGATGCTCCTTGTGATTTGAAAACTCTGTCTTGAGAATTTTGATATAAATAACAACGGTGTGTCCTTACCACTTGGTTTTGTTTTTAACAAGTCAGTGCGTGTAATCTCTGATGCTCTGTTTTTAGCAATTTCCAAAACATCTTGAGGATAGCCTCTATTCTCAAATTTATCCACCAGGTTGTTGCATTCCTGTGTTAGAACTTCTGGATCAGAAATGATCCTCTTAAGCCTTAGAATTTGGCTATACGGTAAGCTTTGGAGCATAGCTCTGGGGTGAAAGCTAGAGTAATGTAGCAGGTTGTATGCATCAGTTGGTTTATGATATATGGATGTAGCGACTACGTTGTTACTAATTCTCAAATTAACATCCAGGAAGTGGAGATATGGATTACCGACTTCCATGGTGAACTTGATACGAGGATGTATTGAATTGATGTACTCAAAAAACAGGTCCAATTCTGCACGTGTGCCACACCATATGCAGAAAATGTCATCTATAAATCTCTTCCATGTCAGGATGTAAGGGGACCATGTGGGATGTTCTAACACATTTTGGCTTTCAAACTGAAACATAAATGTATTTGCATAGACATCTGCCATCAATGATCCCATCGAGGTTCTGGAAGTCTATAAGAAGTATTTACCCTGGAATCTGAAGTAACTGTTAAATAAAATGAGGTTGAGCAACTCTAGGACAAATTGTGGATTGCCCTGAATCTCTGAATTGCTAAGTAGTAGCCATTCGACACAATCCAGACCTTCGCCATGGGGGATCGAGGTGAATAGACTGCAGACGTCAAGACTAAATAGAATACATTCTTCGTGATAACTGAAAAATCTTTGAGGCCGTTCAAAAAGTCGGTTGTGTCCTTTAAGTAGGTGGATGTTGCCTGTATGACCGGTTGCAGTAGTTTATCGATGTAAATAGCCAAGGGGTCAAATATCCACTCTGTTCCTGCTACAGTAGGTCTAAGAGGAGGATTGTCTTTGTCTTTGTGTATCTTGGGGAGTCCGTAGAAGACTGGAGTGATAGGATGAGAGTTGGTTAGAAATTGATGAGTCTTATCGCTGATCCACTCGTTTTCCTTTGCCTTGAGTAGCGTTCTGTTTATCAATATTCTAATCTCCGGTAGTGGATCTCTATCCAGTGCAACATAAGTGTCTGTGTCATTAAGAAGTTCAATGCATTTCTTGTTGTAGAAAGATGTGTCCATAATAACTATGGCACCCCCCTTATCTGCTGGTTTGATGGTGATCTCCTCACTTTTAGCTAAGTCATCAATCAAATCAAGCTGACGATTCATAATATTGATGGGTGTTTTTCTCTTGTAATTAATCTTACTTAAATCTTGGAGAACACTTTTCTCAAACAAGTTCAAGATAGAATTCTGAACATGGGGGTCAAACAGGGTCGGACTGGAACAAGAAATAGGCCCGGACACCCAGAAAAAAGTGGCCCTCCCTCGCCTCAAAAAAGTGGCCCAGCCTTCAAGGTCACCTCAAAAAGTGGCCCACTCCTTGCATCAAGAAAAGTGGCCCTCAAACCATCATCAATGCAAGCAGACGTCCAAGGCCAAATGATAATATGTATAGCACCTACTCTTAAGCTCTTTTTTATAGAACAAATATGCATACAATATCACCCAACCTGTGTTGGTACTCATTTATCAATCTCAGAGGATGAAAGTCTGAGATGGCCTTGCAGGGATTCGAACCTGCAACCTGCAGATCACACACACATCGCAGTAGCAAGCACTCAACCCACTGAGCTATCAAATCAGCAATAGTAAACTGAGCAATTGTTATGGATACCATTAAACTGGTAACTGAGATTTAACAGCAGACTAGTTAAGTTCATCTGCAAGTCTGTGCAAATTTGGCCGCATTTCAAGACTGCGTGCATCTACTTTTCGGGCTTCAGATTAGAGGTTGGCAAAATAGGGAAAGCAGCACACTCACAGGACATTCCATACTCTGAGCACTCGTTACCTCATACATGCAAACAAACATCCTGAACAGCATGCTATGCAGATAGGAAAGATAGACACATTACAACAAGGCATTCATTGCGGCACAATGAAGACTAGTCAATGGCCACTTGATGTGCATGGTCAAATATTTCTACACTGAGCACAAGCTTTTAGGCACAAGGATTTCCACATTTCCAAGAGGCAGGCAGCATTTGAAGAAGGTGCATCCGTTGCACCTTTTTTTTTTTATTCAAAGAATGGAGCTTTGGTTATCAGGGTGTGGAGCTAAGAGATACAAAGTGAGACAGGTGGGGGGGACATTAATGATAATGATGTGTTATTTATATAGCGCCTTAATCCAAAGCGCTTTACATACTTACATACAATATCACCCAACCAAAACTGGTACTCATTTATCGACCTCGGAAGGATGAAAGGCTGTGTTGGCCTTGCCGGATTCAAACCTGCGACCTGCAGATCACGCTCAGATTGCAGCAGTGAGCGCTCAACCCGCTGAGCTATTTTACCGCCCATAACAGAATTTACGGCCGGTGACTCTTACCTCCTCAGCTCAGCCAGGGGTGTCTCTCCATCTCCGCTGACGCTGTGGGGTGGTGACTGTGTGGGCAGGGAGGATCGGGGGGGTCGCCCGTGCCCGAGTGCCTGTGTGCCCTCCTGGGCTGGCCTCTGCTGCACTGCTGGAGACGAGTCGAGGGACTCTTGCTGTGGTGTGGAGACAGGGGCCTCGACCTCGCCCATGGCACTGGTAAGGTCCTCATTTGTGCGCAGCTTCCTGCAGGCTACAGCTCCAATCCTGACCTGGGCTGGGAGTGAGGGGTGGTGGCGGCACGGAGTCTCGCTGCATTTTCATTGGCCATGGCCAATATTAGTTGCTTTCAAATTTGCAAAGTAGCGTGCAACGAAATGTGTTGCTTGCTTCCTGCAAAGTTGAAAGCAATTTATCGTGCCTCTGGCCAAGCCCAGCCCTGCAGGCGGCCTCCAGGCTCCTCCATCAGACTGCCTGCTGCTGCCCCAGGTCCTTCAACGACGAGCAGTTGCAGGAATCTGTTACTTTTTTACAAAACACTGGTAGCGGGCCGGGCTGAGGCCAGCCCGACCCACTACCAGTGTGTTGTAAAAAAGTAACACTTCCTTCACAATCACCTAGCAGCAGCGCCATGGTTTCAGTCTCGCGCCGACTTGCTGCCCGCAGGCCCTGATCATGCAGAGCAGATCAGCACCGCAGGCAGCCCTGAGCCAGCGCGAGACCGGCCCAGGCATGGGCTTGAAACCGGCCCCTCGCCAGCCTCTAAGGATTTCGTATCGGCCACGGGCCGATCGGCCGACGGGCCACTCCGACACTGGGGTCAAATGTGCTTTTTGGGCGAATTTCCAGCAAGTCATCTTGGGTTGGTTCAGGTGCCATTTCTGGTTGTGTAGCAAAGAAGATTTTTAACCTCAGTTTTCTCAGCAATCTGTGTAAGCAGATCTTCTCCTGGAAGTGCGAGGTTTTACAAGTGGGCACAAAAGAGAGTCCTTTATTAAGTAGATTAAGTTGTTCTTTTGTTAGAGATTTACTGGAGATATTCACCACCAGATTGTTAATCCCTATTTGCTTTTCTTGTTTGTTAGTTTTGACGTTTCTGTATTTCAGTGGCACCTCCTAATCTGTCTACTTCTCCATTGAATAGTCTCTTTTTGCTGACTCTGCAGGATTAGTATTGTTTACATTTTTTCTTCATACTTTTTCTATTTTCACTTTATTTTTTATCTTAATTTTCATCAATTTTATTGTTTATTCCACATATACTTTCACTCCTCTTGACACATTGTGGTTTACCTTGGCGGACTCACCCGATGACTTCTTACTCCATTCTAAGATGGCCGATTCTTTAGGTGACTGCTTTAGTCCCTTCTCTATCTTCACATTCGACAACCTTTTTCTTCAACATTGCGCACCGTTCCCATAGCTGCTAGGACGCATTGACCGGCGGCAGCTGTCTTTGCGATTGGTCTACTATTGTGCAGGTAAGCGCACGTTACCAGGCATTGTCTATCCCATTGAGATCTCTTGTTTAAGTACTTTTTTAACCTTGATCCGGGTTAATTCTCTGTTACACTTTTTCACAGATCATCATCTGCGCATTGAGACTCATAGTGCACAAGTGCACTGTATTTGTTTTGCCTGAGTTCCTATCCCTACAAACCGCCCACTGAAGAAAGCGCATTGCCAGCACGCTGTGCCTGACAGCTCGCGCACCTTAACTGCTAAGCGTATACCACAAGGTATTTTTTTCATCAGCTAACACTTTAGTTGTGGATAGTATTGTATCAATATATGTTGTTTTAGTATTTCTCTCAAGCTCACACTTATATTGTATGCTCTAGAGTGCTTTGCTGACTCTTGATGAACGTTGAACAGAAGTTACACAGTGTTTAACGTGAATTAACCCCGAATATATCAGGCTTCCACGCCGTTCGAATATTTTCTCCAGAACTTGCCACTCCTCTTGTACACTCCACAGGTACTACATTTCTTCTAGTGCCTAGGGTTGAACTTACCTTTCATCATAGTTTGATTTCTACTCACTTGCTCCTCATTTTTGTTGCAGCTGTGTCTTCTTCTTGACTACAGCAAACTATATTTCCCGTGGAGGATCTACACATCGCTTGATTCACCACCAAGGATCTCTATCTGCACCCGATGCCCTCGAACACTTTGCTTACTGGTAATTATACTTTCTTATATCTTGTCCTATATGGCTCCTTTACCTACCTACATTCTTTCTAAACACTTTTGAACGACGACTTCTCTTGCACTTGACTAGAAATGTCTCTCTGAACCTCTTCTCCTCCCCTCACCCTGAATTTAACTGGGAATGAATTTGCCCTTGTGGTACTAGATTAATTACAATTTCTCTGACAATGTAGTCTGTTCTGGCTCACAGATGAGACTGAAATGTACAACATGAGTTTAATGAATTACCTCAAGGTATAAAAAACTTGTACAAACGTTCTCCCCTTTGTTTTTTTCCTTTTGTATGAAGAATTCAATGTTGGCCATATGAAGAAGAGGAAAGTATCCTCGAAACGCGTCGCCACATGAATTGGATTCCACCATTGTTTCAAATTTATTGTGACCTACTATTGCACTGCTTTGCTTCTTGAATTTGTAAATGTTTCTCCTTTTGAAATATTGTGTATTTGACACTTTAGATATACACATTTGCTATAAAAACAGACAACTGAGCCCTTTGGTTTATATGTTTTTTGTATTAATATGAGAAAACAGTAGTGGACTTAGTCCAAACATCCTAAAGTGTGCAGGGGACGGAGGGTTCCCTTGTTGAATCCTCATTCCAATTGTCTCTTGTTTGTAGGGGTCTTGTTCCATGGCCTCAGTTCCTCCCCCGCGCCTAAAATTAATCTACAGCATCTCTTAAATGTATGTATGTTTCATTGCCATTTAATTTGAGGTGTGCATCAATAAGCAACCTTTTTCTTTTTTTTTTTCTTTTTTTTTTATATGCAATAAACCACAGTTTGTACTCACCGTTGACTGAGTCATCCATTTGTACTTGGTGGGTGTTGGGCCCTCGAAGTCCACAGACCCCAGCATCGCTCTGGCATACCTGGGAGTCCCCCCAACAAGTTGGAAGCAGAGGATGGTTTGCTGTGCCAGCCCGGCATGAAGACATCTCCTCCACTGCGGAACCTGAGAGGCTGCAGGACCCTCGCATATTTAGAGAAAAATGGGGAACGCATACCCATGGAATGGTCAGGAGCCCGCTTGGAGAATATACTGCCCACAGTCTGTGAGGAGTCCAGGCAAACTAGGAGGGGGAAGTGTATTTAAAGGATACAAACACTGTTCACAGGCGCTCCAAAAAGAACATTTCTTTATTTGTCATTTCTTTGTATTTTCCAAATTATAATAACATCATTAGCTGTAGGTTTTAAACAATATTGATGGCCCCCAACACGTGTTTCCCCATTTTTCATCAATGGTTCATCAGGGGGGATAATACTCTAAATCTTTAAGTATCTGTAAAAATTAAATTGAACAAGAAAAGACTCTTAATTAATCTGATTGATCCTCTAATATGAGCTGTGACAAAAGAACATGTATTATTGCGCTAAGTAGCATTTAAAAAAAATGAGGTGTTACAGATTAGAAATCTTTGTCTTGATGCTGCTGGTGAGTGATCCAGTTTTTTAGTCTTAAATTCGTAATGTCAAACACAGTTCCTAAAGTAAAAATAATAGGCAGTGATATAATTTTCAAAGTTTAAGTCGAATTGGTACTATTTATCATATATTCCTAAGTGTGTCTCTCTAAACACACTTGGCCTATGTTTGTATTACCTCGATTTCTCCTTGGGTTTGTCTTTTAACTCTCGATTATGTTGGATGCTGCACTCACTTTTCCCCTGATTCTGGAACTGCTGCCATTGTTCCCTAATGGCCGGTTTTTATTTTGGCATTGCAACGTGATGACGCGTAATGTGTCATCATGCTGCAGCCTCCATTTTGGATCGGGAAGATACCCGTTTGTGACGTGAATTGAGATTGGGTTTTTTAAACAATCTCATACAAGTTTTTCTCTCACTTTTTTTTTGTATAATTATTTGGTTATTGTGGATTCAATCTTATTAAAAGTTGTTGATTAGAGCTCATCTTAAATTATTTGATTTACCGCTGTCCCTGTAACGGCTTATAAGCAGATTTCAAATTATAGAAAAAATGTATATATAAGCACGCTATACACAGCACTTTGGTAAAGTTTGTGAAGATGGCTTGTGTTAATGTGGAAAAAACAACACACGTCCTGAATAAAGTCCCAAAAAAGAATGGACGAACAAAGCATTATAGAGAATTTTTTAGAGAAAATATAGAAAATATAGAATGCATAGAAACAATTGCAAAAAAGGTAAATAAAATTGTGAAAAAGGTTTCCCTATGATATAATATAAATCTATTCTTTTGATTCAAATAAAATAAAGAAAAGAGTTAACAGAAGATAAAGTATAAAATGAAAAGACACTTTTTTATATGAAGTGACCCAATTCATGGTCAAAATGTAATCCTGTTGTACGGCTGTCCATAGAATAAATCCAAATGACTTATCTTTGCCACAAACACTTTTCTCGGTTTCCTTCTCTTTTGGGAGGTGTCACGTGTTGTACACCAAAGAATTTGATCTATTTAATCTGTTCTTCAGTATGGTATTCCAGAAAGTGTTTACTCAAAGGATAGCGTATATCGTGCTGTTTTATCGTGCGGATATGTTCTGCAATCCTGATTTTCAAAGGTCTTATTGTGCTTCCTCTGTAGAATTTCAAACATACACATTTGATAGCATAAACAATGAATTCGGTGTTACAATTAAGGAAGTCTTTGATGGTATATACCATTGGGTTTGATGTTTTCTTTTAGACCATTGTCTGAATAAGGACACATGTTTCAGTTTCCACATTTAAAATGTCCTTTCAATTTGTCTGTTAACCATAATTGTTCCTTGCCTCCATTTGTTTTGCATTTTGAGAAATGTGAAGGACAAATAATGTTCTTAATATTTGGTGCTCTTCTATAGGTAATGCATGGAGTGTTAGAGAGAAATGGCATAAGATCTTGGTCCATCATTAGCAAATTACAATGTTTGTTTAAGATTGTTAGCCTGCGTGTTAAATGTTGTAATAAATCTGATTTTTGATGTCGCGTTTCTCCCATCTTCTTTGTCTCTGTGAGGTTTGGTTTTCAACAAATCTTTTCTGGTTTGTTCTTTACTTTTGTTTTTGGCCTGGTTTAAATGTTGATACTTAAAATCTCTCATTAGAAATGTTTCTTTTGCAAAAGTTAAATGTTTGTTCATTTCCTCTTCCTCGGTGCAATTTCTTTTGATCCTCAAGTACTCCCAATATGGGATATTGTTTTTGATATGTGCCTGGTGGTAGCTGGCTGTGTGTAAAATATTGTTTCCTGCAGTTGGTTTAGTGTATAGCATTGAGTGAATGTGAGCATTGAGTGAATTTGATTGTCATGAATGTACAGTTCCAGATATTGATCATTGTTTAGAGGTTCATGATATTCAGATAGAGATTTGCTGTCTCCTTTCCATAATATTAAGATGCCTTCAATAAATCTACTCCATTAGATTATTTGGTTATCTTTAGAAAAGGCTGGGTGTTGCCCTGCGCGATGTAATTCTTAAGAGCCCATGTATAAGTTTGTGTACAGGGGCAAATTTGGCCCCCATTGTGGTACCTTTTCTCTGCTTGTATAGTGATTAATTGAAACGAAAAATATTGTTGTTTAAGGTGAAGTTCAACATCTCAATGATCATTTCATTTTGTTTTTTGTATGAGATAGATCTTATCTGTAAGAATTCTTAGGTGGTTTCCAAGACTTTGCTGTGTAAAATGCTGGTATATAGGCTAGTGACATCAAAGGTTACTAGTCTGTAGTCTATTTCCCATTCGATCCAAGTTGGTTAATCACGTCTTTTGTATCTTTGATAAATGAGGCTAAGTTGGTACCCAGAGGTTGGAGATGTTGATCTATATATGCTGAGATTGCTTCTGTTAGAGATCTGATGCTGTTTATTATCGGCCTGCTGCATGGTAATAGTTCATATTCCTTATGAATTTTCGGTAATAAATAAATGCTTGCTATGATTGGAAAGGGATTAAACATAAAATTAAATTCATTTTCTGTAATTAATTCTTCTTCTAGATAGTGTGAATTCATATTGTGCCATTCTTTGACCAGTTTTGGTAAAGGATTGGTTTTGAATTTTTCATAAGTGTCTTTGTTATTTAGATGTTCTTCTGCTATTTTTATATAGTCTGAGGTGTTGAGTAGCACTATTGTTTCCCCTTTGTCTGCTTGTTTGATTGTGATAGAGCTGTCCTTTCTGAGCTCTGTAAGGGATTCTCTTTCCAACTTAGTTAAATTGCAAATGTTGGTCCTTGAATTGTATTTGTTAAGATAAAGTTTTCTTAAATCTTGTGAAACTGCTTTTTCAAAGATGTCGATGACATTATCTGAATATAGATGCAGATAGAAAGTGGATTTTTGTTTTAATTTTGTAGGTTCACTTAAATCCATTGTGATGCCAAGATCCTTAGTAAAAGATTCTAATGTATGGATGTCTCTCTCTTCTTCAATATTTAGAAGATCCACTGTCGCCATTGAGTGTGTGATCGATAGTTCCAATGGTTGTGGTGACACCTCTTTCTTTTTTGAATATTTGATCCCTGTAGCAAAGAACTTTTTCAGTTTCAGGTTTCTTCTGAATTTGAATAAATCAACTCTCGCTTTGAAAAAATCTGTTTTTTTAGTAGGGCAGAAAGATAAGCCTTTGGTAAGTGCAGATAATAAACGCAAAGGACATTCTTTGTTAGATAGATTCAATGTTAGGTCCACTTTAGTCTTTGTTGTTTTGATTTCGTCTTGACTCCTCCTGAGTTTGCGTCTTCTTCTGATGTTGCCTCTGCGGGCCACCACGTGTGGCGGTGCTTGCTGTTATGTGCTGGGGTAAATTTGTTTTCGATTGTTTGTGTTTTCTGTATTCTTCTAAAAAAGAATATGGGATAGTGGTTTCTATGTTGTCTTGATTTGTAAGGTTTTGAATCTCTTGTCTTCCTTCACTTGTTGATTCTACTTCTGATTACAGTGGTGAGGCACTTGGTACTTTTGTTTTAGGATTTATTTTTTTAGATGTGAAACTTTTAGTTTTCTATTTGTTTGTTTGTTTTTGAAAGTATAAACCCTTTTAAATTCATAGTCCATCTCATCTCTATGAAATGTTTGTTGTTTGCAAATTTTTATTTCATGTTCATATTTCGCTAGGTGCACGTCCAAAATGTTATAATTTTTAAATGTTGCTTCTGGGAAGTTAATGATTTTGCTTTTGATTTCCTCAGTTTCCTGTGTTAGTTAGTCATGAGCTTATTTAGTGTTGTTTATTATCTTATGCATCATATCTTGTGAGATTTTTAATAATTCCTCCCAGTCTCTTAGTTCTTCTAAATCTTCTTCATCGAATGAGGGAAAAATGCAGATGCATAGACCTCTGGGTATTCTTCCCACCTGTAGGTAGTTTTCCAATGACGTAAATTCCCACCATTTGCAAAGTCCCTTTTTTGAGAGATTTTCTAGTTGTTCAAACAATTGTTTAAGTAATTTGGAATTTACATTGGGTTTTCCAATATTTTGAGTCTGAAGTCCAGAAAATAATTGCTTGGCTTCTTGTTCACGTGTTTCGTACTTGTCATTCATTATTTTATACCTCAATTTAATTTAAGGTTTGATTAGAATACAACTCAGGCTCTTTTGTCAACAGTTACCTGAAATCTCAACTTGCAGCCTTATATGACAAACTGCAGTGAGTGGTTTGTAGAAATATAAGTTGTTACTGATGGACTAATTTGTTGGTGCTGCCTTCATTTGTTGTTTGTTGCTTTAAGGGCTGCACAGAGCTCATACATATATTTAAAGGATACACACACTGTTGGCAGGTGCTCCAAAAAGAACATTTCTTTATTTGTCTTTGTATTTTCCAAATTATAATAACATCATTAGCTGTAGGTTTTAAACAATATTGAATATTGAAGGGGGTAGGCAGTGTAGCCAAATCTTCTTTGTGCTCTTCTTTGTTTTAGCAATTGCTTCTTTTAACAGACCATTCAGGCATTCACATACCCATTTGAGTGCAGGTGATAAGCACAAGATAATTTATGTTGAATGCCCAGCAACGTGGTTATGTGCTTGAACATCTCATTGGCGAAGTGAGGGCCATTGTCAGACCACAGAACCTCACACATGCCAAAACTTCCCGGATGAGGAATTTCACTGCTCTGAGAGCATCAGGATGTGAACAAGAGCCTACCTCAATCCATCTAGAGAATGGGCATAAAACCAACATCATGTAGCAGTATCCTTGACACACTTGGATCATGTCAACATAATCGACATGGAGCTGTTGAAATGGGCCTGCGTGTCAGGGTTTGGCTCCTCTTATAACTCTCAATGTATATCCTGCTGTAAATTGTTTACATGTTAAACAAGTGCATATTTATTCTGCCAAATTAGGACAGAAGCATGATTCTCCAACCTGGGCAGCAATAACCTATTTTCCCGTGTTGGATAGTGTAACTGTGTCAGTGCAGTGTTCAATAATGCTAGTGGCCTCACCACTTTCCCTTTGTAATTCTGTCACCATAGGGCGTCCATTGGAGATACTGTACATCTGTTCCTTGCCCACTGTTCTTTCTCTTCCCTGTGTTCAGCTCCCTGCAACTCCATAATCTGTGTTTCTGGTAATGCATTGTACCCTTCCTTCGATGGCTCATCAATGTACAACACATCTCCCCCCTCAAGTACGCCCTCATGTACTTGGTGGTTGTCACTGAATTCCTGTACATTCGCTGTGCAGTCATGTGTATATCCACATTCCTGTAAAATGTTTACTAGGAAAATCACTGGATTAACAAGTCTGCACCTTACTATCTTCAGTGATGCATTTGATAGTATCATCTCATACCATGATGTTTTCTGTGTTGTCAGTGGGCTCTTTGGCTTCTGCAGTATCGCAAAGAGGACGTGTTGCATGTAAAGAGTTGTGTTGCATTCCATGGTAGTGTGCAAATGCAGCATCAGCCAAAGCTTGTTTGCAATGGTAGTGTCCTCTCACTACTGGGTCAAGTGTTCCACTGTAGTATGTTGTGGGCTTGTGCCCCAAGCTCATCTTCTGTGTCAGTACTGCTTTCATCACTGCACCATCAGTGTGTGAGAATAGGAAGAATTCCTTTTTATATTCTGGGATCCCTAACACTGAAGCTGTGCGTATAGCTTCATTCAGCTCTTCGAATGCCTCAGTCACTTCTGTTGTCCAGTTCAAGGCCTTGTGTCCCTTGTATGCTTCCTTCAGAGCACCTAGCAAGGGCCTTGTGTATGTACTGTAATCGAAAACCCATGCTCTGCAGTAATTACACAATCCCAAAAGTTGCTGTATCTCTCTCACTGTCGTGGGTTTTGCTGTCTTGCGTATTGTCTCCGTCATTTCTGGTGTGATCTGTCAGCTAATTTGGGAAATTGTCTGTCCAATGAATGTACACTGAGTCATTTCTGCACTGCTCTTCTGTCGTGCTGCAGATACAAATCTCCTCTACGTACTGCAGGACCATGCTCTCCATCTGTACATTGCATAAGTCCATCTGGAGGATCCTGTTAAAGATAGATGGTGACTCACAGTACCCTTGAGGAAGGCTTGTGTGTTACCACTTCCGGTTTCTATACATAAAGGATGTCAAGTGTTATAAGTCTGGGAGTAGTGGTATTGAGAAGAAAAAACATTTGTTAAGTCTATGACCAATAAACAGGCACCTTCCATCGAAATGCTGCACAGAATAGTTGCTGGATTTAAAACCAGAGGGTAATCTACTTTTACGATGTGATGTAGAGGCCGTAAGTCCTGGATAAAATGCCATAACCCTCCTTTTGATTTTTTGACTGGGTACACAGCTGTCTTTCATGGTGATTCTGATGGAACTAAGATGCCTCACTCCACTAGTGCTGCAATAGTTTCATAAATGCCCTCATCTGCTTCTTTTGAGTGTGGATACTGTTTTACTCTGGGTAAAATTGCTCCTGGTTTCAGATTTATCTTCACTCCCCCTAATACTTTCCACTTGTGGTCCGTAGGATGCTGGGTACCTTTGCTTCCAGCACCATAGCCATCCTCTGTGGTACCTCTCCGCAGTGTATCATCAAACAATAAGTCACACTCATCTCAAATATCATCTCAGCCTCTGACCTCTCGTCCTAGATTAGCTCTTTGTTTGTTACTGTAGTTAGCCTGCACCCTTCTGCCACCGCAATCACTGCTTGCCATGGTCGTCCTGTCATCCATTCAATGAACTGCTATCCATTCGTCTCTCACCAACACTGCCTCTATTTCTATTGGAACTATTGTCCATTCTTGTTCATCCAATGGTATCTCTGGTCTGAACAGATACTCATTTGGGACCCGCCATATCTTCCCTGAAATCCATGGGAGCCATGCTATGGCAATATCAGTGACGTATTGTAACAACTCCTCATCTACTGGCACCCCCCTCTGTACCTTCCATCTACAATAAGCTTGAATGATCTCTCTTACATGTGTATTCCTGGTGTGGAGCATTTAAACCCCTTAGGGGTCATTACGAGGTTGGAGGTAATGGAAAAACAATGCCGGTAAAGGATTACCAGCATCGCACACCGTTCGGGGCTTTTCCGACCTAAGACGCTGGTATTAGATGCACCGCTAATAACGGTGCCTCTAATAGTGGCAAGGACGCGGGCACACAGCTCTTCAGGCCGGCAACACTGGCAGGCATGCTGAATTGTATAGGTGCCCTCGACTGCACCCATGTGGATTTGGTGGTCCCGCATGCCATGGAGGTGGTGTACCACAACCGCAAGCAATACCCCTCCATCAATGTGCAGATGGTATGTGACGCCAGCAAGATCATCACACATTGTTGTGCCCGATATCCCGGATCAACTCATGACTCAATGATCCTGCGGAACTCCACGCTACCATGCTACATGGAGCGACATGCAGGACGACGTGTCTGGCTGCTTGGTAAGTTGCACACCACCATGGTGTTATTGTTGTGGTGACAGCACAATGTGCATCTCACAAAACACTGCCCAAAAGCATCCCTAAATGAACATGACAACCAAATCCCATAGCAATGAAATCAGCTGGACATCTATCAGAACAGGGCAAACTTAAAAACACCCCACATCCCACAACACGTCCACCACCCATCATCGTATCTCACCCTCCGTAACATAATCCAGCAACATGCTGCAAATCATCACTATGTAAATATGTCTTCAGCAAATCACTACACAGGACATGCATCCATGGGAGTGCACTGAACAAAATATCCAAGGGAATCCAGAGCTTGTTACAGGGCCACCACCACCACCACAGAAGTGCAGCATGTCACGATCGTAATAATATGCGCTGAATGTCTAATATTGCAGAGCCAACTGCCAACGCTGCCAGTTAGTAAATCATACAGAACACAACACATCACTAATTTCACCCAAACACAGCAGTATGCATCCACAATGCATGAGCAACATCAAGGCAGTGTACACCGTGTATCATCTTGGAGATGCAACCCACACCATAAGTCCATGGCATAGAAAACATTGAGGACATTAAAATTGTGTGCATGCAACCAGAGACATGTGCATGTGACCAACAATTATCTGCAGGCATGTGTGACTAGTACTGCTGTCCATCATGATTCGACTGAAATATACCTTTTATTGCCTCTCATGCAGGTGATAGTGGCTATCCCTTGAAGCCGTGGCTCCTCACCCCTGTCCGAAACCCACAGAACCGGCACGAGGAGGACTACAGTCGTTCCCATACCCGTACCCATGTGGTCATCGAGCAGACCTTTGGCCTGTTGAAGACACGGTTTCCCTGCCTTAGCCTGTCGGGCGGGGCACTCCACTACAGCCATGAGAAGGTGGCCAAGATCATCATGGCATATGTCATGCTGCACAGCATGTGTATATGACGGAATGTGCCGCTGGCCCCTGACATTGGACTGCAACCACCTAGTGATGATGAAAGGGATGACGAAGATGTGGGTGCACATCATCGCGGTGCCTATGCACAGGAGGGACGTGCTGTGCATCAGTCCGTGATTGTACAATATTTCTGACACACGTGCAGAGGCTGACATGAACGTCAGACAGAGGGCACTGGGTGTGGGAGTACATGTACAATATGCACTGTATATCAATAAATGACACATATGCAATAAGGAATGTTTTCACACAACGGGTGTATTTAACTGTCCAAAAAATATTAAAGTACTGAAACCCGCCACCCCACGCACCCTCACCCCCTCCCCCTCCTCCCACAACTCCCCCACACACCCTCACCTCCCTCCCCCTCACCCACAACTCCCCCGCACGCCCTGCCTGCTGCACCCCCGCCGGTACACCAGTGGTGGTGGAGGGTGCTTGTGCGTCCTGCTCAAATGCATTTGGGTCCTCCATGGGACTCAGGCTCCCTTGGATGTACTCACCCCCAGACTGCTCCGTGGTGGTGCCAAGGTTGGAGTCGACAGATGTGAGCTGGGGGGATGGTGCCGGACTTGGTGTAGCCGGTTGGTCGGAGAAGTTGTCCTCGAAGGGCACACACGCCTGTCCCTGTAGGTCGTCATCAATCAGGGGTGCTGTAGCTGCCACCTCCCTGACAGAGCTGTTCTCTGCAGAGGGTGCCCCTTCAATTGTCTCATGAGCAGGTGTCACAGGAGTTGTGGGTACAGTGGTGATGGGCCTTGACTGCACGAGTGCCGTGGCATCCTGGGGTGGTTTGTTCTTCGGTGCTGTCGTGGCTTGTGTGGGGCTTTGGAAGTGGAAGGCCTGTTGCCTTCATCCCTGGCCCTCTTCCGGGGTGTAGTCGGCTGTGGGGGTGAGTCCCGGGCCTCGCTGTCAGGATCTGAGCCTGTGGGTGTCGAAGAGAGGGACGGCATGATTGATGGTTTGACAAGCATCATGCATACATGTGTATCATTGATCATCTATACAATAGAGAGGAATGGGCACTGGAGTTTGGATGGTCATGTTACTTGCTATATGGGTGGGTAATGCAAGCATCCATCGGGTTCACTCATGTTTGGGCGGACCTATGCTATGTGACATGCATGTGTGTTGTGGCCTGCGTGCAGTGTGACTTATGGCATTGACATCTTAGTGTGGTGTGTGTCAGTTATGGCATTGCCTTGCTGCAGGCATCTGCATGTGTCTGTGCTCCAGACGACAACTAGGTTAGGAATGTGTGTGTATTGGGGCATGGCTTGCCTCTTTAGACAGACAAATTGGTGGACTATCATCAGACTTTGCATTACAGTTTTTTCTTAGGACACTCACCTCCTTCCAACGATGAGGTGGCGCCACACTCCATGTTACCCACGCCTTCGATGGCCTCTATGCCGATCTTGCTGGCACATATCTCCTATCACCGGCTCAGCTTTATCGGTGAGCTTGCTCCTCCACCATTTGCCATGGCCTGGCTCCTGTTTGTGGCCAGGATATTCCTGACTCGGAGGCGCAGGTCATCCCACCTCTTCTGGACATCCTTAGTTGTGTGGCGGGTGTTGCCTAGGGTGCTGACTCTTTGTGCAACTAGAGCTCAGCTTTCTTTCTTTTTGATGACTGCCTCCCTCTTGAGGCTGAGAGCAAATACAACATCGGCATTCTCAGCCAGGGTCTCAGCCAGCATGGTGAGCGCGTCTTCATTAAAGCGCTCCTTGCGCTGGCGGGAGGCACCTTTTTTCCACTGCCTTGGGCATTATATAGCTGTTGTGGGTTGATGTAGGTACACAGCAATATACACAAGGTCCTGGGTGCTGGGGATGGCAATGGATTGTATTTTTAAATATGGCCGCTGTGCTCTTTCCCGTTCCTGTGCGAGGACGCTACTTCGGGTTCCGCTTATTTAGCGGTGCCCACTAATGCCGTATCCAATGATGCCTGTAGTACTCTCAGCGCTTTCAATGATGCCGCTAAGGTCAATTCTTTTGACTTTAGCGTCATGCCATTAATGTTGTTATTGGCATGGCGCAAAGCACATGTCCGCGAACTCGTAATAGCCCTCTATTAGCGGGCTCTTTACTGTACAGACACAGTATTTGCTCCATGCTGGTAACAACAGTTACTTACCTCCAAACTCGTAATGAAGCCCCTTGTCTGTGAATGAGATTGTCATGTTTAGTCTGCTCATAATGTCTTGTCCCAATATATTTACAGGTGTCTGTCAGGAGTAAAGTAATGGCAGAGATAAGTAATTTTCCCCTATTAAAAGAGCAATATTGTCTGTGAAAGGAACCACTTCCCGAGCCCCGGAGAATCCTTGAGTATTCATGGCATCGTCTGACAATCTAAATGCTTCTTCTCAAATGCAGGAACCAGTCGCCCCTCTGTCTACCAGAAAGGAAGAGGTTTTTCACCTATCCCTACCCCTATGCAAGGTTCCTGAACAGGATTGGGTGTGATCGATGGGATGGATGAAACACATCAAGTCCATCTGTGGGCTGTCCTATTGACGGCATAAGGACATCCCATTCCATGTAAAGGGGTTGTTCCCTACCATGGTGACCCCTCCCAGTTTTGTGATGGGGACTGTCACAATGGAGTCCATGTGTGACACTCTGCCATCGTTTTCCTGCATGCAGTCTTGTAACTGTGGCGACTGATGTGTGCCTCCCCAAATCGGTGGTGCTTATAAATACTGTGGTAGAGGTGCTTCCATCTATGGTATGGGTGCTTGTATCGGCTGTATGGGTGCATGCTCTGTATCTGTCCTTGCTGTTGTTGGTCGTGTGTGTAATAATCATCCTAGATCCCCTGATATGTCTACTGGTACTGTGCTCCCTAGTTGTGCTACATCCCTCTGCTTCTACAAGCTTTCAAAATGTGTCCTATCTGCATGCACGTTCCAACACTGTGGTGGCTCCCTCCCTTACCCTTGGAAACCCCTGCATAATCCCCTTGGCACTGCTGTACCTGCGGCCCATATCCCCGAAACCCCCTGGGAATCCCCCTTGGTTGTGATGTATCTGTGGCCGATACCTGCATCCTCTCAATGGCCCCCCTCTTCCTCTGAACCCTTGCAGCATGTGCCTGTATAGGCGGTAGACCCCAACCCCTCAAACGGAATGTATAGGAGGTAGACCTCACCCCTCTCAAACTGAATATAGATAGTTTTTCGGGTTGATCAATAATTCCAGTATTGCAAAAATCAGAATTGTAGAGCTTAAAAGGCCAAACAAGCACATTGTAGGGCAACATACATTTCTAGGGCCAGAATGCCTTCTGCAGCGAAGGGAATGTTCTATAGTATACTTTTATCATAGATATCAAAAATCTAGGCTAAAATGTGAACAGGAAAGGAGTTCTGATTAAGAACAGATTGATCTGTCATTTTGTAATTTGATCAGCCATTTTGGTTGGGACAAGGGCCCCTCTCTTCACTCCCCTGCCTCACGAATCCTCCCCCCAAGGGCGACTGTGTGTACTGCTGCTGCGTACACTGTGTGCTCGCGCTAGTTAGCACCGTCCCTTTCATGGCATACTTTGATCATTTTTTCTGCACTAGCTTTCTTTTTTAGGTTCTCTTGCAATAGCCTACAATGATGAACAATTGTAAGCTGTATTTCCAGCCAAGATTTTACTTCCATGCCTACCAACTTCCTTAACTGTTTCCGATGGGTTCTGGTAACCTATGGCATAAACTGTGGTCGAATACTGCTACTGTTTTTTCCCACGGTTCATGAATTTCAAGGCACCAAAGCTCTTTAATAGACTGAATGTAATGGAAGGGGTCTTCATCTATCTCCATTTTGAGCCAAAATAACCATGAGGTCTGTTGGGTCTGTTATGGTTTGTTATGTTATGTTAAGGAAACTTAGTAAAGCAAACGTACACCCGGAGGCATCTTGGCACTGGCGAACGGCAGGGAGAAAAAGTAACATAACGACGTCAGAAAACCTACCTAAAAGAGAGTGCTTTTCAGCAGCCTGCAGAAGGTGAGGTGATCTTCAGCAGCACAAAGAGCAATAGGAAGATCGTTCCAAGCTCTTGCAGCAACCACAGAAAAGGCACAACCTCCCTTGTGCGACAGTCGATAGCAGGGAACTGCAACAAGAAGCGCAGATTGAGATCTCAACAGACGGGACGGGGTGTATTGAGTGTCTGGGTATTGTTTCCTTAAGGCTTGCCATACGGCAGCCCTTCAATTCGCAAACTGTGAACCATCATTCGCGGTATTCTGTGTTGTCACTCTGGGAAACCCTGCCCTCTTCCATATGTCATCGGCAGCTTCCCCGAGGATTGCTACCAACAGTCCTTTCAAGTCCCCCACTGCTAATCTCTGGCCCACCATCATCCTTTCCATTTTGTATATTCACTTCCCAGCCCCTGCTGATAATGATGGTAGCCGACACTGCATGTTTTCTTTGTTGATATGCTTCCATGGTATTTACTGAGGTTGCCCCCCTGCCTTTTCCAATAAGGGCATCTGTGTAAACCCTACCTCCCCATGTGCGCTTCTAGTCAGCCTACCCTGTCTGTCTGCGTCTCCATTGCCAGTGTATACGTCTGTCGGTTCTGGTATCATATTCGGACACTGTCATCATGTTTGCCTCTTAAGCTTTCTCTTGAGCACACTATAGCTGTTTACCCCTTCCTTTGTCCTGGGAGGTCTCTAAGCCTCTCTACATATGGTGCTACATCATGGAAGTTACATAAGTCATCCATCAACCTCTCGTCCGTGCTCCCTCCTGTCCCCCCTATACTGGTCCCTCTCTCCCATGTCACCCGCTTGTCTGCACCCATCCCCGTGGATAGGGGCCTATGTAGCTCCCCACCCCCCCCCACTGTTCTGCCCCTCATTGTCGGATTCTGAGCCCATGTTACTCTAAAAGTCATCCACGAAGCTCAGCCTTCGAGTTGTTGTGTCTGTGTTGGGTTTTAAGCTAATATCGAGAGCCCGCAAGTTGTACTTGCTTCCTCCAACCAGGCTCCTAGGCCTATTCTGTCCTGTCCTTTGGTGCTCCTACTCTGTGTGGTACTGCTGTATGGTTCTGCTTGTCCGCCCCCTCCAGCTCTGTCATTTCCCCAACCCACTGTCCATTGCGTCTTTACAGCCCTTATTGCTGGCTCGTTCTCCTCCTTGCATGTGCGTTCCCATGCCAATCTGTCCACCTGCAACTTTCTTTGTTCCCTTTCAATCAACTTGCGTTTGCCTGCTCTGCTACTTCCCTTTGTCTCTTGATCTCTTCTACTTCTCTTATCCTCCTGTCCCACTGTTTCTGTTTCTGTCTCTGAGATTCCTTTCTAGCCTCTATTCTATTTCTAACTTCACCTCCTCCTTCTTTTCCGCTCTTCTCCTCTCTTTCTCTTCTTCTCTTCTCCTCTCCCTGTCCTCTCTTTCCAACCTCTCTTCTCTTTCCTTCTCCTTTCTGTCCATTTCCTCCATTATCTCAGCCCAATCTGAAGCCTCCCTGCTTTCCTTCAGACCTTCCAATGCCTTAGCTGCCCCTTCTGTCACCCAATCCATCTTCCCTTCCAACTTCAGAAGAATCTGTCCCCTATCCACTCATTTGTTGAAATGCTCCCTAGCCCCTCCTTCGTGCCCTTCTGCACCTCACAGCTCGCTCCTCTCTCAGTGGTTGGTTGCCCTGTACCTTTTTGCCCCTCTTCTCTCGTGTAGGGTGGTGGTTTATATGTCAGATTTGAATACCCCTCTGCTGCTCTTAATTCTCGTAATGGGTACATCCCCTGCTCATCGTCTGTGTCATCAGAGAACATACGCAGAGGGATGTGTGGGGATACGGACGGTGGTACCATGAGCCCCTCCACCTCCTGCTGGCTCTGCATGCACTTACGCCTCACTGTGTCCCCTGCGACCTCTTGAAACATCCGCCAGAGCTCAAATATAGCCATGTGGTTTGCTAGCTTCTTCCCCCATATATACCATGAATGTGAGTCAGTAGTGATTGCTGCACATCTTTGGAGATACTTCCTCAAGGTGGCCATGGTTTCATTAATTTCCCCTCTGTTATTTTTTACCTTTCTATGCTATACTTGCATATTTTATCCTTATAGGGTGGGAGTGCCTTACACAGGTGCTGTAGTGGAGCATAACCCCAGTACTCCCCTTGATACATAGCTCTTGCATTTACCAGACCTCAAATTGAGGTTTTCGACAGTCCACTGTTAAGGGAGGAGCACAATATAATCACAATGTTATCAATTTGCTACAAGCCTCTCTGGCTCCACAACCGGTCAGGTGTGCTTCACACATCGCCCCATTACAAACTCGCTGCCTCCTCAGGCACACCATCTTGAGCATGCGCCTTACCGTGCACCATCACTTGTTCACTTCATCTGCCAATCTCAAGTTTTCCCATGCTAGCTCCTCACTGCCTCATGCTCTCCAAGTCCTATGCACAAACCTACGGGTGACGTCACCCATTTGCTAAACAAGGGTGTAATGAAAATTCAAATACCGCACATACACTGTTATAGACTGTTACCACAAAATACAAACAATAAAAACACGGGATCCACAGCTGTCTTCCTGCCCCAGGCATAGTATACCACTATTATCTTGTGTTCGATCTGTGGCTGCTGTGAGGCTTAGCATATAATAGGCCTTGTCCTGAGACTTAACCAGTCGAATCACATTCCGCAATATCGGTCTGCTCCCTTGCTAAACCGTATCGCGATACCGTCATCTATGACCCAAGCTACAACGCCCAACCTACAGGAAACCACTATATACATACATCTGTTGTCTGTGCTTTTGAGTTAATAGTCTAGGTTGTTCACCAGAACTGTTTACCTCTAAACTCGAATGCGCCCTAACCACATATACTGACATCCACCTCCGCTCCTGTCCCTACTAAAGTTAACGATGCTAAACACTACTTTCACAATACTTGACAGTACCATGCAATACCAGATACCCACACCCACAGTTGCCATTTGACTGGGTCAATACTTACACTCGGTGGTCTGCTGGCACTGCTCGGCTTCTGCGCCCCCCAAAGCTGCCACGTTCCACTCCTGGTCTGCCTGGACTCCTTGCTGACTTCAGGCAGGATATTCTCCTAGCTGGCTTCTGACACTCTTTCGACAGATACGCGTTCTCCATCTTTCCTGAAATATCTAAGGGTCCTGGAACCTCTCAGGTTCTGCGACATAGGAGCGGCTTTGTGCTGGGCTAGCGCAGCTAACCATCCTCTGCTACCAACTTGTTGGGGGGGACTCCCAGGTATGCCAGAGCAATGCTGGGGTCCGCTGACTTCAAGGGCCCAACAACTCCCATAACAAATGGAGGACTCAGTCAACGGCAAATACAAACTGCGGTTTATTGCAAATAAAACCAACAGGGATCAGAACAAGAACACAGGAAGATTCTGGCATGTCTCACAATTACAATGTGTGCTCCCCAGTTTGATATTACTTCATGTCCTGGGCCCTTCCTCCAAAAACCTTTCAGCACAAGGGATTGCGTATCGAGCATTCTATAACCTATATGGTCCCCTATATTTATTTATTTATTTATTGGTTGTTTGCTTGTTAGGCGCTTATACAATAAGAATATGCTGTTTCAAAGCGCCCACAGGGGAGGGAAGGAGTGTACATTACAACACAATATAAAGAGCAAGAGCAAGCAGAACAAACCTACTATGCCTTGTGTGTATTCAGAATGTACAAGTGCAGAAAGAAAGATGGAAGAGGGGGTAAGTGCTGGGGAGTCCAAGCTCGTGGGGGAGCCATGGAGAAAGTGCTACAAATGTTGAGTGCTACATGGCCAGAGCCGCGGGAGGTGGAAGCGCAAGTCTCCATAGTGAAGGGTTTGCAGATCCAAAGTGCTGTGTATAAACAGGAGCTGGGAGTAATTGGTGCGGGAGGTCAAGGCCCGAAGATGAATAAGGGCCAAGGACACTGATTCAGCAACTGTGGGATTAGCAGAGGAGAGAAGATGGGAAGGAGGAGAAAAAGAGGAAAGTCTTCAGAAGGTTCCAGAATTTGAGATGGCCCTGCACAAGGTGCAGGGTCAGGCTATGCCAAAGGAGGGAGCCCACAGAGGAAAGCGAGAGACCCCCTGCCCTTTTTTTAGCAAAACACTTTACACACAAAGAGATGGCGCCAGAGGAGAGAAGATGTCTACTGGGAGAGCATTTAGTGAGTTAGAGTTGAAGATAGTGTGGTCCCCGGGCCCAGACAGCCTTGTGGATGATGCAGAGGGATTTGAATTTAATCATGGCAGCAACCAGGAACCAGTGAAGACTTTTTAGATCAGGAGAGATGCGGCCCCTTGGCTTAAGACCAAGGAGAAAAATCTTGCTTCTCTATTCTGGATAAGCTGAAAGGGTTGCAGAGGGGAGGAAGGAAGATTCAGGAGAAGGCTATTACAGTAGTCGTTTCTAGAGAGAACTAGGGCTTGGGTCACATTGAGCCTCTGCAGGAAGGTGAGAAAAGGTAAAATTCCTTTGAGAAGGAGGAGCTGTTAGTTGGACTTCTTGCCAATATCCTGAGCATGAGGGAAGAAGGAGAGAGAGGAGTCAAAGATGACTCCAAAGTTGCTGGCTTCAATTGAACGAGCAGGGGGAGAACCCAAGGAGGAAGGCCAGAGTGAAGAGAAGAAAGAGGGAGCAGGGTTCCCAATGGGAAGGATCTCAGTTTTACAGGTGTTGAGGCAGAGGTCATTAGAGCTGCACCAGGACTGTATGGCAGAAAGGCAGTCAGGGATGATGGATGGTGCAAGAGAGTCAGTAGGGAGTCTGAAGAAGAGATCTGTGTCTTCTGTGTAATACTCAATGTTGGAAGAGAAGGAGGAGATGATGCATGCAAGGAGAGCAAGGTAAATGTTAAAGAGCTAGGGGGAGAGAATAGAACCCTGGGGGACGTTATAGGTGGAGATAGAAGAAGAAGAAGAGAATGGGCCCAAGATGACTTGGGAAGAGCAGTTAGTGAAGAAACGGGATAGCCAGTCCAGTGCCCGCTCCGAGATACCAAGTGTATCGTGCAGCCTTTGTATGAGGATGGAATGGTTAACTGAGTCAAATGCAAAGGAGAGATCAAGAAGGATAAGAACCACTTGGGAGTTGGAGTCAAGAGAGGTAAGCAGTTCTTCACAGGGGTTCAGAAGAGCAGTTTCCGTGCCTCTGGATGCTAGGAATCCAGATTGATGGTCATGGAGGCCACCAACAAGTTCAATGTGAGAGTCAAGTTGGGGAAAGGCCAGCTTCTCGATAAGCTTCCCAAGGAAGGGCATGATAGATATAGGGTGATAGCTGGCAGGGCAAGTTGGGTCAGAGGAAGGTTTTTTCAGGTATGGGTGCACAAGGGAGTGCTTTAGGGGGGTGGGGAAAGATCCCGTGGAAAATGATAACCTGTTTAGAAGATATCTTCATGGAGCAGACAACTTTGCTAACTTCCTCGGGAGTGACAGGTGAGAAAGAAGGACAGGAGGACGGAGGGGTGTGTGGAAAGGCTGGGGAGGGGTGTGGGATGGGATGTGGGGGAGTGTAGAAAGTGGGGTCAGAATGTCCTGTGTTTTGGTGGCAAAGTGTGAGGCCAATGCAGTGCAGAAGGTCTGTGAAGGAGAAAAAAAGGAGGAGACTGCGAAGGGGTTGACTAGTTCCCTGCAAATTTTGAAAAGTTCAGCCAAGATATTGAATGCACCGGGGACCCATATCTGAATGTGGGCTGTTTTCAGATAGTGAGTCTGTATTTCCTTTGGACCAGGCACCAGGCCAGTTTGTCAGAAGATGAGCCTGAGGTTAGCCACTTCCGTTCTGCAGCCCTGAAATTTCGCTTCAGGGCTGCAAGTTCAGAGTCGTACCAAGTGTTACGACCAAGGGTTACACTTTGAGGAAGGTTTCAGATGAATCCTCATGACTGGGGCAAGAATATCAAGGGTGTTGTTGATGGACAGGTGTACGTTGCTGAGGGCAGAGTCAGAGGTAGAGTCAGGGGTGGGAGGGTGAGGGTTTAGGTAGGTGGAGGCGAAGGCAGCCGCTCATTGGGCGGGTGTCAGTGAACAAGGTTGGTGCGACTTTTTGGGAGGTGGTAAGGGGGCCAATGTGACCCAGGTGAGAGGAGAGGAGAGAGTGGTTGGACCAGGATAGAGGGGTGACTAATGGGGGGGAGAGAGGTCTGAGGGTATGAGGGCATCCAGATTGTGTCCAGCTGTGCAGGTTGGCCCAGAAGGGAGAATAGAGAGGGAAAATGAGAAGCAGAGATCAGTGAATCAAATGGTCGAGGAGCCAGCGGAGTCCAATTGAATGTTGAAGTCACCCACAAGGAGAGGTTTAGAAGTGGAAGCAAGTAAAGAAGAGCATAAACCAGCCCATTCAGAGAGGAATGGGGAGACGGTACCTGGAGGATGGTAGATGGTAGCAATGGTCAGGGTGGAGGTGGGAGAGTGGCCAACTTGCAGACCATGCTTTCGAAAGAGAAATAGGTCTGACTAAGTAAGATGGAGGCAGGCACCCACTCAGTGAAAATTAACGCAACCCCCCGCCAGTGCAGTGAGGTCGAGGATTGGAGAGGATCTTGTATTCAAGAGGGAGGAGGGAGTCAAAGTCAGTGACTGAGCTGGCATTGAACCAAGTCTCAGTAAGCGCGACAATGTTGAGATCAATGTTTTCAAGAAGGAGACAGATGTCAGAGGAGTGTTTGTTGGCGGAACAGGCATTAAGCGTCACCAGGTGGCGTGGGCAGTGCTTTTGAAGGTTTTCTGAGGTGGGGTACACCATTCAGAGGAGGGGAAGATGGTAGAAAGGGGAGATGCAAGCGAGTGAAGGAAGTTAATGAGAGAAGGCAGGATGAGGTCAAAGAATAGGTGGTTGGGTTTTGGGCCCTGAACCAGATGGTGCAGGTGTTAATGGAAGAGTGTGTGGAAGCAGAGAGAGTGGAGATGAGATGGGTAGCCCAGCAATCAGGAGAGGAGACAGAGAAAAGGATATCAGTGAAAACCTCTCTAGAGGAAGCACCTATATAGGTGTGTGCAATGGGAAGTCCGGTTTTTGAAATCAGGAGAGAGTCATAGGAAGGCAGAGGTTTAAGTCAAGGTGTGAGAGAGTACCACACAGTTCTGGCTAACTGACTAGGAGACCTAGTAGGTTGCACGAGAGAGAATGAGATGGAGCACAGGGAAACAGAAGCACAGAAGCAGATGTTACATTATTGGTCCTCGCATGTCAGGTGGCTGGCCTGGTCCAACCCCAAGAAAGTATGTATTACATTGTTGCAGAGTAGTAGGTTTACCATCAGTTATTGCCCCTTGCCATCCACCCCTGGGATCCTAAGCTATGATTGGTTAGAGCTGATCACCCCAGGTCTGGGGCTTGATCAAGTTCTGAGCTTGCTGTGCACCTCTTCAAGGTGATGTGAACAATTATGTGTCTGTATTGTAATGTGTGTGTACCACCTTTGCCTCTGAGAAACGTTCCTTACATTTGCAACACTTGTTGCTGTCTGCATCTGTTTTGCTGGGATCAGTTCCTCTTTCTCACCGTGGATGACTGCCCATTATCTCATCTGGCTGCATCTCATGTTTAGACATCACAAATTTGAGCTCTGCAGACCCCATTTATGAGGATTTATTCAGTTTCTCTGCAGCTGATCCCTTTGTCATCTGGAGATTGGAATGTGTCCTTGTATCGTTGACCTTGGTTGTGGGCTTTTCCTGCATGTTTTGCTCCATGTGCAGCCTGAGTCACCTCAGATTCTCTCATGTTCAGAATCTTCAGGCCTGCTGTAATTTTCCTAAACCTTATAATGCGGTTTTTACATTGTCCATGTTATCCTATGTTCTCTATGGGTTAGCTATACATGGTCCAATCAGGTTCCATATATATCCCTGTATGTTCAACGCGACTGTTGGCTTTAAGCATCAGCAAGCTTGCTCAGGACCTCTTGTGTCTTGCGGTTCTGCGTTACTGCATCTGGCTAGTGTAAAAATAATAAAATCAATGACAGTATGTATATGTATCTGTCCTCTAGCTATAGAACTGTCCGCTCATTTTCTTCATGCATATGAGTGTGTGTTTGTGTGATGCAGTGCGCAACTGTACATTTGCTTCATGTCTAACACTGCTATTTTGTGGTGTGACCTAATAATGTCAGCATCATTGCTTCTTGGTGCTTAGACAAGACTGTCCATAAGTGTATGTTCGTCCACGATCTCTGTTTCTTCTGCTATACCGGTGAAGATGTGTACAGGATTCGGTCTGTATGGCTGACTGAGAGGGTACATTTCAGTGTACTTGTCAATCATTGGTGCACACGGGATTCGTCCAAAATAAGATGAGTGGCGGCGAGCATTTCTGGCTTTTCACCTCGTCATTAACTTTGGAGGGAGAGGGGGGTCTCAGGAACCCTGGGACCCACTATGCAGGCTCTCAAACAGATGTCGGCTTCAAACCATAGTAGCGTAGCAGCTATGCACTACTATGCACAGTTTTCAGGCATATTTTTGTCTTTTTTGAGGACGAACCTGTTAAGGTGGTCCCAAAATCCAAAATAGACCCAGAGGAATCAGAATCAGTCCAAACCAGACCCAATGATGGAGTAGACAAAGTATATAGCAAAATCCAGCTTTATTCACATCAAGATAAAGCCAGGACAGCATACAAGCATTGAAATCTCCCCGCTCTTGACATGCTCAACAAAACAAATTGCTTAAGTGCAATAAATGTGCCATCAATGATGTCATAACATGATATCAGCATACAAAACTGATGGGGACTGGGAATAGGTTAGTGGGTTTGGCTACATATAGATACTGTATGGGTTAAATGTTTCATTAGCTTACAAGTATCTGATGTCTTAACCTGGAACCAACCCTATAGTGATAAAGGTAAAAACTTCATATTTTCCATCAAGTGGTTCGTTGGCTTACTACTTGATGGTCGGCATGACACTAAGGATTTTGATAGGTTGGCCCATTGCTAACCAACCTTGGACACTTGACTGGTCCCCAAGATATGAGCCAGATACGAAGTAGGGAAAGAGAGGCCTTCCTTCCTTCAATTAAAAGTTACCATCCCTCATTCTCAGGCCATGAGATAGATACATCCCTTTAGAGTTGGCCTTGTGCGGTGGCTCATGTCTACGTGTGCATGTAGGAAGTATTGCCATTTTCCTATGTATGTTTGTTTCTAATGAATAGCCAGTGTTCTCCCATTATGGGTCACAGGGGATGGGACCATGATTTGAAGAGGTGTACTTCCTATGTATTAAGGTTTTAGCTAATATGAATGTGTGCGTTGTGTTTTCTGTTGCCACCAGGGACACTCTTGAGTTATTCTTCATGGAGTGTTCTGGCTTACTGTTGTACTGCACCTGGCTAACAAAGGCTGGTTGTGCTCTTATAAAACCTTAATTAATATGGGAGTATTCTGCTTGCGTCTTGGGCTGTCTCTTGCCTTTGTTCCCTCAGGCCGATCCTCCACTCTAACCTTGACACTAGCTGTCAGCCACTGTCTGAGCTCTGCACCATATGTATTTCTCTGGATTCAGCCTTTTGAGTTTCCTCGAGGTCTTGAGGCCGGTGCTCATTCAAAGACATGCTGTGGTTTCAATTTTTAAGATGATGGCTGCCCAATTACACTCTTGCTTCTGTGTTTAGCGAGCTATATTTGGGTGCCGTTCATGTTGCATATATTACCTATTGTATGTTTTATTCATGTGGAGTGCATGTTTTCTTCGTGTCTAAGGCGTGCACTTTACTGTTACAACTGTAGTTTGAATGTTTTTACCTTCTCCTCTTACATTGTCTCCAAACTCTGCTGCACCAGTGGGGGTTAAGGACGGAATGACTGTGTCAGTGAGTACCGGCTCTCCTCTTTGCAGTATTGGTGCAGAAGAGGGGCAGAAGCTATGGATAATGCATTAATCTGTCTCCCGACAAACCTAACTGATCCAGCTAAGAAATGTCACCCTTTGTTGTGATCTGATTTAGGTGGTATGCTTCTGGGTGCATTCACTTTCCATGTTTTTTTGTAAATTCCTAGATCTACCCATTTGAAAATATTGTTCCTGGTCAGTGACTGCATATGCAAATCTGCTTCATCAAAAAGGGAGTGTGGCACCTATGATGAACTGAGATAGTCATCAATAAGACTTCTCTCATACCAGTCTCCAGATGAATGGTCTTTAACCATATCTCTGTCTTGAAAAATGTGAACTGTCTGGCGATGAAATGCTTAAAAATGGGTTAATCATTTTAGGGTTGCTTTACCTTACAGTGTAACATTCTTGTGGGCATACGAGCAGATCCCTGACAACACAACATAAAGATGTATTGGGAATCTTTGTATCTCACGTGTGTGGCAGATGGTCACGCCTGGTTGGGAAGTGAATTTGTACCCATTCCATTTAATGTATTTGATAGGCATCATGATGGTTTAGCCACTAAGTATTCGAAACTTATGCTTCTACTTGCATAGCAATGAGATGCTAATCATGAGTAAACATTGCTGACTGCATTTAACAAGAGACTACCTGAGAAAGCTAACAAATTCAATGTTTACAAATGAAGGCAGTATAAACCATGGAGAAATGTAAGCTTTGAAATCATTCACAGTTGACAGTCCTCTTTTGTCACTAGAATTATGTTTCCCTATTCATTAGCACAATGACTTGAATTATTAACCATCCACCAGTGATACCTTACTTCTCCCTGATTTAGTAATAGTCACAGCTACTCAAAGTAGTTTATTTTATTAAATAAATGGCCCTATGCCGATTTAAGTCAAGGTCAAAGTCTGTTAACTTCTTTGTTAATTGGGCACCAGATCTTCGAACATGAGGGAGCACCAGAGTATTCCTGTTCCCGATAGTGGTCCCCAAACACAGCTTTTTAGAGTTTCTATAGAGTTTTACTTAATGCGAATCAAACACGATATATTCAGTCAGTTAGATTAAATCCCTTCGCCCTTGGGAGGCATGCCCTAACAAGTCAAGCTTGGCCTGTACAACTTCACCCTGCCTACCCATGTGACACACACTCAATTTATTCCATCACATGTAACAAACCATGATCTGGATACTAGCAATTATATGATTCATATTCAGATTCTCAGGCAAGGATTCCTCACACACACGGTTCACTTATTATATCTCACCCGGCATGACTTTATGGATTTAAGATGGAGAAGCATTCCTGTGCTGTGAAACGGTGACACCCGATGAATGACAGGAGGCAGTAGAAGTAACTGAGAAGGACAGGGCAATAGAATTCAAACACCTGAAGACCAGGCCAGTCAACCAACACATTTCTGCATATCCCCCCTGAAATAAAAATAATGTTGGAGGACTCCACGAAATGATAGAACTTCTTATAGTTTCTTAAAAAAAAAAAAACAGTTATCCTGATCGATTTTAACAAAGCGTTGTGCCCCCCTCGCCTCTGGACATCCTGAGCCCCAGCGTTTGAAGACCATTGCAGTGCAGTGGCTTGAACTGTGCATTGCTCGCCCAGAGCAGGGATCGCCCTCCAAGGCACACGGGGCCTCCTTTTTACAAGCCACAAAGAAGCCACAACACCATACTTTAGGATCTCTGGAGGTTAAACATCAGGCACGAAGGGGGCTTGAATACAGGGGGAGAGTTAAGTCCAATCTACAGTTTACAGAAGCCCCCCGCCCCCCAACCCCAAATCAATTATTACGTTTGGACGAGAGCAGGTGAAGATTTATTTTTTTTTTAAAGCACGCTTTTTCATAAAATGCATTGATGCACGGTTTTAGTAATGAAGGCATAACACTAGCATCAAAGTGCTTCATTTGCATATTTCTTTTCACATTGTCTTCATCTGTTGTTTATGGAACATTCTGGAATGGTTGAAGCATTGAGCCGGGTGTCATCTGTTACACACATTTGCCACAAATAAAGACTACCAGGCATTTTCGGGCAGCAAAGCCTCACGGCTTGGTAATGAAATGCAATGATGTGTATGTTCCCCTTTAAATGCTAATAACATTTTAATATGTATGTCTATGCTTTCGAGCAGCTTTCATGTGGTATTTCAATGTCCTCTAGGTGCATGCATAATGGGAAGAGCGATGTGCTTATAAACATAAAAGCCCAGGCCTGCGCATGTAGGCCTTTTATGTGTGTCAGAGAGGTTGGGATTCAACCTTCGGCTCGTGTCTTGCGCTACACAGACATTCTGCCAGACTCGTCCTCCTGTGGGAAAAGCGAAACACACCAACAAATACAGGGCTATGTTTATGCGAGTTGCTAATTTACACGGCCTTGGATTGATCAAGCCATGCCTGCATGTCAGTACCGTCATGCCCCAGAGGCCATGCTTTGCAACCCACAACTTCCTCCATGTCAGCCCTGCTCCTTTAGCCAGAAACTGAGATTGTGTTGTGGTTGCAAAAGGAATCACGGCGCGAGACAACGTTGCATTTTGATGTAAACCCTAGAAGCCTTGCTTTTTTTTGCATTTTTGCTCTCAATTACTGTGGCTCAGCCAGTGGGAGAGACGTCCACAAATCCGATATTAGCTGAACGAAAATAGAGATGGCTCTCACATGAAAGACACCGAAAATTGGCTTCCCGTGCCAGATAGGAGAAGATTGCACAGCTGCGTGGTATCTAGAGGTTAGAAACTGCCAATATAACAAGTAAGATAAGCAAGGGCGTTGATGTGTTCATATGAGCCGAGACGTTTATATTGCTTTTCAAGAGAAGTAAAACATACAATACAGCAGCACGTGTGTCCACGGATTTATTACTTTCTTTCCCATAGGGGTTTACTTATTTAATCAGTGTATGGTTCTCTTCTCCCCTATGTATTGTATTGTATTTATATAGCGCGTTTAGCCCTCAGGCATCTGGGCACATTTCTTAAGGTTACATATTTACATAGTTGCATAGACAATATGTGTACATATTTTGGCATTTGCATAATAACATCTACAGTTAAAAAGGTGTGTATTTACATGATATAAACATAATGCAGGCAGCCAGGTTTTGACAGACTTTCGGAATTTGGGGCAGGAAGGTTCCAGTCTGATACTAGGGGGTAAGGCATTTGAGGTTTTGGCCCCCAGTACCGGGAAGCTTCTTACACCTGCTTTTTGGAGCTTGAACCTAGGCAGTTAGAATGGGATGATCTGGTCAGTCGGCCCGCTGTGTACTGATTGAATTTGACACAAAGGTACAAGGGTGCTAGGCTATGCAGACATTTGTAAGTCAGTGAGAGGGTCTTAAATGTGATTCTTTGGTTGATAGAAAGCCATCGAACACTACTATGTCTCAGCTCTGAGGTGTGGAGCTTTCTCAGGAAGTTATTTGCTGCTCTGAGCGCATTATTTTGATATATTTGCAGTTTTCTAAGATTGTGTTGGTCAGTGCCTAAATAAAGGGCATTGCAATGGTCTAGCTTGGTTAGTACGAGGGCTCTGGCTAGGGCAATGCAGTTTTCAGATGTCAGAAATGGTCTGCAGGCATTGATGAGCTTGCAGGTGTATGCAGTGGTGGATGCAGTAGCGTTGATTTGTCTTTTTAAAGAGAGAGTCGAGTAAGGAAGGCATGTATTTTATGGAGAAATAGTCCGAGACCCCGGAGCATTCCTTTATTTCACAAGGTTTTAAGTGGGATCCCTATCTCGCAATTGAAGGGAAATTAAGAAAGAGTATTCAAATGAGGGAACATGGAGCGAGGGATCATAATACCCTGAAGATTATGCTGGGACACATGACACTTGACCCTCTCATTACCTTACAGCAGTGGTGTCAACACTTTTCTGCATAGCCCCCCTCAAATAAAAATAATGTTGGCAGAACCCAACACATTCTACAACTGCTTATAGTTTTCATTAAAAAAAAAAACAGTTAACCTGATCGATTTCAACAAAGCTTTGGGCCCTCTGGACATCCTCAGCCCCAGTGTTTGAAGCCCATTGCAGTGGCTTGACCTGTGCATTGCAGAACAAGAGGGGCTATTCCTAAATGTGTATGTATCCACAGTAGATATACCACACCAAGGGGTGTACGTGGCAACTGATAGACAACAAGGTCAATGTGTGATTTGTCTAAGATGTCACTTGGGAGCCAGAGGTGAAATGGCCCTCGCTGATAGTTGTCCAGCTACAGTGTACTGTTGTGAGTGTCCTGCACACATCAACTCCGTGGGCTAGCATTGCAGGGGATGGAGACAGGGGTATAGGAAAATATTGCATGAAAGGACTTCTTTCCAATATTTTCCTCAAAACAGCCTAAATTCCAAACATTGCCTGGCTCCTGCCGTCGTCCATTAGCTTGCTTTGTTTGCTATACCCTTTCAATAAACAATACCAGGTGTCCTTTTCCTTCCAGCTACTCCTCTCCATTCCTCCCACCTTCTTCGACACTCCTTCAAATGTGGCTCCCCAAGAGTACAGAAGCCAAATGCCTGTTAGTTTTAAAGCGCCACGTCTTCGCCACTGTCGAAGGCCTAATGACGAGTGGCGCGCTGGCCACTTCCGAAGCGAAAGTCCTGTCAAATGGACAGTCTTGGAGCTCCCAAGCCATCGCAGCTTGAAACATTTGTGTATAGGTGCGTTATAATTGCCATATCATATCACACTGACAGGGATTTGCATTGACTATTGAGGCAATGTGATGCAAGTGGATGTTACCTGCTTGCCCCTTCAAAAGATCCAAGGGAACCATGGGACATCCCACATTCCCCTTCTGTGACATAAGAACAATGATATATGATCTGCATACTCCACTTCTCTAATTTCATGGTAGGAGAAAAAGACATTTCAGAAATATATTATTAAATAATGGAAGCTGTAAACACCAAATTAACATTTTCTGAAACGTTATTTCTATATTGTTTTTAACAATAAACATTAATTTTTGGCTTCTTGTGTGTGGTATGTATTTGTCAATTTGTTCTTGTTTAAAGATGTCATATGGTAGGATGGCACTCGTTGCTAAAAGGAAAGCTGGCAGGTGGGTAGTACAAAACTGGGGAGAGAGAAACATGTCATTAAAGTCAGAAGTGAGACTCTACCCAATTTGGATTTCTAGTGGAGCGGAAGAAGCATGTCTTCATTTCCCTTCTGAACATCAGTCAATCATTTTTGATGCGTAGTCGCAGGAGAAGAGAGATTATGCCTAACCTGGATTTCTTGTGGAGTGAATGTCTTCATTGCCCTTCTGAACTGTCAATTGTGTTTGATGTGCAAACGCAGTAGAAAAGAGATTCTGCCCAGCTCGGATTTCTCGTGGTGAAAGATTAAAAGATATCAAGGCTTAATACCACATAATAGAAATACGCCATTCACAAGTCCAAAGGTACCATGTACATTTATTAACAAACAGCTGTCTGGCTCTCAACACCCCGCAGTGTGTGCTAGCAGACACGGTGATATGAGAGAGTGGAAATACAAGCATTTATACAGGTTTTCCACAATCCCAGCCACATCGTCCAGCCCCTCTTCATGTAGTACATTTATCTAGGGTTCATAGCCTTTCCGCATAACTAATTCATGTTTAAAAATCTTTACATTGTTTGTTGTTTTCTCTTAAACATTTCACATGTTTTCAAACATAAGACACAAAGGTAACATTCCATATTTTACTCGCTTATATTTGTCTACCATTTGTTCTTGAGTTTAAAGTCAGCTTACTTTCAAGGAGCGAAAACAAAGATTTCTGCAAAAGCACATGTTCAGCTATTCATCATTCTACTTTGCTGTTTGAATAGGAAAGACACTGTTGGTACAGATGGTATCTAAATTACTGATTAGAACGGCTTTTATTTAGCTCCAAGGTTCCTTCAGTGTAGGACAAACAATCTACTCTAGCAGCTTCAACATGCTTAGCTACGTGGACATCATGGAAACAGTACAAAGTTCATTTTGCTCTGCTGGAGCCGAAAACACAAATTCTAACATGGGACAGAAAGCAAGAGGCAATCAAAATGGCAGATAACTCAAAATGTCGGCGTATTCAGCCTGTTTCAGGTTCATTCAATGCGATTTATAGTGCAATGCGAATGTGCTTAGGCCAATGTTTACTGTCAGGCAGTATTCATACAAAATATACTTTTACAGTGGAGTGGAAGAAGCAGGTCTTAATTTCCCTTGTGAATATCAGTCAATCATGTTTGATGTATAGGCGCAGTAGAAGAGAGATTCTGCCTAACCTGGATTTCTTGTGGAGTGAAGGAAGCAGGTTTGAATTGCCCATCTGAAAACCAGTCAATCATGTTTAATATGCAGACGGGTAGAGATAATCTTCAAACTTGGATTTCCCATGGAGTGGAAGAAGCAGGTCTTCATTTCCCTTCTGAACATCTGTCAATCACATTTGATGCCTAGGCGCAGTGGAAGAGGGATTCTCCCCAACTTGGATTTCTCGTGGAGTAGAAGAAGCAGGTATTTGTTGCCCTTTAGAACATCAGCCAATCATGATTGATGTGCAGGTGGAGTAGGAGAGAGTTTCAAAGTGAGGTTCCTTGGAGATATATACATTCCTATTAGAAATGGCGGCATTCCAGCTGGTGAGCACCCAGCAGGTGTTGGGAAGCAGAGCTTAGATCTGGTAACTTGATGTAAAATGGTGTGAGACCAAGTTGTAGCTGGAAATGCACAGTGACTATTACATCTTCTAGAAGCATATGTTATCATGTCATCTTTTATATGAACGCGTGAAGACAGACTCTTAGACTGTTAGATTGTAATATTACAGAACCTGATGCCAAAATGCTGAAATGACAATCCTCCAATGCAGCAGAATTCAGTATTTGCATGTTTGGAGCGTCCATGAGGACATGACAATGCTTAATGGCAATTTATTTATTAGAGTTCTTTGGCATGCAAACAATGTTGCCTGAATTAAATATTCACAACAGGGTTGGTCCTGACCCAGGTGAGTGCATGCACTTTTTAACCCCCACTCCCTAGCCATGAAGGCCTTGACTGCCATGGCCTGAATTTGCAATTTGTCTTTTAAAAGACACATTATGCTTAGTGCACATGAAAGTAACATTTCACTAACAGACATGGATAGGGAGTTGTTGTCACAGGAGATTTCATAGACATAGTTTTTGTACTGGATTTTGTCCCAAATATATGTCAGGTGGGTTTAGGCTAATAATGAATGAAGGGCAAAGTGGGAGAGGCTGCAGGGGTCTACCCCTGCATATATTTGCGGCAAAATCGACCAGTAAAAAAAAAAGAAAATACTATGAAATGTTTTCGATTAGATCACATAGAACCAACGCACCCTTGATTTCGATTCAATTTATAGCTAATAGGTTTCCGAGAGGGTTGACATGTTTACTGAGTTTTATTTTCTATCAAAGGTAGTCACTAAAATAAAAAGAGGGACCTGCTGCTTTAGGAGTTTGATACTATGTTGAGATAAGGATTGAGAAGGGCTGTTTCGATGCCTGCCTATTTTTTCAGGTGCTTAAAACTGTGCATCTCATTCTAACACAAATGGGTAGTTGTTTGTAAATGGAATGGAATTAATGGATTTTCTATCCATGACATGATAAAATTCAGTCCGTTTTTTAGTGTGACTAATTAATATTTTAAAACACACAGACACATACTTGTATAGCGCTTAGAAAAAGTAGCATTCTGGTCATCAACATCGATTACAGTCCTACTACCACAGCTGAATCAAAGTTAAATCAATCCCCCAAACCTAATGTATGGAAAAAGGGTGCTGTACATGCTGTTAAGCAGCTCAGGAGAGTTTCTTCATGCAAAACGGGACAGAAACTACAGTTCCCATGAGCTTTTGTCAGTTGGAGGAGAGCAGGTGTGTGGGCTCATTATGCTAACTAAGCCACTCCCCGGCCCGTGCTGCTTGTTGGTGATTGTTGATGTGCAGGAGGGAATCGTTTCATATGAGATGTCGGAGGCTGAGAGGACCCGGGCCGGGCGGTGAGGTCGGAAGTTTTTCCTGAAGCGTTCAGTCCCTCACTAGGGAACGGAGCATTACATGTTGTGAGTTCATGGGCACACCGGCCGGGCGGTGAAGAGAATGTTTCCAGTAGCGCTCTGTCCTCCTGAGACACGGCTCAACACGGAGGTGTGTCCGTCAATGCGGGAGAATACATTGCCTGGGGAGGTGACGGCGAGTCCTTCCCAGGCCTCAGTTAAGTGTACCTTGAATATGAATGAGTTTTGGGGTGCATATGATTATTTCTAAGTGCGGCCCCACCGTTTATCATTTATGAAAACGTTTTTCCTCGCGCATTGACAAGGGAGTGATTACGTGCCACGGAGGACTGCTGAGCCGTTGCGACTCATGGAATGAGAGTGCTCAGTACAATTGAGTGTCGGGGCAAACATTGTTTAGAAAAAAGCAGGGAAATGCTATGTCTGTTTGTGGCTCCTTGCTTCTATATTACATTACATGTCAGTCACAAGTCATTTATGTTCAAGGTATAAATTAGCCTTTGCCGGCTGACACAGCAGGAGGGTGTCGTGCACTTCCAGGAGATTACCACTCCGTGTCAGGTGCATTATGTGTATGTCACTGCAGTTATCTATGGCCATCAATAACGCTCAATGTGCTTATGTGTGTTGCTGGTTGGAGGGTGAATTGGAATACAGGAGTAGGAGACTAGATCCTAATCAAGAAGGACACTCGCTAGGCAAAAGGGTTCTTAGAGGTATTGGCTGCATCAGTGTATGTTGCATATGTTAAGTTTTATCCTATGTTTCCCATTCCTATCCCAATACAAGATTTCTAAACATCTTTCCGGCGACCCTAACACCCCCTACCTATCCACAACCTCTCCCTCACCATCTTCTCCCCATTGTCTGCCTCGTGGTGCTTGTATACAGCAAAATCAGGAGCAAGTGCCAACCAAGGTGGGAGGGGTCAACAGTATTTGGCTTCCGTGGCTAGGAAGGAGTTTTGTGATACTCCAGGATTGTGATACCTAATGGCAATTAAGTTTCTGCAGGTAAACCATCCAGTAATTCAAAGATTTCTTTTAAAAATCCAATAAGAGCAAAAGAGAGACAAGTATTTTGTACACATCAAGCATCGCCACAGGATCTCCCAAAATGCAGCTGAGGACGAATGGATAAAATGACTAAAATAGAACATACGTCTAGATAGCAAGGTCACACATTTTAAAACTAGGTGTTGTAAGGTCTCAGTATCTTCAAAAATTACACAGCCTTCAAATTATGTTGCTGTGCCGTATGCCTAAACATGGCCCGCTACCTCTAAGTTGTGAAGACAATTTAGTCTATAATGTAACATCCATGTCCTGAAGTTCTGTGAGGGAGCCTTGATAACACATGGTTTAGGTACAGACCCAGTTCAGCCACCATTGTCAGTATTTAAATACTGCCTTTAGACTTCGGATTATTCAAGCTACTCAAATGTTCTATATGATCTCATTCTTTGAACAATGTATTTATTCCTAACGGTTCCCCATCAGGATCAATGCCAGCTTTGACCAAAACGTCTACACACACCATCATAAACTCTTTCAAGGGTGTAACCGATCCCTCTAAAAATATCATCCCCAAATATATATTGTTATCAACAACCTCAATCTTGTTCCCGTTAATATGCCATACACATGTTTTGTCCTTAGCCTTCTTATTATAAACAACAATATACTATTTCAATGGGGTGATCAGCAGATTATTTTCTGTGTTATGACTCTCAATAAAGACCTAGGTTCTTTTAAACCCATTAGGTGTTGCATCAAGAAAAATAAGATTATCTGCATATGCCAACCAACCTAATTCCAACGACCCAATTTTTGGAGGGAAACAAGATCCATTTTCAAAGGCCTGTGTAAGATTTGATACATATAAATTACAAAGAGTTAATGTTAATGTTAATGTTAAAGAATATTTGTACCGCGCAATATCACCACCGGAGTGGTCCCCTGGTGCCAGAACCCCTCCCTGCCTAAGGCCAGAGTCAACTAAAATATTGTGTGACAATAGACCTTCGGAATTCAATCTCACCCTGAGTTTATTCTTAGAATAAAACAGAAAAAAAGCATATTCAGTAAACCATCTGGTAAAGCCCACTTTTTCAATTTGGACCATAATCGGTATCTATCAACCCTGTCAAATGTTGAAAACGTGTCCAGACTTGCCAGATAAAGAGGTTTCAAATGATCCAATTTTACTTTTGATTGAAATAATGAAAAATGAATCCATTCAAGGAAGTACACATTCCCTTTCTAAAACCCATCTGATAAATACTGAGTCTTTGGGAACTTTCCATCCATTGAGTCAAATCTTTCAATACATAACTTCCCAACATTTGACATTAAATATCTTCTAAAGATATCAGTCTATAGTTACTAGGAAAATTCATAAACCGCTTTTTTGTAAATTGACACCACGATCGAATAAGACCAGGAATCCAGAATTACTAAATTTCACACAACCTTGGTGAAAATGAAAAACCTCAAAAGAATATCCACCCACAACCTTACATTGGATTTTAATATCCTATTTGAAAGCTCATCAGGGCCACACGTGCTGCGTTTTTCAATTTGCTCAGAATCACCATCAAATCATCAAAATCAAAATGTAACTTCCAAATAGACCAAGAAACCCCTCCAATATTCCAAAGTGCATTCCTTTATTTGAAAATAATTTAGAGTAAAATACCCCTTGATTGGCTCCAAAATGCAATATGTTTGAGTGTATATTTGCATCTTCTCTGCACCAGCCAGGTGCCACCAAATACCTCTAGCATCAAACTTAACCAGTTAATTTATCACATTTTGGGTAGGGTTTAAGAACCTCTAAATTGTGTATGTCTTCAGCCACTTTTAATATTTTGGTTTTAATCTCCTACCCTCATTAAACTGAGTGTGATGCTTCAGTGATCAAACTCCCAGTATTCTCCTTAATTAGAAATGCAACTCCCTCTTACAGTCTCTAATATGGGAATCACAGCAATGATCATGAACTAGAAAAAGGCGTTTGTTTCCACAGCATATTTGGGACTACCTCTTCAATCCACGCAGATATAGTGGCGAAAAAGGCTGTTGGAGTATAAATAGACCATTTCACCATATCATCCCAGCTGGACCTTGTTTTAGTCTAGTGCAAGAATTGTTAACAAATAGATTGTTACACCCAGACATGTGAAACCACAAGTTCTCCAACTCCAGATTCAATTTTAATAATAGAATCAAATGATCACATCTTCTACTCTGTGAAGCTACAAGAGATACAATGCTATCCAACCATGAATAAGGAGCATACACAGAATCAATTATGGAACTAGAATGTGGCCCGAACCAAGTTGCCTGAATTGAGGAATCTCCCCAGACATTCCCATTCATCCTGTACAGGTTCCAATTACTTATACATTTAGCCCATCCTTTGCATTCTTTTCTCTAACAGTTCAGTCAGGTCATTGTTACACTCCCACATAAATAAAGTGCATTTAAGTTTGCTTTAAGTTCCTGGTAGAAGTGATAGCCATCCAAACAGGTTACTTTAGAGAGAGGGGAAAATGCATTATAGCTTTTCTTATTTTTTGGTTAGTGCACAACTAAAGTACTCTGAGCCCTGTATGAAAGTCTATTTCTAGGTGTTCTATGTAGAGCACTTAGAGAACTTTCTTTCCAGGGGATGGGGTCGGGGGGCTCATTTTCCAGTGTGCTAAGGTGCATCATTTGGTGGTGACGTGTATAAGTTGGTTGTGGACTTGTTTTGTTCTGATGTTTGATGTCAGATTTGAGGGATGTTTAGATTGCTGTGAGTGGGTTGCTTAATTATTCTCTCTTTGATGCGTTTATGGGTATTTGAGGATCTTGTACAGCATCTAAGGGTCCTGTCTACAAAACGAGACTCTGTTGGCATACAACACGCAGGACTCTAGGTGCAAGTGTGAACGCCATCAGGGAAATTGTGCCTGGCTGGCTCTCACAGGGACATATGCCAAACTGCCTCACATATTCAGTCTCCCCTGGGTGTCCCACCCAGGCATCTGAAGCCAAGGGCCATAAGCAGCAAAAATCATCTCCCTATTTGGGACTGTTGGGGACGGTAAGGCCTAGGGCCAGAACCCCTACCCAAGGAGGACTTCAAAAACCTCACTTTTTTACTGATTTCTTCTTAGATACATAGGGATCTTTTCATCTATTCACTGTGGAGCTTCTGGTACGTCACAGGAACAAGGAAAGTTGCTGCTTTAGGTCTATGAACTTTCATTTGGTTACCTATAGCCCCATTCTTGCCCAACTCCGTAATTATACCTGCTTCTTCTCTGCCAGCATCCACCCCTAGCCCTTTCCGTTCATCCACCTACCTTCCCCCTCCCTTGGGCTGCACCCCTTCTTAATTGTCTTTCCTTTTCTATTTCTACAAACTTCCATCATGTATCTTGATTTAATTCCATTCCACCTTCTATTCACTCTTCTCCTTCTCTTCTCTCATAGCCTTCAGCCTCAATTTGATGTAACTTCTGCATCAGTCATCAGCCTCCCCATCTTCTTGCTTCCCCCTGCACCCACACGCATCAAATAAGATGCTCTTTTTCTCCCAGGATCTCCAACCTCATCTATCCTCTGCCTACCGCACAACACCTGCTCCTCTCCCCCACCTCCTATCACTATTTCACTTGGCATCTTGAATGTACAATCCATCTAAAAACAAGTATTACTACATAATTGACCACTTCAACTCTTATTACCCTCAACTTTCACGTTTTGCTATTACAGAAACCTAAATCTCCCCTAATGACTCTGCTACACTAGCAGCTCTCCAAACTGACTCTGATACCTTCTCTCGCTATCCTTGCCTCGTTGGGAAGGGTGGTATTGTGGGGTTCCTTATCAATAAGGTCCTCAATACTGTCCCTCTACCTCAGTCTGATATCGACTCTTCTTTTTTTTAAATATGGCAATATTTAACTCCTACATCCTACTCCTCTCACTGTTCTAGTGCTCTATCGACTCCCCTGGTCCTTCCAACTGCTTCTTCCATGATCTGACCTTTCTCCTTTAGTCATTCCCTACCAGCAACTCCAAATAATTCCTATCTGACCATTCCCTCTACTCCCTCCCCAACCAGACTACTGACTCCTTTGATGAGCCATGCTGCAGTGTGCAGGACACATCTTCAGTTTTCTGTGGTAGTCAAAGGAAGGCCTTCCAAAAGAGGCTAACGCCAAAATGAGGTAATCCATACCAGTGATCTATTAATTATATTAAATATGTGAGTTACATCTTGTAAAGAAGCATTTAATGCATATGGGGTAATATTGGTCTCTCAGGTAACAGATGGTACATATCTTTGGGGTTTCAATTCCTGAGAAGGATTTGGCCCAAATGAAAAAGTACAGTATCTCATGGCAAAGGTGAATAGCCGGGGATGGTAGGAAAAATATGTGTTCTGTGACAAGATATCTAAATGGTTGTGAACTGGGAATGGAGTTAATTCTCAAGCTTCTCCATAGAAAATTATTTCTCCAGATTAGAGTTAATAGGCTGCCTCTGCTAGATAATGCAGCATAATAGCAAAGGTGGGATCTGATGTGAATACCTCGTGATTAAGGCCAGTATGCAATTGAGAGGTGGGTACCATGCATTTTACTTCACACTGCACCTGGCCACACAAGCTGAGGAAGCATTGGTTGTTTCCCACTATTGTTGTTGCTGATTGCCTCAGGTATAGAAATACCATGACATGCTTACTTAATCTGGAATATAGGGGTCCTCTTCGCAATCCAGACATCTATACCCAGGGGTCTTCAAGATTTTTCAGGGTACTTCCTCTGGGTTTAACACATGTTTTATCCAGACCTTTAAGCTTTTAGTATCTGGTACTTTATCTCTGCAATTATAGTAATATTAAGTTTCATAAAGATGATTTTCAGTCACTCGTCCAATTGGATTTCTATCCATACATTGCTACATATATTTTTATGGTTATTTTATCTCTCCTTATTCTCTTGCAAATGTTGTAGATCTAATTTGAGGTGGTTTTATTATTACATGTGTGATTTTCTGTACTTTTTAGATATGTGATGTTTCCATTTCAAGGGCTGAGGTATGGCAAGCACCGTAAGGTACCATGACATGGATACATCTAGTTCTCTAGCTAGATCTACCAATACAAACCATGATTGTATCTTTTGTATCTTCTGGGTCAACAGATCTACTGTGAAGCTATCTCTGTATGTATAAAAGGGAAATGTGTGGATATGTGTATTTTCAGCATACTTCCCAACATACTACAAACCTGAAATTTTGCATGTGGGTAGGTTACATGGTGTAGACAATGTAAAAAGTATAAAATATACATTTGTCTATTATTATTTTTTTTAAGTGATCTCCAATGCTTGGATATCTGTGTGTGTGTGCCTGTTCGAAATGTTCATCTTACTTCCCAACATGCTACAAACCAGAGATTTGGTATGTCGGTGGGTTCTATGGTGTAGACAATGTAAAAAGTATAACGTATACTTTTTTCTCATTTTTGCAGTCTGCAATGCTTGGATATGTGTGTGTGTGTGTGTGTGTCTGTTCAAAATGGTAAGCATACTTCCCAATATGCTAAAAAAACTGTAATTGGCATGTGGGTAGGTTCCATGGTGTAGACAATCTAACAAGTATAAAATATACCTTTTTTAGATTTTTTAAGTGGTCTGCAATGCTTACCCCTGCAATATGACGTTTTGCGCTGTAGTTATGCTGTAGTTCTACGTTCATTGTTCCTAAAGTACAGCAGTGCATGAAAACTTCAGCATTACATTGTTCCTAAACTTTCCACACTATCATCATTCTAGCTGACATTTGCAGCACTCACTTTTGAAGTCATGTGGGTGACCCAATACAGTGCTTTAGTAGTGATGAAGGTGACAGGAAACAGTGTATGTCTCTTCAACAATGTCCGCAATGACGTTGTGCATCACATCGTGGCAAATCTCTCATGATAATTACAGAAACATAATTTCCCATGGAAGTTGATTAATGTATGCCATCTCAACAGTACGAAGCTTACATGCATCAGGTATACACTATTGCTAATGAATGGATGTTGTTCTTCAAGTTTAATCACGTGTGATGAGACCACGTTTGGAATGATTTCATCCTGCATTTATGGGGATTTTATCTAATTTGAATGTGAATGCCATGGGTTACACTACCACTTGGAACATGCTTGATCCATTTCCTATGAAGACTTTTAGTTAATAATTGTTCTTCACATGGCTTTCAAAGACTTTTTGTTATTTTAATTAATCTAAGAATATATACTATGTGCCTTGGGTGTCATTAACTCGTATTCTCCATGAGCTGTCCAGACCCTCCCTTTTTTCTGGGTAACCTTGGCTTGGTGTCCATAGCTGTTTGTCTGGCTCTGCACAAATATGCATTTCAGTGGATTTAGATTTTTGGGTTCTTGCGAAACCTTGAGGCCTTTCATTTACTCAAATGCATGCTGTGGCTACCAATTTGGAAAAGATGACTGCTCAGTACTGTTGCTTTTCTATGTTAGTAAACTATATAGTCATATTGTTTCTGTTGTATTCAGCTTATATACGTTGCTTATGTTAGTGTTCTTCATGTCTGAATGGATGCAATCGATATCCTTCGTGTATAAGTGTATATTTGACCTAGTGGTCCTCCTTAATGGTGAGTGCATATTTGCTTTGTGTCTAATGCATACTTATGTGTAGTTTCACTGTAAGCTTGCTTATTCTCACCATCTTTAGTTTATATCACTAGGTTTCTATTCTGATGTACATGTCTGGGATATGGGTGGTAAGTCTGTATTAGTTTATAACGTTCTCACCTGTGTGATATATGTTTGGGGGAGGGGTAGTAGCTATGTATTATTCATTCATCTGTCTCTCAACATTCTGCTCTCTGATTGAGTCCTTGATCACTCCCTCGTTCATGTCCTCCCTCACATACGGTATTTTGGGGTACATATTTTGGTCATCCCCCTCAGGTTGCTGGCACATCTTATGGGTTCATCCACACTCCTGGTCATAGATGAGGAGCTTGGGGATAAGTACACTTTGAACCTGGAGGGGTAATAGGGCTTTTCCTTACCAGAACATTAGGTAGATCATCAGTTTGTGTATGTTCATGAATCTGGGTATTCAGATGCATCACTATTTCCATGCCAACTGCTCCTTTGGCAGCCTTTTTGCAACTGTTTATTGTTAACCTTAAAACACAGAAGGCCGGTAGTAAGAAGACTTATATGGCTATTAATATTTTGAATGCATCAGCCAACAAGGTGGGCATCCATAAGAACAAACTTGGAATTACTGATCAGGCCCTGGCCTGGTTGACCTCCTTTTTCACCAACTGACCCTCTCAGGTCGAACTGGGATCTTTCCTCTCATCTAGCTCTCTCTCTGCTTGTGGTGTTCCCCAGGGGTCTAACATCTCATCCTCATCTGCTACCTGCCTCCTCTTGCCAACTGCATTGCTAGTTTCTGCTCCATTGTTCTATGTTATGCAGATGAGACTCAGCTCTCTTTCCCGCTCCCCTCAGCCACCTCTGCTTCTTCTCTCCTACCAGACTGTCTGGCCGCAATTTGGGAATGGTGTGCCACCAATGATCTATGCCTTTATGCTAGTAAGACTGAGATCCTCCTCATTGGGACACCCACTCCCTCCTTTCCTTTGTCTCTCTCTGGCCACCCACTTTGGACCCTCTTCCGGCTCCTTCCTGTGAGGCTAAGATTCTTGGTGTCATCTTTGACTCCACCCTCTCCTTCTCGCCTCACATCTCTGACATCTCAAAGAAGTCAAACTATCAACTGCACCTCCTCAGAGGTATTCTTCCATTTCTCACTTTTCTCGAGAAGCTCACTGTCTTCAGAGTTCTGGTGCTCTCTAGGCTGGACTATTGCAACAGCCTCTTTCTAAATCTTCCTGCCTCTACTCTTCAACCTTTACAGCTTATCCAGAACAGGACTGCAAGACTTGTCCTTGGCCTCAAGTCCAGGGATCATATCTCTCCAGTTCTGATATCTCTTCACTGGCTCCCTGTTGCTGCAAGGATCAATTTCAAGACCCTCTGCATCATCCACAAGGCTTTCTGGGGCCTTGGACCACACTACCTCCAACTTTCTCTTCCAAAACATCTTCCTTCTCAAGCTCTCCGCTCATCCACCTCCAACTCTCTGAGGGTCTGATGCTTCTCCAAGTAGAAAGTTGGAGGCTGATCTATCTCCTCGGCTGCAGCCTCACTCTGGAACACCCTCCCTCAAACCTGAGCACAACCAACTCTGGTTCCGGAAGCAACTCAAGACCTTCCTTTTCGCATCCACTTTGTCTCTTCCTCTCCTCTGCTGATGCACCTGACTGCTCTGCACACTGGTCACCTCGTTACCGTCTGAACTTGGGCCCAGGCTCCTGCATGTCCAGTTGCCATCACACCACTCCGGGCTCCCCAGCACTTAAGGGTCTGTATCTGCAACCCTACAGTCCTTTCTCTCTGCACTTATGAACCACCCACTGGCTGCACTTGTGAGTTAACTGCACTTCCCCCTTCTACTCCCCCTGGCACTTCTCCCCTTCCCTCTTCGATGCACCTGCAGGATCTGAATGACACAAGGCCATTATTATCATTATTTTTTCCTCCCTCGTGTCCCCCTCCTTGTCTTGTCATGTCTAGAAACACTTGTGTACAGGTGCATTATAAATGCCACATCATATCATATCACGACAGATAGCTGAACCAATCTTCATTTTCAAGTTCATCCACCTCCTCCAATCATTTTTGTGTGCAGTTCCATTAAAGTGGTTATGGCCTCTGTAAGGGTTCAATTTTCCCCATCCTGGGAAGGTAGGTATGTGCAGCGAGAAGGCCCAATTTTGGCACACACGCCACCCTCCGTAGCTGTTATCAAATCGTGGACTCATCATGTTTCTTATGGCACTCATTTACTCCTTTATTGTATTAAACACTTTCACAGTTGAATGTCTTGTTTATAGCAACTCCCAGCTTGTTATTTGTAACCATTTTGCATTCATTGATGCCTGTAAACTGGGAGCAAAGAAAGACGTAAAGAACTTTGCCATCCTACCGAACAGCTTATGCTCATCTGGTTTGTCATGAAAGGCCTCTTTTGGTTTGGCTGAGGAATAATGTTCTCTTTTACTGCGCTTGAGCAACCTTTTGGTTCTTAGATGTGCATCCATTCGAGGCAAGTCACCAATTTGTCCTTGACTCTGGGGTACTATTAGAGCTGGTGTATTTATTAGTAGTATGGAACATAGGTTTCCCCAGTTTGGGGGCAATTGCATATAAGCTTTGGTACTATAATCACAATAGTGGTCCTTTAATACTGCTGCTTCTGCTTTCATGCCTGGTTCATCAAAAATGTGGTTGCATGCGCCAAAGGTTCTTTCCAACCTTGACTGCACCATTGCTTCAGAAGCATAGGGTGGCATTGTTCAAGGGTAGCATATGTCCTCTTCATATCTCATTACTTACCGACCCATGTTAGTAGCTTAATGATTTTGAGCAATATGCACAACCTCTTCCCATTGCTCCAAGAGTGCTAGTGCCTTGCGCACCACCAATCATTCTGTCCATCCCTCTGGTGTGAGTACAGTCCCTTTAATTTTATTTTTTATTTTATGTATTTTATTTTTTCAATTTTTATAAAGTGCCACACACCCGTGGTCCTCAGAGCGCACAAGAAACAAAGACAGACAACAAACAAGTAGAGGTCTCAGGGGTCGACAAGGGGGAACCAAGAGGATAAGGGTACTAAAATTCAGTCAGGATTCTGGTTGAAAATAAATGTTTTTAGTTATTTTTTAAAAAGAGCCAGGCTTTCAATCAGGCGTATCTGTTCTGGAAGAAGATTCTATAGCAAGGAGCTTGGACAATGAAGGTGGTACCCCTGAAATTTACCAATTTATACCTAGGCTGCATGAAAGTAGGGCATGTGGAGGAGCGAAGATCCCTACCTCCTACCTTGGGTTTTATTTGTAACTGGCCTCTTTCCCAAGATCCAGGTATTTCTTTCCCTTTCTCATCTTTGCACTGCAGCATTTTATTTTCTTCTATTCTAATCCCTACTCCATTTGTCCTGGATGGTATACATTGTATCAACTTGGGCAGTGTCTCAGACTTTATCATCACATTCATCTCTTGTATGTAGTTAACTTCTTGTGTGAATTTAGCTTTATTCACCCATACTAGTGAAGCAGTTTGACCCTGAAATTGCCCTCTAGTCAAACAAAGTGTGAGGTGAGTTAGGAAATGTGCTGTGTGCGTGGGTCCTTCTGTTACTATAAACACTCTGGAAGCGCTCATGGTATAGGGGATAACAGAGCACACATAACAGCTCTCATCAGACGTCTCTCTCCCCACTTGGCTCCTATGTTGATACCACAAATTATTAGTTACTGAAGCAGATTTGCTCATATATGTGTTCACGTGCTCAAAATCATCTGTCACACTTTGTCTTAAGACTCGTCATCTGCTTGGTTACTACAGAAAATTCATGGGTAATCATTTCATTTACCACCGTGAGGGGAGTTGCATTGCTATATATTGGTCTGCCACAATATAAAGGACCAACTCTCTCCGTGCCATTAAAATAATAAAATAAAGGCTGCAGAATGTAAACAATATTTCTATTAGAATTATTGAGAACATGTCTACTTTTTGCAAACAGCTAGTATTATAATGTATATGTGACAAAAAGGCAATATCTAACAAAATTGAAAAGTCCCACTGTTCTCCCCCAGAACATTCTTTTCCATTTCTTTAAACGGTCAGTGTTTTCAGGACAAATTGGGATAATACAGCAAGAAAAATGACTTCTAAAATAAATTACATTTTTATATTTAACAATAACACTACACGGCTAATATTGCACGCTCCTAGAGAAGGATAATTGTTCACTAAATAAGATAAAGCCATTACAAATAGAATTGTTAGCAAAAGCATGGGTTATATTTATATTTCACTTTCTATTTCGCACAGGTATCCCTATAGAACATTTTGCTCGGTCCTTGTGTGTCTTGAGAGGAATCAGTGTCTTTTCATTCTTCTTGTTGGTGATTAGCCCTTGCCATAGACCTTGTCTGAACTCTTCTTCTTTCTGCTTCACCTTCACACTCTGGGTGGGTCTGGCAGGGGTGTCTTTCCTTTGTAGAGTTTGACAACACCGAGATCGATCCAGGCTCTCCTTCCCTGGAGCCTCAGTGCTGTCAGAGAAACCTCTTCCCCCACAAAGGGTCTGTTAAAGTGTGACGTGTGCCACCTGCTACAGAAACCTTTGCAGTGGATCTTGTCACCTGGGAATACCACTAGAGGTTTTAGCAACATTGCAGGATCAACTTGTTCAGTATCTTCATCAATCTTCTTTGATCCTCTCTGCCATGTTCGAAGCTGTGGAGACATACATTTAACACACACCATCATAGCTATCAAATAATCATGCAAGTCAGTTACCAATAAAATAGATGCACTTTCTGTGTCATTGAGAGCTTGAGTGGGAGGAGCAAGGGGTGTTCTCATGCAGTGTCCCATCACCAGCTCATGTGGAGTCAGGCGATGGTCTGAGCCCGGCTGATTGCCTAGAGCAAATAATGCTAAAGGAAGGCAATGAAGTCAGCCTTTTTTCAGTGTCACTTTTAGTTTGGTAATGCTCTCCTTTAGGAGGCCATTGAGGGATTAATACATTTTGTTTGCTTGGAGGTGATAAGCAGATGAAAATGTATGCCTAATACCAAAAAGAATTGTGATATGTTGAAACACTTCATTTACCAAATGCTGTCCATTATCGGATGGGAGTACTTCACACACTCCCCACCTTGGAAAGACCTCACGTGCGAGGAATTTCAGAACACATGTGGCATTAGGATGTGTGCATGGACCTGCTTCAATCAATCATGGTAAAGGTCATACAACTACTAACATCTACCTGTAGCTGTTACAAATTGGATCATGTCTACATAGTCTATGCAAATGGTGAAATCGTGCAGTAGGACAGGGTATTGCTCCTAGCACTGTACGCAAAGTGTGTCCAGCAGTGAACTGTTCACAAATCTTACAAAGTATAACAAAATCTGCAACATGCTCAGTCAGGTTGGGGACAAGCCAGTCATCCGCATCAATGCTGTAAACCATTCTCTAGATGTGTTTATTGAGTAATGCAGTTGTTTCAATGCTACTTTAAGCAGCCCTAAAGGGATAACTGGTTTCTCATAGCTGCCCTGCCATCACATTGCATCTGTGGGGGACAATGAGCATCCCCCCTTTGTTTCCATAATTCCTGCTCTTCTGGTGGGGCTCTTCCCTGCATTCTGTAATCTGCACTATGGGAAATGTATTAAACCCTTCTTTTATTACCATATTTTGTACACGTGTGTGTTTATTCAGTGCTGTCTCAAATTCAGATATTACAGGAAAATATGCTGCTCTTTTGGCTTCAAGGTCAGCAGCCTTGTTACCATGAGAAATCAAATCTCCGCCTTTGGGGTGTGCTGCGCACTTCACCACAGTGATGGCCAATGGGAGCTATAGTGCGTTTATGAGCCTATCCAATAATGGTGCACGCTAGAATGGTGTGCCGTCTACGCGTAAGAAGCCCTACCTTTTCAAACGTGACACTCATGTGTGTACTGTTGACGTCACATTTTGGCGGATTCATAATGCATGATTTCCACTTCATATTCATGCATTTCAAGCGCCAAAAATCATTCTGCTGCTTTATCGATGAGTACACATCAATGAAGAGGATTGTCCCCCCTCCTAGGGCATTTTCTTTAACCTCTGATATCTCATCATATTATTCAGTTTATTTAGTACAGTTGTCTATGTAATCTCCCTCCTACACTTGCTCTGCTATGAGTAAAGATGGATGCATCGTTCGACACCTGACAATGTTGTTCAATAGGTTGGATAAAATAACTTCATACCCAGAGGATCCCTGTATGGTCAATCCACTTTTAGGTTTTTCAAAGATCCCAAATGGGGCATGCTCCACATGTAATGTCAGTGCACATCCCATGGTTATGCTAGCAGATTGCTCAATCACAAAGGCTGCTGTCATCAATTCTTGTTCAAGTGGATAATATCCTCTCATCCCTAGATCTAAGATCCCAGTGTAAAATGTTAATGGTTTTTGTCCCATGGTAGTTTTTGTGTGAGGACCATTGCCATTATTACCCCGGTTTAATGGGAGAATAAAAATAATTCTGCATTTTAAACAGGGATTCCTTATATGGGTGCTGTGCTTATGGCTAATTTCAATTTGTCAAAACATCTATCATTTTGCCTGTCCAGGCGATGTCTATGTTTTCTTTCTGCACTTATTTAAGTGCTTTTAAATGTGGCCTCATATATGTTCTAAACAAAACAAAGGGACTATTTGTGGGAATTCCAACTGTGTGCTGCCCAGAATCATTGTCACACTAAAGAAAACACAGTTTTGTCAAAGGGGACGGGTTTCAAGAAGCCAGTTGGTCTGAGTTTGCTTTCCAAATCGTCTCTGGTGCACTGTGTTGTGCTAAAAAACACATGCTCAACCACTTTGGTTTTTGCATGTGCTTGCTGCCATCCAGATGAAGTTTTAGTTAATTTTAATGGGTTCTCTCTGTGTTGGCAGGTGCAGCTTTTGTCTAAAAACAAGGAAGAGATTTCTTCATTGGATTTCTCTCTGGTGGTTATTCACCTAAAACAGAAAAGACCCCTAGGTGCTTAGTGTAGAGATCCTTTTTCAGAACGATGTGGACCTGTGCGGAACAAGGTGGATGAGCCACATTCATCAGGGCTAGGCAATGCATCAAGGTATATGCCCGCTGTTATTTAGTTGCTGCAGCGGTGTCTGCTTAACTTCTGTACCTCTCCCCTCTCCGTGTGGTATGGATGCTCTCCACGGGGTGAGACGGCCCGGAACCTGGAGAGAACATCTCTGGTGGTCCTACGAGCCGCGCGAAGAAACCTCTTGCGCGCGGCTCGTTGGACCACCAGAGATGTTCGCGGGCATATACCTTGATGCCTTGCCTAGCCCTGATGAATGTGGCTCATCCACCTTGTTCCACAGAAACCGGGCGGCTGTAGAACGGCTAGATCTAGTGCACAGTGCTATCCGCACAGGTCCACATCGTTCTGAAAAAGGATCTCTAGACTAAGCACCTAGGGGTCCTTTCTGCTATAGGTGAATAACCTCCAGAGAGAAATCCACTGAAGAAATCTCTTCCTTGTTTTTAGACAAAACCTGCACCTGCCAACACAGAGAAAACCCATTAAAATTAACCAAACCTTCATCTGGATGGCAGCAAGCACATGCAAAAACCAAAGTGGTTGAGCATGTGTTTTTTAGCACAACACAGTGCACCAGAGACGATTTGGAAAGCAAAGTCAGACCAACTGGCTTCTTGAAACCCGTCCCATTCGACAAAACTGTGTTCTCACATATGTTATGTCATTGAAGACCCATCCGCTGCAATAATTACAAAGTCCTAGGAATAGCTGTAATCCTTTAACTCCATTTGGCCTGGGTGTCTTCATAATTGCTTCTGCTGTTTCAGGAGTTACTGTTCTTCCTTCCTGTGATATCAGCTGGCCTATGTATAGGACTTCTTTCTGACACTATTGCATCTTCTCTTTGTCAACCTTGGAACCTTTCTCCGCTATCACTGTCATCAGCTGTACTGAGTGGTTCCTGCATTGTTCCTCCATTTCGCTGCACACTTAAATGTCATCTATGTATTGTTTTTTATTGTTTTTTATTTGTATTTGGTTTATTTAAAACTTTACAAAAGATTACATCAATAAAAAATCTTAAAACAAACAAGATAAAATCATTTCATCACATTTACACTTCTAATTACATCCTTGAACATTTCCTTCAGAACATACTTTGCAAAAAAAACAATTCGGTAGTCTCGAACAACATAATATATTGCAGTAGTCAATTGGTCAGAAATGGGCCTAATTTAGTATATCTTACAGACAATCATTAAAAAATCCACCACTTTACACTTCAAAGCAATATTGGTACCATGCATCATTTCAAACCACAAGCACTCCCTGGAAACGTTTGCAGTATCGTACACAAATTCAGAAAAAAAACACATCTTTCGCTTAACAACATGGGGCAAACTAATAACAAATGTACCAATGTTTCCACCATTTCAGGCTGTGCACAGAATCTGCATGATTTCTTATTCTCAATGTTTAATTTTCTGATATGTCTAATTTCCTTAGTATTTAAAACATTAAACCTGAATCGCATCACACTATTACTAAATTTCATTGACGGATATTTTGTCAGATAAGATTCAAGTATAGGAAACCACTTCCACACAGAGACAACTTGATTATATAGTTTCGAATTCATGATTGCAGCGTTATTAGCTGCCCAATCAAATGCCTTTATCAATATTTTAATTTTAGCTGGTTTCTCTAATAGACACTGCTTTGAAGCTCCAATCTTTACCAACGTTTTTTCTACATCAGATTGTAAGTCAGTCATATATTTCACAGCATCACCTTCCCTTAATATGTTGTACAGTGAATTCGACCCTGCCAGAATACATTTTCTATACAACATAACTCTTTTACATTCCACTATACTTTCAAGCGAACCCAGGCCGAATTCGTACCTTATCATTTCTACTGGAATGCATTTTGGTATGAAGTACAATACTTTTTTCCACATAAGTGCTTCCAGTCTTTTTAAATACGAAATAATTTTTACCGGGTAAAATTCTAAACCATAGGTTAGCCTTGGGATAACGTTAAGCAGGTAAAAGTCTCTGCATCCTGACATAGTGAATTTCCCAAATTTCATTTCAAGTGCCTTCAACTGATTGCCCGCCACTTTTACTTTGGATTCCAGACATTTGTTTGAAAAATGTAGTGTCATACTGATAGCAAAGGAATACCCTAGATATTTAAAAGCTTTCTGAAGCCTTATCTTGGTCCCTTCAACCACCCATACTGGATTTGGGTTTGCTTTGTTATTTTGACCCAAATTGATAACTGTTTTTGTGAGATTGATTTTTAATTTTAGTTCTTTAATGAAGACTGCAAACACATCAATTAGTCTTTATAAGCCTATCTTTGTACGATCTAACAGCAAGAATTCTACGATTGTAAAACTTTGCCGTCAGTCTGTACGTTCCCAAATACATCTAGAGCCCTAGGTTGAAGATAGAGGGTGACTTTCAGGACCCCTGAGGTATACAGGTAGGTTTCAGTGTGATCTTGCGATAGGTAAACAAGGTTAAAGCTTGGACTCTTCATGGTGTGAGATAGAAAAGAAATCACTCTTTAAATCAACCACTGCAAAATATTAGGCTTTGGACAGGATATTCCACAAGATCATGGGAGGTTTTTTGACCAATGGGAACTCGGCCTCAACAATATAATTCAGGGGCAAAAATCCTGAATGAATCTCCATGGCCCCTTGTAGCTTTTTTCACTGGATACACAGCTGTGCTACATTGGGACTCAGATGACACCAATATCCATTGTCTCGTCAGGGCAGCAGTAGTGTCATAAATGCCTTAATCTGCTCCTTTTGACATTGGGTACGGTCACACCCTTTGTAAAATGACTCCTTGCTTTAATTTAATTGTGACAGCCCCCTCTCCTTTCAGTAAACCAAAATGATATGGGTTGTTGGCCCACAATGTAATTGGTACCTGTGCCAAATCTTCCTGAAGGAAAGTCAGTGTCGTTTTTACTATTAACATTCTCTGGGGTATTTCTCTGTTTTCAATTTTTAGCTGAATCGTAAGACTTATATGACACATCACTTCATCATTTGAGTCTTCGGGCCTCATTACGAAAATGGAGGTAATGAAAATAGGAAGGCGGAATGGTATTACCGGCATCGTTAACGGGTCCGGGACATTATGCCCCGACAACCTTCCAATACCGCCACCGCCCATACCGTGCCCCTTCATACCGGCTTGCACATGTACACGCACCCCTTTGCGGAGTAAATACTGGGATGCCAGTAATAGGAGAACATTACAACTCACGCTGGCATGCAATTAAAGGCATCCCGAAGGCGGTAATAAGGGCCTGCACGATGACGGCCATACAGGCATCGCGGACCACCCGTAAACATCAACCTGCAGTCAAGGCAACTGCCACAGATGCACACAATCACCACAGGTGGAGTCAATGGAGGCTGTCCCAGTATAAAAGGAGTACACCCACACACCACACCCCTTCCCACACCAAAATGATACCACTCGCTGTTGCAATCATGGGGCTTGAGCACATGCCTATACTGCTACAACTACAATAACAACACCAACTACAACAACAACCACAGCCACAGGCAGCACAGGGGAGACGCAGGAGGAGAAGGAGGGTGAGACAGGCCCAGCAATTACCACCAGTGCAGCCAGTAGTACCTCGTAGGCAGCCACCAGTCCCTCGCATCAGACCCAGTCCATTCAATCTAACCCCTGAGCAAATCCACACCCTGTCCCGGTTGGACCGGGACACCATCACCACCATTGTGGACATGATACATGATGACATCATCAGCCTCATTGAAATACACACTGCCATCCCCCCACTACTAAAGGTGGTGTCTGTGGTCCACTTCCTGGCCACAGGCACCTACCAGCACACAGTGGGACAGCTGCATGGCATTTCACAACCACTCTTTTCACGCATGCTGACCCAAGTGCTGGATGCCCTCCTGAAGCACGCTAGCACCCAGATATCCCTACCACGGACTGTCCAGGAGATTGCTGACACCAAAGTAGGCATCCATGCAATGGCAGGCATGCCCAATTGCATTGGTGCCCTCAACTGCACCCATGTTGAATTGGTAGTCCCCCATGCCCTAGAGGCGGTGTACCACAATCGCAAGCAATACCACTCCATCAATGTGCAGATGGTATGTGACTCCAGCAAGATCATCACACATTGTTGCGCCCGATATCCCAGATCTATACATGATGCCATGGTGCTGCGTAACTCCACGATACCCCGTCACATGGAGTGACATGCTGGACGACGTGCCTGGCTGCTTGGTGAGTTGCATGACTGGCCCATGGCAGTGCATCGGGGTTGTGAGGTGGGGGATGCATACTCCACCAGGGTGGGAATGGGCAGTTAGTGGTGAATGCACAGACAGCTATACACTCCTGACCTGAACCTCCCAACCCAAACATGACACATCACTGCCACACATTGGACCAATGCCGTATATCAATGACAACATGGCACCATGGGTATGTCAAGCAAAGCATCACCAAACATGATTGCAACTGTGCCAATGTGGCTAGTGTGATCATGGACAGAGTAGTATACACAGCAATCATGGGAGGCAAGACATCATCCTGCATCCACAGTACATCCACTTCAGCATGCAAGTAATCACCCTGCATTATCCGTTCAACGCCATCTAGACTAGCACACCATATTGCATTATACAATGCATCTAAATAATATGTGTGCATACGTACAGGGACATGTGCATGTCAACAGCAAATTGCTGTGGCCATGGCTGTGAATCCTGAAGGTGGCAGCTCAGAGTGACTCACACAGACCTCTTTATATTTGCATGCAGGTGATGGAGGATATCCCTTGAAGCCGTGGCTACTTACCCCTGTGTGGAACCCGCGTAACAGCCATGAAGAGGAGCACAATCAGGTTCATACCCGTACCCGTGTCATGATTGAGCAGACCTTTGGCCTGTTGAAGGTGCAATTCCGCTGTCTAAGCAGGTATGGTGGAGCACTCCTTTATAGGCCTGAGAAGGTGGCAAAGATCACCATGGCCTGTGTCATGCTGCATGTGCATCCGGAGAAATGTACCACTGCCACCTGACATTGACATGCATGTACCGGGTGTGGATGATGAGATGAAGACAGAGGAGAAGCAGCACCCCTGCCAGTACGTGATGCACAAGATGGCCATGCTGTATGCCAATCACTGATTGATGAATACTTCTGAACCACAGGGACGTTGATGGTTATGTGTCAGTGCTACACTGAGCACTGGGTCTATGTGGACATGTATACCGGGTATGTGGGGAGTTGGGCACTGTGCACTGACATGAATAAAATGGATACACATGAAATGAACAATGTCCAGGCATTAAATGATTTTTTACACACTGGGTGTATTAATGTAAGCTATAGAAAAGTGCTACCCCCCTCACCCCTCAAAACACCAAAACTCCCCATACCCCCCAATTAACTCCCCATAACCCCAATGAACTCCCCATGCCCCCACTGAACTCCCCATACCCCCCAATGAACACCCCCTTATACCCCTATACACCACAGACACCATCCCCCCCACGCCCATTGTTGTCTGACACTATTTCCGTGCTTTCTTGGTGTCCGGGGACAGCATTTCTGACTGCCTCACACTCCGCCTTGTCAGACGTACAGGGCTGGAGGGTGCAAGGGTGCAGAGGAAGCGGGTGTGGAAGATGCAGTGTGGTGCATGGGGTGGATGCAGTAGTGATTGGCACGGCTGGCGCGGGTTGTTGCTGCTGCATGTGCTACAGTATTGAGGTCAAGACCTGCGTGATGGACCCCAGACTGTCACGCACCATCACCGCAGAAGCATTTATGGCAGCAGTGTTCCCTGCGATGGCCTGCACTATCTCCCTCATTGTGTCCTCTCCCTCCGCCACATACTGTCAAACAAGTTCCAGCATGGAGGCCTGTCTTGCCTCCACCCTTGCTAGCCATGCCTCAAGGTCAGTGGGAGCAGCAGTGGTTGAGGGTGCTGCGACCAGGCGTGCATTTGCAGGGCTGGCCTCGGGGGTGGTGCTGAGGTCTGAACTGTGGAGTGCAGGTTTTTCCATTGCGAACTGTGTGGGGACTGCTTCTGAGCTTCTTACACTTACCTGATGTGCCCGACACTGCGAGCATAATCACGCTCTTGTCGGTGCTGCTGCTGCTGCGCTTCCTGGAGGAGGCGGAGACTGGACCACATGACACATCACGTGACCGCAACTGGCCAGAAAAGACCGAGGCTGCCGCCCGTGCGCGGTTTTCCATTGCTAACTGTGTGGGGACTGCTTCTGAGCTTCTTACACTTACCTGATGTGCCCGACACTGCGAGCATAATCAGGCTCTTGTCGGTGCTGCTGCTGCTGCTGCGCTTCCTGGAGGAGGCGGAGACTGGACCACGTGACACATCACTTGACCGCAACTGGCCAGAAAAGACCGAGGCTGCCGCCCGTGCGCGGTTTTCCATTGCGAACTGTGTGGGGACTGCTTCTGAGCTTCTTACACTTACCTGATGTGCCCGACACTGCGAGCATAATCACGCTCTTGTCGGTGCTGCTGCTGCTGCGCTTCCTGGAGGAGGCAGAGATTGGACCACGTGACACATCACGTGACCGCAACTGGCCAGAAAAGACCGAGGCTGCCGCCCGTGCGCGGTTTTCCATTGCGAACTGTGTGGGGACTGCTTCTGAGCTTCTTACACTTACCTGATGTGCCCGACACTGCGAGCATAATCACGCTCTTGTCGGTGCTGCTGCTGCACTTCCTGGAGGAGGCGGAGACTGGACCACGTGACCGCAACTGGCCAGAAAAGACCGAGGCTACCACCCTTGTGGCGTGAAGCCCGGTGGAGTAAAGCCCACTGGCTGTTGTGCGGCTGTTTGGCGAGCTGCGCACAGGATCATCAATACGTGGAGGTACTTTTCAAATATAGGGCACCTACATTCATATTTGATGACAAGTTAATGTAACTCACATTTGCCACTCGACAAAGCAATCATCATATCATAACATGAAGAGGGGCATCACTTCTTTAAAATCAGGAATGCCTGCAATTACTAAAAGTCATGTTACCAACGTGGAGCGATCTTATTTCAATTCTTCGTCTTGTTTAACCAAGAAATGTCGTCTGAGCTCTACTCCTTGTGCAATTACACCTAAGCGTTCCGTAAAATCCAAAACCGATCCTTCATCGCAAGTGGATATTCGCCCTTTTCTTTGTGATATGGATAACTTACATTCTAAAGCAAAGGGTCAGATGACTACATCTGATGAATTGATTGGTTCAGTTATAAAACCTGCCACAACGTACATCCATGGCACGATCACTTCTGTCGCTGAGACGTGTGGGTTGCAAGGTTCGCCAGGAACACCAAGAGTCCAAACTAATGGTGAAACGCAAGGCACCCCCACTGTCACATTTGCTAAGGAAAATGTTTCATTGACAGATAGTATATTTTTAAACAATGTACTGACTGCAAAGACAATAGTGTCTGCAAACAATTCTGTCCTGCCCTTACCTGTTGTAAATGGTGCCAAAAGTCCACTTTCTACCGACTTGGCAGTAATAGATTTGGATATAAACGCTTCTTGTTTTACTGTCCACACTCTTTCGGACAACCTCTCTAAATCACCAGTTATGTTCACAAATATTAGTGATTCTTACTCTGCTGAGAAAATATCATTCATTGCTCCCACTCCGCGTAAAATTGCCCCCGATCATCATTCTATAACGGAAGCAGCAAATACACAAAATAACATGGTCACTATTGCCTTGTCATCTATGAACACAGCTATTCTGTCTCTTGCAAAGCTATTTGAATCTTTGGCTTCCAAGGCTGATGTACACTCAGAGCAACTAAATCAGTTGCTTTCTGGTCATCTTGACATAGTAAACAAGTTAAACGATCCACACTTTCCATCTTGTCCACTTCTGCAGAAAAAATCTGTCAGCTCTCAAACTACTGTATGGTCTGACGAGCCTCGTCAAACATACTCTATCTTACCCTACCCTACATAAGCAAGCCCATTGTGGATTTAACGGCTAGCCCTAAGGAGCATTTGCCTGACTCTACCATTCAGGAGAAAAAACCAAACTATGCTTTGTTTGGCAATATGGGGACAGAGACCGTATCCTTAAAGCAAGGGAAATCTAAGGATGATCTACAAAAGAAATCAAAAAATATCAAATCTGTCCCTAAACGATCGTCACAAATTAAAGCATTTGTTAAAAATATTACATTGCCCGCATCAAATTCTCAAATGGCTTCTAAGGCAATAACAAAAAAATATCTAACAATGTCCCAGACAAAGTCAACTAGAGAAGCTTTGGTGAAAAATAAAACTGTTCAGTCATATAGTCCTTTGAATGCTTTGGTTGATGTAGCGCTGGAAGTAGAACAAGATTTACCTGTAAATAACCTGAAAAAAAAACCGTCATGCTTACAACCCAAACAATCCATACATGAACCAAATCTAATGGCTCAGCGATGAGAAATTAGACAAGCTGTTGATGACTATATGGCTTCCCAGCCGGTCTTAAAGAAGTTGGTATTACCAAACTGCGAACCTATTATTCCTGATGTCAAAACATTGAGTCTAAATGTTAATTCCAGCTCTGGAAACTCTCGATCTCTGAATTTTTGCAAAAATCAAGGGCCAGGACAGCAAGTGATTGATAACACTAGGACAGCTCCTCACGAGAATAAAACACAAGAAGAAAATTTGTCTTGTCTGAATATTGAATCTCTGATTAAAACTACATTAGTTAAAATTCTTAACACTGATACCTCTGTAGTTGGAAAAGATTCTAAATTTGTGACTTTAAGAAATAAAACATCTATGGAAGCTAAAAATAATTCTGAACTGACACAAGGGAATTTGCGCCCTAAGAGACCTGCTGTCCATTCGTTATCTTTCAAGTGCTGTCCCTTACCGGCCACTCAGTACCTCTTGAATCGCGCATCTATTTTAGCCATATTCAGTGAGCTCTCAGAGCTGGATGATATTGGCTCTATTGATATTGAACAAGTGGAATTCCCTGACCACTCTCAACGGTCTTCAGAAATATTGTGGATAAATTCTCGCATTGTAGTTAATACCATCTGGGCAGTTCGAGTAAAACTGCTTGAATTGGGCTTTATGGTTTCGGTACATTCTAGTCCATCAGAACTTACTTCAGAACAAAACACTCAGCATCTCACACATCAATTTGTAAACCGTAATCTGAGTTGTAGTCCTGTTAAGTGTGCCTGTAATCAAAAGCAAACTCAGCGTTAGCATCAGGCAAACAATGAGGTTACCTTTTCCTTGATCAGCTGGAATTCCAGGGGGCATCGACATCTGATGAATAACCGACTTTACGACCTGTCGAAGCATGATGTCATACTGCTACAGGAATCTTGGCTCATGCATCTGCCATCCTGGGATAACTATGACATCTTGCTTGTACCCGCTGTGAAGGGGAAATATGGAAGGCCTACCTCTGGTCTTCTAATGGCCGTTAAACAAAGTTCCACTCTTAAAGTTGAACCATGGTTTTTCCCTAACGCCTTCATTCAAATGTCAAGGCTCATTGGTCCCGACATGCATTGTGCACTTATCAATGTATATTGGAATGCCTTGAGCATCACAGATGATACATTTTTGGCCATCATAACTAACGCACTTGATCTTACTATCGTAGATGACAAAGTAGATTCTATTGTCATTGCCGGAGACTTTAATCTCCATTGTCTTGGTATGCCTCGTAGTACAGAGTTGAGTCGGTTGAATAAATGGCTGAACTTAGTTGAGGACAGAGGACTGTTTATGTTAAATGGTTCAATTGCTCCTGACATACCTGCAAGAGCAACATGGCAACGTGCCTTTAGTAAAGGAACCATCGACTACATCTATGTAGATAGCCGTATGTTAGACAGGGTTAAATCATTTTAGGTTATAGATGCAGAAGCAAGTGACCATAATATTCTTAATATGTCTTGGACTTCTAAGACTTCCATGAGTCATGAAATGCCACAATGATTAAGAGGTTCCATAAATGTGAACACAGCTGGGAACAGATTACACTGGACTGAAGCCTCTTTGGAAGCATTTAGACATTACTACGAGGCTCAACTTGAACATCAGTGTATGTTGGATCACAACCCTACAGTTATATATTACGAGTTAATGCAATTGTTTCAACCCGCTGCTATCATGCATACACAAAGACAACCACCTCATTTTCACACTTTCGATCACGAAATTAAAACTATGAAAGCTCTAGTTCGAGCAGAAAAAAGGGCGGCTTGTAAACTTAATGATGATAATCGAAAGAAAATGCTTATTTCGATTAAAACCAGGTATAGGAACTGGTTAAGAGGCAAGCGGGCTAAACTATATCAACAAGATGGTAGTAAGATGCTAAAAATACTGGCTAGCAAAAATTCGAAAGCATCATGGGAAATTATAAACCAGGCGACTGCAGGTCAGCAGGCTGCTATACAGACGAATGGGGTGAGTGAAGGATCCTGGGTACAATATTACTCTAATTTGTACGCTTCTCGGACCATCATAGCAGACAGCCTTGAGCCTTTTCAACAATCTGCTTTTGAGCTTAATTTTGATGAAGAAGACCTTTTATTCTTTATCAATAAAGCTAACTCTTCACGGGCCCCTGGGCCTGATGGTTTGTCAAACATGCACCTGAAGCAATTTCCTATAATTTGGGCCAAAATATTGTACTCCATTTTTGTGCACATACACAAGACTCAATGCATTTCGGCATCGTGGAAAAAGTCCATTATCGTTCCTATTTATAAAAAAGGGGATCGATCTAACCCGGCTAGTTATCGCCCAATATCCTTGCTAGACGTGCCGGGAAAAATTTTCTGTCGTCTAATTTTAAGAGATCTGCGTGTGTGGTCGACCAATATGTGGCAGATCCTTTTCAATCTGGCTTTATATCAGGAGTTGGTACTTTGCCTAACATCATGACCATTAACATGTTAAAATCTCAATATGCAGTACGGAAGCATTTTTTATACTTTGCTTTCATAGATTTCAGGTCAGCTTTTGATTCTATAAATAGGAGACTTATGTTTCAGAAATTGTATCTTTTAGGTTGCCCTCCCTCATTATTAACCCTTATTGTACAGCTACATTCTAACACCTCCATGCGTGTAAGGTTAAACTTAGATGGGCTTCTGTCAGCTTCCTTCTGCACATACACGGGCCTCAAACAAGGCTGTATACTGGCCTCTTTTTTGTTTAATTTATTTATTCTTGATTTGGGTAAGCTCTTTTCTGAGGTGCCTTCTGAGGGTCAGCGCATAGGATGGTTATTATATGCTGATGACTTGGTCCTAATATCGCAGACCCCAAAAGGATTACAAAACCTTTTAACTGCACTGTCAACTTATGCTGAGGATAATCATTTAATTATAAACTTTGATAAGTCTCAGATTTTGATGTGTAACCCTCATGTTAACAGAAAATCCATTTACTTTTCTTGGTCTATTGGCAATGAACCCTTGAAAACTGTCTCAGAATACAAATATTTGGGTCTTACGGTGCAAAATACATTAAATGACAATCTTTATTTATCCAACTTACAGTCTAAACTAGCTAACTTGACTTCTCAAGCAAGAATCTTGAACTTTAAGTATGGCAAATTCACTTTAAAACACCTTTTGCTCTTTTATGAACAAAAAGTTATACCTATATTATTATATGCTGCAGAATCCAAGCTTTGTCTTAGTGATAGAACATGGAATAAGTTTGAAGCTATGTTTTGGAAGAGTGTCTTACGTCTACCAAATTGTGTTCCTATGCCCATACTAAGATTCGAACTTGGCTTGAATTCAATGGCTTCTAGAGTCAAATGGCGGATGTGTGTTTTTTTCCGCAAATGTCTATTGGGCCTAGGAATGAACAATATATTAAGTACTGTAGCACGTTACTTGATTTCTTCTACTCACTTTTATCCACGCACTTGGCGTAACTATGTAATTGATGCTTTGCTTGTAGCTAATATATCAATCCCTCTTTTACTTGAAAATCCTGTACGGGCAAAGAAAACATTTTATCAATGGTCATGGATTCTTAATCAAACAGCATGCCTGAAATATAGAGACTTTGATAGACGTATCTTTGGTCATAAACTTTTGGGCTATTCTGCGCCCTATTTGTTGAAATGCCCTTTCACTGACATAAGGAACAAATATCTACGGTTTAGGTTGAACCTGTTCCCAACTAGGGAAGTCCTTGCGAGGCGGCATCTGATTCCAAATAATATGGACTATTGTCGCTATTGTGGAATAACTGATGAAAAGGAGACACTACAGCATTTGATCATTTTTTGTAGTGGCTTGCATGATCAACGGTCCAAACTTTTTACAAATTTAATGAATTTTTATAGCCAAAAAGATGATATACAAATTTGGGAAGCAGTATGTGCTGATATGAAATTTTCTACAATTAAATCATTAGTGCAATTTCTTGATGCAATTCTACCTGCTTTAACTAAGTAATGTCGAGCTATTTAATAAGCAATGAGCTAGATTTGTTTATTAATTGATTCGAAATGTTTATGCTGCTAAAATTGCAATTTTATAGAAGAATCGATGTACAATTACATGCATGTATACTTCCATATTTGCTGATTCTAGTCTGTTGTTATCTGCTGTTTTCATTCTGCTTTTTCTGTTTTTTTTTTGAAAGTTGAATTATTCAACTAAATCAAAATAAAAAAAAAAAAAAGAGTGCAGGATCCGCAATGGTGCTGGTGGGTTTGGGAGTTGACAGGGGGCTTGGGGAGTGTGGACATGCCACATGGATTAGGCCTTCCTCGTCCAAATACTCCTCCGCTCCACTTTCAATGTCGCTCATTGGGGCTGTGGCTGCTGCTTCGACCACGGAACGTGTCTCTGCAGAATGTGTGCCACTGGCCTCTCCTTCCGCTGGTGTTGCCAGCTCTGTGGTTCCGGTCTCAGGTGTAGTTTTGGGGTCCTCATGTGCGGGCACGGCCTGGGCACTCGCCCTGGGTTTTGGTGTGGGCTGCGAGGCTGCCCCGGAGGTGGTTTCACCTGTGGCAGTTGTTTTGGCCCAGGGCGTGGATGCCCTTGTGGGTGGTTCTTCACTAGCATCTTCTCCATCGGTGCCTGGGGGGGTAGAAGAGATGCAGGGCATCAGTGATCAGTGATGGTGTTACATGCAAGATGCATTATATGGTGCTGTGGATATTTTCATTTATCATGCATTCATATCTTACAGGTGTGTCACACAGGGTAGTTTGAAGGGGGACATATTGGCATTTGCTGTGACGTCTCAATTCAGGAATGCTGCATGGCAGGTGGCATGCCGTTGTATTGGGCTTTGTGTGATGTATGACATGGCAATGTGTATTGGCTGTCTGTTGGTAATGGGATTAGCACTCAGCATGCATTTCAGTGTGGCAGGGTTTGGGCCTCCATCTAGACATGGATATGTTGATGTGTGTGTGTTGGGACATGCATTGCCTTGCCTAGACTCTATTCCAGATCACTTGTGCTATGTCATGGTTTCCCCTACTGGGGTCTGCACAGTCCCTCACCTCCATCTCCAGATGTTGCGGCACCCGTCTCCATCTCCCCGAAGCCCTCGATAGACTCCATCTGGATGAAAGTACTACATGTCTCTTCCCAGTGCATTAGTTTTGTCGGGGAGTGGGCACCCCCGCCTGTGGCCATGACCACCCTCCGATTGCTGGCCAGGATGTTGCGTACCCTAAGGCGGAGTTCATCCCACCTTTTCTTGCAGTCTTTGACTGTCCCTGGGGTGGTGCCGACTGCAGATACTTGCGGGCTACCTCCTCTCAAATCTCCTTTTTCCTCTGCTGCGCCTCCCTTTTGAAGTTATGGGTGTTTATGTCCTCAGCATGGGCAGCGATGGTGTCCGCCAACATGTTGAGTTCCTCATCGGAAAAACGCATCTTGCACAGGCGGGGGTTTGATTTTCTGGTTGCCTTGGACATGTTGATTTAGGAGGCCCTGGTCTCTCCTCTGCAACACTGGTGGTTTGGGAGGATTGCAATGGACTTTGTTTTAAAAGATGGCTGCCGGCGCATTTCCCATTCCGACGCGATGACATTACTTCTGGGTCCGGTATTACAAGCCCAGTATTAGCATGATGTTATTACCGGGTCGGTATTAAGGGGTGCCTCCTAGGCGGAGGAGGTATCGGCGGGTCCCGTGATGGCGCTATGAGGGAGTTGGAGGGCCTTTAGCGGCATGGCTGTATGGCCATTACCGGCATGGGGGTTCGCGCATGCTCGCGCACTCGTAATCAGCTGCTATTACTGGCATCAAACGAGCACGGACCCGCTATTTCCTCCATGCCGGTAATGACCCCATTTTTAGCGCACTTCTCGTAATGAGGCCCATCGTCTTTAAGCAAGTCTTCATCTGTTAACTCAGTCAGCCTAGATCCTTCATCAAGAACTATCACTGTTCTCCAGTTTATCCCTTCCTTGTCAAATCCATGTGGAATTATTTGGTCTTCCCTCACTTTTGCTACTTCTAGTTCTATTGCATAATCTTAATCATAATTGCATAATCTAGTTCTATTGCTCTTCCTCCTCCTTCATTGGTATTTTGGGGTTGAACAAAATTCTATAGGTGGCCATAATAGTCTGCTCTGTATTCTCAGAAGCCATGCTAATACTATGTTTATCCTATAAAGTAATATTTCCAGTTCCAGTGGCATACCCCTTTGCACTCTCTGGCAACAAAATTCTATTATAAAATATTGTACACTCATATAATGAATTCCTGGAGTGGGATATATTATTTCCTGGTCAGTGAAGGATATTGTCATGTTCAGTTTTCTCAGCAAATCCCTTCATGATATGTCAACTGGTGTCATGCGGGAATATACTAGTGGCATAGAAATATCATCTTCTCCTACAGTGAAAGGTAAGTTGTCAGTAAAATGAATCGTACTTGTTGACACAGTAAAACCTTGTGCATTCATGGCAATGCCTGACATTGGGTATTTTGTCTCTTTAACACAAGCCCGAGTTGCCTCTGTGTCTTCTAGGAAGGAGCATGTTTTATAACCTATGGTCACTCCAAACCCCGGTTCCTCTTGTCGGTTCAGTGTACCTGATAGGATAGAACACACCAAGTCTCTCTGTCGAGTGTCCTATTGTGGGTATGAATCCAGTGCTGTGCCGGTGAAAGGATTATCTCCCACTACTGTCACACCTCATATGCGGGGTGTTGGTGCCTGTGGCAATATGTTCACGTTCCAAGGCACCACCACATTCTGTCATACCTAGAACAATTGCATTAACTATAGTAATAAACTTAATATTAGAGGATGAAATCAATGGTCATCTAACTATCCATTCATCTGGTGTTTTCAGATTTAACTAGAGCTAACCTAGCCAGCATCTAGTCACACTGATCACAAGGAGTTATATATCAGTGAGTGTGAACTGCCCTAATATAATGGTGAAGGGCACTAATGTTGTTTTCAAACTGATTGACATCACACTCGTCTTGGTGAATATTTTAAGGTTTCATAGCACAATGGTTGCTAATGTGTTATATGAGAAGGCACTTTAGATTAATGGTGTGCGGTTGATTCAACCATCTCTTGGAGGTGAAGAGTTCTATGTTGAACTACAGCAATAAGGATTAGTTCATTAGGTGGTCTGTATGTTTATGCACAATGATTTATAATGTATGAAGCCTATTAGGAATAATTGTATATATATATATATATATTCAGTGAAAAGAACTTGGTTAAAGGGACGTTATGGTTAAGTTGCGCTACCAAAAACCTATGAAATTCAGTGAAAAAACTTTGTTAAAGGGACGTTATGGTTCCGAGTAAAACCGAAAAACCCTTGAAATTTGCCAGTTATGGTAAGCTAAGCAACCATAACTCGCGCCACCACCGTGCACTGCTAAGACTAACACCCAGGACATCAAAGATGACATCACAAATGTCATTGATGACATCACTGATGACATCACATGTGTATGTACTTCTCATGAAATATGTGTAGAAGGGATTCTTATTATGTTGCGAAAAAAGTGTCAAGAATCATTGCAAGAAATATACCCTAATAAGTACATAGAACGATGCATTGATATAAATAGCATCCTATTATGGGGTTCTATCTAGTATACTAAGCTACTCATACAGAAACATAACATTGTGTGCAGCATACAAGATGAAGGTATGATATTCGTAATGTTAATATGTTGAATAATGAAATGATAATCGTTTTCTTAATAGATTTTTGTGTACTGTGAAATATTTAATAAGTAGCTAATAAAACCCATGTATTACATAATTGCATTACTATAGACAAAACACAAAGACACAAGAACACATACCAATATGGGTATATACAGGGAAAGTGAAGTTAGCAAAAAAGCACAAGTAGTAGCAGAAACAATTCATAACTTAACTGATTAGTTTCATGCAAATAAATGATTGCTCTGTTTCAAAGCTGCTATTTACCCTATGTATATGTATCACTTGATGTGATTGGACCCTAAGGAAAGTAATGTGAGTACAATGTATATAAATATGACCATATACAGGGAAAGTACAGCCATAAAAAAACAACAGAACTATCAGAAAGTGCTCATAAGTCTAGTGATTATCTTTATGCAGAAAAAGGATTGCTGTCTTTCAAGCTTGTGTTTTCCCATATGTATATGTTTCATATGATGTGACTGTACTCTAAGGGAATTACTGTAAGAACCCACTAGAAGGATATGTCTACAAATAAAATAAAATTATTAGTTTCTGACTGTTACTGAAGAAAACCATGTGGCCTAGATATGTCAGCAAAAGAAAAAATAGTGAGCCAGACATGTGATGTCATCAGTGATGTCATCAATGACATTTGTGATGTCATCTTTGATGTCCTGGGTGTTAGTCTTAGCAGTGCACGGTGGTGGCGCGAGTTATGGTTGCTTAGCAGTGGATAACAGTCTTCACAATATAGAAGAAAAAATGGATGTATTGTTGGCTAATTTTAATAATTTAAAAACTTTTGTAGAAAATCATTTCAAACCAAAAACCTCGTACCGTTGCCCCACATGTACTTGTCCCTCCTCACCATATCCCAGTCAATTATCCCCAAACCCTCTCCATAATCCAAAAACGTTTTGATGAGATTTCCATGCCTTCTTCACCTAATACCAATCATGTTGAAACCCCAAATTCTCCTGTTTTTGTTTCTGTTTCTGCCTCACCTTCTCTGTCATAAATTATTAATATATGTTAAATAAAGTTTAATTTTTATATTGTATTGTGAATAGTTTCCGTTTTTTTTTTTTTAAACAATAAAAGTGTCCGCGGACAGTGCGAGTGTTCTGAAATGTTCGTACATAAACGAAAATGGAGGTGTCCTGAAGAACACCACACCTGTTCGTACTGTTCGCTAGCAAGTTGAAACTGTTCTAAGAACACACGTGGTGTCCTGAAATGTTCGTAAAGAAACAAAAATTAAAGTGTTCTAAAGAACACTATATCTGTCCGTAATGTTCGCTATCAACTTAAAACTGTCCTAAGAACACAATTGCTGTCCTGAAATGTTCGTAAATAAACAAAAATGATGTGTCCTGAACAACAGTACAACTGTTCGTAGTCTTCGCTAGCAACATGAAATTGTACTAAGAACACACGCGGTTTTCTGAATTGTTCGTAAACAAACAAAAATTAAAGTGTCCTAAAGAACACTATACCTGTCCGGTACTGATCGCTAGCAAGTTCAAACTGTTCTAAGAACGCTATTGGTGTCCTGAAATTTTCGTACGTAAACGAAAATTGAGGTGTCCTGAAGAACACTACACCTGTTCGTAGTGTTCGCTACCCAATTGAAACTGTTCTAAGAACACAATTGGTGTCCTGAAATGTTCGTACATAAACTAAATTACATGTGTCCTGAAGAACACTATATCTGTCCTTACTGTTCGCTACCAAGTTTAAACTGTTCTAAGAACACACGCGGTGTCCTGAAATGTTCGTTTCACGTGTGACGCACTTTTAATTACTTCAGAACCCGAACAGTGTCTGTAGGACATCAATGCGCATGCGCTAACCAATCTCCGTGCACTTGGTGTCCTGTGGACAGGCGCTTCCTTCGCGGACTAGTTCGCAAACGGATCATATGACCACGCCCACGCTTATCGTGTGTCCTGAAATGCGGACACTGTTCGTGTCCCCGAACAATTTAAAAGTACATTTTCAGTTAATCCATAATATTTTTCAACATTTAACAAGTCTCACATAGCAATCTTGAGTTTCTATATACCTTTTGAAACTTTCCGATCCTTTTTTTTGTGTTCGATCTGTCCGCGGACTGTGCGCATGTCCGCGGACCACGCACAAGCACCCCTATAAAAGACCACACCCAAGAGCTTATTCCCATTGTGTTTCTGGCTATTCTTCAGAACACAGTGATTTTTGCTGCCACCTGCAGACTACACCATCATCGAGATGGCATCCTTGGCTGCTGAGCTGCCACTTGGTGCTGCACCTGCTTCAGCACAACCCCCACCCCCTCAACCACCATCACCTCCCCAAGGGCCTGAAGAGGGGAACAGGAGTGAGGATGCGGAGGAGGAAGAAGAGGATGATGAAAATGAGGTAGAGGAAATCCCTACTACCCGCACTAGGCGTGAGTCTTGGGTGTGGCGGTTATTTACCATTCATGGGAAGGGTCCTAATGCTCGTGCGAACCGTGTTACCTGCAATGAGTGCAAAATGATACTCAGTCGCGGGAAGCACGGTAAGTACAGCTTTGGGACCACTACTATGAAGCGACACCTGAGGTCATTTCACTCTGGGGCTATTCGCAGGGTTGTACCTTGCGAAGAACGTAGCAGGTTGATTTCCTCTACTTCATCCTCTGTTTCTGATCCTGTCACCACAAGGACCACCTCTGTGGGACAGCGTCTTTCTCAAGCTGCCTCACAGGCCATACAGAATGCTGATGACCTTTACCTTTCGAGGGTCACAGTTGTATGTATGTACTGTGACACAGTACTCTGCAGGGGGGAGCGACTTCAGAGTGCTTTTGAGACTATCGTCTCAGAGAACGAGAAGACCTGCTCACTACCCAAATAAAACCCACTCTACATCTTCCTCTCTCAGCTCGCCCTTTCTTAACCCTGTGGTTGGTATCCCCCCTTTACCCTCCTTTACCCTCCTCTCCTAGTGTGTCGTGTCTGAAAAACCCCAAAAAATACAAAATTACAAAAATCAAAAAAAATAAGGCTCTTTTCAGAGCCGCCTTTCCCAGTTAAAAAATAGAAGTGAAAATAAATGAAGCAGGGCTCTTTGTATTTTTTAGAAGTCCGCGGACAGTTCGCGAACATTAAAAAAATTGGGTTGCTACTCCATCACAAACATTGTAATTTTCTCTGGAAAGAAGTGGTGGCTCTGAAAAGAGCCTTTGGGTGGTGTTTGTAAGTCAAAAATTGTAAATGCTTAACATCTACTTCAAAATCGTTGTTTTAATTCCAAAAAAGGTCGCAATGCATTTTGTACATTTCTCAGAAAAATCTGATTGCCAGCATAAGTAAGATGGACTCCATCTCTGCGAAAAATGTATGTACTACAAAACATAATATTTTCATTGTGAAAACAAGACATGCCAAAATCTCTTAGAAAGGCACAAACAGCCTTATTAACATTGCGCCTTGCTTTTTCCATTTGTGGACCAAATGAAGAAGAACGAAGCCACATTTGTCTCTGCGCAATCCGTGAAAATATCACTTGAGAATTAGGAAACATGTCCATAACCTTCCTAAGTCCTTCTTTCATAGCACATTGCAAAACAATTCCAGTCACATGTCCTAAACTGTTCCCTCCACAATGAATTACAATTATGTCTGGATGTTGCTCTGTCTCCAAAGTAGCACAGAGAGGTAGCAAGTCCAACCAATTCATTCCACGTACTCCATGCCAGTGTACTTCCACATGTGGGAATCCAAGATCTACAGCTACTCCACAGCTTTCTGCATGCACCTTCAACCAATGTATCCACGAATCTCCTAAAATCCAAACAATCTGTTTTCTGAAACACACAGCCATAGCTATCTTTTGTTCTCTCAGCAAAAAGAGTATCTGAGAAAATCTCTCCTGGCACAACACACCCACCAAACTTTCCTGACCAATCCCTTTCAGTGCTTATTCTCATTTGCATGACTTCTGAACCCAAAAATCCCCGGATGTAACTCCCGATGTCCGCGAACTACCGCCATGTCCGCGGACATATCGTAACATGAACAGCCCTTCAACCATTTCCACTACACTCTCTCTGCCATTCCCTCATTGGATGTACCTCAAAAATCACATGACCATGCACCAATCACATTCAAGACCTCTACATCTAACTGCATCATCATAGATCAGCACTGCAAATGTACTCTGAATCTCTCTGAGTACAAGTGTCATATTGGCAAGCAGCATCTACCAGAAATACTGTACAAGTCTTCAAGATTTCTACTTGCAGCTCCATGCATATCCATATGCATGAACACAAACTTCAGGTATGCATATTTTCTGTGTAGTAGATGAACACATTTTCAAACAGACTTTTACCTTGTAAAATCTGTAAAATGAATTTACTGTACTTTTTTCATTTTCCTAAAATCAACTATCACTTATACACCTTTATACTTTTTACTTTCTTTATACACACACACTCAAATCATGTTAAACTAACATTTTTTAAATGAAATATATAGACTACATATATTACAACAAAATTGCATGCAAACACAATCTATGTTTAAACCTTTATAAAAATACTTATACAATTTCATATCTTTTGTTTTTATTTATTTATTTACGTAATTACTTTAAATTAGACATGACATTGAGGCGCTATTACCTAGAACAGTTTACTTACAGAAATAGTGGTATTCACTTTATAAATTTCACAAGACATAGTAAAGATATTTTTTTTTGCTACAGTTAGTCATTCAATACAATTTGTTCATTAAGAACATATCATATGTACTGAACTGATGCAATGTATCTTATGTAAATAAATTAGTTTAATGGTTTTACAGAAGGCACTGAAGATTTCAATTAAAAAATCAATATCTAAATTAAAAACAGTGCTATATACAAACAAAGTTACTAATTTGAAGCTTTTACAATTGCAGTGAAGACCAGTTTCCTGAAAGAAGCAGCCGATTTCGAAGAAGAAAGAAAAACTAAGAAGTTACCTGTTAATTTTAAAAAAAGGTAAGTCAAATATCACCATAATATTTGTATTATTAATCAAATATACTGTAACATTAATACGAGCTATTTCGGTTTCTAAAAATAGAGATTTTGTACCATTTTGTCCAAAAATTTACATGTCTTAAACAGCGATTTACAGCCAGAATGGCCCACAAATTTCTATTTTTGGACACACAAATTACCCAACTGAACCACTACAATTTTCGTATTATAGAACAAACAACTGTTTTAATTGTATACATTAGATTTACTATTTGTACTTTTCCACACCACTAGCTTACTTTTTTTTTTGTCATCTGAACCCCAGTTTAGTAACACATAAATTCAAGAAAACCTATCCCTACTAGCTTTAGTTCCCAATGCTCAATCACACACCATTACATACATCTTTATCATCTTACACAAACACTCATGCACACAGCACACATACATTCCAGAACACCCCAACCCATATCTTCTTTATTTTTTTCAACAGACCCTAAAGAATGCCTACCAAAAGTCAAGTCCGTAGAAAGCAACGCAAAAATAGAGCAAATGAAAATAAAGGTGTCCAACATAAGCATCCATCTCTAGCAGAATTTGTAAAAAAGTTGAAACAAAACAGCTAATACAATCATTTAGTGAAACACAAGAAGTTTCAAGTACAACAACTTTGCTTCTTCTATCAAAATGTAAAACAAACCAAAAAACAATTAACAGAATTGACAGCTATCAGTACAGATAAAACTACTTCTTCAAATTTTAATATAGTGCAAAGTAAGCATACCAAGAAAAGTATTTTAGCCAAAATATACCGTCACAAAGTCCTTCAAAATCTTATAAAAACAGGAGAGAAATCAGGTTCAAAGCTTAAGACCTATCATACGAAATTAATCTTAGAAGCATTGATGGACAGTGCAATTCCTCTCAAAAGAAATGTATTTATTTTACTGTTAAACAAAATGAAACCACTAACAAAACTAATAACTAAATTACAAAAAAGACTTCTCAATAAGCGAAATATCAACAGAAAGAACTTCTTAAGTATCAGCGGAGGTGAATGGAATCACACTACAAGCACAGAACCATATTTTAATGAAGAAGCGTACAAACAAAAGCAAACCAATACAATTGCTATACATAGCAGTGGTCGAGGTTATGAAAAAGTGAATAATACCATAATGGAACAAGAAGTACTTCTTACAAAAATATGCCCTGACAACTTAGAATTGCCCCTCCATTCAACTGAATCAGAATGTCTAGTGTACAAATGGCCATGCACGTCAATGTGCAACATTCCCAAACAATGTTTCAAATCTTTACGCCAATTCCTCAATAAATATGTAAAAAGCAAAGACAAAATCAAAATTAAATTACTGCAAAATATAGATACCTGTCCAGTGCGCAAGTACACAGGACTACAAGGACATTCATTGGCCTGCATTACAGGACCTACTTGTAAAAACACTTTCCATGATATCAAAAGGATATCAACACATCATTCAACTATAAGAAATCTAGTCTATAAACTGTACTATGCTAAAAGTCCTGCTTTAGCACTAGCAAAGTTAAATAACATCCTTCTACATGGTACAGCAAAAGACCTACTTGAAGAAATTCACTATATCCAGAAAAAATATTTTGGAAGCGAAAGCCATTTACATAATGAAATACCTTTAAACCAATTAAGCAACAATTCTACACATGGCAACCTTTTGCTAAACACATACAAAAAAGAAATACTAAAATTTAAAAGTACATCAGCTGAAGTACCAAACCATGTATGTGTATGTTGCCGTAGAATTTTTTATAAAAGTAACACAAAAACTGTGGACCTGTCATAAAAAATAGAAGACAATGAAGATTCTAAATGGTTTGAATTAGCTCTCTACCTTGTAGCAGAAAACAAATATGAAATAACTGAGCCCTTAATACTTTGCAGTTATTGCACTACAAAACTTGACAACAACCAAACTCCTTCACGTTCTATCACAAATAATTTGGAATTATACCCAGTACCAAAACCTCTACAACAACTTAATTTATATGAGAGCATCATAATTCAAACAGTACACCCATTTCAAGCAATAATATGCCTTCAACCAAAAACAGCAAAATTTGATGATGTCATCTTTGATGTCCTGGGTGTTAGTCTTAGCAGTGCACGGTGGTGGCGCGAGTTATGGTTGCTTAGCAGTGGATAACAGTCTTCACAATATAGAAGAAAAAATGGATGTATTGTTGGCTAATTTTAATAATTTAATAATTTAAAAACTTTTGTAGAAAATCATTTCAAACCAAAAACCTCGTACCATTGCCCCACATGTACTTGTCCCTCCTCACCATATCCCAGTCAATTATCCCCAAACCCTCTCCATAATCCAAAACGTTTTGATGAGATTTCCATGCCTTCTTCACCTAATACCAATCATGTTGAAACCCCAAATTCTCCTGTTTTTGTTTCTGTTTCTGCCTCACCTTCTCTGTCATAAATTATTAATATATGTTAAATAAAGTTTAATTTTTATATTGTATTGTGAATAGTTTCCGTTTTTTTTTTTTTTAAACAATAAAAGTGTCCGCGGACAGTGCGAGTGTTCTGAAATGTTCGTACATAAACGAAAATGGAGGTGTCCTGAAGAACACCACACCTGTTCGTACTGTTCGCTAGCAAGTTGAAACTGTTCTAAGAACACACGTGGTGTCCTGAAATGTTCGTAAAGAAACAAAAATTAAAGTGTTGTAAAGAACACTATATCTGTCCGTAATGTTCGCTATCAACTTAAAACTGTCCTAAGAACACAATTGGTGTCCTGAAATGTTCGTAAATAAACGAAAATGATGTGTCCTGAACAACAGTACAACTGTTCGTAGTGTTCGCTAGCAACATGAAATTGTACTAAGAACAAACGCGGTTTTCTGAATTGTTCGTAAACAAACAAAAATTAAAGTGTCCTAAAGAACACTATACCTGTCCGGTACTGATCGCTAGCAAGTTCAAACTGTTCTAAGAACGCTATTGGTGTCCTGAAATTTTCGTACGTAAACGAAAATTGAGGTGTCCTGAAGAACACTACACCTGTTCGTAGTGTTCGCTACCCAATTGAAACTGTTCTAAGAACACAATTGGTGTCCTGAAATGTTCGTACATAAACTAAATTACATGTGTCCTGAAGAACACTATATCTGTCCTTACTGTTCGCTACCAAGTTTAAACTGTTCTAAGAACACACGCGGTGTCCTGAAATGTTCGTTTCACGTGTGACGCACTTTTAATTACTTCAGAACCCGAACAGTGTCTGTAGGACATCAATGCGCATGCGCTAACCAATCTCCGTGCACTTGGTGTCCTGCGGACAGGCGCTTCCTTCGTGGACTAGTTCGCAAACGGATCATATGACCGCGCCCACGCTTATTGTGTGTCCTGAAATGCGGACACTGTTCGTGTCCCCGAACAATTTAAAAGTACATTTTCAGTTAATCCATAATATTTTTCAACATTTAACAAGTCCCACATAGCAATCTTGAGTTTCTATATACCTTTTGAAACTTTCCGATCCTTTTTTTGTGTTCGATCTGTCCGCGGACTGTGCGCATGTCCGCGGACCACGCACAAGCACCCCTATAAAAGACCACACCCAAGAGCTTATTCCCATTGTGTTTCTGGCTATTCTTCAGAACACAGTGATTTTTGCTGCCACCTGCAGACTATACCATCATCGAGATGGCATCCTTGGCTGCTGAGCTGCCACTTGGTGCTGCACCTGCTTCAGCACAACCCCCACCCCCTCAACCACCATCACCTCCCCAAGGGCCTGAAGAGGGGAACAGGAGTGAGGATGCGGAGGAGGAAGAAGAGGATGATGAAAATGAGGTAGAGGAAATCCCTACTACCCGCACTAGGCGTGAGTCTTGGGTGTGGCGGTTATTTACCATTCATGGGAAGGGTCCTAATGCTCGTGCGAACCGTGTTACCTGCAATGAGTGCAAAATGATACTCAGTCGCGGGAAGCACGGTAAGTACAGCTTTGGGACCACTACTATGAAGCGACACCTGAGGTCATTTCACTCTGGGGCTATTCGCAGGGTTGTACCTTGCGAAGAACGTAGCAGGTTGATTTCCTCTACTTCATCCTCTGTTTCTGATCCTGTCACCACAAGGACCACCTCTGTGGGACAGCGTCTTTCTCAAGCTGCCTCACAGGCCATACAGAATGCTGATGACCCTTACCTTTCGAGGGTCACAGTTGTATGTATGTACTGTGACACAGTACTCTGCAGGGGGGAGCGACTTCAGAGTGCTTTTGAGACTATCATCTCAGAGAACGAGAAGACCTGCTCACTACCCAAATAAAACCCACTCTACATCTTCCTCTCTCAGCTCGCCCTTTCTTAACCCTGTGGTTGGTGTCCCCCCTTTACCCTCCTTTACCCTCCTCTCCTAGTGTGTCGTGTCTGAAAAACCCCAAAAAATACAAAATTACAAAAATCAAAAAAAATAAGGCTCTTTTCAGAGCCGCCTTTCCCAGTTAAAAAATAGAAGTGAAAATAAATGAAGCAGGGCTCTTTGTATTTTTTAGAAGTCCGCGGACAGTTCGCGAACATTAAAAAAATTGGGTTGCTACTCCATCACAAACATTGTCATTTTCTCTGGAAAGAAGTGGTGGCTCTGAAAAGAGCCTTTGGGTGGTGTTTGTAAGTCAAAAATTGTAAATGCTTAACATCTACTTCAAAATCGTTGTTTTAATTCCAAAAAAGGTCGCAATGCATTTTGTACATTTCTCAGAAAAATCTGATTGCCAGCATAAGTAAGATGGACTCCATCTCTGCGAAAAATGTATGTACTACAAAACATAATATTTTCATTGTGAAAAGAAGACATGCCAAAATCTCTTAGAAAGGCACAAACAGCCTTATTAACATTGCGCCTTGCTTTTTCCATTTGTGGACCAAATGAAGAAGAACGAAGCCACATTTGTCTCTGCGCAATCCGTGAAAATATCACTTGAGAATTAGGAAACATGTCCATAACCTTCCTAAGTCCTTCTTTCATAGCACATTGCAAAACAATTCCAGTCACATGTCCTAAACTGTTCCCTCCACAATGAATTACAATTATGTCTGGATGTTGCTCTGTCTCCAAAGTAGCACAGAGAGGTAGCAAGTCCAACCAATTCATTCCACGTACTCCATGCCAGTGTACTTCCACATGTGGGAATCCAAGATCTACAGCTACTCCACAGCTTTCTGCATGCACCTTCAACCAATGTATCCACGAATCTCCTAAAATCCAAACAATCTGTTTTCTGAAACACACAGCCATAGCTATCTTTTGTTCTCTCAGCAAAAAGAGTATCTGAGAAAATCTCTCCTGGCACAACACACCCACCAAACTTTCCTGACCAATCCCTTTCAGTGCTTATTCTCATTTGCATGACTTCTGAACCCAAAAATCCCCGGATGTAACTCCCGATGTCCGCGAACTACCGCCATGTCCGCGGACATATCGTAACATGAACAGCCCTTCAACCATTTCCACTACACTCTCTCTGCCATTCCCTCATTGGATGTACCTCAAAAATCACATGACCATGCACCAATCACATTCAAGACCTCTACATCTAACTGCATCATCATAGATCAGCACTGCAAATGTACTCTGAATCTCTCTGAGTACAAGTGTCATATTGGCAAGCAGCATCTACCAGAAATACTGTACAAGTCTTCAAGATTTCTACTTGCAGCTCCATGCATATCCATATGCATGAACACAAACTTCAGGTATGCATATTTTCTGTATAGTAGATGAACACATTTTCAAACAGACTTTTACCTTGTAAAATCTGTAAAATGAATTTACTGTACTTTTTTCATTTTCCTAAAATCAACTATCACTTATACACCTTTATACTTTTTACTTTCTTTATACACACACACTCAAATCATGTTAAACTAACATTTTTTAAATGAAATATATAGACTACATATATTCAAACAAAATTGCATGCAAACACAATCTATGTTTAAACCTTTATAAAAATACTTATACAATTTCATATTTTTTGTTTTTATTTATTTATTTACGTAATTACTTTAAATTAGACATGACATTGAGGCGCTATTACCTAGAACAGTTTACTTACAGAAATAGTGGTATTCACTAATATATTATAAATTTCACAAGACATAGTAAAGATATTTTGTTTTGCTACAGTTAGTCATTCAATACAATTTGTTCATTAAGAACATATCATATGTACTGAACTGATGCAATGTATCTTATGTAAATAAATTAGTTTAATGGTTTTACAGAAGGCACTGAAGATTTCAATTAAAAAATCAATATCTAAATTAAAAACAGTGCTATATACAAACAAAGTTACTAATTTGAAGCTTTTACAATTGCAGTGAAGACCAGTTTCCTGAAAGAAGCAGCCGATTTCGAAGAAGAAAGAAAAACTAAGAAGTTACCTGTTAATTTTAAAAAAAGGTAAGTCAAATATCACCATAATATTTGTATTATTAATCAAATATACTGTAACATTAATACGAGCTATTTCGGTTTCTAAAAATAGAGATTTTGTACCATTTTGTCCAAAAATTTACATGTCTTAAACAGCGATTTACAGCCAGAATGGCCCACAAATTTCTATTTTTGGACACACATATTACCCAACTGAACCACTACAATTTTCATATTATAGAACAAACAACTGTTTTAATTGTATACATTAGATTTACTATTTGTACTTTTCCACACCACTAGCTCACTTTTTTTTTGTCATCTGAACCCCAGTTTAGTAACACATAAATTCAAGAAAACCTATCCCTACTAGCTTTAGTTCCCAATGCTCAATCACACACCATTACATACATCTTTATCATCTTACTCAAACACTCATGCACACAGCACACATACATTCCAGAACACCCCAACCCATATCTTCTTTATTTTTTTCAACAGACCCTAAAGAATGCCTACCAAAAGTCAAGTCCGTAGAAAGCAACGCAAAAGTAGAGCAAATGAAAATAAAGGTGTCCAACATAAGCATCCATCTCTAGCAGAATTTGTAAAAAAGTTGAAACAAAACAGCTAATACAATCATTTAGTGAAACACAAGAAGTTTCAAGTACAACAACTTTGCTTCTTCTATCAAAATGTAAAACAAACCAAAAAACAATTAACAGAATTGACAGCTATCAGTACAGATAAAACTACTTCTTCAAATTTTAATATAGTGCAAAGTAAGCATACCAAGAAAAGTATTTTAGCCAAAATATACCGTCACAAAGTCCTTCAAAATCTTATAAAAACAGGAGAGAAATCAGGTTCAAAGCTTAAAACCTATCATACGAAATTAATCTTAGAAGCATTGATGGACAGTGCAATTCCTCTCAAAAGAAATGTATTTATTTTACTGTTAAACAAAATGAAACCACTAACAAAACTAATAACTAAATTACAAAAAAGACTTCTCAATAAGCGAAATATCAACAGAAAGAACTTCTTAAGTATCAGCGGAGGTGAATGGAATCACACTACAAGCACAGACCATATTTTAATGAAGAAGCGTACAAACAAAAGCAAACCAATACAATTGCTATACATAGCAGTGGTCGAGGTTATGAAAAAGTGAATAATACCATAATGGAACAAGAAGTACTTCTTACAAAAATATGCCCTGACAACTTAGAATTGCCCCTCCATTCAACTGAATCAGAACGTCTAGTGTACAAATGGCCATGCACGTCAATGTGCAACATTCCCAAACAATGTTTCAAATCTTTACGCCAATTCCTCAATAAATATGTAAAAAGCAAAGACAAAATCAAAATTAAATTACTGCAAAATATAGATACCTGTCCAGTGCGCAAGTACACAGGACTACAAGGACATTCATTGGCCTGCATTACAGGACCTACTTGTAAAACCACTTTCCATGATATCAAAAGGATATCAACACATCATTCAACTATAAGAAATCTAGTCAATAAACTGTACTATGCTAAAAGTCCTGCTTTAGCACTAGCAAAGTTAAATAACATCCTTCTACATGGTACAGCAAAAGACCTACTTGAAGAAATTCACTATATCCAGAAAAAATATTTTGGAAGCGAAAGCCATTTACATAATGAAATACCTTTAAACCAATTAAGCAACAATTCTACACATGGCAACCTTTTGCTAAACACATACAAAAAAGAAATACTAAAATTTAAAAGTACATCAGCTGAAGTACCAAACCATGTATGTGTATGTTGCCGTAGAATTTTTTATAAAAGTAACACAAAAACTGTGGACCTGTCATAAAAAATAGAAGACAATGAAGATTCTAAATGGTTTGAATTAGCTCTCTACCTTGTAGCAGAAAACAAATATGAAATAACTGAGCCCTTAATACTTTGCAGTTATTGCACTACAAAACTTGACAACAACCAAACTCCTTCACGTTCTATCACAAATAATTTGGAATTATACCCAGTACCAAAACCTCTACAACAACTTAATTTATATGAGAGCATCATAATTCAAACAGTACACCCATTTCAAGCAATAATACGCCTTCAACCAAAAACAGCAAAATTACCTCCCTCTGAATTGGTAAAAGGCATTTGTGGAAAAGTAGTTTATTTACCATTAAATCTAAAAGAAAATGTGCATACTCTAGGAGTGCAACGTCCAATGCAGCAATCTTTAATTATATTAGTAAATGGAGTACCTACAAAAGACAAAAAAAATATGGCAATAGCTGGTAGATTTATATAAAGTTAGACAAGCCTTCCAATATCTTAAAGAGAATAATGAATATTACAAAGAAATTAATATTGAAGAAAACTTGAAAGATACAACTGAAATAATTCAAGAAACACAAGAAGCTGGTCAATTTGAGCTACTAGATCCTGCTACAATATCAAATACTTTAGACCATTATACAATTCATCCTTTGCACTGTAATGACACTGTACAAGATGTACTGGAAACTTACCAAATGCGTCAAACAAAAGGATCGCCAATCAGTATATAGGAAAAAAGTATAGAAGCACGTGCTTTTCCTCTACTCTTTCCTACTGGCAAAGGAGGAAGGTATGATGATAGACCTATTCAAATATCAGCTTCAGAATACCGCTCATTACGGATGTATTCTGAAGATCCCAGATTTAGACAAAATGTGGAATACATATTCCACCTACTCTTTGAAAGTGAACTAGCAACTTTATGTTACGGAGTTGCACACATATTAAAATTAGGATCACACTTTCAAAATATGACAGCTACACAATTATTAGAGAAAGTGCAACAAAAGGATGAGGTTTTACAATCAAATATTACAAATCTATTAGCAAATATGCGTGGTACTAAAGAGTACTGGTTTCGATGTCATGGAGATGTACGTTGTATGATCAGAAACCTTGGCCCACCCACTTGGTTTGTTACATTAAGTTGTGCAGAATATGCATGGGAAGATTTACATGATTTCCTATGCATATCAAATAAAAACAAAACAAACATAGATATTCTAACACCTGGAGAACTTTGTTCTTTGGATCCTGTTAATGTTTCAAGATATTTTCACCATCGTTTCATTGCTATGCTACATTTTATTTGTAATAAAACTGTTCCTCCCCTTGGAGAAGTTAAACACTTCTTTTGGAGAAAAGAATACCAAGCCAGAGGAGCACCACATATCCACATGCTTTTATGGATTAAAGATGCTCCTAAATTTGGTCAAGACAGTGATGCCACTGTTTTACAGTTTATTGAAAAATATGTCACTTGTGAAATTCCATCAGAAGCCACAAATAGTGATCTTCGTGCACAAATTTTACAATTTCAAAGACACAAATGTGGAAAATATTGTCGTCGCAAATACGAAAACAAAGGCAAATACTACACCAAATGCCGATTTGGTTTCCCTAGACCAGTTACAAATAGAGGTCAAGTAAACAACCTCATGTCTTCAGTTAGACATAGTGTTAAAGGTAAGTCACCTAAAAATACATATTACATAAAAAGAAAAGAAGAAGAAAAATATATCAATGGTTATAATGGAATCATTGCCCACTTATGGAATGCAAACATAGATGTGCAGTACATTGCAGACAATTCTACTGCAGTTGCACGATATGTCACAGCATACTTAACTAAAGCAGAAAAGACAGAGCTCCAAGACCTCTGGAATGACCTGTCATCAGATAAAACAGTATCTCAGAAATTATACAGCTTGGGCATAAAAATGCTCACCCATAGAGAATGTGGATCTTATGAAGCAGCTGATCGTTTAACTGGTACTTCATTGTATGGTAAATCTGAAAATATAGTATGGCTAAGTCTTGGTCCAGCTAAATCTAGAAAAAAAGTTCTAAAATCATAAGAAGATATAGAAACAATAGCCAAACATGATCACAACAGCCAAGACATTTAAAAAAAAACAATTTATTGGACACATACTACCCAAACAGAAGTAATACTTTGGAAAACATGTGTCTATACCAAATAGCCCAAAACTACACATACAAAAATAATATGAAACCTGATGAAAAATAAGGTAAATATAGAGTGACAGACTGTGAAGGCAGCTTAGTTAAACTCACTAAACCAAATTTAATTAATCATATCAAATTGTCATTGAAGACTCCTCAGCATAAAGAAGTATATTACATGTCCCTGCTACAACTCTTCAAACCATGGAGAAAAGAAGAACAATTACTAGATAACTATGACTCATATGAGCATGCTTTCAAAGCAAATGAAAGCACTATAACTGATGTAAACTTTACACAGTACAAAACAATGTTGCACAATGAACAGCAACATGAAGAAGAACTCCAAGCCCAACTATATAAGGATACTCCTGACAGTAGTCAACCTTCTGTAACAGGAAGCCAAGAACCACTGGGAGAACCACTAACAACAAATGAGGCAGAATTAGCTATGATAGAAGTAGAAAACACCATGTGTCAGTATGAAGATAAGGAAGACGTAACTATACTACAATCAAAACTAAACAATGAGCAAAGTAGCATTTTTCAAGAAGTAACAAAAAAAATTGCACTTGGTGTAAAACATGAAAATAAAGAATGTTCCTCCCATAATTATAAACCTATACTACTGTACGTCAGTGGTGAAGCTGGTTCTGGCAAAACATTCCTAATCAAAATCATTAGTAAGTTCCTTCAACAATTGACAAACAACAAACTGTCATCTGTTGTCACTGCCCCCACAGGTTTAGCTGCCTACAACATAGGTGGTGTTACATTACACCGATTACTACTATTACCAGTAGAACACCAGAACAAATTAGACTATTACAAACTTTCTGCAGAAGCTGCAATGGAATTACGCAGAGTATTGAAACAAATGAAAATGCTACTAATAGATGAAGTGAGCATGGTCTCCAACCTGATGTTAGCTTTGATTCACCTCAGTTTACAAGAAGTACTCAAAACAGACTATGAAGAGGTCTTTGCAGGCAAACATTATTGTTTTTGGAGATCTGCTTCAATTAACAACAGTAAAAGGTGAACGTATTTTTAAAACATTAGGGCACAAACTCTGCCGTAAAACTGTTGGCAGCATTGGAAATGTCAACCTTTGGCAACATTTCCAATACAGAGAATTAACAGAAAACATGCGCCAATCTGCAGATCTAACTTATGCCAACATTTAAAAAGTTTGAGAGTTGGTATACTTTCTAAAGAAGCAGAAGCAACATTGAAAACCCGGCACATTAATGCACTTTATGGTGATAATGCATGTGCTACAGATGTTATGGAACAATTAGCCCACAAAAATGTCAATTGTATGGCCTTAATGCCAACTCTTGCAAGCTGTCTCAAAGTCAATGAAATAATGTTAAGTAAAGAAATGCAACCAATAATGGAAATTAGCGCCACAGACAAACTAGATGTACATGGTATGACACTACCCATGTGTGACCAAGCCACAACAAGACTAAATAATTTAGAAAAATCAATCTCAAACACAGTAGGCTTAGAAAAGATGTTAAAATTATCCTTAAATTGCAGAGTAATGCTTAAACGTAACCTTGACGTGGACCAAGGACTAGTTAATGGAGCATTGGGTACAGTTGTTGGCTTTCAAACATACCCACGTGACAACAAAATTCAGTTTGTCACTATACTCTTTGACAAACTTTCAGAAGTAAAACGGATAGGACGCTCAACAGCTAGATTCCTTCTCTTCAAAGATATGTATGTACGCAGAGAACAATTTTCTCTAACTCTTGCATATGCAGTCACCATTCATAAATCACAAGGTCTTACCCTAGACAAAGCAATGATAGATATTGGTAACACAGTCTTTAAAGAAGGCATGAGCTACGTAGCACTATCACGCTTACGTACACTTGATGGTCTATTTCTAATCAACTTTGATGCAAGTAAAGTAAGCGCTGATATTCCTTGCATTTTAGAATATAATAGACTTCGCTCACTATACACTCCCCATCTAAACACATATTCTGTTCCACAAAAACTAAAACGTTGTAAAAGAAAACTAAATCAAACAGAAATGGAACAGGACGTCACTGCGAATCCTCCAAAGAGAGTAAAAGAAACTAATACTTCATCAAGTACCACAAACAAAAAAGAATCAATTAGAGAAAGTAAACCAGGTACTTCTTTAAAGAAGGAAGACAAACTAAAAAAAAAGCAGTTATATACAGGACTACCTGGACCATTTAAATTCTCAAATATAGTTGGTGTAAGTTGCTATGCAAATGTAGCAATAAATATTCTATTTCAATTACCACCAATTGTTGACAACATTTACTTACACAGTACAGACCCATTGTGTTTGCAAATGTTAGTACTTCACAGAAATGCAGCAAACAATCCTGACAACACATATAGGGGGTAATTCATAGAATTCAGCGCACAAGTGGCGCACGCGGCTGGCGCACAGTGTGCGCGTGCGGTAGTCTGCGCCAGCCGCGTGCGCCGAAACACATTCAGGCGCACAGCGTATTCATGGATTCCAACATCCACAACCAGCCGTGGCGCAGAGTGGCGCAGTGACCCTGCAGCAGCGTCAGTTACGCCCCCAAGAACGCCCCTCGCGCAGGGAAAAGCCATCAAAATCCCCAATCCAGCGCAAAGGGCAGGAGCAAACGCAGAGCGGGGAGCGTGTATTTCAGGGGTGTGCGGGTGTCCCCACACGTGATAGGCCTGGGTACGTGTATTACAGGGGTGCGCGAGAAAATCTACACGCGATTGGCCTGGGTACGTGGATTTCTGGGGTGCGCGAGAAATTCTACACGCGATTGGCCTGGGTACGTGGATTACAGGGGTGCGCGAGAAATTCTACACGCGATTGGCCTGGGTACGTGTATTACAGGGGTGCGTGAGAAAATCTACACGCGATTGGCCTGGGTACGTGGATTTCAGGGGTGCGCGAGAAAATCTACACGCGATTGGCCTGGGTATGTGTAGTACAGGGGTGCACGAGAAAATCTACACGCGATTGGCCTGGGTACGTGGATTTCAGGGGTGCGCGAGAAATTCTACACGCGATTGGCCTGGGTACGTGTATTACAGGGGTGCGCGAGAAAATCTACACGCGATTGGGCTGGGTACATGTATTACAGGGTGCGCGAGAAATTCTACACGCGATTGGCCTGGGTACGTGGATTTCAGGGGTGCGCGAGAAAATCTACACGCGATTGGGCTGGGTACGTGGATTTCAGGGGTGCGCGAGAAATTCTACACGCGATTGGCCTGGGTACGTGGATTTCAGGGGTGCGCGAGAAAATCTACACGCGATTGGGCTGGGTACGTGGATTTCAGGGGTGCGCGAGAAATTCTACACGCGATTGGCCTGGGTACGTGGATTTCAGGGGTGCGCGAGAAAATCTATACGCGATTGGCCTGGGTACGTGTATTACAGGGGTGCGCGAGAAATCCTACACGCGATTGGGCCTGTGCGAGTGGGGCAGTGTATTACGTGGGTGTGCGGGAAGTTGAAGAGGTGAATTGCCAGTGTGGGTCCTCCCAGGTCTCCCCTCTACCCCCTCCACGACCTCTGCAGGCAGCCCACACCACAGGGGACTACCCTGCACCCCTGGTTATGTCCCACAGGCAGCCCATCCACCATGGGCATGCCCCCCAGCCAAGCCACATGTCCCCTTGCACCCCCACCCCCCAGCACCGTGGGGCACCTGCCAGCAGGCCCCCAACCATGTCCCACTCATGTCCCCTTGCACCCCCACCCCCCAGTCACCAGGGGCAGCCTCCACCAGGCCCCCACCCATGTCTCCCACCACCCCCACCCCTCCAGTGACCAGGGGCAGCCTCCACCAGGCCCCCACCCATGTCTCCCACCACCCCCACCCCTCCAGTCACCAGGGGCAGCCTCCACCAGGCCCCCACCCATGTCTCCCACCACCCCCACCCCTCCAGTCACCAGGGGCAGCCTCCACAAGGCCCCCACCCATGTCTCCCACCACCCCCACCCCTCCAGTCACCAGGGGCAGCCTCCACAAGGCCCCCACCCATGTCTCCCACCACCCCCACCCCTCCAGTCACCAGGGGCAGCCTCCACAAGGCCCCCACCCATGTCTCCCACCACCCCCACCACCCAGTCACCAGGGGCAGCCTCCACAAGGCCCCCACCCATGTCTTACACCACCCCCACCCCTCCAGTCACCAGGGGCAGCCTCCACCAGGCCCCCACCCATGTCTCCCACCAACCCCACCCCTCCAGTCACCAGGGGCAGCCTCCACCAGGCCCCCACCCATGTCTCCCACCACCCCCACCCCTCCAGTCACCAGGGGCAGCCTCCACCAGGCCCCCACCCATGTCTCCCACCACCCCCACCCCTCCAGTCACCAGGGGCAGCCTCCACAAGGCCCCCACCCATGTCTCACACCACCCCCACCCCTCCAGTCACCAGGGGCAGCCTCCACAAGGCCCCCACCCATGTCTCACACCACCCCCACCACCCAGTCACCAGGGGCAGCCTCCACCAGGCCCCCACCCATGTCTCACACCACCCCCCCCCCTCCAGTCACCAGGGGCAGCCTCCACCAGGCCCCCACCCATGTCTCCCACCACCCCCACCCCTCCAGTCACCAGGGGCAGCCTCCACCAGGCCCCCACCCATGTCTCCCACCACCCCCACCCCTCCAGTCACCAGGGGCAGCCTCCACAAGGCCCCCACCCATGTCTCCCACCACCCCCACCACCCAGTCACCAGGGGCAGCCTCCACAAGGCCCCCACCCATGTCTCACACCACCCCCACCACCCAGTCACCAGGGGCAGCCTCCACAAGGCCCCCACTCATGTCTCACACCACCCCCACCCCTCCAGTCACCAGGGGCAGCCTCCACCAGGCCCCCACCCATGTCTCCCACCACCCCCACCCCTCCAGTCACCAGGGGCAGCCTCCACCAGGCCCCCAACCATGTCTCCCACCACCCTCTCACACCACCCCCACCACCCAGTCACCAGGGGCAGCCTCCACAAGGCCCCCACCCATGTCTCACACCACCCCCACCCCTCCAGTCACCAGGGGCAGCCTCCACCAGGCCCCCACCCATGTCTCCCACCACCCCCACCCCTCCAGTCACCAGGGGCAGCCTCCACCAGGCCCCCAACCATGTCTCCCACCACCCCCACCCCCCAGCAGGCCCCCACTCATGTCCCCTTGCACCCCCACCCCCCAGCAGGCCCCCACTCATGTCCCCTTGCACCCCCACCCCCCAGCACTGTGGGGCACCTGCCAGCAGGCCCCCAACCATGTCCCACTCATGTCCCCTTGCACCCCCACCCCCCAGCACAGTGGGGCACCTGCCAGCAGGCCCCCAACCATGTCCCCTTGCACCCCCACCCCCCAGCAGGCCCCCACTCATGTCCCCCTGCACCCCCACCCCCTAGCACTGTGGGGCACCTGCCAGCAGGCCCCCAACCATGTCCCCTTGCACCCCCACCCCCCAGCAGGCCCCCACTCATGTCCCCCTGCACCCCCACCCCCAGCACTGTGGGGCACCTGCCAGCATGCCCCCAACCATGTCTCCCACCACCCCCACCCCTCCAGTCACCAGGGGCAGCCTCCACAAGGCCCCCACCCATGTCTCCCACCACCTCCACCCCCCAGTCACCAGGGGCAGCCTCCACAAGGCCCCCACCCATGTCTCCCACCACCCCCACCCCCCAGTCACCAGGGGCAGCCTCCACCAGGCCCCCACCCATGTCTCCCACCACCCCCACCCCTCCAGTCACCAGGGGCAGCCTCCACCAGGCCCCCACCCATGTCTCCCACCACCCCCACCCCTCCAGTCACCAGGGGCAGCCTCCACCAGGCCCCCACCCATGTCTCCCACCACCCCCACCCCTCCAGTCACCAGGGGCAGCCTCCACCAGGCCCCCACCCATGTCTCCCACCACCCCCACCCCTCCAGTCACCAGGGGCAGCCTCCACAAGGCCCCCACCCATGTCTCCCACCACCCCCACCACCCAGTCACCAGGGGCAGCCTCCACAAGGCCCCCACCCATGTCTCCCACCACCCCCACCCCTCCAGTCACCAGGGGCAGCCTCCACCAGGCCCCCACCCATGTCTCCCACCACCCCCACCCCTCCAGTCACCAGGGGCAGCCTCCACCAGGCCCCCACCCATGTCTCCCACCACCCCCACCCCTCCAGTCACCAGGGGCAGCCTCCACCAGGCCCCCACCCATGTCTCCCACCACCCCCACCCCTCCAGTCACCAGGGGCAGCCTCCACCAGGCCCCCACCCATGTCTCCCACCACCCCCACCCCTCCAGTCACCAGGGGCAGCCTCCACCAGGCCCCCACCCATGTCTCCCACCACCCCCACCCCTCCAGTCACCAGGGGCAGCCTCCACCAGGCCCCCACCCATGTCTCCCACCACCCCCACCCCTCCAGTCACCAGGGGCAGCCTCCACCAGGCCCCCAACCATGTCTCCAACCACCCCCACCCCCCAGCAGGCCCCCACTCATGTCCCCTTGCACCCACTCCCCCCAGCAGGCCCCCACTCATGTCCAATTGCACCCCCACCCCCCAGCAGGCCCCCACTCATGTCCCCCTGCACCCCCACCCCCCAGCACTGTGGGGCACCTGCCACCAGGCCCCCAACCATGTCTCCCACCACCCCCACCCCCCAGCAGGCCCCCACTCATGTCCCCTTGCACCCCCACCCCCCTGCAGGCCCCCACTCATGTCCCCCTGCCCCCAGGTCCTGACGAAACGCAATCATGGCAGTAATGGGCAGCATACCCAGCACAAACACCCAGCCAAGGATTGCATCCACCAACATAGTAGATGCAATTACATGATACAACCCCAATGGCAAGTATGTAAATGAACACATGTCCGTCACACACACATACACAATGGGTGCAAGTGAATGTCAAAACCCATATCATGACATGTATGAAACCAATGAGAAAATACCACAAATGTAAGTAATAAATATATGTATTAAAGATGAAAATGAAGTAAAGAAATAAAACACACAACAATGGGGATGACAAAACAAATGGTCCATGTCCGAGAACTAATAGAAAAAATCAAAAAACAAAGGAATCCAAAAACTAATGTAGTCCAAAGCAAAATAATGGGGGGAAAAAATAAGGAAAAACCATTGCCTCATGGTGAACACAAATATAAATCCAACAAATGTTTTCCAAACATCAAACTATGTACAAGAATAACCCAGGGTCCATGAGCCCAACACCATAAATGAAACCTACTACTACTAACTAATAAAAAATAGATATACAGAAAAGTGGCCATTGTCCGAGCGGTCCAAAAAAAACTTTAAAAATAAAGGAAACCTAACACTAACTAAAGAACTATATACAATGGCAGCGGGCAAGTCCTACGGCTCACTCTGTGATGTTGCCGGCCAGGGCATCATCGAACTCCATGTTGATGTCCCGGAGGCGGGACTCTGTCCTGGCCCCGAGGTCTCGCAGGGACAACCCCGTGTCCACCTCAAACTCCCTGCGAGCTTCCTCTAGGCACTCAGCCCGCCTCAACGCCCGACGCATGGAGAACTCCGCCCTGACCATGGTGAGCCGCTCCTCTTCCGCCCGCTGCCGCTCCGCACCTATCCGCTGGACCAACTGCTCCCACACGGAAGACACTGCCATCCCAGGGTTCTCCTGCCCTCCGGCCGATGCCTGCCCCTCTGATCTTGATGGCCCCGAGCCATGATGCCTCCCACGTCGAGCCTGCTGCTGCCTCCGACGCCACTGCCTCTGCCAGCACGACGGCATCCAGGCTGATGGAATCCACCGATGCCGTTGTGCACGTGCCCTGGCAGATGATGCCGGCACATCCTCCATCTGCAGGGGGACAGTTGCTGGTGTGTCCACCCCTGCTGGACCTTCGACTCCCGACTATGGCAGGGATGGGGTCCCCACCGAGCTGGCTGCGTTGGTCGGGGCAGGTCCACAGGGGGCCCTGGTGGCATCTGGGCCGGAAGACGGCATGGAGCACGACTGGCGCATAGCCTCCACAGAGGAGGAGAGGGTCGCCAGAAGGCCACACACATGTAGGAAACCCCCGACCATGGCGGCTCCCAAATGGCTCACGTACGCACGGTGCTCTTCGTGATGATGTGCATGCTCCTCCCGGGAAGCATGCACCTCATCACGAATGCCAGCCGTGCGCAACGCGACGCCAATCAAGACCCTCTCCACACGGCCAGGGGTCCCCTCGTCCGCAGGTAGAGGAGTGTCAGATGACATGGACATCTCCCCTACCTGCGGACGGGCCTGGGATGGGGCATCCCTGCTGGTGCATGGTGGTGCAGTCACAGTGTCAGGGACAGTGACATGCACAGGCACCTCCACGGCGACCTGTGCTGCCTCCTGCCCCTGGCCCTGGACTGCACCACTTGCACCAGCGGGGATGCCCCCACCAGGCCCCATGTGTGGCTCAGTAGCGGCCTCCTCCCCCTCTGTGGAAACCACCAACCTGGATGTCTCCACGCCGTCTTCCGCCGGTGCAAGCCCCTGTGGGGGCTCACCCACCCCTTCCGCTGCAGCCGTGGCGGCATCCCCGCCGCTCTGCTCCACAGCGCCTTCTCCGCCCTCTTCTTCACTTGCCACTGTGTAGAGGGAGACATAGAACACAAGCATCAGGGTACTGTACAATGGTCCCCTAGACAGGAAGCAACAGCAGATGAGTGGCACTGTCATACATCACTTCCATCATGTCCCTCCACAACACATGGGTCAGTGCAGGCAAAACACATACAGTAACAGGCACGGCGCATGCCATGGACATTGGCATACATGACCAAGGGACTCATGATTCATGCAATGTTGGTTTTAAACTCACATGCATCATGGGTCTTGCCATCACATGCACACACCTCACCGTAGTTCCATCCATCTGGCCTCGTACACCACAGACGCAGTGGATACAAGGATGACTAGGCTGCATCAGTGAATCTGAACATTGTCACAGACATGTGTCATGCATCCATGGCAGTTACAAGTCACAGACACGCAGGTCAGACACACACACATGGACACCATACTTGTACATGGGACCAGCACCCATCCCTCACCCCCACCCATGTCCAGGAACAGAGACGGCCATGCTTCCATGTGTCCATTCCGCACAGAGCCCCCCATGTTGCAATAGAACACATGCACCAACCATGTGGTTCACACATCACTGTACTCACATGCCTGACCATGATGTCCCTGCACACACACATACGTACATGGCCGATGTCACACATACAGGCAGGTATCAGACAACCAGTACACTGCAACATGCCCTGTCTCACACAGTAATGCTTGGCCACTTACCGGCCAACTCCAGATGGGTCTGCCTCCGAAGGATCTGGGCGTGGAGCGCTGGGTCTACGCGTTCCAGGACCCTCATCTGGATGTCACTCAGGCGTGCCCGGCCCGCATCCGCGAGGCGCCGGGCCTTATTGTGGGTCCTGGACCTCAAGTCCTCCCAGCGCTTCTTGATGTGCTTGATGTCGCGGGTTGCCACCCCCTCCGCGTTGATGGCAACCACTACATCGTCCCAGATCCTCTCCCGTCCTTCCTTGTTGGCGCGTGGTCTTCCGAAGAGGGCATCATAATGCCCCAGGACATGCTCCACCAGGACACCAACTTCCTTCTCACTGAAGCTGGTGGCCCTCTGCCTCTCTGGCTGGGGGTCGCCACTGGTCTCAGATGGTGCTTGCCCCGACATGGCGACCCCCGAGGCAGGCGTGGGTGGGCAACTGGGTCCTGGGGCTGGGCTGTGGAGCGATGGTATCCCAGTTGGGAGTCTACTGTTCCAGCAGGGGTGGACACAGCAACTGGACCCCTGCAGATGGCTGATGTGCAGGCACCAAATGGCAGGGCACGGTGGCAGCAGGCAGGCACGCAGGCAGGCAGCAGCAGATGGCACGTGGGAGGCTGCTCGGGGCACTGGGGGGCAGTGATTCGGCCTTCTGGGCAGGAGCGTTGTCTTCCGTGTGTATTCGCGTGGCCAGCTTGATACGGAGTGATTTGGCACGTGAAAAATCTGCACGTCAGCGTGTAATTCGAGGAAAGGCCCTTAGCGCGTAAGCGCATCTGCACGCATACGCATTTTCATTGGACCAAAGGCCCTCAGTGCGTGAGCGTGTCTGTGACGTGTCGTGCGAGGGTGTATCCCTCATTGCACGTGATGACAGAACACACGTGGATTTCAACCAATCGCGTGTGAAAGTTCACGGCACCCCGGAACACACGTACCCAGGCCAATCGCGTGTAGATTTTCTCGCGCACCCCTGAAATCCACGTACCCAGCCCAATCGCATGTAGATTTTCTCGCGCACCCCTGTAATACACGTACCCAGGCCAATCGCGTGTGGAAAACTGCACGTCCGCGTGTAATGCGCGTAATCGCGCGTGAAAAAATGCACGTCCGCGTGTAATGCGCGTAATCGCGCGTGAAAAACTGCATGTCCGCATGTGACGTGACGCGCGCGTGCGTTTCCCTCAGCACGGGTTAAAGGTGAGCGGGCCCAGCAGTTCGCTGTACGTGCCTTCCGTGGAGACCGACGTGTGTTGCTGCTTCCAGTTGTTTCGCGCGCCATCTACTTCACAGCTCTCAAGGACGTATCTCTTCTTTTGGCGGGGGTATTGGCTACGCGTGTTTTTCTGCATCGCGCTAGTCAGACGGTGAGTCGCAAACGCTCCTTTACCCACTGCGGGTGCCCCTGTGTGTTGCACGCATTTTCAATGTCATCGTAGCCTGCGTGTCCCACGCGTACGCGTTATTCGTGTTACTGGGTGCCACCGCGTACTGCGGGAGGTTAAATCCACGCACGTAGGCTGCAGGGTTGCGTGCACGGTTTTACTGCAGTTTTGGGGTGCCTGAGCGTTGCGTGACCCGTCACCACATCACCGGGGTCACATACAGCCTTGCAGGTGCAGGGGGGCTGTTAACATCTTGCTTCCCACCCCCTTCACCCCAATTGCCCAGGTCAATTGTGCTGTACACCTCCCATTGGCACCACTCCATCTGTGCCAGCACTATTACATCTGTGCCATGGTTGGGAGGCCACCAAAGGTGAGGGGCGCCTCAGCTGGGCGTACTCCTCGTGGCGGGCGTGGTCGGGGACGTGGCCGTGGTGACCAGGAAGTAGGGGGACTCCAGGGTGTCCAGGGCAGCCACAGAGGGGGAAGAGGCAGGGGTGCGCCACTTGAGCACAATGTTGTGCAATGTGTTGGTGCAGCCATGCCACCACCCCCTGTGGTTCCGGGGGATGCAGCTCCTGCATCTGGCACTGGCACCCGTATGACCTGGCAGTCCGTTACATCGACTGCCACGGGCCCAAGGGTAGCGGTAGCTGCAGGTGCAGCTGTGGACACCGCCACCCAGGCTCAGGGTCTGCCAGCGCAGGCTGCGTTGGCACTTGAAGAGCCCTTGGTAGATCTCCAACAGGCCAGGGGGGAAACCATAGGGGCACACCGGGCTTGTCAGACCAAGACACGTGTCCCTGGGGCAGTCATGTCATCTGCTGCCCCGAACAGCCGGGTGTTGGCAAGTGCAGTGGCAGATGCACCCAACAGCACCCCGGTTGTGAGTCTGCCAACCAGGACCGTTGCGGTCAATGACCCTGCCACAGCTGATGTTGCTGCGCAGGGTCCATTAGTGGGCACCCAGCTGCCACTGACACAAGTCAGGCCTTTGTTCATCCCTCCACCTGCCACTCCCTCGGCTCAATCCACCGAACCCACTGGCCATACTGGTCAGGGCGGCATTAGCCAGCCAGGGTCTGCGCCACAGTCCAAGAGGAGGAAGGTTGCACCTGCAGCACAGGCTGGGACCCCACACACAGCCACGACCTCCTGCACGTCGAGGAAGAAGCCTTTCTGTAAGCAGGAACTGGACTTCCTCGTGGACTACGTGCGGGGACACAGCCGTGACATGCTAGTGGGTGCCAATAGTCAGACTACGGCTGCCCAACGTGACACCCACTGGAAGCATGTTGTGGAACATGTCAGTTCATTCGGCCATGAGGTGCGCACGGCGCAGGAGTGCAAAAAGCGCTGGAATGACATCAAGCGCAGCACTAAGGCTAAGCGTGCCTCAAATTACAACTTGACTCTGGTGACTGGCGGTGGGCCTGCACCAGAGGAGGAAGAACTCACTCCGCATGAGGCTCTCGTTGCGGAGTTCATACCACCAGAATTGGTCGAAGGTGTGGGAGAGATGCTGGATTTTGATGCCCAGTCCAGTGAGTGTTGATGCGTAGTTGTTGAGGACGTGTGTGTTTCACTTGTGGGATGTGTTGTGCATGATTGCTGCTACATGTGACGTGTACATGGTTCTGATGTGTAAGTAATGCAATGCTACCGTCATGCATGTCTCCTCTGCCTGCATGCGGGACTCCATGTGGGCATGCTCCCTTGCCCCTCCTCCGCCACTCTGCACCCCAGTTCCACCTTTGCACTGGTCTGCTACATTCTTGCCAATGTGTAGTTTCTTGTTCATGTGTCCTGTGTAGATGCTAACTTCCAGCTTAGAAACTGCCAGACATATGCCGTGTGGTACAGCCTTAGTACTCGATGCAGGGTATCCCACTTGTACTGTGCATGGGTCAGATGTCCCGCAGGGACATGAGTGCCCATTCATGCTCCATGTGCATTGCACGCATGCCCCTATGTGTCCTTGACTGGATGATCACTGTAATATGAGTCCTTGGTTACATACATTGCCTGCCATATTATCGGCCTCCCCATGTCAACTGTGGCTCAGTCCTGCGTTGCACACATGTTTAGGCTCTGACAATCTGTGTGGCTCACAGGCCTCAGCCTGTTCAATGGTCAATGACTCTGTCCAACTCTTGTCGTGTCTTCTTCACACGTGGCTGGCCTCCGGATCTTCCATCATGTGTCCTGCCCACTGTCCCAGCATCATTTGCAGTGTTGTAATTTGAATCACATTACGCTGTTGATGCCAGTCAACACTGCTTGTCAATACACAGGTGTATGGGCAGCCTTTTGATACCATGCTAGGCATCCCTGCTTTGGTACTGGGGTGGAGGGGTGCTTGGCTGCTAGACATGGTACACATTGAATACACAATGCACGTGATGTCTGAATTTGACATTGCACTGCCTTCACATTTCCTGGCACACACCATGGAGTGCTTGTATATGTAGGTAGTGAGTGGCGTACACATTTTCAGCACTGCATAGACCCACTTCCATGCAAACTGCCACCTTTCAACAGGTCTGATCACAGTAGCTATTCAAAGTAGACCCAGCATGCATGCCAGGTCATATGTTGTGTGTCACATGTCTGCCGGATGCCTTTGCTGTTGGTGTGTGTGTGTGTTGTGTGCTTCTGACATGTGTAGTGACCTTTTCCTCTCTATTTTTCAGGTGATGACGCAATGGATGCAGAGGATGGTGTTGTCATGCCAGACACAGGGTTGGTAAGACCACATCAACCCGGCACTAGTGGGGGTCGTGGGGTGGTAGGCCACGAAAACCCCCAAGTGCTGCAGTCCATCCTGTCTCTGGCTGCCTATGAGTCCAGCCTTGATGACGACTCTGACGTCCAGGTTGAGTTGGATGAGCATCAAGTCCATGTGTCAGGGGTGAGTGATTCTGATGTGGACACTCCTCTGTCTGCGACACCTGCACTGAGGGATCAGACAGTCTTGGTTCCTCCGCCCGTGGTGGATCGGGACGCAGGGTCACCCTCCACACCATCACTGATGTGCCTGGGACATCACGTCGACGGGGGCATGTAGTCGTGCAGCCGCAGGCGGTGCCAACACAGTGAGGACCTCCGGTCCTTGGGTCCCGCAGGGGTCAAGCCCGGCAACGCGGTCGCTGCGCGCAACCGCTGTATACTGAGTGGGAGCAAGACATGACTGCCAATTCCGAACGGCAGGGGGCAGCAATGGAGAACATCGCTGACAGCATGGAGCGTGTGGCCCGATCTGTGCTCCCCCCTGCTAGGCAGGTGCTTCTCCAGCAGCAGGCGGCACGGTCCACGGCCCGCTCGCTCAGGCTGGGCATGGCGGCCTCAGACAGGGCACGCCAGGCTGAAATGTCGTCTCTGCGTCAAGCAATTGCTGCTCACGCAGAGGCGCACATGGATGCCCTGAGGGAGGAGTATGCCTCCCTCAGATCCACTCTGGGTGTCCTTATGATGTCCCAGAGGCAGCAGGCAGAGGAGAGGTTTGCACAGCTTGAGCGCACCATCTCGGCTGAGCTACAGGCTTGCCGGGAGGTGCAGCGGTTGTCCAGCCAGGCCTTGCAGGAGGAACTCCGTGTTACACGTGCTACCTTGCAAGAGGAAGCACGTGTATCACGTGAGGTTCTGATGCAGACCTATGTAACATCGCCACACAGAACCAGGCTCACCTGTCCGGCAGACTTGCTGCCGACGAGGGGCAAGCTGCGGCTAGGCGTGGCCAGGCTACTGTGCCACATCCTCCTTTCCGGGATGAGCCAGACTCTGACGACCATCTATCTCCCACATAGGTCGTGCTGTGCAGGTGTTGAGCCCATGGAGGTATTTTTTTTTGGCTCAGCATCATCGCATGTGAATGTTGAGCAGCACCCTGTACCTCCCCCCTCCTGGGTGCCTCCCCTCCCCCCCGGGTCGTATGTGGCCATTTTTGATTTTTCGTTTAGTTTAGTTAGTTAAGTTTCTGTTTGATAGTTAGTTTAAATAGGTAATGTAGGTTTTCCATAGTTAGTGTAATTAGTTAATAGTTGAGTTAGTTTAAAATTTGTAGTCTATTGTGCTTTCATGTGACAGTGCGGTGCCTTGTGGTTTTTGAAGGCATCCACTGTCTGTTCCAGCTGGGCCCTTCATGGTTGTCTTGTGTATGTGTTTGCTGCTTGGGTTCCTTGACTCACATATGCCACTCCTGCCTCCCTTATCCATGGGCTCGCAAGGATGGTTCGGTGTTACAGAATTTTACACAAGGGCTTTGGACTGTCATATCTGTGGCATGTCTGGTGCTTTGTGACTTGTGTTGACACCCCTAGTGGGGATGATTTAGGTGTAATTGTCCACTGTTCAGCTTTTGCTAGATGGGGTGTGTTATGATTAATGTGGACATTGATTGCTATGCATTGTGTATTATGTCTCATTTCTTTCCTGTACACGTGCCTGTTGCAATTCATGCTGTAGATAGTGTTCCACACTTTGGAAGTCAAAGACGGACTGATGGTGTGATTTGTGATGTGACTCTCTGACATGGTCAAGTAATGAGATGCCTGATGAGACACACACAGATCACTTTGATGCATTAATCATTTGTTTCATGCACTTTCTGCAGGGGGATGAGGCACCAGAGCACCTTTGCCAGCAGACATGGCCCATTGGACGACGGAATTCCTGACCCGTTTGTTGGTGCCCACATGCACATGTGTGCACGAGCAGAGCCACAGTGATTGCAGACCCACATCCTAGAACTGCTGACATGTTCCAAGGAACTCCAGGCAAGGTGAGCATCACAGGGGGGCCACGACACAGCAAAGCTTGCACCAGGCGAGTTGCACATGCAGGCTTAGTCACAGCACTGAGGGTGAGCTTAGACGAATATTGGTGTTGAAGCACACAATGCAGCTCAGATGTGTTTGTGGACTGATGGCTGTTGATAGTAGGGTTGTCTGGGACACATGCAGGGGCAGTGGCACATACCCTGCGGTACACCAAGGTTCATTGAGGCACTTGTATCAACCATGTAGCCTTCCGAGACATGGAAAGGGGCAGCTCACAGGGACATACAGCAAGGGACATACTTGGGTGCAGTGCATGTCTATTCCACGTACTTCATGATAAATGCACTGCCAACTTTGTTTTGGTCATGGTGGTACGCAACTTGCTCTGTAGTCATGGCTTGCCATATGGGTCTGTCTGCTTACCCAGGGAACATTGCATGTTGTGTGAATTGTGACACATTGGTGTTCCATTTGCCACGCACCCACCAGCGCCTGACTTACTGCATTGACTGTGTATGACCCGTCACAGGGGTGATGTTATATATGGGTACGAAGCATCGAGCACTGATTGTCTGTTTGTAGAGTAGTTTGTTGCTATGGGGCATGTTTTGTGTTGTGTTTTCGTGTAATTGGCACATACAGGTTGTTGACTGTGTCTCTCTTTGCAGCATTGGAGTGCTCCTGTAACCGGCCCTGAGAGTGCGCAGGCAGGAGGCCAGCACTCAAAACCAGAGCTAAGTGTCTTGTTGTTTTCCTTACAAACTGCCCTGCATAGGCTTGCTGGGGAGTGTACTGATGCATGGATGTATGTGTGGTCCTATTTGGTATGTTTTTTTCCCTAATCACCCGTGATCCTATGCAATTTTGAAACCTGTACCCTCTACCCGCTGTTCCTGCTTCCCGTGCCTATCCAAGCAACGTTCCCTGACCCTCTTTCCCCACTGGGGTTGCGGATGCCTGTGTAAGCCCCGAACTTGCAGGCGCCAAAACCCTAGAGGGGGTGGTTGGTTCGTACCACTCCTGAGCCTGGACTACAGAAGGCCATGACAATGATGTCCAAGTTTGTTTGGATTGTGTATGTGTTCATGCAGGTTGTACATTTTCGTGCATTCCCTAGTTTCATGTGTCATTCCTCCTCCCCTCACCTGCCACTCATTCCAGTCATCCAGTGTGTCTACACCTGTCCCGACTGCATATCCCTGAACCTCATTCCCCACCATGATCTCAGGGGCCTATGTGAGTTTGACCTTGCAGGCACCCGGGACATGGTGTGGGTGGTTGTTTCATGAGACTCCTGCGCCTGTACAGGGGACCTGTGACAGTACACATGCATTCATGGTGCATCATCCTATGTCATGTACCACACATGTCTCACATCCTGTCGTGACATTGTTCTGCTGTGCTACCTTGGTTGTTGCATCATTGTGGTAGTACTTGGCGTTTGTGAGGTACTGCTACGTCAAGTCATCTACTGGAGGGTGTTTGGGTTCGTTTTCATGCCTTGGATTTTGTGATTTTGGAAATGAGTGTGGATTCTGAGGGTTCAGGCATCTTTTTACACACAAGGTGGGAGATGGACACGAAGGGTAAAGGTGATCCTGTGGCCAGGTGGAAATGAGGGTTGGAGGCTCCATGACCCAGGTGCAGTTGTTCAGTGGGTCATGGTCATTTGCGTGGGAGGGGGGGGGTTGTTGTTGATAGTTGCATTGCCCTGCAGTGTGATGGGAACTCTGACATTGTAATGTTGTTGTCCTATGTACATGTTGTGTTCTGCTGATCAATGCCTGTTCATGTGTTGTGTTTTCCTTTCAGGTGTGAGGGGATAGTTGTGGTTTGACATGCTGGGGTGTACACATGGTGGATGTTCACATGTGATGTGTAGGGAACACTAATGGTCACTTGAGTGCACATGCATATGTGGAGTGCATGTCCCTGCAGAACCACACACTTGCACTCGGATGCACTCCATGTACTCCCACCCTTGCATATCCACGTGTACACTGTTTGCCTTCTGGTGCCCACTGTGTCCCGGCAGCACATGTTCTGTGACCGATTATGGTTCCAGTACATGCCAAATTTGATGTTTGATGTAGTCTGTCACTTAGATGTGATGCTCAGGGTGTGCATCACACGCAATGGCTGTTCACTGTGCTGTGCGCTGAGCAGTGTGATGCAGGAGTGGGACACTGCACACATGAGCTGCAGTGTTGATTTTGCAATGCATAATGTGCATATATACAGGCATTCATTGTGATGTTACGTCTACGACTGTTGCAATGCATTTGGAAACGACTTATTTTGGGTGGGACATTTTGTTGGTCTGTCATTTCATCTGATTCCGGGTCAGGCATCATTGTCCGATGCCACTGTACATTTAGGACATGGCAATGTGTACCTTATTGTTACTGCGTCAGTGTATGGGTATTGCTTGCCATGTCATGTTGATGTTTGGGAGGGTTTGACTGACATGACAGTGATGGCCATGGCCTGTTTTGCAGGTGTGTGTGATGCACACCTTGCATGTCCAGGTCATCCGCTTCTCAGAGCAACTAGCTGGGGGTAGGTTTCTCTCCGCAGCAGGGCCCTCCCCCTGGAACAGACTTCCTGCCTGACTTGAACTTGAGGGGAACCATCTCCAGTTCTGGAAGCACCTCAAGACCTTCCTCTTTGCTTCTGCTTACTCTCTGCCTCTCCCTTGCAGAATTCTTCACTGGAACTGCACAGGAGCTGCTACTGGGACACTCTCACCAACCTCGGTCCCTGGCCCAGCCACTGTCCACTTGCACTGCCACCCTGGCAACCCCTGCACTGCAGTACTGTCTCTCTATCCCTACAGCCCTCCCTTCCCAGCACTTGTCTGCACTTACCTTTGCAGTTGCCACCAGGCGACCTATGTATTATTCTTTTGGCCTACTTCCCCTGTACTGGACTCCCCCCACCCTTCCCCTTTTCCCTTCCCCCTACCCCTGCACTTGCACAATCTCAATGACACCTGGCCTAGCAGTACCGTTCTCTGTGTTCCCTTATTCCCCCCCCTGCCTCATTGCGCCTTGGAATACTTGTGTATGGCCCATGTCATGTCACATGTCATATGTGTGCATTTTGGTTGCACAGGATAGCTTGTGTTTAAGTAGCTAGGGATGCAGACGATGTGGCACTTCCATGGCAACTATCTCAGGGTGGTAGGGTTGTGACAGTTGACTGTCACTTTGTCATCATCGATTGTCACCTGGTATGTGCCAGGCCTGTGTGCACTCCGCAGGGGTGGGAGTTTAGGTGAAAAATGTGGCCACAAGCTGGGTCCGGGCTTCCTCGCCACGTGCCCTGTCCCCTCCCATGGGCAGCGCCTGTGCCTGTGGTTGGGGATGTGGGGGCACCACCATGTCCACCGGGACGCCCTGCCGTGTTGCAACATTGTGCAGGACACATGCTGCCACAATGATCCTGCACACTACTGGTGGTGCATAGAGTAGTTGCCCACCAGAGCGGTCAAGGGAGCGGAAACGTGACTTGAGCACTCCGAATGTGCGCTCCACTATGCCCCTGGTTGCAATATGGGCGGCGTTGTATCTTACCTGGGGTGGTGTGGTGGGGTTCCGGATTGGCGTCATCATGTAGTTGCTCAGAGGGTAGGCACTGTCCCCTGGGGAGGCGATAATAATTGAGATTATTAGGGTTGGGATGTTTGTGTGTGTGTGACATGCATGCATGTGCAAGGGCATTTGTACTCACCTAGGAGCCATGTGTCGCCATGCTGCCCATCTTCCAGGGCCCGGCTCAGGGCGGACATTCTGTATATGAAACTGTCATGGGTGGAGCCAGGGTAGTTTGCATAGACAGAGGTGATGATTCCCTTTGCATCGCATACCACCTGTACATTGATGGAATGCCAGTGCTTGCGGTTTTGGTAGATGTGCTCAGTGGCCCTAGGTGGACGTAGGGCCACATGGGTGCAATCTATGGCACCGAGCACTTTGGGGAAGTGTGCCACCCTGAAAAAATCCAGGACAACGGCCTGCCTTTCTGCGGGTGTTCTGGGCAGGTATATGTGCCTGCGGACTGAGGGGCGCGCTGTCATGATTGCCAGTACCTGGTGTAGGCAGCGTGACTGCGTGGCCTGTGAGACCCCCCCCACTATGGCAGTGGTCCGCTGAAACGACCCAGTGGCCAAAAAATGCAAGACATTGAGCAGCTTCTCCAAGGGGCTCAATGCTTGGGAGCAAAGGGTGGGGGATGTGAGGTCATCTTCCCACTCCCTGACCAGGTCTAGGATGATATGGGGTGGAAACCTATACCTGCCGTAGACCTGGTCGTCAGGCATCCCAAAAAGGCTTGTCCGTGGTGCAAAAATGCGTGCCCTGGCTATTCTCCTCCTCCTGCGGTGTCCCACGATCAGTGCAGCAACAAATGGGGCATTCATCGTCGCTGTATATACGCGTTTGTTGTTTGCGCGCACTTTTATGCTGTCCGCGCTCCGTGTGGGCGGACTCGTTGACGCCTGTGCACGTCTTTTGCCGTGCACGTGTTTCCCGTATTCGGGTGTCATCGCGTGTGATCGGAGGGGAGCGAGCGTACACGCGATTGGCCTGGGTACGTGTGTTTCCGGGTGCGCGGGTATTTCCACACGCGATTGGCCTGGGTACGTGTATTACAGGGGTGCGCGAGAAAATCTACACGCGATTGGCCTGGGTACGTGTATTACAGGGGTGCGCGAGAAATGCTACACGCGATTGGGCTGGGTACGTGGATTTCAGGGGTGCGCGAGAAAATCTACACGCGATTGGCCTGGGTACGTGTGTTCCGGGGTGCCGTGAACTTTCACACGCGATTGGTTGAAATCCACGTGTGTTCTGTCATCACGTGCAATGAGGGATACACCCTCGCACGACACGTCACAGACGCGCTCACGCGCTGAGGGCCTTTGGTCCAATGAAAATGCGTATGCGTGCAGACGCGCTTACGCGCTAAGGGCCTTTCCTCGAATTACACGCTGACGTGCAGATTTTTCACGTGCCAAATCACTCCGTATCAAGCTGGCCACGCGAATACACACGGAAGACCACGCTCCTGCCCAGAAGGCCGAATCACTGCCCCCCAGTGCCCCGAGCAGCCTCCCACGTGCCATCTGCTGCTGCCTGCCTGCCTGCCTGCCTGCTGCCACCGTGCCCTGCCATTTGGTGCCTGCACATCAGCCATCTGCAGGGGTCCAGTTGCTGTGTCCACCCCTGCTGGAACAGTAGACTCCCGACTGGGATACCATCGCTCCACAGCCCAGCCCCAGGACCCAGTTGCCCACCCACGCCTGCCTCGGGGGTCGCCATGTCGGGGCAAGCACCATCTGAGACCAGTGGCGACCCCCAGCCAGAGAGGCAGAGGGCCACCAGCTTCAGTGAGAAGGAAGTTGGTGTCCTGGTGGAGCATGTCCTGGGGCATTATGATGCCCTCTTCGGAAGACCACGCGCCAACAAGGAAGGACGGGAGAGGATCTGGGACGATGTAGTGGTTGCCATCAACGCGGAGGGGGTGGCAACCCGCGACATCAAGCACATCAAGAAGCGCTGGGAGGAATTGAGGTCCAGGACCCTCAATAAGGCCTGGCGCCTCGCGGAGGGGGGCCGGGCACGCCTGAGTGACATCCAGATGAGGGTCCTGGAACGCGTAGACCCAGCGCTCCACGCCCAGATCCTTCGGAGGCAGACCCATCTGGAGTTGGCCGATAAGTGGCCAAGCATTACTGTGTGAGACAGGGCATGTTGCAGTGTGCTGGTTGTCTGATACCTGCCTGTATGTGTGACATAGGCCATGTACGTATGTGTGTGTGCAGGGACATCATGGTCAGGCATGTGAGTACAGTGATGTGTGAACCACATGGTTGGTGCATGTGTTCTATTGCAACATGGGGGGCTCTGTGCGGAATGGACACATGGAAGCATGGCAGTCTCTGTTCCTGGACATGGGTGGGGGTGAGGTATGGGTGCTGGTCCCATGTACACGTATGGTGTCCATGTGTGTGTGTCTGACCTGCGTGTCTGTGACTTGTAACTGCCATGGATGCATGACACATGTCTGTGACAATGTTCAGATTCACTGATGCAGCCTAGTCATCCTTCTATCCACTGCGTCTGTGGTGTACGAGGCCAGATGGATGGAACTACGGTGAGGTGTGTGCATGTGATGGCAAGACCCATGATGCATGTGAGTTTAAAACCAACATTGCATGAATCATGAGTCCCTTGGTCATGTATGCCAATGTCCATGGCATGCGCCGTGCCTGTTACTGTATGTGTTTTGCCTGCACTGACCCATGTGTTGTGGAGGGACATGATGGAAGTGATGTATGACAGTGCCACTCATCTGCTGTTGCTTCCTGTCTAGGGGACCATTGTACAGTACCCTGATGCTTGTGTTCTATGTCTCCCTCTACACAGTGGCAAGTGAAGAAGAGGGCGGAGAAGGCGCTGTGGAGCAGAGCGGCGGGGATGCCGCCACGGCTGCAGCGGAAGGGGTGGGTGAGCCCCCACAGGGGCTTGCACCGGCGGAAGACGGCGTGGAGACATCCAGGTTGGTGGTTTCCACAGAGGAGGAGGAGGCCGCTACTGAGCCACACATGGGGCCTGGTGGGGGCATCCCCGCTGGTGCAAGTGGTGCAGTCCAGGGCCAGGGGCAGGAGGCAGCACAGGTCGCCGTGGAGGTGCCTGTGCATGTCACTGTCCCTGACACTGTGACTGCACCACCATGCACCAGCAGGGATGCCCCATCCCAGGCCCGTCCGCAGGTAGGGGAGATGTCCATGTCTTCTGACATTCCTCTACCTGCGGACGAGGGGACCCCTGGCCGTGTGGAGAGGGTCCTGATTGGTGTCGCGTTGCGCACGGCTGGCATTCGTGATGAGGTGCATGCTTCCCGGGAGGAGCATGCACATCATCACGAAGAGAACCATTTGGGAGCCGCCATGGTCGGGGGTTTCCTACATGTGTGTGGCCTTCTGGCGACCCTCTCCTCCTCTGTGGAGGCTATGCGCCAGTCGTGCTCCATGCCGTCTTCCGGCCCAGATGCCACCAGGGCCCCCTGTGGACCTGCCCCGACCAACGCAGCCAGCTCGGTGGGGACCCCATCCCTGCCACAGTCGGGAGTCGAAGGTCCAGCAGGGGTGGACACACCAGCAACTGTCCCCCTGCAGATGGAGGATGTGCCGGCATCATCTGGCAGGGCACGTGCACGACGGCATCGGTGGATTCCATCAGCCTGGATGCCGTCGTGCTGGTAGAGGCAGTGGCGTCGGAGGCAGCAGCAGGCTCGACGTGGGAGGCATCATGGCTCGGGGCCATCAAGATCAGAGGGGCAGGCATCGGCCGGAGGGCAGGAGAACCCTGGGATGGCAGTGTCTTCCGTGTGGGAGCAGTTGGTCCAGCGGATAGGTGAGGAGCGGCAGCGGGCGGAAGAGGAGCAGCTCACCATGGTCAGGGCGGAGTTCTCCATGCGTCGGGCGTTGAGGCGGGCTGAGTGCCTCGAGGAAGCTCGCAGGGAGTTTGAGGTGGACACGGGGTTGTCCCTGTGAGACCTCGGGGCCAGGACAGAGTCCCGCCTCTGGGACATCGACATGGAGTTCGATGATGCCCTGGCCGGCAACATCACAGAGTGAGCCGCAGGACTTGCCCGCTGCCATTGTATATAGTTCTTTAGTTAGTGTTAGGTTTCCTTTATTTTTAAAGTTTTTTTTGGACCGCTCGGACAATGGCCACTTTTCTGTATATATATTTTTTATTAGTTAGTAGTAGTAGGTTTCATTTATGGTGTTGGGCTCATGGACCCTGGGTTATTCTTGTACATAGTTTGATGTTTGGAAAACATTTGTTGGATTTATATTTGTGTTCACCATGAGGCAATGGTTTTTCCTTATTTTTTCCCCCCATTATTTTGCTTTGGACTACATTAGTTTTTGGATTCCTTTGTTTTTTGATTTTTTCTATTAGTTCTCAGACATGGACCATTTGTTTTGTCATCCCCATTGTTGTGTGTTTTATTTCTTTACTTCATTTTCATCTTTAATACATATATTTATTACTTACATTTGTGGTATTTTCTCATTGGTTTCATGCATGTCATGATATGGGTTTTGACATTCACTTGCACCCATTGTGTATGTGTGTGTGACGGACATGTGTTCATTTACATACTTGCCATTGGGGTTGTATCATGTAATTGCATCTACTATGTGGGTGGATGCAATCCTTGGCTGGGTGTTTGTGCTGGGTATGCTGCCCATTACTGCCATGATTGCGTTTCGTCAGGACCTGGGGGCAGGGGGACATGAGTGGGGGCCTGCAGGGGGGTGGGGGTGCAAGGGGACATGAGTGGGGGCCTGCTGGGGGGTGGGGGTGGTGGGAGACATGGTTGGGGGCCTGGTGGCAGGTGCCCCACAGTGCTGGGGGGTGGGGGTGCAGGGGGACATGAGTGGGGGCCTGCTGGGGGGTGGGGGTGCAAGGGGACATGAGGGGGGGCCTGCTGGGGGGTGTGGGTGCACGGGGACATGAGTGGGGGCCTGCTGGGGGGTGGGGGTGGTGGGAGACATGGTTGGGGGCCTGGTGGAGGCTGCCCCTGGTGACTGGAGGGGTGGGGGTGGTGTGAGACATGGGTGGGGGCCTTGTGGAGGCTGCCCCTGGTGACTGGGTGGTGGGGGTGGTGGGAGACATGGGTGGGGGCCTTGTGGAGGCTGCCCCTGGTGACTGGAGGGGTGGGGGTGGTGGGAGATATGGGTGGGGGCCTGGTGGAGGCCGCCCCTGGTGACTGGAGGGGTGGGGTTGGTGGGAGACATGGGTGGGGGCCTGGTGGAGGCTGCCCCTGGTGACTGGAGGGGTGGGGGCGGTGTGAGACATGGGTGGGGGCCTTGTGGATGCTGCCCCTGGTGACTGGGTGGTGGGGGTGGTGGGAGACATGGGTGGGGGCCTTGTGGAGGCTGCCCCTGGTGACTGGAGGGGTGGGGGTGGTGGGAGACATGGGTGGGGGCCTGGTGGAGGCTGCCCCTGGTGAATGGAAGGGTGGGGGTGGTGGGAGACATGGGTGGGGGCCTGGTGGAGGCTGCCCCTGGTGACTGGAGGGGTGGGGGTGGTGGGAGACATGGGTGGGGGCCTGGTGGAGGCTGCCCCTGGTGACTGGAGGGGTGGGGGTGGTGTGAGACATGGGTGGGGGCCTTGTGGAGGCTGCCCCTGGTGACTGGGGGGTGGTGTGAGACATGGGTGGGGGCCTTGTGGAGGCTGCCCCTGATGACTGGGGGGTGGGGGTGGTGGGAGACATGGGTGGGGGCCTTGTGGAGACTGCCCCTGGTGACTGGAGGGGTGGGGGTGGTGGGAGACATGGTTGGGGGCCTGGTGGAGGCTGCCCCTGGTGACTGGGTGGTGGGGGTGGTGGGAGACATGGGTGGGGGCCTTGTGGAGGCTGCCCCTGGTGACTGGAGGGGTGGGGGTGGTGGGAGTCATGGTTGGGGGCATGCTAGCAGGTGCCCCACAGTGCTGGGGGGTGGGGGTGCAGGGGGACATGAGTGGGGGCCTGCTGGGGGGTGGGGGTGCAAGGGGACATGGTTGGGGGCCTGCTGGCAGGTGCCCCACAGTGCTGGGGGGTGGGGGTGCAAGGGGACATGAGTGGGACATGGTTGGGGGCCTGCTGGCAGGTGCCCCACAGTGCTGGGGGGTGGGGGTGCAAGGGGACATGAGTGGGGGCCTGCTGGGGGGTGGGGGTGCAAGGGGAAATGAGTGGGACATGGTTGGGGGCCTGCTGGCAGGTGCCCCACAGTGCTGGGGGGTGGGGGTGCAAGGGGACATGAGTGGGACATGGTTGGGGGCCTGCTGGCAGGTGCCCCACAGTGCTGGGGGGTGGGGGTGCAGGGGGACATGAGTGGGGGCCTGCTGGGGGGTGGGGGTGCAAGGGGACATGGTTGGGGGCCTGCTGGCAGGTGCCCCACAGTGCTGGGGGGTGGGGGTGCAAGGGGACATGAGTGGGACATGGTTGGGGGCCTGCTGGCAGGTGCCCCACAGTGCTGGGGGGTGGGGGTGCAAGGGGACATGAGTGGGGGCCTGCTGGGGGGTGGGGGTGCAAGGGGACATGAGTGGGACATGGTTGGGGGCCTGCTGACAGGTGCCCCACAGTGCTGGGGGGTGGGGGTGCAAGGGGACATGGTTGGGGGCCTGCTGGCAGGTGCCCCACAGTGCTGGGGGGCGGGGGTGCAGGGGGACATGAGTGGGGGCCTGCTGGGGGGTGGGGGTGCAAGGGGACATGAGTGGGACATGGTTGGGGGCCTGCTGGCAGGTGCCCCACAGTGCTGGGGGGTGGGGGTGCAGAGGGACATGAGTGGGGGCCTGCTGGGGGGTGGGGGTGCAAAGGGACATGGTTGGGGGCCTGCTGGCAGGTGCCCCACAGTGCTGGGGGGTGGGGGTGCAGAGGGACATGAGTGGGGGCCTGCTGGGGGGTGGGGGTGCAAGGGGACATGGTTGGGGGCCTGCTGGCAGGTGCCCCACAGTGCTGGGGGGTGGGGGTGCAAGGGGACATGAGTGGGGGCCTGCTGGGGGGTGGGGGTGCAAGGGGACATGAGTGGGGGCCTGCTGGGGGGTGGGGGGGTGGGAGACATGGGTGGGGGCCTTGTGGAGGCTGCCCCTGGTGACTGGGGGGTGGGGGTGGTGGGAGACATGGGTGGGGGCCTTGTGGAGGCTGCCCCTGGTGACTGGAGGGGTGGGGGTGGTGGGAGACATGGGTGGGGGCCTGGTGGAGGCTGCCCCTGGTGACTGGGGGTGGGGGTGCAAGGGGACATGAGTGGGGGCCTGCTGGGGGGTGGGGGTGGTGGGAGACATGGGTGGGGGCCTTGTGGAGGCTGCCCCTGGTGACTGGAGGGGTGGGGGTGGTGGGAGACATGGGTGGGGGCCTGGTGGAGGCTGCCCCTGGTGACTGGAGGGGTGGGGGTGGTGGGAGACATGGGTGGGGGCCTTGTGGAGGCTGCCCCTGGTGACTGGGGGGTGGGGGTGGTGGGAGACATTTGTGGGGGCCTTGTGGAGGCTGCCCCTGGTGACTGGAGGGGTGGGGGTGGTGGGAGACATGGGTGGGGGCCTGGTGGAGGCTGCCCCTGGTGACTGGGGGTGGGGGTGCAAGGGGACATGAGTGGGGGCCTGCTGGGGGGTGGGGGTGGTGGGAGACATGGTTGGGGGCCTGGTGGAGGCTGCCCCTGGTGACTGGAGGGATGGGGGTGGTGGGAGACATGGTTGGGGGCCTGGTGGAGGCTGCCCCTGGTGACTGGGTGGTGGGGGTGGTGGGAGACATGGGTGGGGGCCTTGTGGAGGCTGCCCCTGGTGACTGGAGGGGTGGGGGTGGTGGGAGACATGGTTGGGGGCCTGGTGGAGGCTGCCCCTGGTGACTGGGTGGTGGGGGTGGTGGGAGACATGGGTGGGGGCCTTGTGGAGGCTGCCCCTGGTGACTGGAGGGGTGGGGGTGGTGGGAGACATGGGTGGGGGCCTGGTGGAGGCTGCCCCTGGTGACTGGAGGGGTGGGGGTGGTGTGAGACATGGGTGGGGGCCTTGTGGAGGCTGCCCCTGGTGACTGGGGGGTGGGGGTGGTGGGAGACATGGGTGGGGGCCTTGTGGAGGCTGCCCCTGGTGACTGGAGGGGTGGGGGTGGTGGGAGATATGGTTGGGGGCATGCTGGCAGGTGCCCCACAGTGCTGGGGGGTGGGGGTGCAGGGGGACATGAGTGGGGGCCTGCTGGGGGTGGGGGTGCAAGGGGACATGGTTGGGGTCCTGCTGGCAGGTGCCCCACAGTGCTGGGGGGTGGGGGTGCAAGGGGACATGAGTGGGACATGGTTGGGGGCCTGCTGGCAGGTGCCCCACAGTGCTGGGGGTGGGGGTGCAAGGGGACATGAGTGGGGGCCTGCTGGGGGGTGGGGGTGCAAGGGGACATGAGTGGGACATGGTTGGGGGCCTGCTGGCAGGTGCCCCACAGTGCTGGGGGGTGGGGGTGCAGGGGGACATGAGTGGGGGCCTGCTGGGGGGTGGGTGTGCAAGGGGACATGGTTTGGGGCCTGCTGGCAGGTGCCCCACAGTGCTGGGGGGTGGGGGTGCAAGGGGACATGAGTGGTGGCCTGCTGGGGGGTGGGGGTGCAAGGGGACATGAGTGGGACATGGTTGGGGGCCTGCTGGCAGGTGCCCCACAGTGCTGGGGGGTGGGGGTGCAAGGGGACATGAGTGGGACATGGTTGGGGGCCTGCTGGCAGGTGCCCCACAGTGCTGGGGGGTGGGGGTGCAGGGGGACATGAGTGGGGGCCTGCTGGGGGGTGGGGGTGCAAGGGGACATGGTTGGGGGCCTGCTGGCAGGTGCCCCACAGTGCTGGGGGGTGGGGGTGCAGGGGGACATGAGTGGGGGCCTTGTGGAGGCTGCCCCTGGTGACTGGAGGGGTGGGGTTGGTGGGAGACATGGGTGGGGGCCTGGTGGAGGCTGCCCCTGGTGACTGGGGGGTGGGGGTGCAAGGGGACATGAGTGGGACATGGTTGGGGGCCTGCTGGCAGGTGCCCCACGGTGCTGGGGGGTGGGGGTGCAAGGGGACATGTGGCTTGGCTGGGGGGCATGCCCATGGTGGATGGGCTGCCTGCGGGACATGACCAGGGGTGCAGGGTAGTCCCCTGTGGTGTGGGCTGCCTGCAGAGGTCGTGGAGGGGGTAGAGGGGAGACCTGGGAGGACCCACACTGGCAATTCACCTCTTCAACTTCCCGCACACCCACGTAATACACTGCCCCACCCGCACAGGCCCAATCGCGTGTAGGATTTCTCGCGCACCCCTGTAATACACGTACCCAGGCCAATCGCGTGTAGATTTTCTCGCGCACCCCTGAAATCCACGTACCCAGGCCAATCGCGTGTAGCATTTCTCGCGCACCCCTGAAATCCACGTACCCAGGCCAATCGCGTGTAGATTTTCTCGCGCATCCCTGTAATACACGTACCCAGGCCAATCGCGTGTAGATTTTCTCGCGCACCCCTGAAATCCACGTACCCAGGCCAATCGCGTGTAGATTTTCTCGCGCACCCCTGAAATCCACGTACCCAGGCCAATCGCGTGTAGATTTTCTCGCGCACCCCTGTAATACACGTACCCAGGCCAATCGCGTGTAGAATTTCTCGCGCACCCCTGAAATCCACGTACCCCGCTCAATCGCGTATTTAACTTCCCGCGCGCCACTTTTTTGATGCGCTGGGACTCTACCGCCTGCCTTCGTGTGGCGGCCGTGTTTCAGCTTGTGCGTGTCTTTGGCTGTGCGTGGCTTTGCCCTATTCGATTCCATGAATACGTGTGGTTCGAGTGCGTGTGGGCGTTCCGTCTGCTTCTCTGCAGTACATCCCCAGTTACGCCCTTATTTTAGCGTGTTGTTCCCCATTCCGCGCGTTACGCCCCATGTCCCGCCCACTTTCTGGTGTGTGCGCTGAGGTTGTGCGCTTTCACTGTGCGCGTCGCGCACGCCTTTCGCGATGTTGCAGTGATGTGTGCGCCATGCACGGGTTTGGCGCACATCCCGAGGAAGACACGCGCAGGGACTTCCATGAATCGCACGCGTGCGCGTGCGCCTCTTTTTTTCCGCTTGCGCCTGCTTGCGCCTGCTTGCGCCGGCTTGCGCGTAGATTTTCGGCGCACGTTTGTTCCATGAATCGGCCCCATAGTGTTTTTGGAATAAGACGACAATTGGACTACTGTGCTGGAATGGTGAAATTCACTATAAACTCACAGGAAGATCCACAAGAATTTCTAATGTACTTACTACAAGTACTGGAAAACAAAAACATACCTATAAATGAAATCTTTCAGATTTCATACATGTGGAAACAAACATGCACTCTCTGCAACAATATGACACAAGAAAAAATCCCCAATGAACGCTTCATATATATATCAATACCAAATTGTGAATCCATTCCATTTCAGCAACTTGTACAAAATGCAAACCATGGTAGATTATGCTCTACCTACAATTCAGATAATCGCTCCACGTTAGTAATACAAACACATAGTAAATACGTAATACTAATGCTTCTACGTTACAATGCAGATGGTACCAAAAACAACTGCAAGCTGACTGGATTCACACATGGTCAAATATCACTTGGTAAGAAAACCTTCACAACAATAGGTATAATCTACCACGCAGGAGCCACAACCAATTCAGGGCACTACATTGCATATATAAAAAAGAAATGTGGATGGTTTGAATGTAATCATAGTACCATTACTCTAAAGCAGAGATTACCAGCAAATCTTACAAACGCTTATTTGATGTTCTTAAAACCAAAATTTGATAAATAAACTGTATTTAAACCTTTAAGTAAATTTGTGTTAAAAAAATATAAACTGTTAGAATACTCCAAAAGCTATCTAACTGCTCAAAGATTCTACAACAACTAATCAGATAAATGAATACTACTAAATTAGACCAAAAAATACACAGTTAGAATACGCCAATTGGTATCTAACTGTCCCAAAATTATAAATTTGTGTTAAAATAATATAAACTGTTAGAATACTCCAAAAGCTATCTAACAGCTCAAAGATTCTACAACAACTAATCAGATAAATGAATACCACTAAATTAGGCCAAAAAATACACAGTTAGAATACGCCAATTGGTATCTAACTGTCCCAAAATTTAATAATATCCAAATAGATAAATCAAAACCACTAAAATATATTAAAAATAGACAGTTAGAATACTCCAATTGGTATCTAACTGCTCCAAAATTTTATAATATCAAAACAAATGAAGAATCTGTTACTGCTCCAAAAAAAATACAACAAAGCAAAGTATAAAGCATTAGCCAGAAACAACAAGTGAACACTGAAAACAAACAAACAAATAAACTGTAGCATAACAGAAAAAGGTTTTTTTTTAATCCAACATGGATTTTTTTTTCTCCCACAGACCCAATGATTTTAGCAACAAATACAGAAACAGAGCTAATTGCACAGTACTCTGATTTGTACTCTACTAAATATGAGGGTCGAAAAAAAATAAAAGTATATTGCTTATACAATGTAATAAGTCATTACAAAATATTAATACTAACATGCTATTTTCTTTTATCACAGAAATGAAGAAGAAAAACATGGACCCCCATTACTAGACCAAACAGTAAGTATACAATAATAAGGACAACCATAGCAGCATATCACATTGTCATGATGCCCGCTCCCGGGCAGCCGGTTCAAGCCCGGCGTCCCCGAAAGCGAACATCCAGTCCCCAAGGAAGGACCCAGCAACCCCATATAGGGGCCCTTTGGACAGTGTCCTGGTGCCTATGGTGCCAGGCTCAAAAAAGACATCAGTCCTGGCGCCATAGGCGCCAGGCTCATTATGGGAATGCTTGGGTGCACTTACCTGATGCAGACCATGCTTCAGGATCCCGGCCTTCTTGAGGCCTGAAAGGAACTACTTTACCTGTGGGACTAATTTACCATCCGGGCGTGGTCGGGGAAGGATGCATACCTAATTGGAGGAAGGATACATACCTGGAACTTCTTCCAAGGCTATTTAAACCCCACCCGAACAGCCACACGTGCTTCGCGTTGTTCTGCATCTAGCAGCTGGACGCTCACTGTGTCTGCTCCTGCATCCTGACTTCTGCCACGCCTGCCAGCATCCTGGATCACCTGCAAAGGAAGAGAAGAAGAGAACAGAAGAAGGAAAAGTCCTTACCTGCTAAATCCGCATCCCGGAGACATCTCGCCGACAATCCTGAAAAGGAAGACTTTAATTTAAAAGCTCATCGCGTCGATCGCTGCAGCGCTGCATTCCACTCACCTTTACAGGGCGCCTCCATGTTCAGCAGCGATCATCCGGATTCGCAGTCACGCCCCAGCGCCTAGGGAGAAAAAGACCAGAACAAAAGGTGAGAGAGAGAAGGGAATGAGGAAAGCTAAATCTCCATGTTAAGACTTACCTGTTGATTCATTCCCTCTTCATTTCGGGTCCGCGCCGCATCCTGGCATTTCCGGACCCCGGCCCCTAAGGGGAAAAAAAGACATCAGCGTTAATGAGCGAATGAAAAGACATTACCAAAAAACACTCATTAAAGACTTACCTGATTTCTACAAGGATTTCACCTCTCATCTCGGGTCGGTGCCTGTTCCCCGGCATTCCGTACCCCGGCCCCTATGGGGAAAAAGACACTAGCATTAGTACATAAATGCATGGACACAAGGGGAACCTCTTATCAAAAAAACTTACCTGGAAGCCAAGCAAGTTTGGTTCTCACCAATCCGAAAATCCAGTGAAGTAACTGGATACCAACGCGCCCCTGCATCAGAAGCAGGATGGAGAGCTCATCCTTCCAGACCCTAAGTTGAGACGCTACGAGAAATCACAGAAGGGTTTCAAGGAGGGTGAGAGGGGAAAGTGGGAGGCTGATTGCATTACCCCGCAGACAGTTAATCCCGTATTTTCGCCTACAGAAGGATACTTCTACGAGCCAGACAAGCCAGATTTGGGGGCCCAGTCCAGTCCGTCTTCCGAACCCTGCGCATCACCTTAGAAGAGGTCACAGCAGCGCAAACCAGGCCAGCGCCTCTGTGGGAGTCAGGTGAGCGTAACAGAACGCGAAGCCTTCCTACAAATTCCCACCCAGGCGCTATGGAAAGTTCTGAGACTGATCAGTTGGCCCAATTACTGGGGGAATTACGGGCCAAAGTACATGCCGCTCGTCAAGAGACTAATGCCCTCAGGAGGGAATTAATAATATCAAAGGAAAGAACTGATGACCTGGCCAGACAGCTTTTGCAAGGTCAAGCTGGGCAAACTCCTCTACCCGGTTCCGGAGGGGACCCCGCTCCTGTGGTTTCCAGTAACCCTGTGCAGATTAATCTACCTGGAAACATGCCTCTGGCCCCACCCGAACGCTTTGCTGGGCACCCCAAACGATTCGCCGTATTCATGAATCAGTGTCGTTTGCACTTCCTATGCAGACCTGGGGCCTTCCCTAATGATCAGACCAAGGTTGCCTTTGTATTGTCATATCTCAGCGGCTGCGCTGCTGATTGGTCAGTTTCATTGGTTACTCAAGATGACCCGATTCTCTGTGATTTTCAAAGGTTTCAAGCAAGGCTGGAAAGGTTATTTGCTCAACACTCTCAGGGGCAGGCTCTGGATGACGAACTTCTATCCCTGCGACAGGGCAATCAGGACCTCCTATCCTATATTGCAACCTTTAATAGACTAATTGTGGAAACGGGATGGCCAGAGGATAAAAGAGGCATGCTGTTTTATCGAGGCCTTTGCGGAGAACTTAAAGATGTCTTGGCCCAAGTTGTAAATCCGCCCCAAGAATGCACAGAGTTTATAGAATTAGTGGTCCAATTGGATCACAGACTTCAAAACAGAAAAGCAGATTGGTCCAAGTTTGAGACCCGGGTGTTGGTCAAGACCCATGCTAATCCCAAGGGAGTTGATGTCTCTGAGCCTATGCAAGTTGGAGGGGTTAAAGGACCCTTAACTCAAAAGGAACGTGAAAGGAGGCGGCAGTTAAAATTATGTCTTTATTGTGGGAATTCTGGACACTTTCTACGAGATTGCCCGGCAAAACCGCCCCGAAAGGCGGTAGGAGCCGCTGATAAAAACCATGAAGACTCTGTTTCGGGAAATTACTCCACCCGACAAGTGTAGGGGTCCGCTTGCCGAGATTGAAAACTAACTCTCAGACCTCGCATTTCATTGTGCCAATGGTTCTCGTAGATCCAGAACAGCCTAAGCGGTTGCATGCAATAAAGGCATACATCGATAGTGGGGCTATTGGAACTATGTGGATTGTGAATTGGTCTCTAGGATTAACCTCCCTCTCCGTCCTAAAACCAGCAAAGATGTCATCACCACAGTCGATGGAACTGAAATTGCCTCTGGACCGGTAACACATTCCACTACTGAGGTGACTCTTATTGTTCCCGACGGCCATCGGGATGGTGTTTTGTTTGATGTAATCAATGCTCCACAGTTTCAGGTTATTCTTGGAATCCCTTGGTTAGAGACACATAATCCTCGAATTGATTGGCGAGCTAAGAGAATAACCTTCCCGGATTGTACACAAACCTGCTACCCAGAAAACCTAAAGATTAATCTAGCATCTGTAACCTCTGCCTCCAAGCAACTACCTCTGGAATACCAAGACTTTCAGGACGTCTTCCAAAAGGAACAGGCCAACACGTTACCTCCTCACAGATCGTACGATTGCCAAATCGATCTGGTGCCCGGTGCACAACCCCCTTGTAGCAGGATTTATGCCCTTACCAAACCTGAGAATCTGCATTTGAGACAATATTTGGATCAATACTTAGCTATTGCTTTTATTTGCCCGTCAAAGTCCCCGGCATCCTCGGCTTTGTTCTTCGTGCCCAAAAAAGAAGGAGACCTTAAAAATTGTATCGATTACCGCGCATTGAACCAGATAACGGTTAAAAACCGTTATCCTCTGCCTCTGATCCCTGAACTCCTTGACCAGGTGAAGGACGCTTACATATACACCAAGTTAGATCTCTGGGGGGCTTATCATCTGGTACGAGTTAAAGAAGGCGACAAATGGAAAACTGCCTTCCGTACTAAATACGGATTATTCGAGTACCAGGTGATGCCTTTCGGATTGTGTAACGCGCCGGCTGCCTTCCAATACTTCATGAATGATGTCCTTCGGGAACTCATCGATGTTTGTGTTGTCGTATATATCGATGACATTCTGGTGTACTCCTCTTCGGAATCTGATCACAGAAAACACATCAGGGCAGTACTTGAAAAACTGCGCCAACACAAACTATTTGCTAAATTGGAGAAATGTGTTTTCCATACCACAGAAGTCGAGTTTCTAGGTTTCATCCTGACACCCAAAGGAGTCCGAATGGACTCAAAAAAAGTGGATGCCATCCTCAAATGGCCATCACCTAGCTCTGTAAAAGGGGTTCAAAGCATGCTTGGCTTTGCCAATTTCTATCGCAGGTTTATCCCGGAATTTTCACGCGTGGTACAACCCATTACTGCACTCTTGAGGAAAAATAAACGTTTTGAATGGTCTGAAGAAGCCGAGCAGGCCTTTCAGGATTTAAAAGCTAAGTTTACCTCCGCTCCTATATTGAAACACCCGCGTCCAGATGTCCCTTAAGTTGTCGAGACTGATGCATCCAGCCTAGCCATGGGAGCTGTCCTGTCCCAAAGAGATCCCGAAACCAACCAACTGCATCCCGTAGCATTTTGGTCCAGAAAATTCTCGGCACCCGAGGTTAATTATGCAATCACGGACAAAGAACTGTTAGCCATTAAGTCTGCTTTTAAAGCCTGGCGGCATTATCTGCTTGGCGCTCGACATACCATCACAGTGATCACTGATCACCGGAATTTACAGTATTTGAAAACCGACAAGGCTCAGTCATCACGGCAGCTCCGATGGGCTTTGTTTTTCGCTGAATTTGATTTCGTGATTACCTATCGACCTGGCTGCAAGAATGGCAAAGCAGATGCCTTATCCCGAATTGGAATGGGAGAATCTGATACAAACTCAGAACCAGTACCAATAATTCCCGAACAGAGGATTCTAGGCATGACTTCGTTACAGACGCTTGAAGACATTCAAGCCAGAGTGAAACAACTCCTGGACCCTACAACCTTACAGAAATGGATACAAAAGGGATCAGACTTTACCATAGATCATGGTTTACCTTATTTCCAAGGACGCTTATTCCTGCCACATAAGGAATTACACAAACTAGTTATTTCCGGTTATCATGATACATTAATAGAGGGACACCCCGGTATTGCCAAGACAGAGGAAAAGGTGAAACGACAATTTTGGTGGCCCTCTTGGTGAAAAGATGTTAAATCTTTTGTGATGTCCTGTGGTGTTTGCGCCCAAAATAAAAGTCAAAAGAAAAGACCAGCCGGTCTCCTTCAACCTCTAGACATACCACCAGCACCCTGGCACACCCTGTCAATGGATTTTATTACGGACCTGCCTCCTTGTTCGGGGTACAATACTATTCTGTTAATTGTGGATTTGTTTTCCAAAATGGCCCACTTTATTCCTTTGAAAGGTTTACCTTCAGCTTCTGTCCTAGCCAAAGAATTCCTCGAAAATATTGTTCGGCTACATGGATTCCCATCTATACTAATCTCTGACCGGGGAAGCCAATTCATTTCCCACTTCTGGCGCAAATGTTGTCAAACGGCGCAGATCGACGTAAGATTATCGACCAGTCACCACCCTCAGACCGATGGTCAGACCGAGAGGACAAATCAGACCCTTGAACAGTACTTACGGTGTATGTTACAGCAATCTGAAAGCAACTGGAAAGACATTCTTTGCATAGCCGAATACGCATATAATAATTCGGTACACTCTGGAACTGGCCACAGTCCTTTTTATACTTTGTTTGGGCATCACCCTTGAACCTCAAACCTTGAATCACCTCAGAACCTCGGAATGCCTGCAGTAGAACATCTGCATTCTACAATTACCCAAGCCTTCAAAGAGGCAACTACGCATTTACAACAAGCCAAGAGAAAATACAAGGAGAATGCTGATCTACATCGGAGTGAAGCACCTCAGTATCAGATTGGGGATCAAGTGTGGTTAGCTACCAGACATTTACCACTCAAAGGGCCTCAAACTTTTAACCCAAAATAACTGGGACCTTATTCTATTATGGCAATAATTAACCCAGTGGCTGTTAAACTTGATTTACCAGCTAGTTTGCGAATTCACCCTGTTTTTCATGTGTCACTTCTGAAACCAGTGGTACCCGGAACCCGACTACTCAAACTTCCAGAACCTATTCTAATAGATGGGGAGCCCAAATTCGAAGTGAAGAACATTTTAGACTCAAAAATGTTTAGGTCAAAACTGTTCTACCTAATTGATTGGAAGGGGTACGGACCTCACGAGAGGTCGTGGGAACCCAGCGACCATCTGCATGCACCTCAATTAGTCAGGAAATTCCACCGACTCTTCCCAGACAAACCAAAACCCCTGGAGGGAACAACCTTGGGAGGGGCCTTGGGGGGGAGTGCTGTCATGATGTCCGCTCCCGGGGAGCCGGTTCAAGCCCGGCGTCCCCGAAAGCGAACATCCAGTCTCCAAGGAAGGACCCAGCAACCCCATATAGGGGCCATTTGGACAGTGTCCTGGCGCCTATGGCACCAGGCTCATAAAAGACATCAGTCCTGGCGCCATAGGCGCCAGGCTCATTATGGGAATGCTTGGGTGCACTTACCTGATGCAGACCATGCTGCAGGATCCCGGCCTCCTTGAGGCCTGAAAGGAACTACTTTACCTGTGGGACTAATTTACCATCCGGGCGTGGTCTGGGAAGGATACATACCTAATTGGAGGAAGGATACATACCTGGCACTTCTTCCAAGGCTATTTAAACCCCACCCGAACAGCCACACGTGCTTCGCGTTGTTCTGCATCTAGCAGCTGGACGCTCACCGTGTCTGCTCCTGCATCCTGACTTCTGCCACGCCTGCCAGCATCCTGGATCACCTGCAAAGGAAGAGAAGGAGAGAACAGAAGAAGGAAAAGTCCTTACCTGCTAAATCCGCATCCCGGAGACATCTCGCCGACAATCCTGAAAAGGAAGACTTTAATTTAAAAGCTCATCGCGTCGATCGCTGCAGCGCTGCATTCCACTCACCTTTACAGGGCGCCTCCATGTTCAGCAGCGATCATCCGGATTTGCAGTCACGCCCCAGCGCCTAGGGAGAAAAAGACCAGAACAAAAGGTGAGAGAGAGAAGGGAATAAGGAAAGCTAAATCTCCATGTTAAGACTTACCTGTTGATTCATTCCCTCTTCATTTCGGGTCCGCGCCGCATCCTGGCATTTCCGGACCCCGGCCCCTAAGGGGAAAAAAAGACATCAGCGTTAATGAGCGAATGAAAAGACATTACCAAAAAACGCTCATTAAAGACTTACCTGAATTCTACAAGGATTTCACCTCTCATCTCGGGTCGGTGCCTGTTCCCCGGCATTCCGTACCCCGGCCCCTATGGGGAAAAAGACACTAGCATTAGTACATTAATGCATGGACACAAGGGGAACCCCTTATCAAAAAAACTTACCTGGAAGCCAAGCAAGTTTGGTTCACACCAATCTGAAAATCCAGTGAAGTAACTGGATACCAACGCGCCCCTGCATCAGAAGCAGGATGGAGAGCTCGTCCTTCCAGACCCTAAGGTGAGACGCTATGAGAAATCACAGAAGGGTTTCAAGGAGGGTGAGAGGGGAAAGTGGGAGGCTTATTGCATTACCCCGCAGACAGTTAATCCCCTATTTTCGCCCACAGAAGGATACTTCTGCGAGCCAGACAAGCCAGATTTGGGGTCCCGGTCCAGTCCGTCTTCCGAACCCTGCGCATCACCTTAGAAGAGGTCACAGCAGCGCGAACCAGGCCAGCGCCTACGTGGGAGTCAGGTGAGCATAACACACATCCATAGTATCTAATACCTTTGTTCCTTATACATTTGTTTTTCACCCAATGTTATAAGCAAATATGAATGTGATATGCTGCGGTGGTTGTTTCCAGGGCATAGAGTCTTGGGTGCATGGCCAAAAGGCCATGCACCTAAGACTCTATGCCCTGGCAACAACCACTGCAGCATATCACATCCATAGAGTCAAACATTTCAACTATGATCTATGGGAAACTTTTAATGTCCGTGAACAATGTGAGTGTTCTTAGAACACTTTGAACTTGCCGGCGAACAATACGGACACCGTTTTCAGGACACCCCCTACGAACATTCCAGGACACCGGGCGTGTTCTTAGAAGCGTCTTCAGAACACCACCATCTTGTTTATTTGCGAACATTTCAGGACACCGCGAGTGTTCTTAGGACACATTCAACTTGACAGAGAACAATACGGACAGCGTCCTCAGGACACCCCCTACGAACATTCCAGGACACCGGGAGTGTTCTTAGAAGCTTCTTCAGAACACCTCCATCGTGTTTATTTGCGAACATTTCAGGACACCGCGAGTGTTCTTAGGACACATTCAACTTGACAGAGAACAATACGGACAGCGTCCTCAGGACACCCCCTACGAACACTCCCCGGACACCGTGAGTGTTCTTAGAAGCGTCTTCAGAACACCACCATCTTGTTTATTTGCGAACATTTCAGGACACCACGGGTGTTCTTAGAACACATTCAACTTGACAGAGAACAATACGGACACCGTCCTCAGGACACCCCCTACGAACATTCCAGGACACCGGGAGTGTTCTTAGAAGTGTCTTCAGAACACCACCATCTTGTTTATTTGCGAACATTTCAGGACACCGCGAGTGTTCTTAGGACACATTCAACTTGACAGAGAATAATACGGACAGCGTCCTCAGGACACCCCCTACGAACACTCCCCGGACACCGCGAGTGTTCTTAGATGCGTCTTCAGAACACCCCCATTTTGTTTATTTGCGAACATTTCAGGACACCGCGGGTGTTCTTAGAACACATTCAACTTGATAGAGAACAATACGGACAGCGTCCTCAGGACACCCCCTACGAACATTTCAGGACACCGGGAGTGTTCTCAAAAATGTCTTCAGAACACCCCCATTTTGTTTATTTGCGAACATTTCAGGACACTGCGGGTGTTCTTAGAACACATTCAACTTGACAGAGAACAATACGGACAGCGTCCTCAGGACACCCCCTACGAACACTCCCCGGACACCGCGAGTGTTCTTAGAACAGTTTCACTTTGCTTGCGAACAAAACGGACACATATTGAGTCCTTAGAACACCCCCTAGTCAGTTTATTTAGAATATTTCAGAACACCTGTGATGTCCACAAACAAATCGAACACAAAAAGAACGTCTAACACATAAAAAACACAACTTTCATCCTATCCCATACACTCCCACCCTCCCCAAACACTCCTACACACCAACACACTCTACAAAATACACATTTTGAACAAAGTTTCACCGCGCTGTCCGCGGACGTCCGCGAATCCAAGATGGCGGGCGCTACCGAAAAATCTGACGCGATTCACGCTCCACGCCGTCCAATCAGTGAACACGTTGCATGTCCGCGAACTTCACGCAAGACGATTGACCAATCAGGACACTGTCCGCGGAGCGAACAGGGAAGTGTGTCCACGAACCGAACACAGATATCACTAATTTTTGTTTACCTATTTTTTGGTCATTTAAAAAAAAACTACTGGATGGATTTTCACCAAATTTGCAAAAGCACGCTTTCCGGACCAAGCCGCTGCTCCTGGTCCAAATTTGGTGGAAATCCGTCCAGCGGTTTGGGCTGTAGGCGCAAACAAAATTTTTTTCCCATTCAGTCTATGGGAAAAAAAAAAAGTTTTGGGACCCCCCCTATAACTTTGCCCCCCCGGACGAATCCTCACCAAACTTTGCAAAACAATTCAGAGTGACCCAAATACTGCAAAGTTTGGTGAGGATCCGTCCAGGGAGAGCAAAGTTATAAGCCACCCTAAAAGTGCTCTTCCTATGGAAACAGCAACTTAACCATAACTACATGGCCACTACTGTGGCCATGTAATATATATATATGTGTGTCATTAATCATATCTGTGATGTCATCTTTGATGTCATGGGTGTTATTCTTAGAAGTGCACGGTGGTGGCGCGAGTTATGGTTGCTTAGCTTACCATAACTGGCGAATTTCAGGGGTTTTTCGGTTTTACTTGGAACCATAACATCCCTTTAACAACATTTTTTCACTGAATTTCATAGGTTTTTAGTAGCGCAACTTAACCATAACGTCCCCTTAACAAAGTTTTTTCACTGATTTTGATAGGTTTTTATTAGTGCAACTTAACCATAAAGTCCCCTTAACAACGTTTTTTCATTGAATTTCAATGGTTTTTATTAGTGCAACTTAACCATAATGTCTACGAACGTTTGACTTCATTGCAGATCTTCCGGAGAGTGCCACATGACCATATGCTGGTGCGTGGCATGATGACGTTTCCGAGATCCCGTACGCACTTCACGATAAGATCTGTGCTTCGCGTACAGTTTGGAACACATTTTCTATTGATCTAGCCACTTCCAACTTCAAAATTTCCCTTGCACAGCTCCAACACCTATTCCTACTCATCCATTAACAATCTAGTACACAATACATACTTTTAGCAAAACTGCTATTTATCTTAAAATGGCATCAGCTAAAGCCATCCCTCCTCCCCAAGAGACACCACCACTGCTGTAATCAAAGAGCATGAGAAAGACTCCCCCCTACCTTAGAAATAACACACGCACAACATTTTCCCCTGTCCACCTGCCCCTCCATATTAGTGTTTGGTGCCTCTTCCCTCATTTCCCTCCCCACCTTTCGTTCTTAGCTCTCCTGTACAAAAAATAAAATACATCCAAAAACAACAAATGAAATGTTCCTTTCGGGACCACCTTCCACAGTTAAAAAATAAAACAAAAAAAATCATACAGGGCCGCATTACACGGTAGGCGGTAAACCATGGCGCTATTAGCGCCATGGTTCATGCCGGTAATTTACCTGTACCGCCTTGGAGGAAAGGGGAATTACCGCCCTATTCCAAGGTTGGGAAGGCGGTAATTCCTCCTTCCTCCATTGCCCTTCCCCATTCCCATTTTTGCCCCATAGTGTATAATGGGAATGGGGAAGGCGCTAATTACGGTACCGCAAATTGCGGTACCGTACTTAGCACCCCGGTCCCTTTGCGGGTTCATTTTTTAACACCTGCTAAAAGCAGGCGTGAATGTACCAACCCGCAAAGGGACCTCGTAGTAAGGTGGAAAGGGTTTACCGGTACCGGTAAAATACCGGTACCGGTAAACCCTTACCGCCTACCGTGTAATGAGGCCCATAGACTCCATCTACTTTATATTTCTCCTTAAAGTACATAGACTCAATGAGATTTTCCAACATTTCCATTTGCATTTTGTGTTATACTAATGGCAATATTGGGGCATTCATCCTCCTTTCCAGGGACTGGAATGACGGATACCGGCCCAGCAGCCCAAGTTATCGGCCCAAGCAAAGCGAGGGTGGATAACAAGGTCTCTGGACCATTATCCCCCCATTCCAGCCCCTAAAATGGGAGATGAAGACCATTAGCAGCCTAGGTTCCCAAAGCGGGAACCCGTGGTACTAAAAAAGAGGATTTTTCGTCCTACACCGGGATGCCTGTGGGGTCTCGGTATAGGAAGGAAAATCCTTTTCCAAGATGGCCACAATGTAAAGGGAAGGTGGGGGTTCCATACAGGGCCCCTCTTTCCTTTCCATGGCAGCCTGCAGAAGGCAAAAACAACACCCTATGACCATATTACCACAAGCCCATTTTTTTTCCCTTTCATATCGATCCTAATTTCGAATAACTTTACCACAAAGCCAGTCCCAGGTGGACATGACCACTTTTATCCTATGTTTTGTCCCTTCTGGTCATGGCCACTAGCCATATTGTCCGGATCATGACCTTATATCATGAACTGGACATTCTGGCCACTGCCCATGGCCACAGCCTACCCCTCAGTCACTAAAGTTGTACCGCTATTTTCTTTTTGTCAAATAAGAAAACACTGTCACATTTGCAAAACCATGCATGTAGATCCTTGCCAATGCGCCTTACGCAAGTTTGCTGGAAATCCACCCATGTTTTATTTTTGCAAAAGTGTCAAATGAATGCACATACAATCGTCATATAAGCTACCCCCTCTGCACAAAATCCCACCAAACCTTGTAAACTTATTCGAAATCAGGTCAGAAATATCCCACCCATCGTCATCACCCCTCACCTCCCGAGACATTATTTCATAAGTTTCACAAGTGCAATGCTCAGAAAATATTATTGTCCCGAGGGTTCGGCCATGTATTTTTGTACATACGTTGATCTATCGCAAACATTTCCAATTCAACTTATCTCAATTTTCCACTTTTAAAAATATATGAAATCTGGCAGCAGGGAGCATCCATCTTTTGCTATTCTTATCCATTGCTGCATCTGCCTAAAATAAACTGCCCTGACGTCACTAAATCATATACCCCGCCCCTGAACCTCACATCACCAAACCTGGTGATATTCTACACCTTTCTCAGTGATGTTCCTCATCAGCGTAGCCAAACGCGCCCATAACCACTTACGTGACGTGACGCAGAACTCGAAAATAAACACACATCGACTAACAACACAGCACATCACAATTTAGAATATTAAACCGTACTTTAAAAGAAAACAATAACACTATACAATTTGTAAAGTACGTTTATTGCACAATAAAAGCTCCGAGAACATCTGACTATTGCCATATTCAATCAAATTGCAAATTTGTTTCTTCGCTCGCAATCCAAAATGTTTATCGTGAGGCACACTTTGTTCTTTTTGCATACACAAGGTGTTCTTTTTCGGTAAAAGAACCGCTTGGGTCGAACAGTGAATTCCAGGGCTTCTACATCAACTTGGGGCTAGACCACTGTAAAGGATGTTATGTTACTCCTAATCGCTAGTACAGCGTAAGGACATATGGGCCCTCGACGATCGTCCCAAAAAAGAGTCACTGTGATCCAGCCGTTGACAGCTATGTTCAGTTGCTGATTGAAGAAGCCTTCAGTTGGCATCTGGAATCTATGACAATAGCAGAGAGGCAGAATATATCTGTTTCGAAAACATAACAGAAAATGTGTCTCAATACCCAAACTCTATTGACTTATTAATTCGGCATAGAGTTTAAACTAATGATTAGCACAGACATCAAACAATCTCAACAAAGAGAAAACAATGTGGAAACTGATACACAATTCGATATGGTCATACATGACATTTTAATGAAATATTAGCGTTGAACCTGGTGGTCTACATGCACCTCGATGCTGCACTCCCCATAACCAGGTAAAAAAGACAACTACACACAAAGATAGTACTTGCGTTTCATTGCAATAAGCAACACAGAACAGATGAATAGAATGTAACCCAAAAATAATCTTCAGATAATAATAAATTAAGGCTTGTTCTGGTATACAATCGTCAAAAATCAAACTTACATTATATTTACCATTTCCATTCTCTTGGCGTAAATCAGACCGTAACGCTCTCTGCGTTTGCACCAAAGATTCTTCATAAACTGAATTGACATGTTCCTTACATACTTTTGGAATGCATATCCTTATCTAATGTTCATTATTATAAACCTCCTCTCGTTGCATTCCTTATGGAATGGTCCCTTTCTCCCAAGGTCAAAAAAAAATTGAACCTTATACTGTGTGTCCCATGCGTGGGCTTCCTTAGCTCGCAACCAAAAATTCAAAGCTGGTGACCTTCACTCAGATCCAAAATACATTCTCACTTGGCAACAACTTGGCTCACCACATCCATGAAAACTCTTATTCTCATACACATGCAGGGCCGCTCTTTGCATCACACACTGCAGGTGGCTGCCTCATATGCCAGACTCTAGGGGGTGCCAGTCTGACTCCATTATTATTTTAAGTACATTTTAACACAGACACATTAGTCCTTTATTTGCTGGCATCCGGAATGTAGTATTACTCTGTAACACCACAAGATTAAGTTGGAGTTGCAGACTACAGAAGCAACTATCTATATTTACAAGTCCACAATTCCATGATTATAAATCTCCATCCCTTGAAAGCCAAAATGCAATCTATTTTGCCTGTACTTTAGGCACATTATATTGTGGACACTTCCAAATGTACCGTGTGACTTTCGTGACAAAAAAAAAACACCTGTTTTTTTCTTCTTGCATCCATATCTCATCCCATCCTCATCAACCCTCACCTTAACAAGTGCAATGTTGTGTTTTTTAATATGTTTTTGCCACAATGTCCGCGGACACCAAAACACGGATTCAAGATGGCGGGCGCATCGGAACAATCTGACGCACTTCACGTTCTTCACCATCAAATCGGCAAACGCGTCACATGTCCGTGGACATGACGCAAGCCGATTGGCCAATCGGTGTCCTGTCCACGGAGCGAACAGGGAAGTGTGTCCGCGGAGCGGACATAGATATCTTTCATTTTTTTAGACCTACTTTTTGGTCGTTTTAAAAAAAACTACAGGGCGGATTTTCACCATATTTACAAAAGCACGCTTTCGGGACCAAGCCGTTGCTCCTGCCGGAAATTTGGTGAAAATCCGTCCAGCAGTTTGGGCTGTAGACGTGCGCAAAGTTTTTTCCCCATTCACTCTATTGGAAAAAAATACATTTGGGACCCCCCCTATAACTTTGCTCCCCCTGGACCAAACCTCACCGAATTTGCAAAAGAATTCAGAGTGGCCCATATACTTTTTTCTGCAAAGTTTGGTGAGGATTCGTCCAGGGGGAGCAAAGTTATATCTCGCCGAATAAGTGCTCTTCCTATGGGAATAGCAACTTAACCATAACTACACAGCCACTAACGTGTAACGTGAACAAGCGGTTTGTTGCCGCGAAACGCGTCGTTGTTTTCGTGTCTTTTTCTCTCTCTGGACATTATTATTATTAAAGCTATTTTGTGCCTGCAAACATCCTGACTTCCTGACTCTGGGTTTGGAAAGGACTCTTCAAATCCAAACCTCTTCCCGGAGTGCCATCCACTTTTCCTGCACCTTGGTACGGGGATTTTTTTCTGATATATATATATATATATATATATATATATATATATATATATATATATATATATATATATATATATATATATATATATATATATATATTACATGGCCACGGTAGTGGCCATGTAGTTATGGTTAAGTTGGTGTTTCCATAGGAAGAGCACGTTTTGGGTGGCTTATAACTTCGCTCTCTCTCGACGAATCCTCACCGAACTTTGCAAAACAAGTATTTGGGTCACTCTGATTTTTTTTGCAAAGTTTGGTGAGGATTCGTCCAGGGGGGGCAAAGTTATAGGGGGGTCCCAAAACTTTTTTTTCCCCCATAGACTGAATATATATATATATATGATTGTTTGTCTTTGTTCTTTCTCTTGTTTCTATTTTCCTTGTCCCCAACTCACTGTGTTGGCTATTTCAATTGTTCCTTTAATTTGGGGAAAACATGGTGTTAAGTTGTAGTAAATTGCACATTAGTTTTGACTTGATAACGATTTAGGTCGAAACACCTGTCAGCTTGAATAAGTATATGTTGAATTTGAGACTAATCAATTAATTGAATTCTGTTGAATTTTAATGAAAGACATATGATTAAGATGTGACATATGAAATCATATAATTTATGTTTGCATCTGAAGCAATTAAAATATTTTCTACGTACATATTGCTTGGAAGTGCACAATTTTTAGGACTGATTGTTATTTTAATCCTCCTTCATATTGCCTCTACTTCTACTGATTCTGGAAGGCTATGCTGTCTAGGGACCTCCTCGATCTCCTTGCAGTGTCCTTCTAGACTCCTATCTATTTCTCACTGTTCTGTCTCTAGTTCTTCTCTTTGCCTGGGAGCACACGTCCCCTGATAATCTCATCAGCTTCTTTCCTCCGTCTTTCTCTGCATATTTCTATTTCTTGTTGTCTTCCCCTATCCCTGTCTTCCTCCTTCTGTCTTTCTTCTTCCCTTTTTGCATTCCTTCTCCGTTCTCACTCTCTCTCTTTTTCTTTTCTCTCATTTTCTCTGACTGCCTCTTGTTTCTTTTCTCTTTCCTTTTCTTCTTTGTATCTTCTTTCCCTCTCTCTCGCATATCTTTCTCGTTCTTTTTTCTCATCTGCTTTCTCCTGCCTTTCTTTTACTTCCTTTCCCCTTTCTTTACGATGATCCATGCCCCTTCCATCTAATTTGAGCATTACTTGTTCTCCTACCCACTCATTAGATGTAATCACTGCCTCCTCCCTATCATCCTGTCTACCTCTCTGTCTTCGAACCTCCTCCTCAGCCTCTGTCATTCTTGCCTTTAACTCACAACATTTGTTGTATTCATCACAGAGGGACACTGGTTTTGATTTACTTATTTTGTCTCTATTTATAATATCTCCACTGCTATACGCTGGGGGCACACATATGGGGTTAGTGTATCCTGTTGTTGCCTTTAATTCTCAAAGTGGATATAATCCCTGCACTTCGGGGGATTGATGGCTACTCTGGGGAGGAGGAGCAAGAAGAGGAGGAGGAGGAGAAGGAGCCGTAGCGATATGTCCTCCTTATCATGCTGATTAAACATCCATTCTTTTACGGGTGGTTCTTCCTTCTCCTCTCCATACACTTTCCACAATTCCAAAATTGCTAGTCTATTCTGGTATTTCTTCCCTATGTATGTGGCATGTAAATATGTCATCATGTGTTGCAGCATTGATCCCGAGTGAGTGCCATGATGAGGCCAAAGCATACATATTTTGTCTGAACTGTCCCAAACACAATCGGAGTGGTACCTAAAGATGTTGTCCTTGTACCAGGGTAATGCTTTACACAAATGAATAAGGGGAGTGTCCCCTATGATGTTACATTACAGTCTCCCTTACCAATATTCTTACCCAATGTTAATTTCAAATACCTCTCACCCACTTCCCCAACAATACTTTCCCTGTGTTTTTGTACGAGACCACATCTTTTGGGTCACACAATACTTCCAAATGACACCACAGACGCTGTTTACTCCCTGATCATCACCAATTCACCACTCTGCCACCGGACCACAACCTTTGGGTTCAAACTACAATTTCACATTCTCCACAATATACACCAATATTCAATAATGCACTTTTCGCAAAGTCTAAACTATCTCATAACACAAGGCTGGCACCAGCAATCATTACACAAATGAATGCACTACGGCTGTCATCCCAAATCTTCTCTTATTATTTATTACCCCGTAAACAAGCTTCACTAAGCAGTCTTTCTTGCCTCTGGCAAAAGCTGTCTCATCTGTTATTACCACATACAAGGTGTACTGCAAAGTCTTCAATAACCTTGTCAGAGACTACCTTATCTTCTTCAATCATTTAACTTCATCACAATTCCCCAATATATACAAAAATCCCCCTGTTTTGCCAGGAGGATGCTATACTTACTTTCCGTGCATCAACTGAGGGTCTTCGGTATCGAGTTGCTCCCAACGGCCAGTTGTCCTGTGCCTCATGTGGAGTCCTGTGGGGATCGAGCAGGAATTTTCTCCAATGGGGTCTCCTACTGACCTCTCTCTTTTCACCTGTAAAACCGCTCTCCACAGGGCACCTCGTAGTTGTTTGAGCCACGATGGGGAACCCTCGACAATCCGACTATTCCTAGCCAATCATCCTCTGCTATCATTTGTAATGATGGCCTGGAAAACCTCAGTTGAAACTCATACTCAATGATGGAAACAGTCAAAGTGAAAGGCAAAACCCAGCTTTATTAACATCCAAAATAAAGCATGGACAGCATACAAGCAACAGGGTTGCAGCTCTTATAGCTCTCATACAAAACAGTATTGTACAAACCAAAAGCACGTCATAATGAAGACATCATACTACAAAACCAATGGGATGAGGGGATAGGTTAAGTGAATTGACTACATATAGACTCAATATGTGTTAAACGTTTGATTGGGTTAGACATATCTGATAGCTCCACCTGATCCCACCTCTACATTGATAATAGAAATACATGTAGGGGCCGATTCATGGAACAAACGTGCGCCAAAAATCCCAGCGCAAGCAGGCACAAGGTGGCGCAAGCGTGTGATTCAAGGAAGGCGCTGCGCTACTTTCCCACTGGTTGTGTGCCAAATCCGTGCATGGCGCACGCGGGCACACACGTCATCCAACGGCGTGCACTTCGCACACAGCCAAAGCGCATAGTGCAGCGCACACAACAAAAGTGGGCGGAACACTGGGCGGAACACGCGGAATGGGGAATAATGCGTGAAAAAGAAGGCGTAACTGGGGAAGTATTGCAGGGAACTACACGGAACGCCCACACGCACACGAACAACCCGTATTCATGGATTTGAATACGGGAAACCCACGCACGGCAAAAGACACGCACAGGCGTCAACGCGTCTGCCACACGAAGGCAGGCGGAAGCGTCCTCGCGCACAGCATAAAAGTGAGCGCAAACAACAAACACTTATTTACAGCTACGATGAATGCCCCATTTGTCGCAGCACTGATCGTGGGACACCGCAGGAGGAGGAGAATAGCCAGGGCACACAATTTTTCACCACGGACAAGCCTTTTTGGGATGCCTGACGACCAGGTCTATGGCAGGTATAGGTTTCCACCCCATATCATCCTAGACCTGGTCAGGGAGTGGGAAGATGACCTAACATCCCCCACCCTCTGCTTCCAAGCATTGAGCCCCTTGGAGAAGGTGCACAATGTCCTGTATTTTTTGGCCACTGGGTCTTTTCAGTGGACTACTGCCATAGTGGGGGGGTCTCACAGGCCACGCAGTCATGCTGCCTACACCAGGTATTGGCAATCATGACAGTGCGCCCCTCAGTCCGCAGGCACATATACATGCCCAGAACACCTGCAGAAAGGCAGGCTGTTGTCCAGGACTTTTACAGGGTGGCACACTTCCCCAAAGTGCTCGGTGCCATAGATTGCACCCATGTGGCCCTACGTCCACCCAGGGCCACTGAGCACATCTACCGAAACCGCAAGCACTGGCATTCCATCAATGTACAGGAGGCATGCGATGCAAAGGGAATCATCACCTCTGTCTATGCAAACTACCCTGGCTCCACCCATGACAGTTTCATATACAGAATGTCTGCCCTGAGCCGGGCCCTGGAAGCTGGGCAGCATGGCAACACATGGCTCCTAGGTGAGTACAAATGCCAGTGCACATGCATGCATGTCACACACACACACACACAAATACACAAACCCCAATAATCACAACCATTATCACCTCTCCAGGGGAACGTGCCTACCCTCTGAGCAATCACATGATGACGCCAATCCGGAACTCCACCACACCACCCCAGGTAAGATACAACGCGGCCCATATTGCAACAAGGGCCATAGTGGAGCGCACATTCGGAGTTCTCAAGTCACGCTTCTGCTCCCTTGACCGCTCTGGCGGGCAGCTACTCTATGCACCCCCAGTAGTGTGCAGGATCATTGTGGCAGCATGTGTCCTGCACAATGTTGCAACACAGCAGGGCGTACCGGTGGACATGGTGGTGCCCCCACATCCCCAACCACAGGCACAGGTGCTGCCCATGGGAGGGGATAGGGCACGTGGTGAGGAAGCCCAGACCCAGCTTGTGGCCAGATTTTTCACCTAAACTCCCAACCCTGCGAAGTGCACACAGGCCTGGCACATACCAGGTGACAATCGATGATGACAAAGAGACAGTCAACTGTCACAACCTTACCACCCTGAGATTGTTGCCATGGAATTGCCACATTGTGTGCATCCCTAGCTACTTAAACACAAGCACTCCTGTGTGACCAAAAGGCACACATGCAAGGTGGGAATCACACAGACCTGCAAAACAGGACATGACTATCACTGGTATCTCACTCAAACCCTCCCAAACCACAACATGACCTGGCAAGCAATAGCCATACACCAACACAGTACCAAAAAGGTACACATTGCCATGTGAAAAATGTAAATGGGCATCAGACAATGATGCCTGACATGGAATCAGATGAAATGACTGACCAACAACCTCCCACCCAAAATAAGTCATACCCAAATGCATTCCAAAAGTTGTATTTGAAACATAACAATGAATGCCTGTCCACATGCACAATGTGCATTGCAAAATCAACACTGCAGCTACTGTGTGCCGTGTCCACCTCCTGCAACACACTGCTCAGCGCACAGCACAGTGAACAGCCATTGTGTGTGATGCACACCCTGAGCATCACATCTAAGCGACAAACTACAATAAAAAAAAAAAAAATAGGCATGTACAGGGTCCACAAATGGTCATAGAACATGTGCTGCAGGGACACGGTGGGCCAGTAGGGACATGCACTCAACATATGCATGTGAAATCAAGTGACCATCAGTGTCCTCTACACATCACATGTGAACAGGCATTGATCAGCAGAATACATCATGTAAATAGGAAAGCACAATTACAATTTCAGGGTGCCCATCACTCTGCAGGGCAAGGCAACTATCAACAAAAAAACATCCCCCCCTCCCTCACAAATCACCACGACCCACTGAACAACTGCATCTGGGTTATTCATCTGACATCCTTGAATTCCACCTGGCCACAGGATCACCCTTCCCCTTTGTCACCATCTCCCACCTTGTGTGTAAAAAGTTGCCAGCACCCTCAGAGTCCACCTAGATTTGCAAAAGCACAAAATCCAACAGAACTCAAAGCAGGACAACACAGAAGCCAGGCAAATAACCTGCAGACAGTAAAACAAACCAGAACAGCCTCCAGTAGATGACTTGAAGTAGCAGTACACCACAAAGGCCAGATACTACCACAATGATGTTAACAACCAAGGTAGCACAGTAAAACAATGTCACAACAGGATCTGAACCATGTGTGGCACATAACATAGAATGATGCACCACGAATGGATGTCTACTGTCACAGCTCCCGTGTGCAGGCGCAGGAGTGGCACGAAACAACCACCCCCACCGTGGTCTGGGTGCCTGCAAGGTCTAACTCACACAGGCCTCTGAGACCCTGGTGGGGAAGGAGGATCAGGGATATGCAGGCGGGACAGGCATTGGCATACTGGATAACCGGAATGAGGGGCAGGAGAGGGGAGTAGGATTGACATGGGAAAGTAGGGAATGCACCAAAATGTAGTACACACATTAACACATACAAAATTAGATCAAACTTGTTCACATGCACATAGCACCAAATTACTCAAATGTAAGTCAAAGAGAAACTTATCTCTGGGGTGAGTGCTGGCCTCCTGCCTGCGCACTCTCAGGTCCGGTAACAGGAGCATTTAAATGCTGCAAAGAGAGCCACAGTTAATAATCTGTGCGTGCCCAAAACACACAAACACACCCCCAAATATGCCTCAAAGTAACAAAATACACTACAAACAGACAGACTTGTGTGGATGCTTTATACCCATATGTAACATTACCCCTCTGATGGTTCATACACAGTCAATGCAGTAAGTCAGGCACCGGTGGGTGCGTGGCAAATGGAACACCAATGTGTCACGATTCACACAACATGCAATGTTCCCTGTGTAAGCAGACAGATGCGTATAGCAAGGTCTGACTTCAGAACAAGTCCTGTACCACCATGACCAAAATAAAGTAGCCAGTGCATGTATCTAGTTGGAAATGAAATGCACTGCACCTGAGTCTGTCCCTTGCTGTCTGTCCCTGTGAGCTGCTTCATTCCATGTCTCTGAACGCCTCGTGGCTAATACAAGTGCCTCAATGGACCATTGTGGACCGGAGTGTATGTGCCACTGCCCCTGCAGGTTCCCCAGACAACTTTCACATCAACTACCCATCAGTCCACTAACACATCTGAGCTGTATTTTGCACTTCTACACCAATATTTGTCCAAGTTCACCGTCAGTGCTGCTACTAAGCATGCATGTTCAACTGGCCAGGTGGAAGGTTTGCTGTGTTGTGACCCCCCCTGTGCTGCTCACCTTGCCTGGAGTCCTATGAAACATGTCATCGATTTTCGGATGTATAATCGCAATCCCTGTGCCTCTGCTTGTGCACATATGCGCATGTCGGCAGCACCAAACGTGTCCTGATTCCAGACGTCCAATGGCCCACATCTGCTAGCAAGGTGGTCTTGAGGCTCATCCCTCTGCTGAAAGTGCATGAAACACATGATTAATGCTCAATATTCATCTGTGTGTGTCTCTTCAGGCATTACATAACTGGACCATGTCAGAGACTTACATCAGAAATCACACCATCAGTCCGTCTTTCACAGCAACAGTGTGGAACACACTATCTACGGCATGATTTGCAACAAGCCCATGTTCATTAAAGATAAGAAACATACTACACAATGCATAGCAATGAATGTACACATGAATCATTAAACACCCCATCTATCAAAAGAAGAACAGTGGACAATTACACCCCAATCATCCCCACTAGGGGTGTTAACACAAGTTGCACAGCAGCAGACATGCCACAGATATGACAGTTCATTGCCCTTGTGTAATAGGCTGTTACACCGAACCATCCTTGTGAGTCCATGGATAAGGGAAGCAGGAGTGGCATATGTGAGTCAAGGACCCCAAGCAGCAAACACATACACAAGACAAGCTTGAAGGGCCCAGCTGGAACAGACAGTGGATGCTTTCAAAAGCCACAAAGCACCACACCGTCACATGAAAGCACAATAGACTAGAAATTTTAAACTGTATTAACTAATTACACTAACTATGAAAAACCTACTTTACCTATTTAAACTAACTATCAAACAGAAACTTAACTAACTAAACTAAAAGAAAAATCAAAAATGGCCACATATGACCCGGGGGGGAGGCACCCAGGAGGGGGGAGGTACAGGGTGCTGCTCAACACCCACATGCGATGATGTTGAGGAAAAAAAAAAACCTCCATGGGCTCAATAGCCCGACGTATGTGGGAGATAGATTGTCGTCCAAGTCTGGCTCTTCCTGGAAAGGAGGACGTGGCACAGGAGCATGACCACGCCTAGCCGCAGCTTGCCCCTCGTCGGCAGCAGGTCTGTCGGACAGGTGAGCCTGGTTCTGTGTGGCGATGACATGTAGGTCTGCATGCAGAACCTCCCGTGATACACGTGCTTCCTCTTGCAAGGTAGCACGTGTAACACGCATTTCCTCCTACAAGGCCTGCCTTGACAACCACTGCACCTCCCGGCAAGCATGTAGCTCAGCCGAGATGGTATGCTCAAGCTGTGCAAACCTCTTCTCTGCCCACTCCCTCTGGGACATCATAAGGACACCCAGAGTGGATCTGAGGGAAGGATGCTCCTCCCTCACTGCCTTCATGTGTGCCTATGTGTGAGCAGCAATTGCTTGACGCAGAGATGACATTTCAGCCTGGCGTGCCCTGTCTGAGGCCGCCATGCCCAGCCTGAGCGAGCGGGCCGTGGACCGTGCTGCCTGCTGCTGGAGAAACACCTGCCTAGCAGGGGGAGCACAGATTGGGCCACTCGCTCCATGTTCTCAGCGATGTTCTCCATTGCTGCCCCCTGCCGTTCAGAATTGGCAGTCATGTCTTACTCCCACTCAGTATACTGTGGTTGCGCGCGGTGACCACGTTGCTGGGCTTGACCCCTGCGGGACCCAAGGACCGGGTGTCCTCGTTGTGTTGGCACCACCCGCAGCTGCACGAGTACATGCCCCTGTCGACGTGATGTCCCAGGCACATCAGTGACTGGTGTGGAGGGTGACCCTGCATCCCGATCCACCACGGGCGGAGGTTCCAAGACTGTCTGACCCCTCAGTGCAGGTGTCACGGGCAGAGGATTGTCCACATCAGAATCACTCACCCCTGACATATGGACCTGATGCTCATCCAACTCGACATGGTCGTCAGAGTGTTCTTCAGGGCTGGACTCATAGGCAGCCAGAGACAAGATGGACTGTAGCACTTGGGGGTTTTCGTGGCCTACCACCCCACTACCCCGACTTGTGCTGGGTTGATGTAGTGATAACAACCCTGTGCCTGGCATGACAACACCATCCTCTGGCTCCATTGCGTCATCATCTGAAAAATAGAGAGAAAAAAGGTCACTACACATGTTAGAAGCACACAACACACACACACACCGACACCAAACACATCAGGCAGACTTGTGACACACAAAATAGAACCCGGCATGCATGCTGGGTCAACTTGAAATTGCTTCTGTGATCAGAGGTGTTGATAGGTGGCAGTTTGAATTGAAGTGGGTCTATGCAGTGCAGCAAATATGTATGACACTCACTACCTACATGTACAAGGACTTCAGGGTGTGTGTCAGAAAATGTGAAGGCAGTGCAAGGTAATCTTCAGGCATTATATGCAATGTGCATTCAATGGGTAACATATCTAAAAGCAAAGCACCCCTCCACCCAAGTGCAAAAGCAGGAATGCCTAGCATGGTATCAAAAGGCTGGCCATAGACCTGTGTATTGACAGACAGTGTTGACTAGCATCAACAGATTCATCTGAGTCAAGTGACAACACTGCAAATGATGATGGGACAGTAAGCAGGACACATGCTGAAACTTCTGGATTCCACCCACGTGTGAAGAAGACACTACACCCGTTGGACAGAGTCATTGTCCATTAAACAGGCTGAGGCCTGTGACCCACACTGATTGTCAGACCCTAGGCATGTGTGCAACTCAGTACTGAGCCACAGTTGACATGGGAAGGCAGATGAAATGCCATGCAATTTGGGTCATCATGGACTTGTGTAACAGTGATCATCCAGTCATGGACACATATGGGCATGCGTGAAATGCACATGGAGCATGAATGGGCACTCATGTCCCTGTGGGGCATCTGACCCCTGCACAGTCCAAGTGAGACACCCTGCATCAAGTACTAAGGATGTACCACAATGGATATGTCTGGCAGATTGGCTGCTGGATGTTAGAATGTACACAGGAGGCATGACCAGGGAAGTAACCAAGGGCAATATTGTAGCAGACCAGTGCTAAAATGGAATTGGGGTGCAGAGCAGGGGGTTGAGGGGCAAGGGAGCATGCCTACATTGGCTACCCCCTTGCAGGCAGAGGACACATGCACGTCAGTCATGCTATGCATAGTTCCTGGGCTGAGAGGAAGCTCACCCCACGCAACATGTAGAAGTGTCAGTGAGCTGGAACATGGACCAGAGGGGCATACTGGTAACCAGCATGTGACTAGGGTGCAAAAGTGGTGATGTGGACAGTCCCCGTCTGCTCCACATGTCCACCATCCAGCAGAGTAGACATGCAGCAGGGAAGCATTGCATTACTCGCACATCATAACCATGAACACATGACATGTAGTGGCAGTCATGCACAACACATCACACAAGTAAAACACACACGTCCTTGACAAACAAGCATCAACACTCACTGGACTGGGCATCAAAGTCTGGCATCTCTCCCACTCCTTCGACCAATTCAGATGGTATGAACTCCGCAATGAGTGACTCATGCGGAGTGAGGTCTTCCTCCTCCGGTGCACGCCCACCGCCAGTCACCAGAGTCATGTTGTAATTTGAGGCACGCTTAGCCTTAGCACTGCGTTTGAGATCATTCCAATGCTTTTTGCACTCTTGCACCGTGCGCACCTCATGGCCGAATGCACTCACATGTTCCGCAACTTGCTTCCAGTGGGTATCACGATGGGCAGCCATAGTCTGACAATTAGCACCCACTAGCATGTCACGGCTGTGTTTCCGCACGTAGTTCACGAGGAAGTCCAGTTCCTGGTTGCAGAAAGGCTTCTTCCTCGACGTGCAGGAGGTCGTGGCTGTGTGTGGGGTCCCAGCCTGTGCTGCAGGTGCAACCTTCCTCCTCTTGGATTGTGGCGCAGACCCTGGCTGGCTGATGCCACCCTGATCAGTATGGCCAGTGGGACCGGTAGATTGAGCCAAGGGAGTGGCAGGTGGAGGGACGACCAAAGGGCTGACTTGTGTCAGTGGCAGCTGGGTGCCCTCTAATGGACCCTGCGCATCAACATCCGCTGTGGCAGGGTCATTGACCGCAACTGTCCTGGTTGGCAGACTCACAACCGGGGTGTTGTTGGCCGCATCTGCCCCTGCACTTGCCAACACCCAGATGTTCGGGGCAGCAGATGACATTACTGCCCCAAGGACACGTGTCTTGGTTGGGGCAGCCCTGCATGCCCCTACAGTTTCCCTCTGGGCCTGTTGGAAATCTTCCAAGGGCTCTTCAATTGCCAACGCAGCCTGCGCTGGCAGACCCTGAGCCTGGGCCGTGGTGTCCACAGCTGCACCTGCAGCTACCATTACACTTGGGCCCATGGCAGTCGATGAAATGGACTGCCGGGTCACACGGGCACCAGTGCCAGATGCAGAAGCTGCATATCCCAGAACCACAGGGGGTGGTGGCATGACTGCACCGACACATGGCACAACATCGTGCTCAAGTGGCACACCCCTGCCTCTTCCCCCTCTGCGGCCACCCTGGACACCCTGGAGTCCCCCGACTCCCTAGTCACCCCGCCCACGTCCCTAACCATGCCCGCCACGAGGAGTACGCCCAGCTGAGGCGCCCCTCACCTTTGGTGGCCTCCCAACCATGGCACAGATGGAGTAGTGCCGGCACAGATGGAGTAGTGCCAATGGGAGGTGTACACCACAATTGACCTCGGCAATTGGGGCAAAGGGGGTGGGATGCAAGATGTTAACAGCCCCCCTGCACCTGCAAGGCTGTATGTGACCCTGGTGATGTTGTGACGGGTCATGCTACCCTCAAGCACCCCAAAACTGCAGTATAACCGTGCAAGCAACCCTTCAGCCTACGTGCGTGGAATCAACCTCCCTTAGTACGTGGTGGCACCCAGTAACACGGAAAATGCATACGCGTGGGACAAGCAGGCTACTATGACCTTGAAAACGGGTGAGATACACAGGGGCACCCGCAGTGGGAAAAATAGCGTACGTATCACCGTCTGACTAGCATGATAATGAAAAGCACGCATAGCCAATTCCCCCGCCAAAAGAAGAGATACGTCCTCAATCGCTGTGAAGATGTGATGGCACGCGAAACAACATGAAGCAGCTACACACGTCGGTCTCCACGAAAGGCACGTACAGCGAACTGCTGGCCCCTCTCACCTTTAACCCGTGCTGTGGGAAACGCCTGCGCGCGTCACATCACTTACGCGCGTAGGCCCTTTTCTCGGATTACACGCATTCACATGCGGACGTGCAGTATTTTCACATACGCTGAGCCACTATGCCCACGTAACGAGGGAAACGCCCGAGCGCGTAACGTCAGAGAAGCGCTTACGCGCTAAGGGCCTTTGGTCCAAGGAAAACGCGTACATGTGCTGACGTGCTTACGCGCTAAGGGCCTTTCCTCCAATTACACGCTGACGTGCAATTCTTTCACGTGCCAAATCACTCCGTATCAAGCTGCCCACGCAACAACACACGGAAGACCACGCTCCTGCCCAGAAGGCCGAATTACTGCCCCCCAGAGCGCCGACACTCTCCCACCTGCCATCTGGTGCTGCCTGACTGCCTGCTACCCACCCACCCTGCCATTTGCTGCCTGCACGTCAGCCAGGGGTGCAGTTGCTGTGACCACCCCTGCTGGAACCGAAGACTCCCGAGTGGGATTCCATCGCTCCACAGCCCAGCCCCAGGACCCAGTTGCCCACCCACTCCTGCCTCTGGGGTTGCCATGTCGGGCACAACACCATCTGGCACCACTGACAACCCCCAGCCAGAGAGGCAGATGGCCACCAACTTCAGTGCCAGGGAAGTTGGTGTCCTGGTTGAGCAAGTCCTGGGGCAGTATGATGCCCTCTTTGGAAGTTTGTGCGCTGACTATGAAGGACGGACCAGGATCTGGATGGACATCGTGACTGCCATCAACGTGGAGGGGGTGGCAGTCCGCGACTTACATCATGTCAAGAAGCGCTGGGAGCACTTCAGGTCCAGAACCCTCAACAAGGCCTGGCGCCCCTCGAAGGCAGTGGATGCCAAGGGGCGCCAGGCCGGCTGTCGGACCACCAAATGAGGGTCCTGGAACGCATATGCCCAGCGCTCTACGTCCAGATCCTTGAGAGGCAGACCCATCTGGAGTCGAGCGGTAAGTGTACATACATGGTGATTGGATGCTGTGCGTGTCGTGGTGTGCCAGTAGTGTGCAGGTTGCACATGTGTTTTGTAGGGCCATGTAGGGATGTGTATGAACATGGGCGTGAGGCTGCCACATGTGAGTCCTCTCAGGTGTGAGACACATTAATGGTGTATGTGTTGGTAAGCATGCTGGGCAAATGCAGCTGTGGGAGCACACATGTTTGAATTTCTGTGTATGTACATTGGCATGGTTGTGGCATGGATGGTGGTTCATAATGCATGTATCTGCACTGTGTACATGTGCATGTATGTGTATTTGACAAGTGTGCAACTGTGATGCAACATGGATGCATGTGACACTGATATGTAGAAGGCTGAATGTCAGATGTGACATGTATGGCGATCCTATCACTGCAACAGTTGGAGGAGATGTACACATGCATGTAAGTGAGGTGGCGTGTGTGCATGTCTAGTGCACTCCCAGTGTTTGATGTGATGTCAGGCTCACCTTTGGCTGTACATGCTGTTGTATGTGTATGGATGGTGCTGCCTGGTGCAATATTGCTGTGGAAATGCTCATGTGTGTGAGTTAATATGACATGTGTGTCGGGGAGTGTTATGCCATGTCTGAAGTTTGACAATGCCACTCATGTACAACTGTCATGTGTGTATCAGTCCAATGTACTGTGCCCTGATGCCTTTGTTTTATCTCTCCCTGTCTGCAGCATCGACTGATGAAGAGGGCGGAGAGGGTGCTGTGGAGCACAGCGGCAGGGATCGCACCACCAGCCGGAGACGCAAGGCCCGGCTCCCCTCCCAGATTGTCATCTCGTCGGGGAGTGAGGAGTCTGGTGCCACATCCCAGGCCACAGCTTTCGAGGGTAGGTCCAAGAGGCGGAGGTCGGAGGTGGACTCCTCGGCAGCAGAAGGGGCAGCTGAGACCCCACAGGGTCCGACGGAGGAAGATGGCATGGAGTCATCCAGGTTGTTGGGGGGTTTGGTGGAGGAGGAGGCCGTGGAAGGGACACATACGGGGTCTGGAGGTGGGGATTCCACTGGTGCTAGCGGTGCAGTGCAGGACCAGGGACAGGAGGCAGCACAGGCTGGCGCGAAGGTGCCTGTATGCAATCCTGTCCCTGATCCTGTCACTGCATCATCTGGCACCAGCAGGGATGCCTACGTCCAGACCCGTTTTCAGGGAGGGGATGAGCTCACAACAACTGGCCTTCCTCTCCCTGCAGACGTTGTTATCCGGGACCGTGTTGAGCCTGTCCTGGCCGGGATAGCGTTGCGTCAACGGGGCATGCGAGTTGACGTGCAGTCTTTTTGTGAAGAGACTGCACGTCATCTCGGGTGCCTCTTTGACCGCGTTGACCTGCTGGGATGGGTCACCAGCGCTGGATAAATCTGTGTGCTGGACCTTCTTGCGACCACCTCCTCACCTGAACCCCCTATGCGCCAGTCGTCCTCCATGCCATCTTCCCACCCATGTATCATCTGGATACCCTGTGGAGCTGCCTCTGACCCTGCGGCCAGGCTGGTGGAGGACACATCCCTGCCACAGTCGGGAGTCGGACGTCCAGTAGGGGTGGGCACCTCAACAACTGCATCCCAGCCGGAGGAGGATGCCATGATGGCTCGGGGCCTTCAACATCGGAGGGGCAGGCATCGGCCAGAGGGCAGGAGGATCCAGGACTGGAAGTGTCTCCCGTGTGGCAGCGGTTAGGCCATGCTATAGATGCGGAGCGGCAGCGGGCAGAAGAGGCACGGCTCACAATGGTCAGGGCGGAGAACTCCATGCATAGGGCTCTGAGGTGGGCCAAGTGCCTCGAGGCAATTCGCAGGGACCTGGAGGTCCACATGTCATCGTCCCTGCGAACCCTCGGGGCCATGGAAGAGCAGGAGTTCGATGATGCCCTGGCCCAGGAAATCGGGAAGTGAGCCGTCGGACTAGCCCGCTGCCATTGTAAATAGTTTTTAGAGTTAGGTTTCCTTTTCATTTTCCTTTTATTTGTGGTCAATGGACAATGCCACACACATTTGTATATAGTTCTATTTTTAGGTAGTTTCTTAGGTAGGTTTCATTTGTTTGGTTGGGCTCATGGACCCTTTACATAGTTGGACAATGGATTGATTTGATATGTTTTTTTGATTTTGCACATGGAATCATGGAATTTTCATTTGGACAATGGATTGTGAATAGTTTGATCACGGATTAATTTGATTTTTTTTTCATTATGAACATGAAGCAATGGATTTTCTTTTTTTACATTTCCTTTGGATTTGCATTGGTGGAGGGAGAGTTTGGACTGTTTTCCTTTCAAATTTTTTTGGATTGGTTATAATTTTCATTCACTCATCTATTGCACATGCTTTTCATTTCATGTTTGGTATTGTTGTGTGATTTCATTTCATTTATTTCTTTTTGTACATAATACATTTTCATATTTTATTTCCATGTTTGGGATTTGCTCATTGGGTTGATGCATGTGAAAATGTGGGTTTACACAATCAATGCCAACCACTGTATCTGTGTGATGGACATGGTGTTGATGTGCATTGTTGACTTTTGGTTTGTGTCTTGGGATAGGCATGTCAGTGTGGGGTGGATTGGGAAATCATTGCGTCTCAAGAATGGGGTGGTGTGATGTGGTTTTTTGGTGTAGAAGTGGGCCATGATTGTGCTTCTTTATTTTGTGTAGGGGGGACATGAGTGGGGGACTGCTGGCAGGTGCCCCTGACTGCTGGGGCGTGGGGGTGCAGGGGGACATGTGTGGGGGCCTGCTGGCAGGTGCCCCTGACTGCTGGTGGGTGGGGGTGCAGGGGGACATGAGTGGGACATGAGTGGGGGCCTGCTGGCAGGTGCCCCTGACTGCTGGGGGGTGGGGTTGCAGGGGGACATGAGTGGGGGCCTACTGGCAGGTGCCCCTGACTGCTGGGGGGTGCGGCTGCTGGGGGACATGAGTGGGGGCCTGCTGGCAGGTGCCCCTGACTGCTGGGGGCCAGGGGTGCAGGGTGACATGAGTGGGGGACTGCTGGCAGGTGCCCCTGACTGCTGGGTGGTGGGGGTGCAGGGGGACATGAGTGGGACATGAGTGGGGGCCTGCTGGCAGGTGCCCCTGACTGCTGGGGGGTGGGTGTGCTGGGGGACATGAGTTGGTGATCACTAGTGGAAGGTGACATGTGTGCTGGCTGGGGGCATGGCCACGGGTGCAGAGTAGTCCCCTGTGTTGTGGGTTGCCTGCAGGGCCGTGGATGGGGTGGAGGGCACACCTGGGAGGACCCACACTGCCAATTCACGTGTGGGACCCCCCGTGCACCCACTGGATACACAAACCCGCTCTGACAGCGGAATCGCGTGTGAAAGTTCACGCGAACCCCAGTAATACACGTACCCCACTCGCACAGGGCCAATCGCGTGTGAAACTTCCTGCGAACACCAGTAATACATGTACCCCACTCGCACAGGGCCCTTTCGCATGTGATAATTCCCGTGAACCTCAGTTATACACGTACCCTACTCTCACCGGGCGCTTTCGCGTGTGAAAATTCCCACGAACCCCAGTAATACATGTACCCCACTCGCACAGGGCTCTTACGCGTGTGATAATTCCCACGAACCCCAGTAATACACGTACCCCACTCGCACAGGGCCAATCATGTGTAAAACTTCCCGCGCACCCCCGAAATACACATACACTGCTCCGATCGGGTGTGAAACTTCCTACGCACCCCGAAATACACGTACCCCACTCTCACAGGGCCTATCGCGTGTGAAACTTCCAGCGCACCCCCGAAATACACATACCCTGCTCCGATTGATTATGAAACTTCATGCGCACCCCCGAAATACACGTACCCTGCTCCGATCGCGTGTGAAACTTTCTGCGAATCCCAGTAATACACATACCCCACTCGCACAGGGCCTATCATGTGTGAAACTTCCCACGCACCCCCGAAATACACGTACCATGCTCCGATCGCATGTGAAACTTCACCCGCACCCCCGAAATACACGTACCCTGCAGCGATTGCGTGTGAAACTTCCCGTGAACCCCAGTAATACACGTACCCCACTCGCACAGGGCCTATTGTGTGTGAAACTTCCCGTGCACCCCCGAAATACACGTATCCTGCTCCGATCGCGTGTGAAACTTCACGCGCACTGCTGAAATACACGTTCCCTGCTCAGATTGCGTGTGAAGATTCCTGCGAACCCCAGTAATACACGTTCCCCGCTTGCCGTGTGCTGTGTGGCGGCCCTGTATACTGGTCCAGTGTTAGCGCAGCCCTTTGCGCTGGATTGGGGATTTTGATGACTTTTCCTTGTGCGAGGGGCGTTACTGGTGCTGCTACAGGGTCGCTGCGCCACACTGCGCCACAGCTGCTTTTGGTAGCTGAAATCCATGAATACGCTATGCGCGGAAATGGATTTTAATGAACGCGGCTGGTGCAGACAATCGCACGTGCACACTGTGCGCCAGCCGCGTGCGCCACTTGTGTGCTAAATTCTAGGAATTAACCCCGTAATCTCTAAAGTAAATAATTGGTTGGCACAACATGTACTGGGGGCCTAACACTAAGGGTCCTGATTGGTTGGCATTCTACTGACCAACCCTGGACAACTGGACAACAGGTTGTCAAAACATTAGCCAAATGGGAGTAGGGGAGTAGTCTTCCTTTCAATTAAAAATATACCATGCCTTAGTCCTAGGTCATGAGCCAGAGTAATTCCTCTGTAGTTGACCTTTGACCTTGCATGGCGCCATGTGTCTGAGAATATGCACAATTAGTGAGGTAGGTGCCCTGTCTGTGTCTATTGCTTATGAGTGGGCATTGTTCTTCAAGTTGAGTCAGGTGTCATGAGCTCACGATTGGAATTAATTCACCCTTCATTTTTGGGGATTCAACCTAATTTTAATTTGAATGTCATAGTTTCCACTACCATTAGAGACTTGCTTGATCCATTTCCTATGAAGTCTTTTAGCTTAGAATTATTGTGCTCCTGGCCTTCAAAGACTGTTTGTTCTTTTAATTAATCTAAGAATATATGACATGTGCCAAGGGAATTATTATCTTGTGTTCTCTCTGAGCCATTCAGACCCTCCCTATATCTCAGTAATGTTGGCTTGGTTTGCATAGCTATTTGTCTGGCTCTGCAGAAATATGTATTTCAAGGGATTCAGCATGTTGGGTTCTTGTTAAACCTTGAGGACTTTCATTTACTCAAATGTGTGTTGCAGCTTCAATTTTGGAAAAGATGACTGCTCTTTACTGTCGCGTTTCTTTATTAGTAAACTATATAGTGATATCAATTCTATTGCATTCAACTTATATATGTTGTTTATGTTAGTGTTCTCCATGTATGTCTAAATGGATGCAATCGATATTCTGTGTGTCTAAGTGCATATTTGACCTACTGTTACTTCATCATGGTGAGTGCAAATTTGCTTCGTATCAAATGCATGCATATGTCTGGTCTCACTGTAAGGTTGCTTATTTTCGCCATCTTTAGTTTAGATCACTGTATTTCTATTTTGCTGTACCCGTCTGGGATATGGGCATTACGGTTGTCTTAGTGGGTAACGTTTCTCACCTGTGCGATATAGGGTTGAGGGAGGGCCAGTGGCTATGAATGTCATATTCATCTGTTTGTCTACCTTACTATATTTTATATCTTTGATAGATGGAGGTTGAGGATGGGGAGATGAATCATGAAGCGATACAGTATAAGACAGAGGAGATTTAGCATGAGGACTAGGAGGATGTGGCTATCAATATCAAGGAAGTTGTGGTAGCATCATAGTCGTTTGAGTAGTGCCTGCAGAAGTTGTTTTAGTGCCTTGAATTAGGAATTAGTGGGGAAGAATAGGTATTCCGTGAGCAGCAATGAGGCATAGCCATAATGGTGGGAGAGGATGAAAGGCAGAGGGGAGAGGAGGTGGTGGTGTTGCAGGAGACTGACGAGCACCAGGTGTTGGAATCAGAGATAGTCCCCCAGCAGTTGGCTCAGGAAGAAGAGGCTGGGCCACTGCAGCATTGCCTGTCCATACAGGGCATGCATGTCAGGCACAGGCTTTCCTCAAGACCTTGAATTCAGGTTAGAAAACATCCCCACCCATAATATCACTGCCCATCTGGTCATCAGTGTGGGACTTTTTCCAGCTTGCTTGAAGGTGTTTATGCCAGGCAGGAGCCAGGCAGTATAACATGCACTCTCTGCCAGAAGTCGGTTAATCAGGTTAACCCAAGTAAGAATGCCTTGGATTCCCCTTTGATGTGAAAGCACAGTAGTCTGTGGTGCAACGATGGGTTGAAGGAGCACACACCATGATCCACAGATGCAGCAAATTCTGCAGCCTCTGGTAGCTGTAACAGTGGCTGCAACGGATTGTAACATGACACTCCAGCTTGTCCCCAACCATGTTCTATCAAGTGACTCCCATCTCCCCCTTCATCTGGGAAAGTCCAACTGTCTCCCCGCCTCCCCATGTCTGGCACAGCACAGCCTGAAAAAGTGCACCATTGACCAGCAGGGCCAATTTACCACTGGTTGCAGAGCATTCTACTAGTTGTGATGGTAGAGACCAGGATGTGGTGTCATGTGGTCAGAACAGGTGAGACAGAGCAAAGAGGAATGCAGACCCATCATGCATTGTGGGACCTCTTTCAGTCAGTGTAAACTTGCTGATGAGTTAGTGGTTGATGCCACAGAGAACCACATGCTTCTGCACCACTGTACACTCTTATACATGACTGTGTAAGTGGAAAATTGTGTATGAGGAGAGCATTAGAATAGCATGAGTGACTCCACTGGGTGGCAGAGCAAAATAAAATAAGGCAGAGGGGGCAGCTTGTGAGCATGGAACCAGGACTTGGAAAATGACCTTACTGGTTGGGTAAGCCAAATAAATTGAGTCACAAACTCCCGTTTAGGAGTGCTGTTCTAGGACTCAGAGCGGCTCCTCCGGTTAATTGAGCATAGTACATTAAAGCAGAACCTCTAATTTGCGATCATGCTATACGGACTAGGAGAGTTGCTCCGCAGGTTGGTAGAGAAAAACAAATGTACGATGACGGGAAAAGTCAATGTTTACTTTTTCAACGCAGTTCAACACTATTGTCAGAATTAAAGTGCCCACAACACTCCCTCGTGCTGATCCATCACATGAATGTAGTTGGCTTTCTCATTGTTATGACCTTCTCTTCTGCCCAGTGAATGCACGTTGGGTTTTACGTAATATGGCCCTCTCCTTTGCCTACTGAATGCATATGGGTTATTCATTGATTTGGCCTTCCCCTATGCTTATTAAATGGGATTGTCAGTGCTATGACATTCTCCCATGCCTAGTAAATATGCGTCAGATTCTCAGTTCTTTGACCTTCTCTTAGAGAATGCATATGGGTTGTACTGCTCCTTCACCCAAATGTGCATCCCCAGCCACATACCCATAAATGTGATGCTCCTTTACCCCAAACGAATTACCTAATTCTAACTAGCTCCTATTATTTGATGTACATATCGGACACACCTATTCTCTAACAAGCCTGTGCTGCTCCTCTCTCTTCATATTCCATCCATCAAGGATCTCAAGTTTATTCTCGCCAGTAATTATATAGATGCGAGGTTGAAGCTCTTAACAGGAACCTCAGGAAAACCCTGTAAACTTTTAATGGGTTGAACAGATTTGAGATTTGTTTAAACTAACTCCCCATTATTACTCACATGTTCGTGTGACATATTGTAGGGCTTGAGTAGGGCTTGAGTAGGCCAACTAACAGTTACACTGAAGTTAGGTATTTATTAGTATTATTATTATTATTATTATTGTTATTAATATTATTATTATTATTATTATTATATACAAAACTCCTGTGGAATGAAAGAAATTGGCGCTGTGATGATATTTAACTATCCATAAAGTTAATCACATGATCTTTCTTTGTCCAACTTCATGGCACCATTTTTTTACAGCCATAATATAAATTGCTAATAAGCTAATAATCAACTAGGGCAGTTGTGCCCCTTGTTTCGGCAGGGAAGATGCACCCAGTGCCCTAGAACCTATTTCCTATGTAAAGAACGTGGCGAAAGGCCATAAACACATTATAAAAAAAAAATAAACCAGTGTCAAAAAGAATTCATATATTTCAATTTTATTTTTTAGGTGCTTTTCTGATCATTTTAATGGGATGTAATGTTCGTATTAATATTGTGTGACAGATTACAATAACCCGTAGCATGGATTTACATTACACTATTGCAAACTCAAAATTTCAAATGTCATGAAGCCCAAATAGCCCCCGGCCCCCACTAAACACTGCAACCACCAAAACTGTGATATTAATTTTGCCAATTATGTGACTCCATTAGGTAAATGTAGGTAAAAGCGTACCCAGGTGCATCAGTGATTATATAGAAAACAGCTTGTGATTAACATAGTTAATTAACACATATTGTCATTACATTGATTACTGGTTCAAAATATGAGACTCGTGTGAGGAATGAGCTGCAGCATTAATCTAATTTGATATATTAATGAAAGCAATAACTCCGTGTGCTGCACACATGACGCGCACAGCATTTTGTTTTTTAATTGGAGACAAGTATAGTATCCAGGAAAATATGCATATCATGATATTGCTGAGGTACGTTTGCATAGGTCATCCTGAAATGTACCTTTGCTTGATTTCTTAATATAATGTAAACTTCAAACTATGGTACAAACAGCGAACAGCATACAACACAATACATCCATGGCATTCCTTTACTATTAAATAGTCCTGGGGTCTCATTACGAGTATGGAGGTAGCCATGCCCTAAATAAGGGCATGGCTGCCTCCGTACCGGGTTACAGTGCCGGGTTCCTCCAATGAAGACTTACCGGGCTATTCCAACCATGGAGGACCTGGTAGGTTCTCATTGGAAACATCCATCCCCATTCCCAGTTGAGCCCCCATAAGGCTCAATGGGAATGGGGAGGGAGCTAATAACGGGCCCGTTAACAACGGCCCCATTATTATCTCCCTGGTCCCCTCGCGGGACCCGCTAAGACGCCGTCCCGTACCGGCACCCTCATTACGGGAGTGCCATGGCCGTAATGAGGCCCCTGGTGTCTGTAATATATAATGTACATATATTTCCAGCATGTTTCAATTTTTGATATGCCAATGCCTACACTAAATTAAGTTGAAGTCAAGAATATACTGTAGGTGCCTGATCGAATTCAAAGTGTGACTTGCATCAGGCAGGTGCTGCATGTAGTGCTGTAGGAAATACCCAATCGCATGAGACGAGCACACTATTTTCCCAAGCACGTCCCTACCACTTCCTGCTGTGCAATTCTTTAATTTTATTCTTACCATTTGACAGACTATGTACCCAAAGATATTCCATATATCTCAAAATGGGTCACCCCTGTTTTTGAGGGGCCCGTTATAATGCTGGGGAGAGACAATATAGTCTCAGACAAAAGTAGCAACTCCACCCTCAAATGTGTTCCGACATATCACTCTGATGCATGATATAGTGATGGAGACCATTATATATCCAAAGTTCAACTGCCTCACACTCTAACTTCTAGAGAAAATATATAAAATTATATTCATCATTCATACAAAACTATGCAATACAACCTGCATTTCCCATATGTACATTTCCTTATTTTTGATCAACAAAAAACATAAACAATTGTGTTAAAAAAGTTACAATCCCACTGTACTCATACAGTGCAAAGTACTACAATGTCATCAAGGACTCTTGTGCATCACGGTTAGTACCAATGTATAAATAACATGGATCACATACTAGTCTAATTGTAGAAACCTAGAGGAAACCAACAAAATCAATAAATCACCACCATTGTATTTATATCAGATATTTTTAAGGCAAAGGGAGAATCTTCGATCACTAGGTTGAACTCCTTTAGCACTTTCATTTCCGGTTGGGGTGAATTCTTAGGTTAGATATTCGAGGTACACACATCCCAGGTGTCCTCTCATGTATGAAGCAGCCCAGGGACGTCATTTCACCAAAATGCCAGGGGTAGCGGAAGTGACATCACCCGACCCTTGACCCTCTGATGACATCACAGGAAGTGATGTCATTAGACCCCGCCCCAAAGTGATATAGCGGGTAGCGATGGAACACGACATTTCACCCGTTGACAAAACAGGAAGTGGCATCACATAGCATTGTACACTATGAAAAATATAGTTATGATATCACTATATGATGTACATTCATACAAGAATGGATCGCCATATGTATCATTAAGTTCAGTGTTTATTGGCCCGTATTACCAAATAACTGTGTATGCAAGCAGACGTCCATGACCAAATGATAAGCGTAAGTGCTATATAATAACACATCATTAAGCGCTTTATATAGAAAAAATATACACCCAATATCACCCAACCTGTGTTGGTACTCATTTATCGACCTCAGAAGGATGAACGGCTTAGGCTTAGTGAGGCGTTTAAGAACAGACTAAATCAGTGACTCACCCCCTGAAGTGTGCCTGAAATAAACATTTAATGAGGCCAGCAATTACTGTATAGAATTCCAGAAAGACACATTATTTGGTATTCCTATTCTTTCTTATTTAGGGTCAGTGCTGAAAGTGTTAGAAGAAAAATAAGAACAAGTGCCTCAAGTCTTTTTTTTTAAGGGGCCTGAACAAGAAAGCCAGCCACCCCAGAAGTAAAGAGCCACAGCCCAGGAGCTTGCATAACTTAAAAAAAAAAAATTAAAAAAAAAAAAAAAAAAAATGTATTTTTTTTTTTTAGTAGAGGTCGCAAGGGACACCACAGAGGTCGCAAGGGACACCACAGAGGTCGCAGTTGCGACCCCTGGCGACCCCCAAATGACGTCCCTGAAGCAGCCTTCATCAGGACTAGAACATTGTTCAGAATGTAGAAAACGTCTGTGGCACCCTTGTGCATATGCTTACAGTGTCTTTTTTTGGATACAACGTGTATGTAGAGGTAAATTAATGTTCCACGCTAAATGGGTGTAAACTCCAACGGGTGGCGTAAATAGAATGGCCTCTTATTATTATTTTTTTTTCAAGTCTCCTTATGGTGGGGAAGCGCTCCCATGTGAGGCTGTTTTCGCCAGGTTTTGAAATCCTGTAACGCATACCAGCGAATAAGCCGCTACATCTTGGACCGCAGTATAAAAAAACGTCGTCTGTCGCCATTTCATACCGAAGAAGGTTCACATGTCTTTGCGTTCAATACATCCCAAAGATATTCTGAAAAGTGCCCGAAGAGTTCTGCGGGTCAGTATTGAGGGACACTGGCAGAGCTGTGGTTAGCTGCAGTTTCTGCAAGCGAAGGATGCTACAGGTTAGTGCGTCAAAGCGTTTGACTTTGATCACAAAGCGTGTTTTTCTCATCAGCGAATGAATTCAATACAGTTGGGTTAACAATTAACAGAAGCACACATTAAAATGCCAGTACATCAGCGTTTAGACACGATAAAAAAACACAAAGAAGCTTATAACTGGATTTAATATAATTGTTTATTTAGCATCCAGAAAGGTCCTCGCCTGTCAGAGGTAATGATATGATATGATATGATATGATATGATATGATATGATATGATATGATATGGCATGTATAACGCGCCTATACACACGTGTAGTCATCTTCGCCTTCCACTTCAAAGCAAAAGAGAATCAGGCTATCATCCTACATCATGAAAGAAAGTCAACAGTGATGGACACAAGAAAATAAACAGTAATGACACATTCAGCATTGAATTGTAAAAAGTAACTAATCATTCTGGGAAACTGCTCAAAAAATACTTGCTTGGGCTAAAGTATTTACAAAAAAAGAAATTAGGGACAACATGACATGGTAAACAGGGATTGCATTTATCTGTTTATATATGATATATTTTGGAAATACATATGCACATTGTTTAGAATCTCCAGTGCTATGATTCTCACACCATGTTTCGTTGGTGGAAGAGACACCACATGTCAACATGCCACTTGTGGCAGGGAATAGAGTGCTTCTGTGTGTTCCCTACAGAGCATGGTCAGCAGATCACCCCAGACTAACAAGATAGGGGAGAGTGAGGGTGGGAGTGGTATAGAGGGAGAATCGTAGGTTCAGTCTAGAGGGAGTGAACATCACAGAAGGAAGCAGAGGAGAATGGCTGCCTACCTGGAATGAGAGCAGATTAAGGGTCTGCCCAGTCAAATTAGGAAGCCACGTTCAAGGACCAAACACCAGCACATGCCAGGCAGCAAAAGGCTGCAAAAATTACCCAAACATGCAGTGAAATCCCGGATTGCACGAGGGCAGACTATAGTGACAGAATGTCAATTACAGGGAAAGAGAGTCACTAAGTCTTCAGGGCAGCGTCTATAGCATGGCACAGCAATAAGAACAGACGTCTAGTCCAAATCAATCCATGTAGCAGGCCGAATGTGAGAACAATCAAGGAAATACTAACCCAAGGGTAATCCAGAGGCTATGTCAGCGAGAAATAGGATTCAGTACACAAGGGGACAAAGGGTAGTGAAGTGCAAGAGAATGAGACTCATCAGTGGATTGTAGAGCACTGTGTCTTCTTGGCACAATCTTCTCAAGCGTCTCTATCATTTCTGCTTCTTGGCTCCGTAGACCACGACATGTTGCTGCATGTTTCAGCATGCATGAAACCTTGGAAGCTGCAGCTCTGGCAGTCAGGCACAACAGAAGCATCCATCCCACTGCAGTAGGTGGTGGCATTGGCTGCAATTAATTGCAGTGAGTATCCTGAGACAATGGTCGGACATTTTGACATTTGTTGAAAGAATGAGCGTTTTCCTGCTGTGAACCTCCAAAATATGTGTTCAATTAAAGCATTCGAATGTAACTGCAAGCTGGAGCAGAATTTATATATGAGAGGCCCTTTACATGAATGTTGCATAGTTTGAGATATCGAGGAAAAGAGGGCCTTCAGCACGATGGAGTGGAGGGGAGACAGACACCCAGAAGGGGTCATAGACAATGGCATTGGGGTCAGTGGAGTACTAAGTGGCACAGGTGCCATTAGAGCTGCCTCACAGGAAAGGACTGGTTTGTGCCAAGGGTCATCAGATCATGTGAAGAACCAGAAGTGAATCAGGCAACTCTTTAAGTCTGAGAATCTTGACAATTTTAGGATAATGGGAAGTCCATTTTGAGAATGCTCCAAGATGTACAAAACAAAATATACAGCATATTGTAGTAAGAATATATATTTTGTTTCTATAGAAGGACAAATATCTATGAACAAGGTCACATGTCTATGAGGAGTTTAACAGACATGGAGAGCACACGGATGAAGAAGGACGCCAGGGAAGGGCCATGTGGAAAATACATCTCTTTCAGACTGTGACACTTGACAGACACCAGAAAAGTAGAGGAAAAGACTTGGAAAGGAGGCCCGGGTACTGGGAAAGGACAGAGTATGAGTGTGCACTGGTTATTATGAATGGAGCTTGAACCATGTTTAGCTGTTCCAGTTTACAGCCTGGATTGCTCTCCATTTTCCCAGAAACAGCTATAATTGTCCTTCCTGAAAATAAACTGGCCTCCTTTCCAAAGGCAGGTAGTTATAGTATTATATTTTATCTGACAACTGGTTGGTTCCCTTGGTGCTGGACAATATCCGCAAACACAAATACAGAAGAACGTATGGAATAAACTGAAAACATTGGGTCAGAAAGAGTCCATAAATAACAGGCACTGGAGCAAAAGAGGATAATTACTGTTAACAGGGGTTTAAAAGGGAAGGGCTACTGGGTTAAATAAAATGGGCTGGGGTAATAGGAGGCAAAGGAAGGCATCTGGCTGTTCAAGTTCCTGCTGAAGTACTAAATTATTCACTAGCGTGTCCACACAATTGAGTGGTTGGGGGCATCAGGGCAGAGAGTGGAAAGCTTGGTGGTTACTTCTTGTGTGCTCATTAAAAGGAGATAGTGAGCCAGAAGGACCTAACAAAGCCTATCAGTCCCTAAAGGTGGGATGCAAACACATACAGAAGATGAGTAGCGATTTCACTGACTGGGTCGAGCGTCCTAGAGGGTTCTGTATGTATCTACTCAGCAGTGGTGGAGTCTTCGAGCTGCATATGGGGGATTGGTGAATCCAGTATAAACATAACTGGTGAAAAGCCCTGCATCTGGTATACACCAGGGAGGCAGAAAATGGATGAATGCAGATTTTCAGAAGCTTGAATGTTAGCGGGTGATTTCTATACAACACAGTGCAAACCCAAAGGGATACAAAGTAGGGGGGTGCAACGCTTTTCTCCCAATGGAATATTTGTGCAAAGTTCCCAAGCTGGCAACTATGGAAAGTTGCAAAGTTACATCATATGTTTGTGGCAACTACAATAGCGAAGTGTTCTGCCTCTACCATTCATTTAGCAGGTTAAACTTCTCACCAAAACATCATTTGACCCATGTGTGTACGTGAAGTACAGCTGTCTAGACAGAGAGGCAACTCCCTTTACTAAGTTTATCACCAGATAAAATATATCTGGCTGAAAATAAACATGTATTAATCTAATTTGCAGAAGTGTATTACTATTAAAGTAAATATAGTGGAAAACAAAATACACATAACCCCATTTGCATCCCATTTGTGTTCATGCTCCCAAAGAAAATCAAAACAGATTTTTCCGGTGACATGGATGAAGGGAAGCTTCATTCCCAGGGCAAGTCACGAGAGAAAAACAGGAAGTGGAAATGGTATAACGTGTAGCCTGCTGCCTGCAGTGCATGCCATGCTTGTCCTTTTCTTCACCTTCTGACCTGGAAGTAATTGGTTTGCAAGAATTAATTTAAGAAAACAATGCCTTGTGGGCATATTTCTCCATGCCCACTAACTTGGCTTGACGGCTCTATGTAAGTTGAAAATGCTTTTCGGTTGCAGAGGGAAACACACAGTACCTCCACAGCAGAATGTGAACCGAGGTTGCAATAAACATATCCCTTTACAAAATAATGAATTGGAGGCAAGTGCATGAGTTGAAATGGGTATGTCCTCTTGATGGGAACTAGCCATTTGAAAACACCACTGCCTGGGACTTCGGCTTTGACCATGTGACATATCAGGTGCAGACATGTGATCCTAATCCAATGCTTCCAAACTTGAGGGAAAACCTTTTTCTAGCTTGTCTCCACGTAGCCCTTGAGACCACTACACTCTCAGGAAGGGACCTACTGTGCATTGCAGCAAAGATGACCAAAGACCAACCTGCCCAAGAGGTTCATCATCCCAGGAGAGCAATGGAACAGGACACGCCTGGGCATGTACAACTTGGAATCCATGAAGTGCAGGAGGACGAAAACCAGGAAAAACACATTCAGCTTAATTACAAGTTTGCCAGTATTTTGGCAGATTAACCACTGAAATATTGCCAAACCCAGTTACTGTTCCTGCCTCTAGCTCCCAGCGATTTACTGTGGGATTCCAAGAAGTGGTAGGGCGGTGTAAATCCCCATTTTTGGCACAATTACCACAAGCAGTAATTCTGCTGTTTTTGGAGGTAAGGTGGAGGAATTCCCTCCAGCTTTTTGCAGGAGGTAAATCCTCCACTTTTCTTTCAATTTTGGAATTCAGCAGTGCAGTTAAAACTAGGGCAATTCTGTTACCATTAAATAGAATGGCGGCAATGGAAATACCACCACTTTTTTACCACAAGATCAAACTAGTACTGAGGCCCATTATCTTGATGTGACCTATGCTATGGAACAACATAAGCACACACTCGATGTTGGTCGTTCTCTCCTGCGACCTGCTGTATAAAAATAACACTAAAGTGACTGAAGAGGACATGCAATTTATGAGGAACCCTGTTCCCTACTGCACCCCCTTCCTCTGCCCTACCTTACTTTCCCTTCTCTTCATGTACAGCCCTAGACTGCTTTTTAATTAGTCGTGTACTGTATACATATTCTAAACAAATGCATACATGCAAAGGCTGAACAATCATTACCAATCCTAAGGGACAGACCAAGTGAGTAGTGTGCATTGGCCTTTCCAAAATCTGAGTTATGCAGTGCATAGCAATGCCGAGGCACCAGTGGACGGAAACCACAACCGGATTTGTAGTCCACACAATGAAACAAGATATTTGCTAGGACTTGTGCTGCACTGATCATTCCTGTGGAATTCGTTATCTGTGATGCGCAATATTACTGTTTTCATTGATTGTTTATTCTTTAGCAAGGATTGATGTTAATTTGAAAAAAACAATAACTATCAAGATGCATAAAGTGAATGAAAGAATGCACACAAATAGATAAAGTCGATGTAAGATGCCCCACGAAATATGATATATTTGCCAAAATTCAATAATGTGCATCAGATTCACAGAAAGCACTGAACAGAAATATTGTGTTGGCAGTACACCATGAAAATAATACTATGAATTACCTAATGCACACACAAAAATGGTTCCCTGGACTCCAAGTGCAAAGCATTTAAGCTTGGGCCAAACACCTGTGGGAATATAACATTCGCACCCAGGTAAGGGTGCTCCAGGTGGCTGGAAACGCCGACAAGAACTGCCAGTGTACTGCCTGTGTTTTACTAGCCTCCCAAGTCCTTTGCCCAAGTGCCGCCATCACCTTTCCAGCATGCTGATCTGTTCCTGCCAGTCCATGAAAAGGCCACCTCACTGCTCTCCCCCTCATACCAAGTCCCCCCAACACCCCATCCCGTCCACCCTGCCCCCAAACGCACCTGCAGGCCCTGATTGGGTCTGTGTTCTTCCTCCCGTCTTCCTCGACCGCCACAAAGGAAATAGGAACAGGACTTGGTCCCTTGTTTGGGGGGGGGCATACCATGCCAGTAGCAGCCTTGATCCCTCGCCGAAGCTAACTTTTCTGTCAGGCCTGCCTATTCTGGGGCTGGCTAGCTGGTAATGGCCCTGGTACGCCGGCCACCGCCCCCCGATGGGGTTGATTACTATATTAGTCCACAATGGCTCAAATGGGGGTGAATTGGGCACATTGGTATAAGATACAACAGAATCAATTTTGGATCAAAGACAAGAACTAGAATACAGAAATGCAAAACTTAGTTGTTTTTTCTTGATTTAACCAGCTTGCGCGATTGTTTAGAATTTTGGGATGCTCATTGATGAGGTTTGTACAGATTCTTCAAGCTACCAAAGGTCCTCACTTGTGCTGCCTCTCAGCAGCGTTTAGGAAGCTTGCAGAGGAGTAGAAAAGAGGTTTGCAGCTGTTTTCTGTTGGAAATAAATATAGGAGTTCATGGGGGATGTTCTTGAGTGAGTTGGACTGTATTTTATTTTAATAACAGAGAGAGATGGAAACATTATTTTTGATGAATCTTTGGTGTACTTTTAGCAGAATGGAAGGCAAACCCTCAGTAGTGTCTTTCAACACAATCTGAGACAGAAATAGGTTTCTCCAACAGGAACTTGCTACAACTTGCTTGCTAATTTTGTGGCATGGGTTTTCATTCATTACACATGACGGAGAGCACTCAATATTTTGAACGCACTCGATTTGATCACTGTTTTGAGGAAGCATTGTGAAGAGGGTTGCAAAGGTAGATTGTTTGGTGTGTGATGTCACATCCCTTATCATGAGGAGTTTGCACCATGACACGTTGTATAGATTTCTGCATATTTTGATTTGACTTGATTTCATAACTAATTTAGTTAATTCTATAATGGTATGGTGCACTCGGCAACGACAAATGGCAAATTAGCTACACCATATGCACGTTGAGCTTTAAAACACTGATTAATTTTAGATGTCAGACATACATTCTCATGGCATCAACCACACACAAACGTCATGATTTTCTAAATGTTTGTGCTTTCCAATCATGCCAGTTTCAGACATGAAGTTTCCATAGTGAGCAATTTCACTAAGTTGTCATGAATGTCAATGGTGCTAGGTGGGAGGAAATTCCTGAGATGAACAGGTAGAACTGACACTGTGTAGCCACCATATCTTACCTTGTTATGATGATGGGTGTGAAGCAATGAGTCAGAGGTGGATTGGTGGGGTATTTAAACTCTGAATCTGTGACTGAGGAATGCAAGACTATGTTAATGAAAAACATGTGGACTGTGAAAAGAGGCATGAGTGGGATTCTCTCAGTAATTTGGATCCAGTGACGATAAGGGAGGACATGATATAGGTGTGTGTATTTCTAGCATCCCAAGAGTAAGTGGTGAGGAGTTGTGTTGTACACCCTTTGAGATGAAATAAAAGAAGTGAGAGGTCAAAGTAAAGTCTGGTGCCAAAGAACAGAGTTGAACACCTACAAGTTGTAATGATAGTTCATTTCTCCAGGAAGGTAAAGTTAGGCCAGACTTTCTCTAAAGAAAAAGGAAATAATTGCTGGCAACATTGGTGATTTGGGACATGATAAGAAAGGAGAAAAGGTTTCTAAAATTGGTCAATGACATGGAAAGAGAGCGTGTGGAGAAGGGGAAGTAGGATTACAGTTCGGTTCACTGGTTTGTAAACAGAATTACAATCTAGGCCCTGTTACGTTTGAGCTGGCGTGGTTGTGTCCAGCTATAAGAGGCTGCCATGCATTTGATGAGGTGGGGATATTGTCTTCAGAAAGTAAAACCACTTGACTAGCTGTGATAATATATGTGAGGTGAAGAGGTGGGATGACAGAAATGCGTCTTAATGCATTGCGCACAATGCAGTTCATGGTTGCACATGGAAGGAGCTCAGAGACCTGTGGGTGCTGTCCAAGGGAAAGGTGGAGGTCCAGGCTATGACCAAGGCACCAGATGCAGCTAGTTGTAGGGGCATAAAACACTGGTATGATCTACAGAGTGTAACTCCATGAAGAGGTCCAAGAGGTGAAGGTAATAATGTGGCTGTGTGATAATCCATACTGATCATTGAAATGGCCATGTCAATGTCTCCTAAAGAGTCGACGTCAGATTGGTGCTGCTTGATCAGGCCATAAGTATTGAAGAAAGAATGCATGTTTGAGAGGTTTAAGAGGGAATGTTTGGCTGGAAATAGGTGGCCATTCTTTTGTTCAGCAGTGCTGGGAGATGTGATTTTAAGGATGTGGATTGCAATTGTTTCCTTAATAGGAAGGAGGACCAAGTGGTATTTGGTATTTCTTTGGCAAATATAAATTTAAGAAAATGGAGCTTTAAAACACACAAGTTTAAAAACCAAACATACGGAAAAGTGAGAAAGAATTTCAAAACATGAAGCAACAGCTATAACAATTTTAGAAGGACGAAATAAGGCGCATGCCGTGGGAAAGCGTTGCGGGGGTATTACGTTATTTTAAAATGAGAAGAAAAAACTTGTTTAAGAGAGGCTGAAGGCCACACAGTTTTAAGAAAGGGGGCAGAAATGACAGTAGGCTAAAAGAGGAACACTACTGGTGTCTCCTATTATAAAAGTATATGATAAATTGATAGCTCTTGGTTGGGGAACAAGCATTAGAAAGAAAGGACAAAGGGAGGTGGATGCAAATATCAGAAGACCATCAGATGGAATGAAAGTGTTAACATATAATTTTCAAATTAAATGCATCAAGACAGCATACAATTCAAACTTCAACTTTTTAACAGGTGTATGAGGCTCCAAAGGCATATGCAAGCGATTTTCCAAGCTTTTGTGCTTCAAACTTAAACCTTACAAACTAATCATCTCTGATCAACCATTCACAAAAGAAGGGGCTGCTGAGGGTGTGAAGTAGAAGGCTGGCATGGGTCGGAATAGTGTCCATGGGATGAATTAGCTTTTAGCAGTGCAAAGCACAAAGGTAACTTAAAGATGGGAGAAAGAGAGCATCTGGGGAGAAGGGATTTGAATAGTGGAGGGAGACAGCAGAAAAAGTAGACATCCTCATGTCATGTGATGATGATCGCTCTAACTCTGGCCAATGTGAAATTAATGTTGACAGACAGATAATGGGGACTGATGAATGCTAACTCGTGATTCAGATGAGCACACTCAATGCGTTTCTTCCAAATTTCTGGAAGGAGTATAAACTCTCATAAAGGCATGAACACATGTCTTTTGGCCACAGTGGTAGGGGAGGGAAACCATCATGAATAGTGTGTACATAATCCATTTCGAAATGTTAAAGCTGTGAGAGAACATGGCCAAATATCTCCCTGATGTTTTCAGTGACAAGAAATCAGTTTTAGGTGTGGATATTCCATGGGCTATGCAAGAATAAAACAGGTGTGTAATGAGAAGAGAAGAGGGAGCCCTTGCTTTGCAGTAGATGGGTAAATAGCCGTCAAGTTGTCAGAGCCGGCCGGAGATCCAGTCAGCCAAGGCATTGTGAATTGTGGACAGATTGTGCAAAGGGTGAGCCAACAGCAATGTGCAGAGAGGAAGTGGCAGGACGGTGGCATTGGTGCAGTATTGATTCCATGAGGGAGGGGGATAAATCATCAAGGATGATGATGAAGAAGGGTTTCTTGTATGGAATAGTGACTCCCCAATCAAGCAGTGAAGGTTGGATTCTGAGGAGACATTTATAGGCATAATGAGGGAGGACATCTGCATGATGATAATGGGGTTGTATGTAGCAGTCATACAAGTTTCAATGATGCAGAGAAAGTCAACGGAGTAACTGGAGAGGAGAAAACAGTGCTTCGAGAAAGAAACAACTTTCAGAGCTACTCAATTAAGATGGTTACAATACAAACAATTGGGAAATAATACCAATGTAGAAAAATTAATCATGTGAAAATACATACATACATCTATCGTCTAAGTTACTTACAGAAATATTGTTAAACCATACAAAGTTGTCCATACCAAAAAATGTTTTATCAAGCCTTTAAATCCTACAAGAGAACGCATTTGACCGTTATTGCAAAAACAGTGAATGACATATCTGTACATTTAATTATACAAATACAAAAGTAAATACTAGAATATCAAATAAATTCAAGAACTTAAAACGAAAAAAAACAGCAAGTATGTTTTGATGGGATTTATAAAGCGTGAACCTAAGCAGCAGAACACTTACCGGCACACCCCGGTGCTCGCAATTGGGAGTAACCGAGGTAGCTCGAATAGGCAGGGGGACCAGGGGAGGAGGAATCTTTGGAGGGGAGAAGAAGGATTGAGTGGGGCGATGGTCATGTTTACTCATGTTCACATGTTTGGGTTTTACTGCAACCTTTGGTTTCGATATTTATTTTAAAGAAAAACCATACCAATAATTGGAAGGAATTTTGAAATTGGTATAGGTTGTTAATACTCTAATGTTTAGCATCTCAAAATGTTTGCAAAAATCACTACAATCTTTAGAAAACCTAGCAAGAATACCAATAACTGACAAAAAAATTCAAAAACATACCGTGAACTTTCAGATTGTTTATTTTTTATTTTTTTAGATAATATAGTCAATAAGACTTAAAAAACAATAAATATAGATACAACACAACAGACATAGTTCATGTTTCATAAGATAAAGGAAAAAAATACTCTGGTGTCAGTTGATAGCATTACCGGCCATAAAGTGTTCCCAAATGTTACTTATAGAAGGATGAGCTTTATTGAGATTACCATAGACCAATAAGATATTCCGGCAAATCAATGGCAGGCTATTACAGTTTAACAAAAGATGTTCAGTGGTTCCAGTGGTTCCAGTATGATATCCCCACATTGTCTCCATGTATGATCTGATCCGGGGATTTTTAGTCTAGCCCCAGATTTCTCAAATGATTTCACAAAGTTCCATTTGATCTTCAGATATTTCCAAAGGACATTATTGCCTTTCTGAACATTGTGGGGAAGCAGCTAAGAAATTAATGAAAGCGCCACTTCAGCACTGAGCGGTGCTCTCAATAGTGCAGAAAGGGGATTCAAAGGGCTCACTGGCCCAGCAGTCACCATCTCAGTAGTTATGGGCCATGTAGTCAACAGATGCACAGTACTGTTCTCAATGTCGCAGGGAGGCAGGTAAGAAATTAATGCAAGCACCGCTTCAGAGCTCAGCGATGTCTTCTAGTGTAGAAGGGTTGTTCAAAGGGCTCGACAGCCCAGCAGACTGCGCCTCAGTGGTTATGGGTGATGCAGTCCACATATGCACAACACTGTTCTCAACCAAATCGAGTTAGTAGAAGTGGTTTGGAGCAACTACACTTTGAGGTAAGTGGTGTAGGAGGGTAACAGGCGTGAAACCTAAAAACACGTAAGTTGGTGCACTGCTTATACATTATTTTTATATGATTCCTCAGAAGTTCTTTATTTTCTGGTGCAAGTGGGCAAGATCCTAGGCCACCAAGCACTAACACAAAATACTACCAAAGAGGACTCATTAATCCAATGAGTAACCATATGCACTCTTGAGGGACACCGCCCAATCATTACTTCATCACCTTCCTTTTAAAAAAGTTTCAAAGCTAACTGAAACAAGTAATTCAACACTTTGCACAGTGTTTTAATAAGTACTTACCAAAAGGAAATGTCAAAAGTATTGTATTGTATTGTACTTGTCATTTGTATAGTGCCAATTTTACATGTTTGTATAGTTTCAATGCTCTATTAATGGGAACACCCTGGGGGGACCGAAGTCCAGAGTTTTGGAGGTCATGGCACACGATTATGATATGATATGATATGATATAATAGTTTATTTATATAGCGCCTATACACAATGTGTTTCAAAACGCTTCAAGGCAAGGGAGGGAACAAGGGAAAATACAATGACATTCATACAGGCCATGAACAGTAAGGAAGTAAAATTAACTATCATACGCCGGTCAAGTGGCACAGCGAGTAGAGCGCTCACTTTGACATCCGTGCAGAGCTTGCTAACACAGGTTCGAATCGCGGCCGGGCCAAACTCGGCCTTTCATCCTTCCGAGGTCGATAAATGAGCACCACACACCGTGGGTAATAATAAGCAGCGCTCAGATACCCCAGGGTTCGTAGCGCTATATAAATGCCAAATTATTATTATTATTATTATACTCGGCCTGACGACATTTCAGATAGTCAAGAGCTAAGACATAGATAAGGAAGGGAGGGGGAGAGTGGGAAGGAAATGGAAACAGACATGCGACTACCGTACTAGGCCTGACGACATTTCTGGTAGAGCTGGAGAAAAACAAAAGGTGAGGGAGAAGCGTGCAGAAAGGGAGGGAAGGAACAAAACAAGTGACTATCGTACTAGGCCTGACATCGTTCCAGATAGTGCTGGAGGGGAGGGGACAGATAGGGGATGGGGGAGCGACAGATAAGGTTGCTATCATACTAGGTCCTGGGACAATTCTGATAGAGTAAGTGCGTGTAAGAAAGTAAGGGGTGGATGGGAGGAGATAGGAAAAGGGAGAGGGGAGGAGAGAACAACAGAGAGTAAGCAGTCAAAAAGAGTGGAGAAGCAAGAGGGGAGAGCGAATACAACTGCAGAAGTCAGTAGTAACACATAATGTTGCAAGCCAGGATACAAGATGAAGAAGGGAACAGCATGATTCAGGGGCACCATGAGTACAAGATGCAAAGGGAGTCCAGCATGAGAGTTGAGAAAGGGTAATGCACCGTGAATCAATGAAGTCCATACAAGTTAAATCCAGCATTGGCCACAAGATGGTGATAGTGAAACCAGAGTGTGTGCGGCAAGGGGGGGGGACAACACGGGGGGAACCAGAGAGGGTGGGGATGACCTGTGGAGACAGAGGGTGTAAACACATGTTGGTCCATGCTTACCTGCAGGGGTTTGGGTCCTGTATCCTCCTGTCCGAACAGGTCCAAACAGGAATTGCCCTTTTCTTTGACTGCCCTTCAATTTGGATGCCCGGGCGGGTAGGAAGAGGCAGGGCTAAGAAGGTGGGTGGTGCTTAAGCCAGGTGACCTAGATCCACTTAGACCTGCTCCCCAGCTACCAGCTGCCACTATATGGCACTATATAATTACTGGACAACTACTACTACTTCAAGAGGGGAGAGGAGAGAGGGGAGAAGGGAGAGGAGAAACGAGAGAGAAGAGATGAGAGAGGAGAGGGCATAGAGGGTAGGGATGAGAGGAGAGGTGAGGAGAGGAGGGGAGAGGATAGGACAGGAGAGGAGGAGAGGAGGAGAGGAGGAGAGAAGGAAGGAGAGAGGAGAGTGTGTGAACATCAGATGGACAGATGGAAGTGGGTGGAGACAGGGCATGGAGGAAAAGGGAAAGGGATGGAGAAGGGCTAGAGTAGAGCAGAGTGGAGAATAGGAACAGGAACTTCAGGGCTAGAGATGTGAGAGAACATGTGAAGAAAGAGAGGGGCCAGATACCTGTTACTGCACAATATTGAAACCTGCATCCCACATTTTGGCCAAGGGGGGTGTTAGGATGGGGGAACCCTTAGTAGAACCCAGAGAAAGCCAGACAGATAGTGATATGACCTTTAGGCCCTCGCCTTAGCAAGTTCTTAGATAGTAGGGGTTACTTATTGTTAGTTACCACTCAGGGGTTTAGTGACGGTTGGGCTTGTCAGGTGGGATCTGCAGAAAGACGAGTAAGGGACACCCATTAGTGTAACCCATGCACAAGTCTGAATACCTTAGTTGTGTTTTTGATAACAATTATTGAACCACACTCTGGAATCTTAGAATTTGTAAGGCCATCTCAGACAGGTGATGATAATCAAATGGGTAATGTAGGGAGAAGCCTAGAACCAGTCCTCACACTGGGGATGACGGAAGCAGAGGGCCCCGATTCCTGTCTGCCCCGCCATGCCAGTATGTTTGCTTTCAGACCCTTACTCCAGCCATGCCTCATGTATTAGATATTCAACAGTGTCTTTCTGTTAGTTTTAGGGTGCCTTCATCGAAACTAAGAACTCTGTCCCAATAAAAGACAACCACCACTATTCCGGGCCAAAAATGGTCTGAGAACAAGAGAGGTACCAACGAGAATCTAAGGGCAGCCACTGTAGAAACGGAGAAGCACCAGCATTGTGTGACAGAGAGAGAAGCCACAGCCCCAAGCGACAGGACTGAAGGTCTCAGATAGTGCAGGGGGGAGCCACCAAGACTACACACAAGCATGAAAGCACCTTGGACCACAAGGAAGCAAAAAGGGAGCAGAACCCATTCTCCCTGGAGAGACTTACCAGTAGACAATGAACATGAACATTGCACGGCCAACAGGCCCAATACATGACAAGCCCATGCAGAGAAAGCTGGCAGGACCTTTGAAGACTCTTCCTTACATATACATCCTGTGGAGGGGAAGCCAGGACAGGATTGATTAGTGATAGGGGCCCAAATCCAAGGCGGGAAGGAGGATAAAAAGGAGTAGCCAGTACTAGTAGTAGTATGATGTGTGAGTGCATTTGGCCAAAGAAGGCTTAGAAGGGCTGCCCAGGCTCTGATAGAAAAGCAACCCATGTAGTCAGACATGTAGATGAATGCAAAGAAGAATGGAGGTGGTGTCAGTGCTAGTGACTTGCTATGTGTTCAGCGTGCCCGAAATGATCATTGGACTGTGCCGCATTCTGCTGTCAAGAGGTGTTGAGGCATAGTCGGGTGTAGGTAGGTGGAGAATTTATGTGAACAGCACCACCCTAATTTTGTTGTAGTCCTTGCTGTGTGCTGATGTGTGTGGTTAGCTGTGCCTGCGGCCAGTGGGGTGGTGTATTATACATGCCATTGCCTCCAATTGGAGGTGCTTTGATGTTAGGGTGCCCACTCAGGTATTTGGCTTCTTCTGTTGGTTCTTGCGGCTGTGAAAGAAATGGTTAGCAGCTACGACAGTCTATGTTCCAACTTATCGCCACATAAGGCCAGATTCTTCTATGTGAGTTAGGTGTTCAAATACAGGGGATGAGGAGTTGGTTCTATCTCAAACCACTGTGCTTCTAGTACTTTTGTTGTGATTAGCCCCCTTTTTTTTATCCATTTGCCAGGTGCAGTTGTTCCTGAATTCTGTGACATTGCATGTGACAATGCTGTGAATCATTTAGTGCAACTTTGATGGACGATAGGGTTGTGATAGATGTATGAGGGTGTGTGTTGTCTAGGCCACCGCAAACACAGTCGATACCGTTGGGTGTTTAGAGTGAAATAGATCAGAGATGCAACAAACTCAGCCAGTCCCACCTGGAGAGAGAGTTCATATACTTTGTGTTAATGAGGTTTTAAGGATAGAGCGGCAAAGAGCCAGGTTTTTAGGGCTTTTTTGAAGGAGAGGTAGTTCTCAGTGTGGCAGATGTGTAGAGGAAGAGTGTTCCAGATAGTGGCCGGTAGGATAGAGAAAGCTGAGCCACCAAATCTGGTGTAGTGTGGTGGGATAGCTAGGAGCAGACCTGAGCCCGATCTGAGGTTTCTGGGGGCCTGGTAGTGGGTAATTTTGTTCTGAATGAACTCAGTTCCCAAATGATGGAGAGATCAGTGTGTAATGCACATGGCTTTGAAGGTTGCTCTTAGGGTAACTGGGAGCCAGTGCATGATTCTGAGTGTGGGGTGATGTGTTCTCTGGGCGAGAGGGCCAGGAGCAGTCTGGCTGCTGCGTTTTGGATACATTGAAGCTTACTTAGCTAGCATGCTGGTACGCCCAGATAGAGGGGGTTAGCTAGTCCAGAAGGGGGATCACCATTTCCAATATAGCAGGAACATTTTGAGGTTAAGTGAGGTATGGAAAGATTCCTTTAGTTGGAAGTGACAGGTTCTGGACATGGAGTTGATGTGCTTGGAGAGGGAAAGCTCTGTGTCCATGGTGCATCCGAGATTGTTTATGTTGGTGGAGGGGGCAGGTGGGGCTCCCAGGGAAGGTAGCCACATTAGTGGTTGTGGCTCAAAGTGGACTTGCCACATATGAAGGTCTCTGATTTGCCCAGATTGAGGATTAGGTGGTTGTTAGTCATCCAGTTGTTAATCTCTAAGAGACAAGAGGTGAGGTCCGGGAGTGGCTAGCGTTGGTTTTGGGGGATTTTGAACATGATCTGCATATCGTATGTGTGGTTGTAGGAGGTAAGGTTGTGTGAGCGGATGCGGGCTGTCAGGTGGCTACGGTAGAGATTGAAAAGCAGTGGTGAGAGGGAGGTTCCTTATGGAACCCCTTTTTTGTCACTGGGTAGGTGGGAGAGGAGAATGACTTGGGAGCGGTTGGAGATGAAAGAGGTAATCCAATTAAGGGCAGAGTCTTTGATACCTAGGGTGAGGATTCTGTTCCTCAGTATTGTGTGGTCGATTGTGCCAAAGGCGCAGGCAGATCCAGAAGGAGGCACACCCTTCTGAGTCAGCAGTTCTTTTTAGGTTGTAGCAGATGTAGACCAGAGACGATTCCATTTTACAGAAGGGTCAGAAGCCCGATTGGGCAGGGTTGAGGACATTATTGGCTTCTGTGAAGAGGTCAAGTTGCTTATATACCGCACGGTCAACTAGTTTGGCGATGAAGCGGGTGTTGGATATTGGGTGTTAGTTACATGGGGAAAGAGGGTTGAGGGTGGCTTTTTTGAGAAGCCATTTTTCATGAGAGGTTGTGAAGGCTTCTGGGAAAATGCCTGATGTGAGCGATTTATTTAGAATCGAGTGAGCTATGTTGCCAGCACAGGTGGATGAGAGGATCTTTTTTAGACCAGGGCGAGGCCAAGGGGCTCCAGGCAAGCCTGAAGGTTGGCATAGTGCTAATAGGTTGCTTAAGTCAGTCGGAGAAAAGGGGGAAGGACTAGAAGAAGGGTCGGGCAGGAGGGGAGTGAGGGATTGGAGTTTGAGGGGTGTCCAGGTGTGGGTGACGGGATCAGAGCTAGTTTTGAGGTTATGCTGTGGTGTCCTTCAAGTGCCAGGTTAGGAAAATGGTTTGAGAGCTCATCACAGAGAGCTTGTGAGTTGGGGAGGGGGAGGTTAGACAGCAGGGGGAATTGAATTCTCCTAGGATTTTGTGGAGTTCCCTGCATGGGTTTTTGGAGTTGGCAATTCTGCTCCTACAATTTTTTTTTTTTATTTAGCTTTCTTGATTTCATACAAGTATGCCCTGTTCAGTTTTGTAAGCGCAGTTTTATTAGGGGTGGTGAGGAATGTCCTCCAGGAACGCTCTAGGTGAAACTTGAGGCTTTTGAGCGGTTTCAGGGCTCGGTGTACCACTTTTGATGTGCAGTCAATCGTCATGAGGGATGACGGGAAGTTGTGAGTGGGGTCGCAGCTTTGCAGAGCCAATGGTCGAAGAGATTAATGTAGGCGTGTCCTTCCTTGCGGGAGAGATCAGGGAGCGTAATAAGGAAGGAGTTGGCCATGTCTGGATTAATGGGGATTATATTTCAAAGGGGAACAGTGGACGGGGTGGATGAGGGATTGATTGGGGGCTCGGAGATGGTGAAGGGGGGAAGGGATAGCGTGATGATCAGACCAGTTTAGAGGGTGAGGTGTGAGCGGGGAAACTTGGTGAGATTTGCAAAAGAGGGCATCAATGGTGTGTCCTGCAATGTGGGTTTTGTGTGAGATCATTTGTGATAGACCGAGACTGTCCGTGAGGTAGCGAGTGATGGGGTTGGCGGCGGCATCAAACCATATGTTGAAATCTCCAAGCATAGAGAGAGCAGGATGCTGGATCAGCATAGGGAAGAGTGAATCACAGAGTGAGTTGGCAAAATCACAATTGTAGCTGGGAGGTCTTTATAGTAGAAGAAGACTGTGAGTGACTGAATGGCTGAGTTGGAATTTAGCTAGGAGGGATTTGCATTTGGGTTCACCAGGAAGACTCTCTGTTGCTATTCTGTCAGGTGAAGTTTGGATGGCTAGGACCCCCGCTCTGCTGGGCCTGTTGTGTATGAGCAGGGAATAGCTGGGCAGAAAGGCTTTGTATGCAGTGGTGTGAAAATAATTGGCGAGCCAGGTCTCAATCATGATTGGGATTTATGGGTTTTTGGTTGAGATGAGGTAAACAAAGTTGTGTTTATTTTTAGTGACCAATCTGGCGTTGATGAGTATGCATGAAAGAAGACCGGTTTGCTGTGAGGTAGACATTGGGAGGGGAAAGAGGTTGTGCAGAGGGTTTGGCGGTGAGGTGGTCTGAGTGTGTGGTGGGCAGTTCAGATAATTGGAGGGTTAGGGGAGTGAAGGATAGGCAAGTTTTTTTGGCTGGGATGAAAAAAGTGCTAGGACAGGGTTTGGGGTGGGCGGTAAAGGTTGTTAAGAGGAGGATCTGCACATCATTGGAGATCTGGGGACGGCGGAGCAATGTGAGGCTGCTGAGTTGCGATCAGTACTGTCTGGCCATCTTTTCAGGCTTTTGAGGCAGATGAGGCACATTTGGGTGTGCAGCAGGCTTGAAGGGTTTGCAGATGGGTTTGTGTTGGCCTGGGCCTCACATGCTGCACTGAGTGGAGAGAAGTATGATTTAGGAGGATGCAGGGGAGGGGAGGATGGCTTTGGTATGGTGGCCACTTGGTGGTGCAGCATTGCCGTGGAAGGGGGTTGAGGGGGGCTCCATGTAGGGGGGGGGGTTAATAGCACAAGATGCACAGTGGGCTGTAGAGATGGGGTTATGGGTGTTTGCATGCCAGATGGCTTATTTCTGTACGGATTGGTAACGGTGGTTGGAAGAGGGTTTGGGCAGGTTACGAATAAAGTGGGGGGTGTTAAAGTAATTAAACTTCAACAGACAAACTCAACATTATAATTTGCATTCACAAATCATCTAATTAAATAAGAAGACTTATAGTCAGATCTCATTACAACAAATATATAGACAGCATATATTGTCCAAAGCCCAACAGCAGGATCACCATGAATACATGTCATATAATCCATTCTAATTAATACAGGTGTTCACAATCATTTCAAAATCGAGAGTGATATGTTTCATAAAGTACCAATTTTAAGCCAAAGCGCATTTCAATCGTTACAATACATCTCACATATTTCGGAGCAATAACAACTCACGGGATGTCATGCTCTATGTTTACTCACAGCATTGAAAATACAAAAAGGCTGAGATATTGTGTACTCCATCGCTCGTAATACAACACTTCAACCAGAAGCTATTTAGAGCTCAATACTTTGTCCCCAAAAATGCACAGAGCATTGCTCTGATCATATACCTGCTACTCGCTTGGAGCCCATTTAAAGCACTTCATGAATTCGGCTCACAATCTCAAACATCATGTTCAAAGTGCTGAATTTCCTCGATGATCTACCATGAATAGCATCAATACAATCGTATCAGTTCCAAAATACAGAAGGCATTATTCTGATTATGCCCACATCATTCAGTCGGAACCCATACAGAGCGTCTCATGGGTTCTGCCCACAATCTCCAGCATTATTATTTAAATAAAGAATAAACTGTTACATTGAACACCAGCAATATGCAGTAAAACACATTTACATTGGTACATTATGCCATCCTCTCACAACACTCATAACATACATGATTAACTATACACAACCTGTTATCAAGCCATCACATGGCAGACAACTACCAGAATGCCTTTGTGCTATTTATGCCCCTCCTATAAAAAACTAAGGGAGCGTGGCTTGCAGCGCCAACAATGCAGAAGCGCTGCTGATGGCCTCTGCCTGAGGACCAGCTTCCTGCATGATTTAAGGCTTCCATGATGTGATTCCAGGAGCGGAAAGGTGAGATTCTTGACCGGCAGCGGAGGGGGAACCAGAGGCAGCAGTCTGAGGGGTCGGCATCCATTATTTGTTGCCGATCGACCAAAGTATTGAACAGCCGGGGAGCAGGCGAGCACATTCAAAATGGCGGGTGCAACTCACCCGGCCCCGCGAAAGGCAGCACAGTAAACCCAGGGGCTCGTACCACCCTGCAGGCATGCTTGGGAAACGGGAAGGCAATGCAGCCAGGGCCCCGGTAGCACTTTGTCTGAGGCAGAGTGGAGCTGACTGGCCCACCCAGCAGGCTGCAGCACTGAAGGCACCGGCCTCCCTGTTGAGCCCTTCGCACTTGCTGAGAGGAGACGGAGAGGCCCGGATATTCGATCTGCCGGTGAGCGCGACTTGAAGTCCATCAAGAGGGAAGGTGGGTGTGGTGACTGGGAGAGCCTGGAGACGGAGAGGAATTCTTGGATTGCCCCCCCCTCACCTACTCTGGAGGCAGGAAGTAACGACAAAGGGGCCCATAGCTGGGGGAGGGCGCATCCACATGATGGGGAGGTGACCGGCTGGGGTGCATAGGCACCGCAACTACACCGCTGCGGGAATCTCCTGTGGTCCCAAACTGCCGGACAGCCCCAGGGGCTGCAGGAGCCCAGGCCCCAAACTAACATGGGCCGCTACATCACAGGGTGTGCCTCCTGCCCACTGCATTCCTAGAACAGACTGTCCAGGGGAGCTTGGCCCCATTTGCAAGAAGAGGAGAGGGGGACGCCTGCCCAGCTGTCGTCCCCCCGGTGCCATGTCTAGCAGACAGTCCAAGACCCACAAAACAGCAGACATAGCTACCCTGTTACTCCCAGCTGATTAGGGGAAGAAAGCAGCGACCTCCAAATCAAGCCCTCAATCTCCGGAACATCCCACCGGACAGCTATCCACTAAAGAGGGCATTCAGCCATTTATCATGGATATTAAATATAAAAAACCGAATTTTGGCAGTGCATGACTGAACTTTCCTCTAAACTGGACAGTCTAAACCAAAGGGTCGTTGAGGCAGAGCAGAGACTGGGGTATGCTAAGGACCAGGTCCAAGAATACTCAGCAGCCATGGCCGAATTGCAACAGCAGGTTCCTATCACTGGAAAGGAAAAACAATCCGGTGGAGTCCAAGCATGAATATATAGAGAACAGAGCCCGAAGAAATAATCGCTGGATTAGGGGTGTGCCCCCCTCCGTTCCAGACCAAGCCCTTCTGGAAAATAAAGGCAACTTCTTTCAGACTCTCCTAAGGTGGAAAAATCATTGCTCCTTCTGGATCATACTCACAGACTGCGTTCCTGAGGGGGGTCCAGATTCAAATTCTGCCTCTGATGTCATCACCTGGGTTCACTTTTTCACAACAAAACAGCAGATCATGGCGGTGGGGTGCTCACAAGTTGAACTCTCGTTTCAGGGGACTGCACTACAGATATATCAGGGCCTGGCTTCCCTCACCTACAGCAACGAAGGTCCCTCCTTTTTCTCACGACCTTCCTTCGAGAGCATTGCGTGAATTACCGCTGGGTGTTTCGGGCATCCCTGCAATTCACCTACAAAGGCACCTCCCGCTTAACAGAAAAGATGAAGTAAGCAGAAGAGATCCTGGGGCTCCCTCGCTGAGAAAAGAAAACAGCAATCTCAGCCTGCCAAGCCCCCAGACGTATGGGGATGAGGTGTTACCCAAGGCAAAAGGAACAGCATGGGTAAGGGTATTTAAGGGTGGCCGGCCGGGGTGCTCCCCGCCTAACTCCTAAGATTCCAGACCAGCGAGGTGGAAGGCACCACTGTGAGATGTCTTTGGAATGTTGGATGGAAGCATCAAACGTACTTACAGGTGGTTCGGGCCTCAGGCAGCCCATGCCCAACCCTGAGTGGGTGTTCACTCGGGGGCCACAAGGGTGAATGGCCCAATGTTTTACAGTTACGGGTTCAGTTGATTTGTGATTTAAAGGAAAACGTTGGTTGTCACATGAGTGATCGGCTGGATCTGCTATGGCTGAGGACTCTCAGGGGATCCCTCCATTAGAGGTGATGGAATTTGAGGACATCCGCACCAAAGCTGAGGCTAATTTTTCTAAACGTAAAGGGTCTGAACTCTCCGGGTAAGTGGAAGTCGATTCTCCACCAGTTGAAAGACCTGAACGGGGAAGTACTTCATGTGGCTTAGGCAATACCTGGTCTCCAGCAGTTCGAAAACTGGAGGAACAGCAACCCTGGTGGCAAGAGACTTTCCGTTTGGGGAGGTGGACACGTTGGTGGATCCCGAGGGGAGGTACGTGGGGATGAATGGGCTTCTCTTTGGGCAACTATACTCCCTGATCTCCATTTATGCCCCCATTGAGGGGCCAGAAGAATTCTACCACCATCTGGAGTCTATCATTCCCCCCTTGTTGGAAGGCCAGATATTAATAGGAGGTTTTTTTTTAATGGGGTCCCAGACCCAGTGATGGGCAAGTCTCACCCCCCCTCCCCTAAGGGCTTTAGGATAGCAACAGGTATCCTCCATTTCTTCAAGACTCTGGGGGCGGTAGATGCCTGGAGGGTGTTGTACTCAGGGAAATGAGATTTCACCTTTTTCTTGCATGTCCATTGGACATCATCACGTATAGACCTCATGTTGGCCTCTCCCCCGGTTCTATCATATGTAGATGAGGTATCCATCTACATATGATATGATGAGGTATCCATAGGTACCATAGTTCTATCTGATCATGCCCCGCTACAGCTGACCATAAGAATTTGCCCCCTCCAGCTGACTCTAAACCACCCATCTCAATTTTATGAACCGATTCTGAATGATAGGGCTCTGAGGGACACAATACGAACCATCCAGAACTATTTCCGGGAGAATCCCAACGAGCCTACACCGGCAGTTATCACATGAGTCACCATGAAGGCAGTGATTAGGGTGGAGTTAATAGCCCATTCAGCGGCAGTCTATGAACGTAAACGGCTCCTATGGGCCCAGCTGGAAAAGAAATTCAAGATTTGGCGGGGGAATGCAAAAAAGGGTGGGCCCCGAAACATCACAGTTCCCCGCAAATTGCAAGGAATAAACTGGAAGCCCTCTATGCTGAAGAGACGGCACAGGCGCTCTTAGCAACTAAACAGGGATATTATGCCAAGGGCAACAAAGCTAATCAGCTCCTGGTGATGAAATTGGCTGAGTGAAGAAGGCATAACACAATTATAGGGTTCCGAGACCAGCAGGGCTCAGTGCTTGATGGGGAGAGAGAGAAGCGGCAACTGGCATTAACTCATTTCAGGGAATCTATGCAGGAGCCTGCCCGCCCCATAATGGAACAAAAGCAATATGTGGAGGGCGCTGCTTTGCCTAAGCTCTCAGGGGAGAATAGTGCTGCACTCGAAGCCCTGATAGAGGTGGGGGAGATGGAGGCAGTCATTAAGGACTTCAAATCTAGGGCCCTGGGCCTGGACTGATATTCAATCAAGTTTTACAAAATCTTCAGGCCCCAGTTAGCTGGGCAACTTACAACCATCTTTAATTAATTTAGGGAAACATGGTGCATCACTCCTTCCATGCAGGCCCCCACTGCCAGACTGCTCCTAAAACCCGACAAAGACCCAAGGGATGGCGCATCGTATAGGCCAATTTCTCTTTTGAATATAGACGCAAGCATATACTCGAAGGTCTTAGCTAATCGCCTGGCACCAATCCGTCTGGATCTTATAGACACATTCCAAACAGGATTTGTGTTGGGAAGGAAAACAGGGGGTAATATCCTAATGGGACCTAAACCTGATAGAAAAAGCCAGCTAGGTCCAACAGCAATTAGTGGTCCTTCCACTGGATGCCACAAAGGCTTTTGATAAAGTCGATTGGGCCTTCATGGAATCGACCCTGGAAGCCTTCTGCTTTGGCCCTCTATTTAGGTCAATGGTCATGGCGAACTATACCTTTCCCTCTACTGCCCTGAGGGATAACCAGGGTCTCACCCCCGATTCCCCTCACCTGTGCGACACAGCAGGGCTGCCCGCTTTCCCTCTGCTCTTCACCCTGATCATAAAGCCGCTGGGTCAGCACCTCTGATGCAACCAGAGGGCTCAATATTCAGGACACCCAGCACAAGGTGTCCCTTTATGCCGATGATGTATTGCTCACTCTAAACGATATCCAGACCTCTCTCTCACAAGCACTAGAGGAGTTAAGATCCTTCAGCAATGTAGCCGGCTTTGAGATTAACTACAGCAAATCAGTGGCATTAGGGGTGAGTCTCTGTAGCGAGGAGGTGAGAGCTGTGCGCTCTCTCTGTACTAGTAGCTGGGAGCCAAAGATGATTGACTACCTGGGGGTGTGGATCACAGCCTTCCCCAAGGACCTGTTCAGTGCTAACTTCCCACCGCTTTTTAGAAAATTGGAGAAAGACTTGACCAGTTGGGCTACACAGGAGAATGTGTTATTAGGCTGTTTAAAGGCAGTAAAGATTAACCTTCTCCCCATTTTCTATATGGATGCACTGCAATTCCAGTGGAAGTCCCTACAAGTATCTGGAACGGTTGCAAATGAAAGATACAAGGGTTTGCCTGGCGGGGGAAATGAGCCTGAATCCCCAGGAGAGTGTTGTTGGGGGGTTCCCATTGCAGTTGGTTTGGGTTCCCGGATCTTTACAAATACTACTTAGCTGCTCAGATTTCATACCTCCTCGCATTGGTCCTTGCCCACCCCATCCCTAAGTGGGCTTCTATTGAACAGGCTGGCCTATCTACCACTCTGGGGCTTGGCCGTTTACCCCCTCCCTCAGCACAGGAGCACTGGCACCCAGCTCTCCTTACCTCAACCAGAGTATATCTGCAAGCATGGGATTGGGCCCTTAGAAAGGTCCCAAGGGCGCTGAATCCCGGCTCCCCAATATTTCATAACCTGGCCTTTGCTCCCAGGATGCAGCCAGTAGCCTTCAGACAATGGCAGATGGGAGACCTTCACACCTTAGATCAACTCTGTGGGTGGGAGCACCCACTCAACTTTGAACAATGCAGGGGGATCTTCCAGATATCAGAACTAGACAGATTTTCTTACGGACAACTGAGGCACTGGATATCACATCCCTCGGTACAGCAGGGGGCCACCCACAACCTAAACGCTATTGAACTCACAGTCCAGGAGGGCTTGCAGGGCAGAGGGGTCTCGAGGATTTAGAAACTCCTGCAGGGGGACATGCTGACAAACCGGCCCTCGTATATATGCACAGGTGGGAGAAGGATTTGGGACGGCCCATAGAAGATCAGGAGTGGTTGAACATTTGGGCCAAGAACTACTCAACCTCCAGATGTGTCACGAACAATGAATGTGCCTTGAAACGTATGCTCCAATGGTATTAACCTCCAGCGCAATTATATAATTTCTTGGTGGCCCATGACTCCCTATGCTGGCGGAAGTGTGGGGCACAGAGCTCATATATGCACATGTGGTGGGACTGCCACCCTAATCAACACCTTCTGGGAGGAGATAGTGGTCCTGATAGACGAAGTTACTCACACCAAGCTTTCCATGCTTCCAGAAGTTCATCTCCTGGGTGCGTCAGTGGCCGAGGTCTACCCAAATCTGGTTGAACCGCCCACCTTATATCCCAGCTCCTGATGTTGGCCACGGATTACAATAGCCAAATGCTACAAAACCCCTGAAGGCCCAGCTCTGCCCCTTTGGTGGGTGAACGTGTGGGCCAAGGAAGGTCGCCTACCTCAATTCTTGGACACATGGGCCCCCTGCCTGGACTATGATCCAGAATATCCAGCATTGACATATAAGCCTGAAAGTAGTGAAACTATTCCTGCAGGACTCTTGAGGCACTTCCGGGCGGTATGCAGGGGCAGTGGGTGGGAGTGGGTTTGTATGAAGCAAGTGACGCTGTAGAGTTACGTATGTCTTGTCTTCAGTCGATCATGTGTATTTTCCTTTCATGGGCATTTTTCTCCTATGTGCGACCAAAATAAAGTTATGTTTTAAAAAAATAAAAAAAAGGTTCTACTAAGGGGACATTGACCCAAGATATTCATTTCAAAAGACCTCCCGGTGTAACAGTTTGGTATTCAGATCCCCTCCTTTCCTTGACACGGATACCTTTTCAAAGGTCACAAATTGCATTTTAGCTACAGTATGTTGAGCCTCACCAAAGTGTAACGGTACAGGAGATTTTGGATTCCTCAGTCTCACATTTGACTTATGCTCAGTCCAACGTGTTTTCACCTTACACATAGTAATTCCCACATAGAAGCATCAGGCATGGACATATCAGAAAATAAACGACATTCATTGCATTACAAGAGCATAAGTGATCCAATACAATTTGACCTGTGTATGTATGAGAGATCATCTTCCCCTTCATAACATTAATGCAGAGCTGGCAGTTGTTGCAGGGATGGGTTCCAGTGTTGCCCATCGCGTCCTCTTCTCTAAAAAAAATGGTCAGCCTTTACAAGATAATTCTTTAGAGCATTGCTCTTTCGATATGCAAATATGGGAGGAGCTGCACATTTTCTATACAATGTAGGGTCTAATTTCAGGATTTGTCAGTTCCTTTTCACTATTTGTTTGATTCTTCTAATCTGTAATGTGTACGCAGTGATATAAATCAATGTTGCATTACCCGTTGTAGGTTTTGGCACCAACAAGGAATCACAAGGAGTTTGTTCAACTCGGTGTGCAATACATTTGATGAGTACTGGTTTGTATTTTCTGCTCACATGCATTTGCTTCAATTTGTTCATCTGTGCCATATATTCAACTTGACTCGAAATGGTACACCTGCATCATAAGAACTGAATAAGAGGCACACTTACCAGCGTTCTTGTTGGCAGGAAACTAGTTGCAAGAAGCAAACTGTTCCTGTCTATAGGTTTGTAGAAAATCATTGGGCCTCATTACGACTTTCGAGGTAGCCATGCCCTTAATAAGGGCACGCTGCCTCCAAAACCGTGTCCGGGTTCCCTGAATGGGGAATTACTGGACCACTCTGAGTTTGGAGGGCCCGGTAATTCCTCCCTCAGGGAATCCGGGCCTGGACCTTCCTCATTCCCATTTGAGCCCCCATAGGACTTAATGGGAATGGGCACAGGAGCTAACAACGAGCCGATTACGACCGGCCCGTTGTTAGCTCCTTGTTCCCCTGCCGGGACCCGGTAAGGACGTCTGGTAAAACCAGACGTCCACATCGGGTCCCGCGAGAGAACCTCGTAATATTGCGGAATGGGTTTAATGGGTCCGCCACCATTAGCGGAACCCATAAACCCATTCTGCAATACTTATAATGAGGCCCATTGTCTTAAGCTCACCAGTCTCGCAATACACCTTTAACTATGTGCCACAGTCAATGTAATTTGTGGTTGTAAATGGTTCATAAATAAAAATAAAAAAATGTGCAACTCTTGCAGAGATCCCCCCAAACATCGAAAATGTCATCAATGTATCAGACATAGCTTTTCAAATTTCGCATCGACCTTTCACCAATAACCACCAGTGTAGAATGTTCTCTGTTTCTAAGTATAACATGAACATTTTAACATAGCTAGGGGCCAACACAGATGCCGAGGGAACAGGAGACCCCAAACACTGCTGGAGCAATGCATCGTCCCAGGGGAGAAGCAGGAGCTTCCACTCACACACAGAGGTAAGCCTGTGGGCTCACCCTCTTCTGAGTGAAGTTGCCACATTTTGCAACATCAGCGCTACTTTAATGCGCATTGCCGGATTGGAGCAAGCTTTTCCCCATATGCTGCTCCACTGATGCCGTTTGCCTATGCACGCCGTTTCTGCAATCTAGCTGATGCACTAATGCCGTGCTTGTGCCATTCCAAGATGGCCGCCCAACGTTATTAGTCCACTCTTCCGTCGTTTTCAGGCCCTCACGCTGCCGCCTCGCCTGATTGGGCCACTCGACCACACCTGACCACAAAAGATAGCCTATCAAATGCCGGGAGGCATAGCCGGCCATCGCACTAAGGCCTGCACAAAGGCTCTAGTCCTGTCCCTGCCTGTCCTTGCCTTTCCGGCCGTCGCCCAGACACCCTGCGTCACTGTCGGTTGATGTGGAATTCCCAGCGGACCCCCTGCCAAACAGGTACACTATTTCTGGCAGTATCACCTCGCCACTACCGACTGTCATAATGACACGCGCTTAATGTCTATTGTGGATCTTACATGTGAGACCTAACGCGCTTAGCTGCCCAATCCAACTACTGTACAGATGTACATTAGAAATGGAGTATTTACGATGCATCCATGATGACTTCCATGCCGTGAGAATGCACTCTATTATTTTATCACTTGTTTAAATAATATGCCACATAGACCTCAGCAAATCACCTCCTTAGCAACTTATTTCAAGCTATCCCTTTCATACTGCATTTTGATGCCTTAACAAACACTGCAATTAATTACTCACTGTGAACTGCCCTATCTACTCTATGCTTTCCAATGTGTTTTTGCCTGTGCTGTGATTCTCGCATTTAGGTGAAACTCTGCTGTGGTTACTCTATGTTTTCCAATGTGTTTTTGCCTGAGCTGTGATTCTCGTATTTAGATGAAACACTGCCCTAGTTAGCTAACCTGTACTTGCCTAGTTTGCCACTACTTGTACTTGCCTAGTTTGCCACTACTGGTACCTGCCTAGTTTGCCTGCCTACCTAGGTCCTAGCATGTTTGTACTTGCCTAGTTTGTCACTACTTGTACTTGCCTAGTTTACCACTACTTGTACCTGCCTAGTTTGCCTGCCCACATAGGTCCTAGCTTATTTGTACTTTGCCTAGTACGCCTGCCCACTCAGGTCTTAGCCCACTTGTACTTGCCTAGATTACCTAACTACCAGTAAACAGTCTCTTACAAGATTGCTTAGACTTCCCTGCTACCGAATTGCCATAACTAATATTGCTACACGTCTTTGCACATGGCACCAGTCTACACCTATAGTCCAAACTTGGGTTTGCCTATCATTAACACCTCCCTGCCCACAGCCATAATGAAAATCACCCAATACCAAACATTACACCTTGTACTGAGCCTCCTCACCACCATGGCACTTGCATCCGTTGCTTCACATCCCCCTAAGGATAGAAACATGAGACTGAGGGCAAGATTGCCCCGTCTCCATGAACCATCATCCTACCACAACTATAGAGGCTATATCGATCCAGCAAACAAACGTTTGCAATACGTCAAATCTGCCCCTCTCCACCCTGCCCTCATAACAACTAACCAGTCACCATCACAAAGAGTCACCCCAACTAAAAATAAACAACTTCTCATTACTATACCAACTAGCACCCTATCACTAACTGGGTCACTCGTCAATGCTAGATCCATGGTAGCCCACGCTACAGAGATCTCTGACACTTTAACCAATGAGAACTTAGACCTATCAGTCATAACCGAAACCTGGCTCAATGAGGCGGCTGGCCCTGCCATCATGCTAGCAATACCTGATGGCTATCAACTTCTAAGAGTCGACAGACCTAATACCAAAGGAATTGGCCTAGCTATCATTCACAAATACACCTTACCCATCAGATTAGCTACTACCTTGCTATTTCAATCATGTGAACTCCTTACTGCTAAACTTCACCTTTCTTGTAACCGCACCCTTACCATGTATGTCATCTACAGACCACCTGGACCACTAGGATCCTTTGAAGACGACCTGACTAGTATCTTAACTAATAACACTAAAGACCACGATCAAATTCTACTACTGGGAGACTTTAACCTGGGCTTTAATGACTGTAATGACAAACACGCCCTACCTTTGCTTCACTATTGAATGACTATGCCCTAACACAAAAAGTCTCCTCCCCTACTCATGCCAAAGGTAGGACCCTAGACTGGGTTGTCGATCGGAATTGCAACATTAGCATTACCAACATAATGCCACAATCTTGGACTGACCACTACTTAATTGTATTCAATGCCTCACTTGACCTTATCCGACCCAAACCTATACTTATGGCCCCGCCACTCCCCACCAGAAGTAAAAAAGATATCACAGTAGAACAACTCTTACCCCACCTCCTCCCCACTCTCGACAATCTAGATAACATCATAGACCCTACATCGCTTGTGGAAGCCTACAACAGTACGATGATTAAGCCACTTGACTTGATTCCCCCCACCAAAATGTTTAAAAGCAAACAACTTTGTCACCTGAACAACTGGTTCACACCACAGTTGAAAGACCTCAGAATTCAAAAAAGAAAGCTTCAGGCAATTTGGCAACACTCACCCACTCAGGAGAACAAAATTAAATTAGCCACTCTCGCCAAACAGTATAAAAAGGAAATCATAAGCACTAAAAGGAATACCTTTAATGATAGAATATCTAAAGCTAAATCAGATACCAAGGAACTATTCTCCATCCTCCGTGAAATGGAATCACCGATACCCCCGACTGATAACATTCCTAAAAATCAACTCTGGTGCCCTAATATACAAAATGCCCTGGCGGGTAAAATTAGCTTGCTCCAAACCAAAATTGCCAATAAAAAAGCTTCCCTGCTCCTGCCAACGGAGTCTACATCTCAGTCACAGCTTCCTCTAAACCAGCCTAACACCCCTCACCCATTTAGCTTCAGACAAATAACTATATTAGAGACAGAAAAAATCATACTATCTCTAAAGCCATCCAACTGCAAAGGAGATAATTGCCCTGCCCAAATTATAAAAGATGCAGCTAGAGACCTAGCCCCCTTCATCTCTAAACTCATCAATGCATCCTTTAAGTCTAACCTAGTGCCTAATAACCTAAAACAATCTTGGGTAGTTCCCTTGCTAAAAAAACAAACACTTGACCCCGCAATACCGACAAATTACAGACCCATCACCACCGTCCCATTTCTGCTTAAAATAATTGATAGAGTAGCTTACCTCCAAATTCAGGACTACCTAGAAACTAACAATTTACTAGGCTCACGTCAATCTGGCTTCCGTCCCCTTCAGGGTACTGAAACAGCCTGATTGACCTTAAGACCCAAATTGACGAGTTGAAGGACAATGGCAAATCAGCTATGCTACTCCTCCTTGACCTATCTGCAGCCTTCGACTTGGTAGATCACGCAGTCTTATGCAATCACCTCAGTTCCGCCGCTCATTTTTCAAGTGATGCCATAACTTGGGTAGAATCCTTCCTTGCAAACCGGACAATGAGAGTCTTCTCCCCCCTAGCAGCCGCTGATCCCACACAAGTTTCATGTGGTGTCCCTCAAGGATCATGTGTATCTCCGACGATGTATAACATCTTTACTAAACCTTTGTTTGACAAGTTGGACAGACTGGGTGTCATCTACACTAATTACGCAGATGACACTCAGATCCTTATCCCCCTTTTGGGCAACTTCTTGGAAGACACGGCCTTAGTAAATAAGATATATCTCCTCATTCAGACATGGATGGCATCTCACGGCCTCTGCTTGAATGATGACAAAACTGAGTTACTGATCCTCGGCTCAGAGTTGGCCATCAAAAAACTCGACCCAAACTATGCCTCATTCAACATCGACAATAATGTCATCAAAGTGATGCCTGCAGTCAAAACCCTCGGGGTCTATCTCGACTCAGCGCTCACCTTCAAGAAACAAACTAACTCACTAGCATCTTCCACTGCATATACTTGTAAATTGATCCGAGCATGTAGACCATTTCTAACTGAAACTAGCTGCATTACACTAGCTAATGCACTCATCATATCCAAGCTGGATTACTGTAATGCTCTATATGCAGGATCTAATAAGTATATCCCTGATTAACTCCAAACTCTCCAAAATAACGCTATTAGAGTAGCTTTAAATATTCCTAATAGAGCTCATATCTCCACCTCCAGAAAAAATATCCATTGGCTAAAAATCAAAGACAGGATTGCCCACAAAACCCTCTCCCTCACCTCTAAATGTCTTAACAACATAGCTCCCCCATACCTGGTAAACAGAGTCAACAAGAGAATCTCAAACCATCCAACTAGTTGACCAATGCCTATACTCTAGTGGTGCCCAGATACAAAAAGAGTACAGCTGGCGGCTCCAGTTTTCTGGTTATAGATGCTCACCTGGTAACAGACTCCCTCTTGATCTCAAAATGGACCAACCCTACCCTAGCTCCCGACGCAAAGTCCTCACCTGGATACGTTCCAATCACACTTAGCTCGACCTCCCCACTGCCACTTGCTCTAGAGACCCCTGATGATTGTAACTAGATTAATTGGTTTCTGGTCAACTAGCTTTAACTGTATTTTCGTACTTGCTTGTACATGCACCTTGTTTCTAATTTGAACTGTATAACTGTATTTTCCTGTAACCAGGTTCTCAAGTATCCTTGTACTGTCTACGCCCAGCTACGCTTTGGGTTTGGTCTTGCGCTATACCAAATAAACAAACAAAAACAAAACAACAAAAACAAAACACAGCTGCCATGAAGGTCTCTGCAATTTGCAGGTAGAACCGATCTTCAAATTTAAAAAATAAATATTAGACAACACGATCTTCAAGAGGGTTAACACAAAGACGATGTCAGTTTGACAGGTGTCCATGGCCTCTATGCCACCATCATGTACAATGTTCATGTAGAGGCTTGGTGAGTCCATCGTAAATAGGATATCTTGATTCTGAACAAAATCAATGTCCTGTAGTTTGGTTAAGAAGTGACCTGTATCCCTGATGTAATTGGGAGTAGTTCGAATGAGAGGTCGAATCACTTTGTCCAAATATTGCATTAACCACTCCAACAGACTTTCCACAGCTACGATAATTGGAATCCCTCTTATGAATCATTGGCAATATTTACATCACCACCATCATAGGATGTAACTTATTAAGAAAAGATTCAGTATGATTTGAAATGAGTCCATTGTTTTCTGCATCATCCAAAGCTCCTTTAATTAGCTGTCTCGCTCCTTCAGTAGGATAATATGGAACCTACATATGTATCTTCATGACACAGCTGCCTTCCCACCTCTCCCACATAGTCAGCTTTATTCATTAACACTAAGGCTCCCCTTTTCCCTCGGGCTTGAAAGGTAGTTCAGTGGAAGCCCTAGTCGCCACTGTGAGGGGAGTTAATGCGAAGGGAAGGAGCAGGTGATTGGTGACAGGGAACTGAAATGCAAAGAAAACAACTACACAACTATAGAGAGGAAATGGGTTGGGAGACTGTGCCAATAAAATTAGGCTAACTTGGTAAATTATTTACAGGAAAGCTTGCTATGTTTAGTGAAAACATGTTTTCTGTGTACATTTCTGTGTACATTTATGTTATCTTTGGTTCACATACTATTTTCAACTCTGTTTTTATCTGCTTCATGTTTATGAAATTTTTACAACAAAGCTATCAAATACATCCAGACCAAGGGTCTGTCAGACTGCACACAATGTTCTAGGACAATGGAAAGAGGTGCAGAGGAATAATCAGTGGATATGAAAAGTACCACAGGGCTCCAAGATGGAAACCAGATTATCCTGCATTGTCTTTTGTTTGGGGAAGCAGAAATGGCCACACAGCCACAGGTCAAAGTCCTTCTTCACTCTTTGGTTTCCTGAAAAATGTCAGCTGATAAGGTAGCATGATTGGGTGCTGCTAGGTCATAGCCCGAGCATACTGCTTTAGCATCAGGTTAAACTTGAATCCATGCACTACCTAGGAAGCCAGCTACATTTGACATCAATGCAAAAATATTTATGAGCAACTGCTAAAACATGGTACCTATTTGACATCAACCATTACAAGCTAGAGAGTGTAAAACTGTTATTTGTGGGGAGAATCTGAGAGCATCTACGGCCCAGGGAGCTTAAATGGGGTGGAAATTGTTTATTGGTATTCTATTCTATTGTGTTGGTACCAACTGCCCCTCTTGCTGGGATTTACTTCATGTGCTGGTACTGGGTGCTGGGATGTTTGCTTTGATTTGGGAGGGAATATTACACAATTACCAGTTTTCAATGGCCACCTTGCCACAGTCATCCTAGCAATTACGGGTGTGCTTACTCAAACTGTTCCCACACTCTTGTATCAATATCTCAGCTTGTTTTTCCCAAAGGATATGACCACACAATCCAAAGACTGAGCCAGTCAAGTGGTTTGAGTACCTGCACCTTCATAACATCAGTTAAGGCACATGTGATGGACAACTTAACTCTCACATAGTCATCTGCCACTCCAAAGAGTGGCACGTGACATTTCATGGGTCATTACATTGATACAAACGTTTAGTAATCTGTCCAAACCCATGAGTTATTTTTGTGTGTGAAAACCAGACTCCATCAACCTCACACTATTTAACATGCCCTGATGCCATGCGGGGACCAGCCAAGAGCCATTGGTGCATGGTATAGTCCCTGCGGAGATCCCTGTGGAGATTATAGTAGCCTGCACTTCCTCTTGGGCCCTCATTTTTTACCCATTGGTAACCTCAATATTTTCTGGAATAATATCTATAATAGATTGAGAAGTTCACTGGACTTGAAACACCCGAAATGCAAGTTGTTTCAGTTTTGCCAGAACTAGTGTACCCCCTCATGCTTTCAACTTCGCAAATCCTACTTGCCAAAATTTGCTTGGTTTGTGCCTCTTCAGCAAACAGAGATCACCTTCTTCCAAAGAGTGCCAACTGGCCCATCTATCTATATATATGAAAGCCGAAATCCTGGCTGACTGACTGACTCATCAATGTCCAGCTCAAACTGTTTAATCTAGGAACGTGACATTTGGAAAGTACATTGTTTTCATGACGTAGGCAATTCTATCCCTAAGGGGGTGAAAAGCAGTGGTGGATTTATGACTGGCTCATCCATGCCCAGCTCAAACCATTTAATCTAGGAAAGTAAAATTTGGAAAGTACATTGTTTTCATGATGTAGGCCCCCACTAAGGAAGGATTTATGGAAATTCTGTCCCTAACAGGTAAAAAGTGGGGTGTGATTTTTTTTTGTGAGGATATCTATATCTATCTAAACAAACAAAGATGTTACAGATATGAAAATTGGTATTTAGGTTCTTCATCAAAAATAGAGAAATACGTATTTCACCACTTTCCGAAAATCCAGTTAAGGGATGTGGAAAGGTGGGGGGGTAGTTTATAAGATTACCCATATCTCACAAACCAAAGATAGTAGAAAAGTAAAATGTTGCATATTAAATCTTCATTATAAAGTAAGAGTCTGAACTGCTTCTTAAAATTGGTAACTTAGGGTATTCCATATTTGAAAGCAAAATTGTCATTCCTTCCGACCTACGCACAGTCGCTAATTCTCTAGCAGACCTCACATCCAAAATGTACCCTGACATAAAAAAAATCTAATGGAGAAATCTACAGAATGGTCATGTGAGTGTGTCATTTTAATGCCAAAGAAAAGCATGGCCACCACAATCAATAAGTTACTTAATAATTATTTTGCAGAAGTAAATGGAGTACAACTCTGTAAACACAGTGGTTCAAAGTGATAATGCAGTCCACAACCACGTTGAGTTCTTCAACACTTTAAATTCTCCTGCTCTTCCTGAACACAATCTTCTTCTCAAAGTGGGAGCTCCTGCGATATTATTGTAGAACCCCAACCCACCTAAGCTCTGTAATGGCACCAAATTGTGAGTGAAAGCCCTCCACAGATATGTGATTGAGGCTACAGTTGCTAACTGGTTCTGGCCAGGGGTAGTCCCTGTTCATACCACAAATACCTCTTATACCTTCAGAATATCCATTTGAATTCAAAAGACTTCAGTTCCCCTTAAAGGTTTGTTTCCCCATGACCATCAACAAATCTCAGGGGCAGACATTCAAGGTAGCGGGGATTGACCTAAGAGAAGACTGCTTCTTGCATTGGGCAGTTTTTTACGTGGCCTGTTCGAGAGTGAGCTCACCTAACTCTCTAATAGTCCTAGAACCTGCAGGAAGAACCACTCGTAGTTTTCAAAGAAGTACTCAAATTGTTTTTTTTTGTAGGCTGCAGATGCTAAATAAGTAATTTTTATGTTTTTATCTGTCTCATTATCTGTTTGTAATTACAACACAAACATAATTATGGACGCACATCAATGGAACAGCTTTCTTTGTTTTATAGCCATTATGACCCGACTAACGTCTACAAATGAACATTGCTTATTAGATTAAGACTTCAACCTGTAAATTATATTTTGTACAGTTTGAACAAAAAACTCATGTGTCTTATGAAAACAATTGTACCACATCCCAAAATCCACATGAGTGCAGCCACGGGCAACAGCTAGTCATTAATGAGGGTACTTGGGGAGTGCATGGCAGTGTTTCCATGAAAGCCATACCTTTTGGTGCATTTCTACATTCAATGCTCATATGTCTTTATATAACCTTTCACTTTTGCTCAGATAATAAATGTTTAGTTTGCTAATTGAAGTAATCTGTTCATTGGTTGTGAAGGACAGTTTTTCCTACTAAGGATTACCGTCAATGTGCATTTTTGCCCACGTGGTCAGGCCTGTGTCCCACCGCATGCTCCTGGGCCTGAGTACCCAAGATCATCTCTACAGAACAAGCACAGTAAACTTACCTGCAAAGCTCACATCAGCGGAAGGTTCTACCACGTTACTCTACAGCAGCTGGCTTGGATTCTCCTGCTAAGTCCCGGTAACATCCACTACATGGATGCACATTATCTGACACACACCGACTTCATTTCCTCAATGATAAAATTAAACATTTTGACTTTCGTCGAACTGAAAAACATATTTTACAATCATTTTACACAAAACACAGTGCACGGAGAAACGTGTGGTATTTGTAACTCTCTTGGTTGTCCACTGCACAGTGTGATGGCTTAAAGCCTGAAAGCCCATAGAGTAAAATGAAAAGCCACATGGCATTAAATGTGTTTCACCCAATTCATGCCCTGAAGGTATAGATAAGTATATATGTAAATGTGCTTCTAAAAACCGAGGGAAAATGTCACTTTTTCTATTTCTAAATCTATTTTTCCGGGTGTATTACTTAAACAAAAATTCGAACACAATGATTTTCTTCCAAAGCCCACCTGTTGCACCCGCATTTCATTGAAGGTCCGAGGTCAGAGAAGGGGAACATCTTCAAATAGAACAGAACATGCTAGAGAGTACACCAGATCAGAGGCCTCACATATACTTTAGGGAACATGTGCACTTTCCTCATCTTCAGCAGAACCAGTGTGAGGGACTCTAAGCACACTTTCTGAATGCTCAAGTGGCAACACTGTGTACGTTTCACACACTCCATCAATGCATGCACATAAGGTACTTCCTTTTAACTATGCATTCTCTAAGTGCACTCAGTATCCCTGTTGCAATGGAAACCATATCACAGCTGTGCTATCCAAGACCTACATTGAACTAAACTTTCCTGCTGGATAAAAATACATGCAGCATATTCAAATGAAATGTGGTTTAAGAAGCTTCTGCCTGGGGAAAGGACTTTACAAATAAACCAAAAACAGAAGTGAATGGACAATGAATGCAGGGCCAACAGAGCAGCTTGAGTAGATTTTTTGTTCTACCTCTGACAGTAGTTTGGGAATTAATCCTCGACCATCACATAAGAAACAATTAAGACAGTGTATTGAAGCACGCAGGGCAGGTTGTCAGAACGCCAAAAATATCAGCACTGTGGGCTCACATCTGTTTTAAGTTGCTATTCTGCAGTCATCATGCAATTTCCAGACTGCTTACACTGGCAGGCGAAGAAAGGATCCTGCACCATTGAGCCCAAGCCTGTGCATAGGGTTGCGCGACATCCATTGTGCGCCTGTGACGAAGAGCGTATCATCTCTTATCCCAAGTGTCCTGCAACAGCAGGCAGGAAGAGTGTTACTGTATCCGTGTCCCAGAGGTGAGCACGGCATCTACTGTGGTAACCTGAACTAATACTCTGTGTGGGGGCCGAGATATTTGCGGTCTGGCCATGAATAGCTTCAAAGTTTTAAAAACAAACTTTAGCGTAGCGTAACATAGATCTGAATTACAGCGACTGACCAGAGCAGAGATCTGGTTTAAGCATAAGAAGAAAAGGTATTTAAACGACCACTTTTTGTTTTTACTGGAGTCGTTGGTGCCAAAAAAAATATGAATAGACGGTAAAATCCATACTATTTAATTACGCAGAGTTTTAAATGAATTAGTAAGATGTATTTCACTCAAATGGCTGCAAATTGAACACACCATACTAATACATGACTTACTGCATTAAGAAGAGCTGCTTCAAACCGCACACAAGCGGATTATGGTAAACCAATGAGCCGATCAAGTCATCATTTTTTATTTTTGTTTCCCATTATTTTCTTACTCTACAGCCAACAAAGCTGTTCAAGTTACAGTTTGAAGATCTATTCTGGTAAAACTCAAGATCATACAGGTTTTCATTTGTTTTAATACTCTGCGTAGTTCCATTGCAGCTTCAGTAGAAAGTTTGTAATAGTCTAATTTGTTTTGGTGTACTACTGCAAAGAGTAGTAATCGGTGTAAAGTGACACTACCTATGTTGTAGGCAGCTAAACCTGTGGGGGCAGTTCCAACAGCTGACAGTTTGTTGTTTGTCAATTGTTGAAGGAACTTGCTGATGATTTTGATTAAGAATGTTTTGCCTGAACCAGCTTCACCACTGACGTACAGCAGTATAGGTTTGTAATTTTGCCAAGTACATTCTTTATTTTCGTGTTGTACACTATGTGCAATTTCTTTGTTACTTCTTCAAAAATGGTGCGCTGGTCTTTGTTAAGTTTTGATTGTAGTACAGTTAAGTCTTTTGTATCTTCTTCATAGTGACATATGGTGTTTTCCACTTCTGTCATAGCTAATTCTGCCTCATTTGCTATTAGTGGCTGTCCTAGTGGTTCTTGGCTTCCTGTTACAGAAGGTTGATGACTGTCGGAAGTGTCCTTTTCTAGTTGGGCCTGGAGTTCTTCTTCATGTTGCTGTTCATTGTGCAACATTGTTTTGTACTGCTTAAAGTTCACATTGGTGATAGCGCTTTCATTTGCTTTGAAAGCGTCTTCATAGCAGTCAAAGTCATCTAGTATCTCTTCCTCTTTTCTCCATGGTTTAAAAAGTTGTAGCAGGGACATGAAATATAGTTCTTTCTGTTGAGGAGTTTTTAATGACAATTTGAAATGATTAATTAAGCTTTGTTTGGTAAGTTTCACTAAACTGCCTTCACAATCTGTTACTCCCGAAGGCCATGCACCCAAGAACAAAGTTATAAGCACTGAAGTTATAAGCCAACATGGGTTTTATATTCTGCACATCCATAGATTTGAATATCTATAGCCATTCACCCAAGACCCTAGGCCCTGGCCACAACCACTGCAGCATATAACAGCTATAGATACACCCGTAGTATCGAACATCGATCAGGTGGTTATGGGGAGGGCCTAGAGTCTTGGGTGTATGGCCATAGATATTTGAATCTATGGGCGTGCATTATATAAAACCCATGTTTTATACGTAGTGAAGTTATAAGCCACAATGGGTGTGGTATGCTGTGGTGGTTGTGACCAGGACCTAGAGCCTTGGGTGCATGGCCTTCAAAGCACTGCAGTTATAAGGCACCATGGGTTTTATATAGTGTGGTGGTTGTGGGCAGGACGTAGAGTTTTGGGTGCATGGCCGCAGGCCGTAGGCCATAGGCCATACACCCAAGACTCTAGGCCCTGCCCACAACCACCGCAGCATATCACACCCATACATCACACCCATACTATCGAATATCTATCTGGTAGGTGTGGGCAGGGCCTAGATTCCTGGGTGCAAATTGAGTATATGCTGCAGTTAAAATGTTTCATTCTATGGGTGTGCTAATGACTTATAAGCCACCATGGGTGTGATATGCAGCTGTGGTTGTGGCCAGGGCCTAGAGTCTTGGGTGCATGGCCGTAGGCCTTAGGACGTAGGCCATATACCCCAGACTCTAGGCCCTGGCCACAACCACCGCAGCATATCACACCCATAGATACAGCCATAGAATTGAATATCTATCAGGTGGTTGTGGCCAGGGCCTAGAGTCTTGGGTGCATGGTCGAAGGCCATGCACACACGACCAAAATTCTAGGTAATAAAGTTATAAGCCATAATGGGTGTCATATGTTGCAGTGGTTTTGGCCAGGAACTACAGTCTTCGATGCATAGTCGAAGGCCATGGACACAAGACCAAAGTTATAAGCAGTGCAGTTATAAGCAGTGAAGTTGGGTGCATGGCTGAAGGCCATACACCCAAGACCAAAGTTATTAGCTCTGAAGTTATAAGCTACCATGGATTTCATATACTGCACTGGTTGTGTCCAGGCCCTATAGTCTTCGGTGCATGGCCGAACCATGCACCCAAGACCAAAGTTGTAAGTACTGAAGTTATAAGTCACAATGGGTGTGATATGCTGCAGTGGTTGTGGCCAGGACCTAATGTCTTGGGTGCATCGCCGAAGGCCATGCACCCAAGACTGAAGTTATAAGCAGTGAAGTTATAAGCCACCATTGTTTTGATATGCTGCGGTGGTTGTGGGTAGGATCTACAGTCTTGGTTGCATGACCGCAGGGCGTAGGCCCTAGGTTATACATCCAAGACTCTAGGCCCTGCCCACAGCCACTGCACCATATTACAGCCATAGATCACACGTATAGATTCGAATATGTATGAAATGTGTGAAATTATACTTACTTTTACTTTTTTTGAGACTCAATATATTTCTTACATGACTTGAGTACTTGGAGGAAATATTCTTTTTCAATTTCTGTAATAAAAGAAAAGAGCATGTTAGTGTTTGTATTTTATAAAGACTTATTACATTGTATAATAGACATTTTAGCTTTTTTTTACCCTCATATTTAGTTTACAAACCAGTGTACTGTGCATTTTGCTCAGTTTCTGTGTTTGTTTTTCAAATCATTGGGTCTGGGGGAAAAAAATCCTTGTCGGATTAAAAAAAACTTTCTTTGCTATGCTACAAACTATTTCTTTGTTTCCTTTGAGTGTTCACTTATTTTTTCTGGTTAATGTTCTATTTGTTGGCTTTTTGCAGATTTTTTAAACAGTTAGATACATGTTGGCATATTCTAACTGTTTATAATCGTTTAATTGAATTTTTGTTAATGTTGAAGTAGACATTAGTTATTACATTTTGGCTTCAAGGAGATTAAATAAGTGTTTGTAAGATTTGCTGGTAATCTCTGCTTTAGAGTAATGCTACTATCATTACATTCGAATTATCCACATTTCTTTTTAATATATGCAGTGTAGTGACCTGCATTGGTTGTGGCTCGTGCGTGGATGATTATACCTATTGTTGTGAAGGTTTTCTTATCAAGTGACAGTTGACCGTGTGTGAATCCAGTCAGCTTGCAGTTGTTTTTGGTAACATCTGCATTGTACTGAAGAAGCATTAGTATTATGTAGTTACTATGTGTTTGTATCAGTAAGGTGGAGTAATTATCTAAATTGCAGATGGTACATAATCTGCCATGGTTTGCATTTTGTACAAGTTGTTGAATGGAATGGATTCACAATTAGGTATGGATACAAACACAAATCGCTCATTAGGGATTTGTTCCTGTGTCACATTGTTGCAGAGAGTGCATGTATGTTTCCACATGTATGAAATATGGAAGATTTCATTTATGGGTATGTTTTTGTTTTCAAGTACTTGTATTAAGTGCATTAGAAATTCTTGTGGATCTTCTTGTGAGTTTATAGTGAACCTCCATTCCAGCACAGTAGTCCAATTCTTGTCTTATTCCATGAACACGATACGTGTTGTCAGGATTGTTTGTTGTGTTTGTATGAAGGACTAACATTTGCAAACAAAATTGGTCTGTACTGTGTAAGTAAATGTTGTTAACAATTGGTGGCAATTGAAATAGAATGTTCATTGCTACATTTGCATAGCAATTTACACCAGTTACATTTGAAAATTTGAATGGACCAGATAGTTCTGTGTCCGAGTGATTTTTTCGGAGTTTGTGTTCCTTCTTTGAAGAAGTACCTGATTTGCTTTCACTAATAGGTTCTTCTTTGCTTGTGGTAATTGATGAGATATTAGCTTCTTTTACTCTCTTTGAAGGATTTTCAGTCAGATCCTGTTGCATTTCTGTTTGAATTAGTTTTCTTTCACAACATTTTCCTTTTTCTGAAACAGGATATGATTTCAGATGGCCGGGTGTACAGTGACTGTAGTCTATTGTATTCTAAAATGCAAGGAATAGTAGCGTTCACTTTACTTGCATCAAAAGTGATTAGAAATAGACCGTTAAGTGTACGTAAGCGTGATAGTACTACGTAGCTCATGCCTTCTTTAAAGACTGTGTTTCCAATATCTATCAATGCATTGTCTAGGGTAATTACCTTGGGATTTATGAATGGTGACTCCATATGCAAGAGTTAGAGAAAATTGTTCTCTACGTACATACATGTCTTTGAAGAGAAGGAATCGAGCTGTTGAGCGCCCTATCCTTTTTACTTCTGAAAATTTGTCAAAGAGAATATTGACAAACTGAATGTTGTTGTCACATGGGTATGTTTGAAAGCCAGCAACTGTACCCAGTGCCCCTTTAACTAGTTCTTGCTCCACGTCAAGGTTACTTTTAAGCATTACTCAACAATTTAAGGATAATTTTAATATTTTTTTCCAACCCAGCTGTGTTGGAGATTGAATTTTCTAAGGTATTTAGTCTTTTTGTGGCTTGCTGATACATGGGTAGTGTCATACCATGTACGTCCAGTTTGTCTGTGGAGCAAATTTCAATTATTGGTTGCATTTCTTTTTTTAACATTGTTTCATTGAATTTGGGACAGCTTGCTAGAGTTGGCATTAAGGCCATACAATTGACATTTTTGTGCGCTAATTGTTACATCACATCAGTAGCACATGCGTTATCGCCATAAAGTGCATGGATGTGCCGGTTTTTCAATATTGCTTGCGCTTCTTGAGATAGTAAACCAATTCAAATACTTTTTAAAATGTTGGCGTAAGTGAGGTCTGCAGATTGACGCATGTTTTCTGTTAATTCTCTGTATTGGAAATGTTGCCAAAGGTTGACATTTCCTATGCTGCCAACAGTTTTACGGCAGAGTTTGTGTCCTAACGTTTTAAAAATAGGTTCACCTTTCACTGGTGTCAATTGTAGAAGATCTCCGAAAACGATAATGTGTTTACCTGCAAAGAGTTCTTCGTAGTTTTTTTTAGTACTTCTTGCAATCTGAGGTGAATCAAAGCCAACATTACGTTGGAGACCAGGCTCACTTCATCTATTAGTAGCATTTTCATTTGTTTTAATACTCTGCATAGTTCCATTGCAACTTCTGTAGAAAGTTTGTAATAGTCTAATTTGTTTTGGTGTTCTACTGGAAGGAGTAGTAATCGGTGTAAAGTGACACCGCCTATGTTGTAGGCAGCTAAACCTTTGGGGGAAATTACAACAGCTGACGACAGTTTGTTGTTTGTCAATTGTTGAAGGAACTTGCTGAGGATTTTGATTAAGAATGTTTTGCCTGAACCAGCTTCACCACTGACGTATAGCAGTATAGGTTTGTAATTTTGGCAGGTACATTCTTTATTTTCGTGTTGTACACAATGTGCAATTTCTTTTGTTACTTCTTCAAAAATGGTGCGCTGGTCTTTGCTAAGTTTTGATTGTAGTACAGTTAAGTCTTTTGTATCTTCTTCATAGTGACACATGGTGTTTTCCACTTCTGTCATATCTAATTCTGCCTCATTTGCTATGAGTGGCTGTCCTAGTGGTTCTTGGCTTCCTGTTAGAGAAGGTTGACTACTGTCGGAAGTGTCCTTATCTAGTTGGGCCTGGAGTTCTTCTTCATGTTGCTGTTCATTGTGCAACATTGTTTTGTACTGCGTAAAGTTCACATCAGTGATAGTGCTTTCATTTGCTTTGAAAGCGTCTTCATAGCAGTCAAAGTTATCTGGTATCTCTTCCTCTTTTCTCCATGGTTTAAAAAGTTGTAGCAGGGACATGTAATTTAGTTCTTTCTGTTGAGGAGTTTTTAATGACAATTTGAAATAATTAATTAAGCTTCGTTTGGTAAGTTTCACTAAGCTGCCTTCACAATCGTTCACTCTATATTTACCTTTGCTTTCATTGGGTTTTATATTATTTTTGTATGCAAAGTTTTGGGCTATGTGGTATAGACACATGGTTTCCAAAGTGGTACTCCTGTTTAGGTAGTATGTTTCTAGTAAATTGTTTTTCAAAATTTCTTGGCTGTTGGGATCATTTTTGGCTATTGTTTCTATGTCCTCATATGATTTGAGAACTCTTTTATTAGATTTAGCAAGACCAAGACTTAGCCATACTATATTGTCAGATTTTCCATACAAAGCAGTACCGGTTAAACGATCTGCAGCTTCATAGGTGCCATATTCTCTATGAGAGAGCATTGTTATGCCTAGGCTGTACAATTTCTGAGATAGTGTTTTGTCTGATGATAGGTCATTCCTGAGGTCTTTCAGCTCTGTTGTTTTTGCTTTTGTTAAGTAGGCTGTAAGAGGTTATGTGATGATTGTAGGAGTAAACTAAGAAGAAAAACCCCAAAAAAATACAAAATAACAGGTGTCTGTCAGGCATCTGCAAAAAAACCAAATGCCTCTTCCCAGAGCCCACCTTAAAGGGGAAATGGGGAACACTATTTAAATGTACAGTTGTCACGCTCAGATCCTCTACATGTCCGCAGACAAGGCAGCAGTCTGCAGGCAGCGCATATTATATATGGGGATTCTGGGGTGGAGAGGCATGCAAATGAGTATGAGCAGAGCTAGGGATTGGTGAGTAAAGTTCAGTGGATTTGTTGTGAATGGAGAGATTAAGTGAGAATGTCTTTTTATCCTGAGAGGAGAACAGACAGCTATGGCTGTGTGTACTCGAAAACAGATTATCTGGATTTTGGGAGACTCATGGATACATTTGTTGAAGGTGCATGCAGAACGTTGCAGTATATCTGCAGATCTTGAATTCCCTCATGTGGAAGTGCACTGGCATGGAGTGCGTGGATTGAAGTGGCTGGACTTGCTACCTCTCTGTGCTACTTTATAGACCGAGCGTTATCCTGATATAATTATCATTCATTGTGGAGGAAACAGTTTAGGGCATGTGTCTGGAATTTCTTTGCAATTTGCAATGAAGGAAGGACTTGAGAGGGTCATGGACATGTTTCCAAATTGCCAAGTAATTTTTTCTCATATTGCGCAAAAACAAATGTGGCTCCGTTCTTCTTTATTTGGTCCACAAATGGAGAAAGCGAGGCGCAATGTCAATAAGGCTGTTTGTGCCTTTCTAAGAGATGTTGGCATGTCCTCTTTCCACAATGAAAATATTATGTTTCGTAGCACATTCATTTTCTTTTCTCGCAGAGATGGAGTCCATCTTAAATATGCTGGCAATCAGATTTTTCTTTGAAATGTACAAAATGCATTGAATACTTTTTGGGAATTATAGTCACCTATTTTGCATTACATGTTGACAAATCCAAGTTTTTCAAACACACAAAACACCACCAAAAGGCTCTTTTCAGAGCCACCACTTACTCCCAGAGAACACACTAGGAGAGGAGGGGAAAGGAGGGTAAGGAAGGGACACCAACCACGGGGATAAGAAAGGGCAGGTGGAGAGAGAAAGATGTAGGGTGGTCCTTATTTAGGTAGGTAGCAGCTCTTCTGGTGCTCCGTGACCATAGTCTCAAAAGCACTTTGAAGACTCTCCCCCCTGCAGAGTACTGCATCGCAGTACATACACAATATTGTGAACCTCAAAAGGTAAGGGTCAACAGCATCACGAATGGCCTGTGAAGCAGCTGGAGGAATGTGCTATCCCACAGGAGTGTCTCTTGTGGTGAGAGGATCGGAAACGGAGGATGCTGTGGAGGAACTCAACCTACTACGTTCTTTACATGGTACAACCTTGCGAACGTCCGCACCGTGGAACGAAGTTAAGTGTCGCTTCATGGTTGTCGTTCCAAAGCTGTAGGCACCAGGTCTCCCACAACTCAGCATCAACTTGCACTGTTTACAGGTAACCTGGTTCCGACGTGTTTTTGGTACGTTACCATAAACGGTAAACAACTGCCACACCCATGACTCCCGGTGAGTGCTGGTAGTAGGGAGTTCCTCCACCTCATTCTCTTCATCCTCTTCTTCCTGGCTCTCTACATCCTCACGCATTTTTCCCTCTGCAGGCTCTTGGGGAGGTGGTGGTGGTGGAGGGTTTGGGGTTGGTGCTGAGGCTGATGTAGCAACAGCAGCCATGGATGCCTTCAGGGTTGGTGAGGTCATATCCGCTAGAGCACTAAAGGCAGCAAAACTCAATCTACAATCGCCAGAAGTACAATGAATATGAGCTCGGGGGTGTGGCCTTTTATAGGGGAAGAAGGGTGTGCCTCGTGACCATATCAATCTGTCAAAAGCGTTCAAAAAGTTCCAAACAATATGTGGAAAGCTAGGGCCATTGTATGGGACATGTGAAATGGTGATTTTGTATAGTAAAATAATTTGCCTTGTCTGCATAAGTTCTTTTGAAATGTTGCGGAAGCGGACAAAGTGCGCAAATTAGGACACACGCTCAGCATGGGTGCGGTCACATGATGACGTCGTGAACACATCCGCGAAGGAAATGGGTGCCCGCAGGACACCAAATGCACAGGAAAGGTCGTGCGCATGCGCGCGGGTGTTCTACGGACAGTGTTCGGGTCCTGAAACTATTTAAAAGTGCGACACAAGTGAGACGGACAGTTACGGACAGGCGCGATGTTTGCAGGACTTACGGATGTGGTGCACATGTGCGTAAATGTTCTGCTGACTGTATGGCCAGGTGTAGTGTCCTTAGGACACCTCCATTCTGTTAGACTATGGACATGCCGGACACTGCGCCTGTTCTACACCCAGTTCCATCTTGGCTGCGGACGGTACAGCCAGGTATAGTGTCCTTAGGACACTCCCATTTTGTTCATTTACGAACATCCCGGACACCTGGTGTGTTCTAAGAACAGTTTCATCTTGGTTGTGAACAGTACGGAGAGGTATAATGTCCTTAGGATGCCCCTATTTTGTTGATTTACGGACAGCTGGTGTGTTCTAAGAACAGTTCCATCTTGGTTGCGAATGGTACGGGTAGCTGTATTGTCCTTAGGACATCCATATTTTATTAATTACTGACAGGCCGCACAGGCGCGCTGTCCGCAGACATTTTAACTCTTTAAAAAAAAAATTAGACGCAAACAATTCCATTAAAACTAACATAACATTTTTTATAATTAAACACATATATAGCTATTAAGAGAGAGAGGGGGAAGCAGACACTGAAACAAATATAGGGGAATTAGGGATTTCCACAGGCTGGTTGTGAGGGGATGAAGGGATGGAAGTTTCGTCGAAATGTTTATGTTGTTCTTGAGGGTTTGGTCGATGGTTCATTGGGAAATGGAGAAGGGGGACAGGTACAGGTAGTACAGTTGTATCTAATTTTTCGTTTGACGTGGTCCTCCACAAATTGCCTTAACCCATTAAAATTCTCTTTCAGCATGTCCACTTTCTCTTCTATGCATTTCAAGGTGTCTTGCACTGTGTCTTTTGGTGGATTTTCTTCAATTTTTGCATGGTCTGTTAAAAATAAATATATATATGTTAAGTACACATAAAGTACTGACTATTAATTTGTTTATGCAGAGAAGTGTGTACCATTATTATCGCTATCTTCTGACATTTCGCCATGCGGAAAATTCTCGTCCAGCCACTCCAAAGTACTGCACATTTCTGTGTGAAAAGAACAGAAATACATTATTTGTTCTGCACCTCATACAAAAAGTGTACAAACATATAAGAAAAATGAAGTTCACTTACTACTTTCTTGTAATTTGTATTCATTGTGTTGTGTTTGTCTACTCTTGCTTCTAGCTGTGCACTTTCTGTGAGGTAATTATGTTGGAGGCATATCTTCTTTTTGTTATGGTATAATCCATTTCAGTATACATGGTATTTAAATGGATGGGTTATGTGTGAGACGTGTAGGTTCCAATGGTTATTTATTACTACTTTTAATGTGTTTATGTGCTGCTTTTTAAACTAGTGCAGTTTTTATATGGCATGATAGAACAATTTCAGATACCCCCTGAGTGTTTGTGTATTGTTGATCTCGTCCGCGCCCGTCCAAGGACATACGCTCAGCCCGTGCCCTTCAAATATCATTAGCGAGGGGGTTCAGTATGTTCTATGATACATGTATATAAAGTAAGGGAATCCTAGTAAATTTCTCCCAAATTCACATGATGAAAGTGTAAATTCAGTAAAAAGAACTTTGTTAAAGGGATGTTATGATTAAGTTGTGCTACTAAAAAACTATGAAATTCAGTAAAAAAAATGTTGTTAAAGGAATGTTATGGTTCAGTTGCCCTACTAAAAACCTGTGAAATTCAGTAAAAAGAAACTTTGTCAAAGGGACGCTATGGTTAAGTTGCGCTACTAAAAACCTATGAAATTCACAAAAATAAACTTTGTTAACGGGACGTTATGGTTCGAAGTAAAAATGAAAAACCCTTGAAATTCGCCAGTTATGGTAAGCTAAGCAACCATAACTCGCGCCACCACCATGCACTGCTAAGACTAACACCCAGGACATCAAAGATGAAATCAGAAATGTCATTAATGACATCACTGATGACATCACATGTACATTTACTTTGAATTAAAACTCTGTAGAAGGTATTCTTATTATAATGCTGACCAAAAAGTGTCAAGGATCATTAGAATAAATATCAAGTGCTAATTAGGGCATTAAGCAATGCGTTGATATACGTAGCATTCTATTATGAAGTTCTATGCAGTATACTAAGGTACTCATGTAGAAACATAGGCATTGTGTGCAGCATACATGATGGAGGTGCAATATTCATAAGCTTGCCATGTTGAACAGTGAAATGATAACTGTTTTCTTATTAGAGTTTTGGGTACTGTGAAACATGTGATAAGTATGTAATAAAATCCACTTACTACATAATGGTATTATTATAGACAAAACACAAAGAGACAACATCACATACAAATATGAGTATATACACGAAAAATTGAAGTAAGGAAAAAAACAGCTTGTAGTAGCAGTAAGTGTTCATAATCTAACTGATTATCTTTATGCAGAGAAATGATTGCTCTGTTTCAAAGGTGCTACTTACCCTATGCATATGTATCACATGATTTGACTGGCCCCTTAGGGAATTACTGTAAGAACATACTTGAAGGATAAGTCTGCAAATATAGTACCTTTTCTATTTTTAATTCCTGAAGAAAACCATGTGGCCTAGATATGTCAGTAAAGCAAAAAAGGGGGAGCCAGACATGTGAAGTCATCAGTGATGTCATCAATGACATTTCTGATATCATCTTCGATGTCCTGGGTGTTAGTCTTAGCAGTGCACGGTGGTGTTTTTTACAGAATATATATGTACATATACAGTCAATTGTGCAAAAGGTCAATAAGGACCTTTTCAATTTGGTCAATTCGGGCATACAGTCAACTCTCCCTGATCAATTTGGGTAATACCGTTTTCCAGAAGGAGCAGGTGACCATCTTGCCACCGCACAGGCTCTATCACTGTCAAAAAGACTTGATCCCGGGGTCCCAGGTGCCATGCAGTCATATTTATGCACTAACAAAGAAGGAAAACCAACACCTTTGCAGCTCCTTTAACCAATAACTAGCTAACAGGTTTTTTCAACCTTCCAAGTTGCCTGTGTCTTCGCCCCTCTTCTTCGTCCCCAAGAAAGAGGGAGACCTCAGGACCTTTATAGACTAAAGAGGGTTAAACAATATCACGAATAAGAACCGGTACCCTCTGCCATTAATTCCGGTACTCCTAGATCAAGTTAAAAGTGCCAACATCTATACCAAATTGGACCTTAGGGGAGCGTACCACCTGGTGCGTGTAAAAGCCAATGACGAGTGGAAGGCAGCCTTCCGTATGAAGTTCAGGTTGTTCAAGTATTCTGTCATGCCCGTTGGCTTATGCAAAGCACCAGCAGACTTTCAATTCTTCATGAATGATGACCTGAGAGAGCTTTTGGACGTTTGTGCCATGGTATATATAGACAATATTTTAATCTACTCTATGGCCGGCAGAATCATCTGCAACACGTGAAGGCCGTCATGGAAAAGCTGTGACAACATTGATTGTATACTAAATTTGGAAAAGTGTGCCTTTCATGTGACTGGGGTAGAATTCTTGGGCTTCATCCTAACTCCACATGGGATCAGAATGGGCAACCGTAAGGTGGAAGCAATTCTCCAGTGGCCATCACTGACCTCTGTTTAAGCATTCTAAAGCTTCTTGTGTTTCGCACATTTTTATCGACAATTTATTTTGGACTTTTGAAATATAGTGCATCCAATCACTTCACTGCTTCACAAAAACAAGACCTTTACATGGACCACAGATGCTGAGCAAGCTTATACTCAGCTCAAACTTCAGTTCACCACAGCACTGGTACTTCGGCACCCAGACCCTGAACTCCCATTCCTGGTGGAAACCAATGCATCTAGTGTCCCGAAGGGCACAATATTGTCTCACGGAGATTCAAAAACCAACCAACTACATCCCGTGGCATTCTGGTTCAAGAAGTTTGTGCCGGCCAAACTGAATTATGATGTTACCGACAAGGAGTTACTTGCCATCAAAACAGCCTTTAAGTAGTGGTTGCATCATCTCCTTAGAGCACGTCATCTCGCCACGGTGCTTACTGATCATCGAAATCTATAATACCTACAAACAGCCAAGGCACTATCTCCTCACCCACTGAGATGGGTTCCGTTTTTTACAGAATACGATTTCACAGTGACATTCAGATCTGGAGTATGAAACGGGAAGGCCAACGCTCACTCCTGTATAGGCTGGGATGCTGAAGGGGAAGATGTCTACGCTGTCCCCGCACCAGTTGCAATAATTCCAGAAGACAAGTGGTTGGGAGCTACAAACTCTAACCCATATCCCTTGGATTCTATACAAGATGAGATCAGACAGGCCATGAAACCTGACGAACTACAGTCCTGTGTCTCTCAAGATCCCCAGTGAGCAGAAGACAATGGACTCCCTTACTTCCAGAAACTCTGATATCTGCCAAGTTCTACCATGCAGGCCAAGATCCTCCAGGCATATCACAACACTCTCACAGTGGTCCACCCAGATATCACAAAAACTGTGGCAAAAATCTGAGAGTATTTTTGGTGGCCCACATGGCAAATAAATGTCATACAGTATGTCAAAACCTGCAATATCTGCACCAGAAACAAGACACCAAAAATCAAGCCGCAAGGTCAACTCCATCGATTACAGATACCACCAGCCCCTTGGCATACCATATCTTTGGATTTTATAACAGATTTTCCTCCATGTAATGGTTACAATACTAACCTAGTTGTAGTCGACCTCATGACCAAGACAGTGCATTTCATTGCTCTGAAGGGACTGCCCAACGCTGGGACACTGGCACAAGGATTTCTAGCAAATATAGTCAGGTTCCATGGTTTCCCATCCATGATTGTATCCGATCAAGGAAGCCAATTCATCTCCAATTTTTGAAAGAGCTGTTGTGCCAATGCCCAAATGCCCAAATTTAGATCCGTTTATCAACCAGCCATAACCCACAGCCAAACCAAAAGAACCAATCAAACCTGCTGTGAAATGTAGTTTTTACTCCCACTCTGGCACATTAGCATCTTCCTCGCCCAAGGTGTCCATGTCTGCCCCAACCCCTAACCCTGACACCAGGGTTCTTCCATTTGCGCGAGAAATTCTTGACTTACATCATGTCACCTGGCAGCAATTGTTAGGTGGATGTAGTATCTGTGGTAGGTTGCTCTGCAGGGCCCTGTGGACTTTCTGGGTGCAGCAATGTGATTTGTCAAGAGACATATTAGATTGCATGTGCCAAGTTTGTTGAGTATTCTTTGAATTCCTCCCCAATAACCGCTGCAGCTCTATGGGTGTCTGAGGCCCTCCTTACTGGGGAGATGGGTGTGTTCATGTGCCTGCCAGTTACTATTTTGTGTTGTGAGGTGATGGTCCGTACTTGGCTGAGTGTGCAAACTGAACAAGGCCAGGGGCAAACAATGCACCCAGTTCTTTTTTAAGGTGGTGCAGAATCTGGAGAGATTGCTTTTGAGGAGGCTGTTTCTTCATTCCACAATGCTGTTTGTTGGGGGTGGTACATTGAACACATCCAGTGTTTAATGCCAAGTAGTGCTGTGATTTCTTTGTAGAGCTCATTGAATAAATGGGTGCCGTTGTCAGATTTTAATGTATTGCACACGTCCCATCGAGGGACCACCTTGCGCACTAGATATTCAGCAGCACCTTTGTCATCCAGGTGTGCACAAGGACTAGCATCAACCCATCATGAAAAAGGGCACACTAGAACTATTAGACATCGTGAACCATTGCATCTTTATCCCAAGTCTGCATAATCAATCTGTAACTCACGGAATGGCTTAATAGGGAAAAATCATTGTGCCTCGTATTGTCTGCATCATGCCAATGCTGAAAGTTTGGCAGGTGGTGCAGTTTATAATGAAATTTGTGAGAGGCTCCAGAAGATTTAGTATTAACCAATCTTTCTGAATGTCTGCAGGAATGTGTTGGTTGGAGCTGTGGGATGGGTGTTGTAACTGGATGAATGCTATTGCCAAGAGCTCTACAGGCATTAGTGCCTTGCCAATGCATTCTTGTCTCCAGAGCAGGTCTGTACGGGACTGTTTATACCTTCTTTTGGACCATAGTTCTTTTTCAACATTTGGTGTTTTCCCTGCATTTCAATTAGTTGTGCTATGGGCAGCGCTGTGTATGCTGCTGGTTGCGGATCCAGTTTTTGTGTAGTTTTGACGTATTCTGAAATTACCAGTACAGGAAGGTAGGCCGACATTTTGGCTGCAGCGTCCCCTGCAGCATTTCGTAATGATATTTTGTCAGTGCCACTAATGTGTGCCGTGCATTTGATGATCGCTACCACAGAAGGTTTTGATTGTGCAGACATAGTGTGTTTAGAAGTGTGGTGTGTTGTACTGGGGAACCGTCTGCTCTGTAGAACCCCTGCCTTTTCCATCATGACAGCCCGGCATGCACTGTTGTAGTGACGTATGCCAGGTCTGAATAAATGGTCATGTGACCCCCCTGTGGCTCCTCAATGAGTGTTATGATCTCCACTGCTTGTGATGAATAGTGCATGGGTAATCTCTTCATTACTAACTTTCCATAGTCTCCTCCTTCGAGGCCCACTACTGCTGCACCCATATCTCTTTGGCCTGTGTCCTGGCCAATTGTCGCTGACACATCGACAAATAGTGTTTCACCCTCCTCTAGTGGACTGTCTTTTGCTTTGGGGATGTCATCTTCTTTGCCTCCATATGTGGAGCAGTCATGTCGTTGCAAGTCTTCGTCAATTCACACTTCTGTTAGGAACATGGGTGGATTTACTGTCTTACATCCCACTACATAAAAGTTTGGGCTTGTCATGATAATTGTATACACTAATGTTCCCTGGGTGGTCAGGGTGGACTTCGATCTTTACAAGATTGCAAATACTGAGTGCTCCTTATACAATGTTACTGAGCATCCCATTACAATTGTGGAGCTGTTCTCAATGGTGACGGCATCAGCAGTGAGAGCTTGTTCACATGCAAACTTCCCTTGCATAACTGAATCTATTGTACCTCTGTAGTAGGCCAATGGCCAGTTGCCTTTTTTTTTTTCTGTGTTAGAACGGTGGTCAAGAGTGTGCCATTTGAATATGAAAAGATATAGAATTCCTGTTTGTAATCTTGGTTGGCGAGAACTCGAGTTGTGGAAATTACTTCTTTTAAATCATTAAAATTCTGTTCCATGTCTGCTGCCCATTCTAATTTATGGTTGCCTTGTGTGCCTTTTTGAGGCCATGTAAGAATGGTCTTGTATATGCTGCATAGTCCAGAAGCCATGCCCTGCAGTAATTACATAACCCCAGGAATTGTTGCATGTCTTTTACTGTTACAAGTTTGGGAGTGGCACTCACAGTAGCTGCTCTGTCTGGTATTATTCTTTTGCCATGAGCTTTCTTAAGTAGAGCATCTCAAGCCGGCAATACTGGAGTTTGGCCTAATCGACCTTGTACCCCTTGTGGGCCAATAGTTTTAGTAGGGTAATGGAATCCTTACGGCAGTTCTGCTTACTGTCACTGGAAACTAATAAGTCACCCACGTACTGGATGACGGTTGTGGACACATGGATGTTGCCTAAGTCTTCATGTAATATTCTGTTGAATATGCTTGGGCTCTCACAATCCCCTTAGGGCAAACAAGTGTGCTTGTAGCGATTCCGCCATTTGTGAATGCTGTGAGGTACTGACAGTCAGGGTGCAATGGTATTGAAAAGAAGGTGTTTTTTAAGTCAATCACTCCTAAATGTGTTACTTCTTTGGGGGTGCATCACAAAGTGGTGGCTAGGTTTGGAACTAAAGGAAATGTTTCTGTACTATGTAATTAATTGGGCGGAGATCCTGGATCATTCTCCAATTACCACCTGTTGCTTTTTTGACATGCTATATGGCAGTATTACAAGGTGTGGTAGAGGGCACATGATACATTTGTGGTGTAGAGCCTGTATTGTGTCTTTTTTACCCCCTCTTCTGCCACCATTGATAGTGGGTACTGTTTCTCCCGGGGTAATACCACTCCACTTTTAAGTGTGATCTGCACTGGGGTCACCTCTTTAAGTAGGTTGGTTGTCCATAACTGCACCGGCACAACCTGTAAGTCGGCCTGGATAAAGGGAGGAGGTGTAACAATGGTCATTAGGGGGCTCTGAACTCTCCTGTACTGCACCATGATATCGCAGGGGATGCAGATTTCAAGTATTATCTCTTCTTAATGGTCTTCAAAATGTTCTGCATCTGTAACTTCCTTGAGGGGAATGGTGGGATCAATATACAGGACAGTACGCCACTGGCACCTTTGGCTGTCTGTTCTGAGAACAACTACTCTTTGTGGAGATACCAACAACCCTTGTTGGTCTAGGGACAGTATCTTGCCTGCTACCAATTCTGGGGACATTACAGGGCAGAAGATGAAATCAGTAGGCACTCTCCAGCAGGTTTTGGTAATTTGTGGCACTGCTTGCATAAGCACTGTTATGACATAGATGAACGTATCTGGGTCAAGGGGAATGCATTGCATCACTATGTCACATGTTATGGTGTGTATCATGAGCATTGCCCTCATTGCGCATATTCCTGGTGTGCCAGACAACCTTCACTGATTCATGATTTCGAGCGCCCAAATCCAACAGAAAGATGAATTGCTTGTTTTCTATCTCTGACCCCACCAAGAGTTCCTCTTACAGAAAGATGAATTGCTTGTTTTCTATCTCTGACCCCACCAAGGGTTCCTCTTTTGGGTTGAGGGTCATCGACAGGTGATCTCTGTAGGCTGCCCTAGTCAGGATAGGTATTTGTCCCCAGGAATGAGAAGGAGTTTCCCCCTACCACTGTAGCACCTTGGAACAGGGCCACTGTGCCATTGGGTGCACCATTAAAGGGTTTTGCATTTCCTGCCTGATGGAAGTTGTTGTGAGGTGGGTTTTGTTGCATTGCCTCCTGGGGTTGTTGTTGTGGGGGAGGGCCTGGTATCTACAGGGGTAACTTGGTACAAGCATGGTGTATCTCATAGGGGCTGGAGTTCATTCTGGAAGTCAGCCTTTGAGCGCCCCCTTGGAGTGGTGCGCCATAGTTCTGCTAGCCCTAGCTGTACCTCACTCCTTGGCTGCTCCTGAACTCCCTTGAAAAATGCCCCTACTTCCCACAGTTTCAAGATTTCCCCATTCCTCCTCCTCGGGGTCCCATTCCTCTGAACCCTCCCCTCCTTGACCCTCTGAACCCACCTCGTCTGTTATGCTCTGAATTTCAGGCCACCCCTTTGCCTCGATGCCCACAATGTTGTCTAGTGCTTTTTGTACTTCTTTGGCTAGGCCTTGTTTGCAATAAAATAGAAAAAGGGCATTGACTGGTCCCATGCATTACCCGCACAGGCCTTTCACGAGAAGAGTGTCTTTGTCGCTTATGTGGCTCCACTGCATTAGAAACTGCATTAAAAACCATTGAGCACTTAATAATAGAGTGTGAAAGTTTGCAACGCTTACAATACAGTTTTATTAAATCAAATAATAATCATTTTAATTGTAATAATCTAACTGCATTGTGGGAATTGTTTATGAGTAGTTGTGATCATAACTTGATTTACCATATGGTAAAGTTTCACAGGAAATATGCTGAGATTTTAAAAATATTATCTAACTGACCCTTCACTTTTTAACAACATATCTTTAATCTCATCTATGATCAAATAATTTTAGAGTACATTTACCATATTCTGTACAGTACCAGTGATGACTTTGGAAAATGGTTCAATTATTAACTGTTTGTTTTTATGTGTTGATGTAATATGGGTTCTTATTATTACACCTAGTTAAAACTACAAGTTGTGTTTTATTCTTTGTTGTATATACAAAACCTTTTTGGTAATAAGTATATTTCAAATAAATAAATAAATCACCTGTTTATGCCCTTCAAATCTCTTGGACCATATGAATACACTGAATGGCATCTTCATCATCACCCATGGCACACTGCATAATGGATTGCAAATCTGGTGTGTCCGGGAGCTCGCTGCAGTGCATCCCAGGCTTTCGCTCTAATTTCATTGAAGGATGCTCCATCATGTGCATAGTTGCTCAGCGTTACTCCCAGGTACCTTGCCTTCACCCACACGTCAGAAGCCTGATCTCCGATGGCGGCCACCAATACGCTTTTCATGTCTCCTATCGCTAGGGGCACTCCCACCTTCTGCTTTTCAAATGCATACATCCATTTCACTGCGCCTGCCATAAGAAACGGAATTCCCTTTATTAGGTTGCTTTTGTCTATCTGTGCTCACGCACATAGTGTGGTCTCACCGTACTCTTGTGTATTAAGAGCATTTGCATGTTTAGCTAGCTTCTCCTACTCTTCTTCGCACTTCCCTTTTTCCTTGCTAGTGCCATCCGGTCAAACCTTTCTCTCAACCTTCTGTCCCATAAGCTCTCTACTCTAGGGGAATATTGAGGCGCTTGCTCTGCCGCCTCATCATCCTCAACCTTATCGAAACGTGCTCCACTCTTCTTTGTCTCTCTTATAGGAGCCAACATTCTCGTAACCCATGCTTTCCATTTCACTCTTGTGCTCTACGTGTACAGTTCTTATGGGTGCGTTGTCTATCCATCCCTTGCAGTACTGGTTTGTCTGCCTTAGTCACGTCCCATGCCACCCGTAGTCTGGCGAGTTCTGTGCACGTCAACACTAGCGCTCCCTGTAGGTTATTCGGATTAAAGTCTGTGCATCCTGTTACATCTGGAGGGGAGGCATATGGGGTGGTGGGGCTATTGCCATTGTTGCTATGTAAGCTGGATTTGTGTATCCTACTGTGGGATGGGCAGTTGGAGGGTAAATTCCCTTGTGTCCCGCTGATGTCCTCCAATCTTTGCTTATGACTGCGTCCTTTCTTTCATTGCTTGCCCCTCCTTCTTCGCACTCCTCTGTGTCCTCAAACATTTTCCAGATGTTCAAAATGTTCCTTATGTTCTGTAATTGCTTCCCTTTGTACTTTGCTGTCAAAAAGATGGACATGTGTTCCAGAATACTTTTGTCATAGGAGCCCTGCTCTGGCCAAAAGCGATGCATTCCCCTTCCCCCTGTCTCAGTCACCCACTGGTTGTGATATTTCTTGATCCAGTCGCAATACAATGGCAGGGCCTTATACATGTACTCTATGGGCGTTTCTCCTCCCATAACCACGTTGGTCGCACCATTGCTGTTGCTATGCCTGTGCTAATGCGCTACACAGTTATATATATTGTCAAAAACACATCCAATTTTTCCCCCTCTTTTAGACAACACAACACTCTTTACTCACATAAACCATACTCTCTATACCCATTACGAAGCACACACCACCCCCCCGTGGGCCTCCTTAATACACAATAAAATATGCGAATAAAACACGCTAAAATAACAAGCTAAAAAAAATTCACTGCTATTCCAGAGCCCACTAATTACACAGGGCTCCTATGTATTTCCTCATTTTCTTCTTTGTTAAACAATATGAGTGGCGCCCCTTCTCCACTTACTCAGGGAGTATCCCTACACTTCTATTTTCCTTTCCTTATTATTCTCCTTAAAAAGTTAATAAAAATTAAAAACAAAATAAGCCACACAGACATGCCACACTTCCAGTTTCACTCTCTGGGTGTTCACACTGTTCACACTCTCGCATGCATCTGTCTCCCACTTGTTATCCCTTACAAGGCTATACTCACGTGAGTGTAACACCCAAACTCCTCCATCACAGGGTTCCAACAACACTTGCCTGCACTTCTCCTTGAGGCCATGCCCTGCTCCAAAGAGAAGACACATTCTGCAAAGACGGCTCCTGTATGGCCACTGGGAAGTACGCATTTTTGGGGCTGGTCACTGTATTTGCGCACTGTCCTTCGATTAGGCTGCCTGGATACCTCCACAGGTAGGTGGGGACCTGGAAACAAGTCAGGGTCACCAAATGAAGTCACGCCCCTGAACGTTCATGTCAGAAAAAATATAATCCACTGAGGGAAAAAGGCTAAGAGATTTCTTACAAGGATAACAAGTTTTAATAGCACAAAAATAAGGATGCAAGCTAAGAATATTCTGCCAAAAATGAGTACAATCAGGTTGTAAAGCAGCTACTACATCATACATACAGTAGAAATCTGCATGGCTGGTTGGTGAGACCCTATACGTGGGCCTGCTCCATAGGGGATGCCAGGCTGAGATTGGTCTCAGCCCGTCTGTCTGTCCGTCTTACATTACGTTGGGTCAGCTGGGCTCATCTCTCCAGGGAATGAAGGTCATGTTAATCATAAGTTACTATTGCAAGACAAAGCTACTCTATCATTATGGCGTGCCCCTGGGAAACTCGGGACTGTTACAGGGGGAGGACCACAATCATGCTGACCCACACATTCTTCCCTCAGTTCATATTGCTCTGTCTGCACCCAATGTTTCCACCCTCGCTTTGGACTATAATTTATTCCTCCTTGTACCTTGTATTAATTACAATGTGTATCATTATGAAATAGGATGAAATGGCTGTGTTCTTTCCGATCTTTCATGGCCACTGGGTTTATGGTTGGGGGTCTGAGGTCACCTACTATTACGGAATTCAGGGGTTTTGGACTGGGTCAGTTGTGGGTCTCATAACTCCTGGTGAGCTGGGTGGTGCGTGGAGGTCTGCTTTTGGCCTGGCTGTGATGAATGTGCACATTGAGGCGCCTTGTGCAGTCTCGCAGCCATGCAGGGCGCATTCCTTATTTGGGATAGAAATCATTTGCAACAGTTTTAGGAAGAAGGGGAAGTTTCTATGGGAATTAGCAATGTGGGTCCTTCTACCATCAGCGCTTGGGCCTTTTCAGGTTTCTTCATCGTGCCTGTGTTTACTGTGAGTCCATGCACGACTGAATGTATCTACCATAACTTTCATAAATTGCATCTCTTTATGTGCGCAAACTAAGTCTATACATCTTTATTTCATGAAATATTGTGTTCATGCACGGTTTCTTAGCACGGCCCTCTCCCCCCTGATACTTCGCAAGTGTATCTATGGGACTAGTCTCACTCTAAAGCATCTAGGAGGGTGGGAAAGGTCCATTTCCTCACCAACAAGAGAAACATCAAAGGGAGCAAGGGCTGGTAGATGCAATGACACATAGAAAGGGGAGAAGGGAAGGGGACCGTATGGAGGTACACAGGGGCAATAATCTTCTAAGGCAGGGCTCAAGGAATTGGAATAAGGAAGCACAGGAGCAAGACATAGCCACTTGCAAACCGCCAAGCAGAATGAATAGTAAAGCAGAGAGGAATTTGATAAGGGTTCTAGCTGTGAAGAGCCAACATTCAATTCACAAAAAAAGAAGGAGCTTCAGGAAGAGGTATTTTATACGGAGCACTAGCAAGGTGCAAATCCAGGATGCAGTCATGTGGTCGGCCAGCACCCAAGTCACTGGTTGGGTAATTCCAATCTCTGTAAAGACTTCAGGAATGGAGCCAATGCCGAAGAACTGCAGAATTTGTTATAAAGAAGCATCAAGGTGGTTCATCAGCATAGCTGCAAGACTTGAAGTGCACTAATCGAAAACTAGAGCAAGCATTGGGGAGAAACTACTTTGAAGAAGATGCTCAGGGTGATATACTCCAGTGTTGCACTGTACAAAAGAAAATACATCTTCCAAACTCTTGTTCCAAAAATGTTATTTATCCCATATAGGTGCCCAACTGTGACATGTGTTGCAGCCTCCTGGCCTTTGTCAAAACTGGGCTGTTTGAGTTAGCAATGAATTCTTGTAGAACAATTTGCCTAACATATAGATATTATATATGTTCCTGCTTCTGGTTTACAAACCAGTTGATGAGTTGCACTCTCTGTCATGATTTTTATATATAATCAGAATTCAAGTCCGTTTAGACCAACTTCCTTTATTTGTTCATTTCAAATCGACATCACAGCAATCTGATAAAAAAAGCCATTAGGGTATGGCATTCCCACAATGTTTTCACCCGAAAATTCAGCAACGTTAAGTATTTCGCAGCTGCCTCACTGCTTGTTCACAACCACATTATATATATAAATATGTTATCATTAAATAACAGATACATTTATCAAACCAAATTAAAGCAAAGTTGCATGAAAATAGCCACAATTTTCATTAACAAACAGATTTGATATTTGGCAGAAAATGAGGATTGGTAGTGCCAAGTATTAATTAGGAAAACATGAAAAGATATAAGATACCATGTTTAGTAATGTCATCCTGAAATCAATTTGACAATTAGTTACCCCTGACAATTCATCCAAATCTTCTATTTTACTTCTAAAAAAAGTAAGTCCCAAATTGTTATGGTCCAGCCCCTAGCTTTATATATCAATTGGGTGCTCTCCAAAAATATTTGCACAAGTACTGAAATTCAGAAATCAATTACACTGAACCCATTTCCTAGGAATACCTTATATCCACGTCTAATAAGGTTACAATCCTACTCACCCTCTAACTCGCTGTCATTCTCTTGATTTTTCACTTAAAAGTGTGCTTCCTTATTAAACTGGGATAGATACCATGTTCCTGTTGAAAAAAGTTAGTTTCTTAACATTTGTACTGGACATTGACTCCATCGCTTGTATTGACACCTATATTTATTTCGGCCATATTATTACTCCATACACAATGTTTGTTATGTCCAACATAGGACCTGAAATTACTTAGGTTCATATCCTCAATTTCCTAAGACTTTCATTAACTAAACATTATTAGCATTAATAACTGCATTTAAGAATGGTGTTACCTATTCACCAAATCTCTCATGAATTTCATCCAGAGTTAGTTGTATGTACATTTTTAATCATTAACTTCATTTATCGCATTGTGTTATCAGTAAAGATTTGCATGACATGTTTAGACTTACCGATTCATTTGCAGACTCTCGTCTGCATTCTACGTTGTGGTCTTTTAACAGGGTTGCTCTTCCTGTCAATTAAAATGCTAGGTAAACAAGGTTTGATGTCAATCACGTGATAAGACGTTCTGCCTCATCATGTTGTCCAGGATACTGTGGGCACAGTGATTCATTTTTTGTATACTGCATATCTAGTGACCCTTTGTTTTCACAACTGCACATGTAAATGTAATTATTTGATTACTGACATTCTTAGCAATGAAACCCCACACTACCTGTACTATGTATTCAAGAACCATTCACTGGAAACGGGAACTGTTACAACATTTTTCGGGACAGAGTATGTCATTCCCTTCTCAAAATCACCAAAGGAAACCTGGATAAACATGATCAAACATCCCCATATCCAGCAAAAATCAATGAAAGCCATGTCTACAGTCACATCCTACATCATGTGAAATTGTGTGACTTATTGGGCCATGAACAAATAGATTCTGGAGTATATAGGGAACTATATAGGGAAATTAATCACTTCTTTTCTTCTAGCAGGGCCTGACAATCAACACATACAACACCACTACATTGGGCGTCTTAATTCTGTACATTTCAGCAGATTTTGACACAATAAACTACACTTCCCTACTTCAAAGAATGAAACAAGATGGACACATGCAATGGATGCATGGACAGAACTGAAAACACCTGGCTACCCCCTTTCTGCTCAAACCCACACAGCATAAACTGGTCTATCACATGGTATCGCTACTACATTTTAACATCTAGATGGCAAGGACTCGCCTGTTACAATTATGCAATCGATACTCATATCATTATTAAAATGACTACCTAGAAAGACACAGACCAACAACCTCAAACTATATCCAGACAAAACAGAGGTAATCATTTTTCCTCAACACCACTTATGCAGCACCTCCATAGCCCACAAAAATGGCCCTCAAAGGTGAGCAAGAATCTTGGAATTCTCATGGACAACAGACTTACTTTGGAACCATGAGACAATGAACTAGTCAAGAAATGTTTTATTCACCCATGCTCTTTCAGGCAGATCATGTCCTTCCTCAACTTACCTCACAGGACATTGATCATCCATCATTTCCCTTGTCCTGTCAATGATCAGCTAAGCAAATAGTGTATTCCTTGGTATACACGACTACCTTATAATGAAACTCTAAGACACACTGTGAAAGGTCAGAAATGTGAGGCGGACAACTTTGTGAAGGTTTTTGAACAGATGCTATTTTATTAAACTTAAAAGGGTTTGATTAACCCCTCACTAACCCTTACCTAAGGAGGATTTCCATACCTATAAAACAAGCTAAAGGAAACACTCTAACAAAAGGATTATGTCCCTCACACGTGTGCATACAATTAACTCAACATGGTAATGCATAGCAGTTTAAACATGAGAAAAATTAACATTGGCTTGTAAAACCTAATAATAGTTCCACCTGGTAATCTGGGTGAACTCCCCCCTCCCCAGATTCAATCAGGATTTCAGTGAATGATTCAAAAGGATAAGGAAATCCGGTAACACAATAACGTTCAAATATTCTCTCTCAACCTAGTTCAGCTCCCTTCTCGCACCTCCAAACTCAAAACATATGTTTGTGTACTATTTCTAAACATTCCAATGACACACTGCTCTATCCTTAACCTCTACAACTGCAACATAAATTAATGTGTTGCTCATTCTGTGTTGCTATACGATGTATATATTGGGTGTCAAAACGAAGAACAAGTGATACATGTGCCTTCTGCCGGACAAAACTCAACCTGCTCACACTGTGGCATTTGCTAATAGTTTTTTTACCAGCTTAAACCTTTTTGCCTGGCTAGGATGCTGAACGTGCATCCCAACAGTGGGCCTCATTATGACTTTGGATGTAGCTGTGCCCTTAATAAGGGCATTGCTGCCTCCAAAATCGTGTCCGGGTTCCCTGTATGGGGAAATACCGGGCCATTCCGAGTATGGAGGGCCCGGTATTTCCTCCTTCAGGGAACCCGGGCCTGGTCCTTCCCCATTCCCATTCGAGCCCTTAGAGGGCTCAATGGGAATGGGGAGGGAGCTAACAACGGGCCCATTACGAACGGGCCTCTTGTTGGCTCCCTGGTCCCCTCGCGGGACCCGCTATGTACGTCTGGAAAAACCAGACGCCCAGAGCGGGTCCCGCGAGGGACCTCATAATTGTGCGGAATGGGTTTAACGGTGCCGGCACCATTACCGGCGCCATTAAACCCATTCTGCACAAGTTATAATGAGGCCCAGTATCACATGCATAACATGTAATCTCCGTGGAGGATCCTCTTTAGGAAAATCATAAAAGAGCCATACCTGCATTCGGAACAATGATAAATGCTTAACTACTCCCAGATTATGTGGTGCTTAAAGGAAGCCCAGGCTCTACTTGTCTGATGGGCTGGTCCCTAAACAAATGCACATGTTTGGGTAACTTCCTTATCCGTATAGTCCCTTCCGGGTGTCCCCATTTGAAGAAGAGAAACCTTAGTTTCACTAAATGTATATTTTATGTGGGGGAGTACCAAAAAGCATTTTTGTTATTGGGACGAATACCGAATAGTTCGACAAGTGTACAGCCAAAGCCAAATACAAAGCCGCATAGTTGATTAATACAATAAATCTCATTCATACCCACTTTAGAAAATATATATAATTAAAGCAGTACTTTAAATGTGTTCGCAAGTGTCATTTATTCCACTTAATTTGAATCCACCTATACGTATTTGAAGCATACCACCCAGAAAAGATACACTTGTTCAAATGTAGTCCATCAATGATCCACTGATTGCACATTTCTGCAAATCATACATTCACAAGGACACGTGCAATGTGAATTGGATGGATTTTGCTGCTCCACTTTCTTCCCTCTCACAACCACACGAATGATGGGTGATAAGCACAGTTTACCAGGCAACCCTTCGAAAATGAAGGCAGGGCCCCTACATCCCCCCTCCCATCACATCATTGTGGCTGCAATCTCTTTGCTCTCCTGGTAACAACCTCTAGCTTTGAAAAAACATGGCCAGCACATATTGATATTGAATGCACATATAAAGGCGCTTTCATATTTGCCACTACTTCCATTAACGAAACACCAGTATGCAATATTGCATACATCCGTGCAGACATTGTTCATACAGCGAACACATCGTCTTCATGTTTTGCACAGAAAGGACATTTAATCCAAGCACAAAGACACCCATGCACAGGCTTATATTTGCCCGGCCAGAGATTTTGAATGGCATATCTTGTACTTCGGCCTCTCAGAATAGCTGCCTCGTTCCTTTGTTGTAAACTGCAGCTTTCTTGATGTGCATTGATGCTAATTTTATTTTAAATATTTAATCGAGACCTACTTGTTCTACTTGTTTGATAATATTTTTATATAGCGCTACGTGACAGATCCCACCTTCTTCAAAATGCTTTAATACTGTACCACGTTTCATGATTGCCTAATTCATTTTGTATACCTCAGGAGTATGAAAGGCTGAGCCGGCAATGGTGGGATTTCAACCTTTAGGTGCGGGTTGTGCTCGTATTGTCCGTATGGCAAATGTCGACATCAGAGAGATATAGTTAATACAAGAGGAGCCTTCAATCAGAACAGTGACGATCATACCGGCACACCTGTCTATTCTTAGAAATGTGTTGAAACCTACTTTCAGTTTGGGATTGTGTTTTGCAATTATCCCGTGAATTAAAGCGATGAGGGGAGTGGGATGCGAGGGAGGAGACTGCTGACATGTGTATCAAGTGCTGAGGCAGCTGTTTGGGAGTCTTGGATTGACAGCTGGCGTAATCTGCTGTGAAAATATGTTCCCTGCCTTGTCGCCGAGCAGAGATAAGAATATCAGCCTGGACGTCAGTCGGCAGACATTTTGGCCGACATAATTGAACCTTGCTGGCTCGGCAGATGGCTGTGGACGGTGTGACATGAGGTTGGCTGCAGAGCTAACTATTGACAGCATGTTTTCAGTGCTGCACATGACTCTGTCCAATATGTTGTATGGATGAGAGTTAGCTTGAAGGAGTCTAAACATGAGGGAGCGTGGGATATGCATGCAAAATGTGTTTTGAATCCTATGCTGTGCAGTGGTGGAAATGGAAAAAATGTTGTGGGGGATCCCACAACACAAGGGCCGGGGTGGGGGAGGCGGTGCCCGAGGGGGCGTGGTCTAGAGGGGGCGGGGCTCGTAGTGGACACCCAGATATGCTGGAATGCTTAAGCGCCCGCGACGGCTGCATTGCCTTTTACTGCCGGCTTTGGCACTGGTGTGTAATGCACAATGCTCGCTACATGTACAACTGAAAAGAATGGGTTGTACATGTAGCAGCCATTGTGCATTACACACCAGTGCCAAAGCCGCAGTAAAAGACAAGGCTGCCGTGGCAAGCGCTTTTTTTTTTTTTAAGTTTTCCAGCGTGGTTCATGGGCTTGGGTGGCTTGATTCTGGCCGGATCCCGAGATCCGGCGACACATATGGTGCCGGATCTCGGATCTGCCGAGAGCCGGCCCAATGACCAGCTCTGATGCTATGATAAACTAGATTTGTGAAGCACAATTACGCAATTTACGCTAGTTCAGATTGTGCGCATTGAATGAAGAGTGAGTATATATTTTGGTAAAACAATATGAGCCTTATTTTGGGGGAGATTGTTCCAGAGCCTAGAGGGCTGGGCCGAGAATGAGGGCTCCCCAAGTGGAGAACCAAAAGGTTTGAATGGACACAACATTCGCTGATGGTCAGCGTAAAACCACCTGATGCGCCAACAAAGGAGCAAAGGGACGATGGCAAGAGAACGCTTTATAAAGCAAAGTGGTTTCAATCCCATACGATTCCCCATAGTGAGCCAGTGTAGCCGGTGAAGTGCTGCTGTTCATCGTACAAACCATGGTCACTTTGAAAGGATTCTGGCAGATCATTCTGAACTTCACAATACTATTTCATGACATATGGAACACCTGAATGCCAGAAATGAAGCCTAGAGCAAGTATGAAGGAATTCCAGACACCTGGTGAGTGAAGGAAAAGAAAAACATTGGTCTTTTCAGCAGAGCAGAGTGGAAAGAGCTGCCCTGCGTGAAGGTGTTCATGTGTTGAATTAGGATCACAAGTTGATCCATGATCAAGCGCGAGTTACTTACCTGAGGTACAGAGGGTGGGCTGGCTCCAAGTATTCGTGGAGGTTGCGTGCATTGCCAAAAAACATGATCTTGGTTTGGCTCACGTTGAACATCCGTCAGTTTGCTTTCATCCAGCTGAGAAAATCAGTCAGGCACAATGAAAATGCTCCACTAATTGACACAAGATCTCAATCTATTCATAGCAGAATGTGGGTGTCAGCTGTGCACGCAAAAACAATATTCCAAATGCACGCAAGGGTGTGGCCAGAGGCTGAACAGATTGTTTGAATGATAACTGGGAGAGAACAGAGCCCTCACTACCCAGGATACAGCACTCTTCCCAGAGTCATTACGTGGTTGCCCGAACCCGATTTAGTTCTATCATCAATACAATAATTGATCCACTATCAGGCTTTGTCAGTAATTCAGAGACACAGTAGGGATGGTCTTGTCGATGATGTGGTATGCGGGTCAAGCAGAATGCCTCTTAATGTTATCTGACATAGCTTTTACTGCTGGTCCTGTGCCAATTCTATGTCTGAAAATTGACTGATGATGTCAAGCAAAAAGGAATGTTTCCAACAAATTATTGAAACTGTGTTAAGGCTGCATCTTATGAGTCCAGATTAGCGTATTTCAAAAGAGGACCCTTTGGTGTGGTATGAAGTAGATTGATGAATGAGATGAATATGTCACTTATATAATGGTAGATTTGTTTGAAAATGTGAGCTGGAAACCAGATCTTTAGGAGAACTGATTGTCTCTGCAATGGCAAGTAGTCCATTCATCTGAGAATACTTTAGTGGTGATAACTAGTAGATTGTCAGGGTAGTTCTCAATGCCCCATGCAAGGTCACTGGAAACCAAGTCCGGGTATAGAAGAGAGTAGTTGGTCTCTGAGTGTAATGATTTTGTCCTTCAAAAAATATCAACATCACCGTCGTTCCTGTGTATAAAGGGTGTTTGTTTCAGCTGATTCTTGGGTTAGTAGTTTAGTTAAAGGTTGGATGAAATATTGTGAGACATGAAACATTACGATTGGAGAAATAATTTATTATCATTACACTTTTAACATACTTCTAATATATATGAGTGACAATCCTCAGTTATTTATCATCTTCCATTCTAATGCTTAGCCTTAGTCCTTTAGGAATAATTGCATTGGGTTCCGGATGTTCTTTTGACTACTCCAGTTGAAGTGGGCTTTGTTTCGTTGTATAGCAAGTGTTTGCTTAAGATCGAAAAAAACTGATGGTTATGACTTAATATTTGATCAGACTGGGGCAGTAGCTATAATAGGGGCCAAGAGTGTGGCATCCCGCGTGGACTATTTTGAACATTTCATTGTATGTTAATAGCTGATTTATTAGATTTAGGGTAATGAGAATTGATTTATACTAAAATACCTTAGTGATCAATCGAGGTCATTTTGATTACTTAACAGAAAGACTTGGGAGCAAGCCGATAGAAGGATTGTGATCAATGGGAATTCTCCAGTAAAATAAAAAACACTCACAATCCAAGCTAGGTGGCCTGCATTGTCAAATGCCATTTCAAGCATTGTGGCTAATCTCGTTCTTGACATGTACTACAACAACCTGACCTGCAGTTGAGGGACAGGTGAGGGATTGACTAGAGAAACTCTGCCCGATGGTCTATTGAGGTGATCTCATATATCGAAGGGATGTAAGCCGCAGTTACATGATTTTCTGGAAGCCATGGCTCTGTAACACATATTAGCTAGAGATGCTGTGATTTGTATGATTTGAAAGATGTTGGTGTTAAGGAGGAAGTCTTACAACCCATTAAGCTTTGTACCATTTCAATAGGTAGAATTAGTACACATCAGATGGGGTACTGCTATAAGAAGGTGTTCTTGTTTGAGCTTTAGAACTCAAGTATGGGGGTGTGAAAGATGTGTGGTGCTATATTTGAGAAGATTCTCTTTAGTATAGTAGCAGGCATGCTTGCTAGAATTAATTGGGGCGTGTACAGGGGAAGTTTGGCAGAGGGATTACAGCAGCTTGTTCCTGGCACTGATTAGACATATGGAATTGTCTTTGTCCCATCTTCAGCAGACCAACACTTGTCTGCTGGACTTGTCTATGGTGCCACAGAGTGGTCATATGTGTGACACAGAAATCAGCTCACTGAGCTGACAAATCAGCTCACAGAAGTGCTTCGACTAGTGGCTACCATATTTGAATGGTCCACTGATATGATATATGATATGGCATTTATAACACTCCTGTACACAAGTGTTTCTAGGAGCGACAAGACAAGGAGGGGAAAACAAAAGGAGGACAAAACAATGATCTTACTAGGCCTTGTGTCATTCAGATCATACAAGAGTAGGGAAGTGGGTGGTGAGAAGTGCTGAGGGTAGTGGGAGGAAGGAGTAATCTGGGACACAGGAGAAAAATAAGAGTGTAGCCAGCGGGTGGCAAATAATTGCTAGGGAGGGGGCTGTAGGGTTACAGATACAGACCACAAGTGCACAAGAGCCACAAGGCAGGAACATGGGTCCCAATTCAGAGGGTGACCATGTGGCCAGTGCATGGAGCAGGCAGGTGGTCAGCAAGGGAGGGGAAGGCCGAAGGCAGAAGAAAAGATAAATGTCTTGATTTGCTTACTGAACCAAAGATGGTTCTTCTCAAGTTTCAGAGGGGCAGGGAGGCTGTTCTAGAGGGAGGCCCCAGCAGAATAAAGAGATTTGCCCCCAAATCTTTGCTTAGAAAAGCAACTGACCCTCAGAGAGTTGGAGCTGGAAGAGTGGAGAGCTCGAGCAGGCAGATATTTAGGAAGAGAGAGTTGGAGGTAGAATGGTCCCAGCCCCAGAAAGCCTTGTGGACAATGCAAAGGGTCTTGAACTTGGTCCTTGCTGCCAATGGGAGCCAGTGAAGGGATTTCAGAGATGGAGAGACACGATCCCTGGGCTTGAGGCCAAGGACAAGTCTTGCAGTCCTGTTCTGGATGAGCTGTAGAGGACAGTGTGTAGAGGCAGGAAGATTTAGAAAGAGGCTATTGAAGTAGTCCAGCCTAAAGAGAACCAGAGCTCTGGAGACAGCGACCTTCTGGGGGAAAGTGAGGAAGGGAAGAATACCTCTGAGGAGGTGCAGCTGTAATTTGACTTCTTAGAGACATTGGATATGTGAGGAGAGAAGGAGAGAGTGGAGTCGAAGATGACCCTGAGGTTTTTAGCCACACAAGTAGGAGAAGGAAGAGGGTCCAGGATGGGTGGCCAGAGAGTGAGACAGAGGGAGCTGATATTCCAATCAGGAGGATCTTGTTCTTACTGGCATTAAGGCAAAGATCATTGCCAGCACTCCACTCCGCAATTTCAGAGAGACAATCTGAAATGAGAGAAGGTGTAGAGGCAACTGAGGGGAGTCTGAAAAGAAGCTGAGTGTCATTCACGTAGCAGTGGAAGTTTGAACAGAGGGTGGCTATGCTGTGGGCAAGAGGTGCCAGGTATTGGTTGAACAGCCAGGGAGAATGATTAGACCACTGGGCAACACCACAGGTAGAGAGAGAGATAGAGGAGAGGAAGGACCCAAGTTGGACCTCGGAGGGTCGATCAGTGAGAAAGGAGGTCAGCCCAGACAGGGCTTTATTTATTTATTTTCTTTATGAATTTATTTTAATTCTTGTTACGCGCCACATGCCCGTGGGTCTGAGGGCGCACAGAAAAATGAAAACAAGACAAACAAAACATAAAACGACTGAGGCAGAGGAAATGTGGAGAAGTTGTAAGATTACTCTATGTTGAAAAGGTGAGTCTTTATAGCTCTTTTAATTGATCAGTGATACCCAGGTTATCACGAAGCCGGTTGAGCAGTATGGCATGGTTGACAGAAGGAAGATTATAGTCAAGGTTTGAGAGCAGGCTTTCACAGATGTTCAGGAGAGCAGTTCCCATGCTTCTGGCTGCCCTGAAGCCAGACTGATGGTCATGAAGACAACCAACAGATTCAGTGAGAAGGTTGAACTGGGAGATGGCCAGATTTTCCAGGAGTTTGCCCAGGAAAGGAAAAATGGAGTTTGGACGATGGTTGTCAGGGCAGGAGGGATCAGTAGAAGGTCTCTTAAGAAGTGGGTGCACAGGGAAGTGCTTCTGAGGGGAGGGAAAGGTTCCAGTGGTGAAAGAGTGATTGCAGAAATCAGCCAAGGCTGGAATGAGGGTGTCAATGTGGTCCTTGATGGTTTTGGATGAACAGGGAAGAACCTGTTTTGACGAGACTTTCATAGATCTTACTTGTCTAAAAATGTCATCAGGGCTGAACAAAGGAAAGGAGAAGAAGGGAAGAGGAGAGGCAGCCACAAGGGCCCAGGAAAGGAGGAGGAGGATGGAGAGGACGAGAGAGTGGACAGGATGTCCTGAACTTTAGTAATGAAATGAGAAGCCGGGGCCGTGCAGAGGACCTACGAGAGATGGGAGAAGTAGAGAGTGCAGCAGGATTGGCCAGCTCCTTGCAGATTTTAAAGAGTTCGACTTAGTTGTTATGTGCTGCAGCGATGCAGGCTTGGATGTGAGCCCTCTTCTTAGCAAGGCCAGACAGTCGGTATTGCCATTGGAGAAGGCTGCAGGCCATTTTGTCAGAAGGTGTACCTGTTGCCCTCCACTTCCTCTCAGCCACCGGACATTTGCGTTTAATGGTGACGAGGTCTGAGTCCTACCAAGAGTTGCACTTGGATTTGGGCTTCTGGAGGATCCTCATGACAGAGGTAAGTACATCAAGAGTGTCAGAGATAGAGCGGTGAAGGTTGCCAAGGTCTGGGTCAGGCTGTGAGCCAGCCAAAGATGCAGAGGGAGGAGAGAAAGTGGCAGTGAAAGCCTCAACTGACACACGCTTCATGGGTCGAATGGCAGTGCTGGAGTAGGCTTGGCCTGAGGGGTAGAAAGAGAGAGAGATGAGAGGAAAGGAGAAAGTGATCACTCCAGGAGAGAGAAGTGGTGAGAGAGTTAGAGAGGGGGAGGTCCGAGGAGATAACATCCAAGATGTGCCCTGCAAACTGGGGGGGTGCCAGAGGGGTGTATAGAGAGGCCAGATGGGGTGTATAGAGAGAGAGTTACAGAGGTTGTGAAAGAGTCCAGAAGAAGGACAGGAAGCATCCAGGGGGATGTTTAGGTCTCAGAGAATAGGTTCAGAGGTAGAGGCAAGGAGGGACGAGGTGAGTTCTGCCCACTCAGAGAGGAAGGAGGTTACTTGGCCAGGTGGCTGGTAGATAGTGGCCACAGTGAGAGAGAGGTCAGGATATAGAGCCTGCAGACCAGGCATTCAAAGGAGGAGTCGTCCTGCATAGGAATGATAGAGGCAGGGATCCACTCCAGGAAGATCAATGCTACACCCCCGCTGGGATGGTTGTTCCTGGGCATGGATAGGATCTTGTAGCCATCAGGAAGCAGAGTGTCAAACCATGTGACAGATTGCTGCGAACCACGTCTCAGTCAGACAGAGAACATCCTGGTTGAGTTCTTCAAGGAGGCAGCAGATGTCAGAGGAGTGTTTGACAGCTGAGATGAAAGTGGCAATGTGGATCAGGTTGCCATCTTTGAAAGACTTCTGTGGTGGGGTACGGGTCTGGGGTACACCCAGAGGAAGTGAAGAAGGAGCCCGAGGATGGGCATAGGAGGAAGGTGGAGAGGGCAAGGTATCTAAGGAGGAAGAAGAGGATGCCCAAGGGGTGGCAGAAGAGGGAGGCAACAAGGTGGCCAGAGAAGCAGAAGAGGGTGCCGAAGAGGTGGCAGAGGATGGAGGAGGCAGAGTAGCCTGAGAAGTGAAAGAAGGGACAATAGGAGTAGCAAGTAAGTTAATAAGGTGCAGGAAGCATCTATTAAAAAGGAGGAGGTTGGCCTGAGGACCTTGGCCCAAGACAGTGCCATTTAGATTAACATGTCTGATGTTCTTGGGGGAGTGGAAGGGGGCCAGGAGGGCCTCCCACTGGGTTCCACCATTAATGGGTGAAGAGGAAAAAGTAGAGACCACAGAGACCACATGGAGAGTCCATAGGCCTGCAGAGGGAACGACAAAGAGGATGTCAGTGAGGGTCTGTCTGGAGGAAGCGCTGGTGTAGGTATCAGCTATAGGGAGGCCTGGGTTGGAGACTAGGATATCCCCTTTGAACTTCTTACTCTCAGACTTAGTGAGATTGACAAGATAGTCAATAGAAATGCAATTGGAGAAGATAGGTGAGACAGAGAGCTCCATAGAGGATGCAAGAGAGAGGGTGAGGGAAAGGATGTTGAGGAGAGTGGGGGAGGGTAGGAACACTAGGGGTGGGACACAAGGAGGAGGGGAGCAAGAAGACAGACAATGGCAACTCAGATGAAATAATAGACGATAGACGATAGACAACTAAGTTCACGTGGGACCTAGAAGGAGGAGAGGACACAGCATTCAGTGACACAACCATATTTAACAGAGCAGACGACCAAGGGAACCTAGAAGAAAGAAGTGCACAGCAAGGATGCAGGCAGTACAATGTGAGGAGACCACCAATAAGTAGACTCCACGTTAAAGAACAACCAAGTGAGGAGACCTAGAGGAAAGAGGGAGAACAGAGAATGCAGGCAATACGACGTGAACAGTAATCAGGAGAGCAGTGAACAGAGAAGGAAACCTAGAAGAAGAAATGAGCACAACAGAACACAGGGCAATATGCAGTAAACAAAAATCTGAATAAACAGGGCACCAAAACAGAAAAGTCGATAAAAGAACCCTAGAGGAAGAAGAGCAAACAGAACACTGAGCATTACACAAAAGGAAAGGGGAACTGCTGGGAGGAGGGACAGGGCAGGAGAAGGTGCGGGAAAGGGCTCCCAGGGGAGCAACGACAGGCAGCAGGAGTGGGATTACAAGGAAGCGCATGCAATCAAGGGTTCCGCAGGAACGCATGCAGCCCCAGGAGCGAGAGCGCCCGTTATCAAGAAAGAGAGAGAATCAAGTAATCAATGATGCACAGGAGTGCACGCAGCCAGGGGGTGAGCGAGCGCATGCAATCAAGGATAACGAGGAACAACGCAATCAAATTATGAATGGGAGAGCATGCGGCCTAGTGGCCGAGTGAGCACACGCGATCAGGGGTAGCACAGGAGCCATGTGATCGAGGAATGCATGGGCATGGACTCAACACGGGGTGGGGCAACCCAAGCAATTTCAAGGAAAATTAGGGAACTGCGCAATCACATTGTGTGCTGGAGAACACGCAGCCCAGGAGGTGAGTGAGCGCACGCGATCAGGGATAGCAAGGAATCACATGATCGAGGAATGCAAGGGCATGCAGGCAGCAAGGGGTGAGCGAGCCAGGTAAATTCAAAGAAAATGAAGTATTGCACGATAAAGGGACACGATCAAGGGTTGTGCTGGAGAACACTCAGCCCAGGAGGCGAGCAAGCGCACGTGGTCTGGGAACGCAAGGAAGTCACATGATGAGGAATGCGAGGGCATGCACAAAGCATGGGGTGATCGAGCCAGGCAAATTCAAGAAAAACGAGGGAACTGTGTGACCAAGGGATGCACTGGAGAACACGCAGCCCAGGAGGCGAGTGAGCACATGTGGTCCGGGAAAGCGAGGAAGCCACGTGATCAAGGAATGTGAGCACATAACAAGGGGTGAGCATGCCAGGCGAATTCAAGGAAAACGAGGGAACCGTGCAATCACAGAGTGCGTGGGGGGCATGCAGCCAAGTAGACGAGGGACCGGACACGATGATGAAGCAAGGGAACCACATGATCGAAGGAATGCGGGAGTGCACTCAGCCTAGGGAGGGTGCAGGTGCACGCGAAAAGGATAGCGAGGGAACAGCACGATCAAGGGATGCATGGGAGAAAATGCAGTCTAGGAGGTGTGTGAGTGCACGTGATCAGGGATAGTGAGGGAGCAACATGATCAAGGAATGCGCAGGACAGGGATGCAACCAAGGGGTAAGCCACACAAATTCAAGGAAAACAAGGGGACTGCGCGGTCACAGGGTGCAAGGGAGGTGAAGCAGCTTAGGGGGGTGCGCACAGCGAGAAAGGGTAGTGAGGAACCACGCGAGTGAGGGAAGCGCAGGAAAGCATGCAAACTGGGATGCAGATGAGTGCGGGAATGCACACAGCTAAGAGGGGCAAAGGCTCGAGTAGGCTGCGGCGAGGGCAGAGGGCTACATGGAGTGAAGCAAGCTAAATTCTCCCCGCAGCTCCTTACCTGATAGCTGTAGACAGGAGGGTGAGAACATACATGCTCACTGTCCACGCCGCAACCCCATCACCACCAAACACCAATGTTTCAGAAAAGGTTAAAATATGTGGCAATAAGTGTAGATTAAAGAGACTGGCCTAATGAATGAAATGATAATGTTAAGAACAATGTGTGGTCTGCAGCAACGGAAGTGGGAGAAAGCCGAAGGGCCTGACTCACAAGGCCTTTTTCAGTGTTCAATGGGCTGCGTAGAAATCAGCTGACTGACCTGCCCAATCCGCTAACAGGAGCACATCAGCTGGTGGTGGCCATATCTGAAGCGTCAAACACTGCAAAAAAGTAGAAAAAAGCATCTTGCAATGGGGGTCCAGGAATACCCTTTGGTGATACAAGGAAAATACAAAATAAAAGAGTCCCAGCAGATCCAGAAGAGGAATGCTTCTGCAAGGAACTTAAATGGAACGGCCAAATCAAATAAATAATACGGTTAAAAACAATGTGTGCTCTGCTGTAACAGAAGGGTAAACAGCCTAAGTGTCTTCTAACAGAGCCTAGTTCTTGCCATCATGCTGTTCACTGTTATGACCTGCCATCTTTTCTAAAGCATATTCACTATCTGGCTCTTACACAGATGCACTGCATATTTTCGGAAACATCCAGGGAAAAAAAATGTGATTCATTAACTCTTCAGCAATCCTGGCAGATACGGCAAGAGAAAATAAAGGAAAGAAAAGGACGTGATATGTGCCCCTGATATTAGCACCGGGTCCACCATCTTGAAAAATGTAAAGCAACAGGCATCATTTATTGTGGAACTCTCACGACCGAGAGTTCTGCTGGACTGAAGCTTGTGTGAGTGGACATTGTAGATATTGTGCCGAAACCTGGGTTATTGCTTATAAAGAAATACAATCAATATATCAGGGACTCTTATGAGTCACCTCCACAGGCAGATGCTCTCCTGCGTGACAGCCCCACCCATTTAGCCTTTCAGCTCTGTGTGGATGAACTCCAATCTCGAGTTTCACGTAAAGTGACAGCATGTCTATACAAAACGGCTCCTGACTTCGGGTAGACTTCAGATCGAGGTAGATGGTCAGCAAGGATAGCCACATGTCTGCCGTCCTTTTTATGCTCCTTAGGCTTTGGGTGTCAGCCAGAGGGATCTCCTCAGGGTTCTCCAACATGTGGATGGGTCACAGCTGGCAAATTCGTCTACTAGAAACATGGTCACGAGTAGTCTCAGCTCTAGGGATGGTTCATGGAGAAATTCGAATTCTTACCCGAACAACAGTACTCACATGAGGGGGCGGGGCCGGCTGTTATAGGCATCGGGCTACTTCACTTCCTTTCATGCATTTACGATGTATATTATTGCGGGATTTATAGCTATTTTCTTAAGGTGTGTTATGATATACCCACAAACATGCAACCACAAAAATGGTACCACAATTATTTGTATATTTGCAATCATTTCATGAATGTTTTTAGTAAATTCAATGTGCCAGTGAGCTGTGCCAATGCTCATTTAATGATTGGCGATTCCACCTCCCACAGGCCGCCTGGTTAACCAAAAATGATGAGGGCTGAACAGGAAACCCGATCTGATAATGTCAGAATAAGATAAGGTTCTGAGAATGAGTGACAGCCGAGGGGAGATTACCAAGGTTCGCTGTTTGCTCGCAGCCCTATTTGTCCACAGAAAACCGAATAGGGCTCTCGGATGAAAGGCAAGGCCTTTCATGGGTCTGACTGCAAACACCCTTCCTTTATGAGCTACGTGTTTTTGCTGGAATTTGCCCTTTCAGAAGCGCAGCATGTGGGCCAGATGAGAAAGAAAAGGTTTGGGTGCACGGATTACTATCTTCCATCTGCCTTCTCTTTATCATGATAATAGGTATATTTGTATGCACCTCCGCTTTGCAACCTGAGAGCAAATGGGCTAGCATTTTTAGTGACAAAAGTCCATTGAAGAATACGATTCACTGACATTTCAACACTGGAGTGTCTGCTTCACAGGCCTTGCAACCCTGCAACCAAACAACCTGAGTCCAGCCGCACACGAGGAAAAGGTATCAAAGCCCGAGGGCTCAATTATCTCCAGACAGAAAGTGATTGGCTGTAGTTACACTCATAAGCTCAGTTGTTCCCTGTCCACATAATCAACAGGACAGTGGTGGTCGAAGGCTCATTTGGAGCCTGTACTGACGATGATGAAAAGGGCAGAGGAAACTGGAATCACCAAATGGAAAATAGCAAATCTATTAGGGAAAGAGGAACCGTGGCAATGTTCTCAAGTGTTTACTGTGGGCTTCAAGACCCACAGTCTCCTCTGGAGCTCTGCTCAAAGAGAAGATCCTTTCGAACATCTGTCTTGAAGAGAAACTTAATGAAGTGCCCCATTAATGATATCAACAACAAATTTAATGAGACACATTAAGTCGATCTATAAATGTCCCATCCTCTCGTATGCGTGTACAGTTCATTTGTCTGTTATGAAATGGAATTCAAGAAACCTCTGATTCTCACTGGGCAAGTGCCAGATCTCCAGATGTACGCAAACAGCATCGCTCTTTTGCCAAACCACATGCATACACTATAGAGTTTTGATGCCTTCGTCGTGGCAGGATGGCTGGCTGTGCGGTCATGGGGTGTGACTCTGTGGCACATACTCCAGATGATAACTATAAAAGAGGCCTCTTCTCTCCCTGCCCTGTGAACATGAGTGGAAGTATTTTTTGTATTTGTTTATTATTTATATCGCGCACCGAACCCTGAGGTAACTGGGCGCTTAGTATAAATGGATGGCCACCAACGAAAGGGATATATCACACAGAGGGGTTCTGAGTCACAGCTGACAGACACCGAGAGTGAAGCTTGAGTTGTCTGAGAAGCCGCTCACAGCCACAAGTTGAACTGCATTTCGCATATGACAGCTAGACATCTATGTTGCATGCAGCCCCAGAGCGTGCTTTTGCACCTCTTGTACTGCCCCTTATGGACCAGAATGGCAGGAGATATAGGGCCCGATTCACAGAGCATTTTCCAATGGGATTGCGCCAATCTCAAAATGCTTCTGTGAATCAGGCCCATAGAGTGGAATGCCAGGTTCCTTGTCCCCTCAACACACAACAATCCAAAATGGAATTTAAAAATCAAAACATCCTTGAAATGATAATGCTGTGGCCCCTTCCCCTGATGTGACAGCAGTTAATAATGAATCTGTACTTTGACATCACATGTGGAAGATACAGCATTCAAAGAGGGAATACTTTCCAAAGTGCTGCCATGGAAACCTTATACAACAATGTAATTAGATCTCTGCAAAAGAGTGTCATTGGCCAGGCTTTGGCTGGACTAGTTTATTCTCAATTGCGTTTTAGAGCCTTAACCCCTGACATGGGTTTATGCCAGAAAAGGTGAAAAATATTATTTTGACACATTTTTGATTTGTGTTTGGAAGAAGCACATATCCTAACAAACACATGCTTATGCTAAAACACAGAAATATTACCATCTGGAACCTACTAGGTTTTGTTAGGGAAGTTATTTTATTGCCCCACAAACTACTGACAAGAACCACTTTTAAAGTGTAACTATTATGTTTATGAAACCAGACATTTCCCATTATGCGTGCTGTTTCCCTGCACACACATTACAATATAAACGTTGTAATGTAGCAATGTGAATGTCGATACCTTCCTTTTTGTGTTATGTTGTCAAAAGGAGAACCACATTGCTTGTTTTCAAATGGAGGCTGCCATCTGTCTGTACTTAAACACAACAACGTATTATTCTGAAATATGACGATGACACTGTCCTGATGGTAAGAAATTGGATGTTGCTACAAGGCAGTTGACTTCTCTGAGCCTTTACAAACTGTGAAAGAGCTGCAAGTTAACTTTCGAAAGACTGGAAATATGGGTTTTGTAAGCTATAAGAAATGCTTTAAATATCTTGTGTACCAGAGGTCAACAATTACAGTAAGTTAATAGCTCTACATGCTTGAAGGCCATTTAGAACATTAACATTACATGGCAACTACATAAGGAAATACTAATCAATTGTACATGCAGTACAACACAACACATGGCATCCTTTTGAAAGAAATATGGCAGACATGTGCCAAAGGCTGCCTTGAGCCTCTTCAAAGCAACTGCTACCCAACTTTCCTCTATGCTACAACAGCAGTCTGGATTTCAGGCAACGACATTCTGGACAATTTTTAGACTAGACCTCTGGAAGACTTGTTTTCAGCAAGAAAAGGGCCCCCTCATGCAGCCATACAGCTGGAACTTGGGAAGACCCAAGCAAGTTTGGTTGCAGGACAAAAAAAAATCAGATTTTGGTCCTCTACCAAAAAACAGAGCAAGACACCCTTCACTGTCAAACACACAAAGTGATGAAATTGCTGTACGATGGGTACACCAAACATAGCCGAGATGTTAGGACTTAGTCAAATTACATGGAAATCCAATGCTTGGGGCAGCCTCCAATCACGAGGATTCCATTTTCAAAAGGCATTGAACTCTTATTTCCAAAGCATTTGTCTCATGAAGATACACTTTTGCTAGATAGGAAAAAATAATGAGAACCATTTTTGGTACAATTTAGGAAACTGGACCACAAGGATACCCAAAGGATCTAAGAGATGCTTAAACACAAGAAACTTTTATAAGAGTCAAGCTGGGAAATATAACATTTTCATGATAAAAAGGGCTTGATATAATAACCCTGAGCAGACAGTATACGATGGGTCTGTAAGACACCTTTTGTGAGTATGCCCACAGCTTGTGCAACCTATGTGAGCAATTCCCTGCCCCATTATTTGTCTCAATATGATGAGTACTATTAATAAGGCAATGTGCTGGCAATGAAATAATATAAGCACTTGTGGGGTTAAATTTATGAACATCACACCTAATTTGCTGGAGAGAGCAAAGATGGGATATGGGAAAACAGAGTGGTGTGGTAGAATGCAGTTGTACGATGTTAATTCGATTGGAAAGCCTATTAAAATAGGCCTCGTGAACTAATGAGGGTGGACAGAGCTCAAAACGTTGCATGCCATTACAATATCCATCAACATTCTTTCATTGAAAATCTTTCTTTCCACATAGTCACACTCACGTCCATGTACCCCTTCTTGTTGCAGGTGCAACACAGCACACCTTAAATGTTGTGATCATGTGAGATGGCACATTAGTGTATGTGTGTTATGCTATCATGTTAAGAAGGTCTCATCAGGACAAAGGTTTGCCCCATGTTAAATCATTAACTAGTTTCTCTTTCAGTGGTTGTTTTATGTGATGGCATATATTTTTGATGAGTGCGTTTTAGAAACGTGTTGAAGGTGTCATGATTTATTATAGCATGCCATCATGAAAACACACGGCTTGATTAAGTTTAAGTCAAATTGTCTATGGTGCTTCGGCTGCGCCAACATTTAAAATATGATGATATTTAATCGATGGCTTAATATTCTTTTTTTTAAAAAAGATATTCTTTTAATCGTGTTCTCAACAGCTTTCAACATGGTGTTTTCCCATAGGCAAAGAAAACATATTTTGCCCCCAATTATCTGAAAATGTGAAGCTTTCATTTTCAAGATCTTTATCATGCACCTAGATCTTATCATAAGTTGATGCACTGAAAAACATTTTTAAAATCGATGAGGCCAATTTTGAGATATTGGAATTTTAAGATCTATCTATATCTCATGCATGCGCACAATGAGCGTACTGTTTTTATACAGAACATACAAGTGCATGTACAGGCCATACATGTACAACCTCTGAAATACATATATATCATTTATACATACACTAACGTTTATCTCACTTTTAATAAGTAAAGGGGAGGTATAATGCACATATATGTACAAGTAAATTGCATGCATGTATACAATGTATACCGCTTACATACAACTATATTTCTCTAAAATCACAAGCATATTCATAAACATCACATGCTCAAACACACACATGCAGACACAAACACACACACACACACACACACACACAAAATCACAAATATTAATTCAGAGACATTGTGGGGTGTTTTACCCATGCAACTGAGCCCTACCACAAAAACTGTGCATTACTGGCATTGAAAACATCATGATGGCCAGAACTCCCCAGAAAATGCACAGGGAAAACATGAAGAATAGGCTGCCACCCATTTTTGCCTATGTTGTGAGCACAGGAGGGCACTGCCTAAAACCACCATTGGGCTACACACACAGTAGCCTGAAACCATTGGGAATGGCAAGGCTGATTGCCAAAAGCAACCCAGAGCTGTTGGGAATTCATTTTCTTGATGTCAAAAAGTTACTAAAATCATGGGTGCAGTACCCGGTTTGGACACAAACCGGCGCTAGCAGTCTAAACTCTTACAGGAGAGCTGACTTGCAGAACTGTACATTGATCAGAAGGAGTCTTAGTTAATTAAAAGTTCAAAGAGTCTCTGTTCATGAGAGGCATTCACACCAGCCCTGAGCAGCAACAGCCCAGGAAATCACAGGTCTCTGTTAATCAAATGCAGAGTGGCCCCCTGGTCTGTTGACCTCTGCCTGCTGGACCCAGCATAATAGACCCTTGCAATTGAATGTGGTATGTTGATTTTCAGTGTGGACTGTAAACAGAGCCCTGCCTGGAAGGAGAGACATGTGTTTCCTGACTTACCCAGTTTCTGGGGGTGGGCTCAGACACTTTTGTGGAATCATATTGCAGCAAATATATGTTTAAGTTAAATGGTTCTAAAATATTGTATTAAGCTTACAAAAATGTGCAATATGGAGATCCTTAATCTAAGAAATGTACCCACAATTCAAGACTTGATTCAACTTTGTACCATGTTCTGAGGCAAAACCCCGTTATTTATTGATATTACAGACACTGGGTTTATGCTAGAGACCTAGTAAATTAATGGAATATGGGTAGAAAGGCGGTGTACATGTGTGCCATTTTTGGTAAACGTCCGATATTGGTAAATCAACTAAAAATGAAAATAAGTTGCCATTTGTGAATGCAAGCCCTCGGGAAGATCAGAGTTGAGCCAGAATGTACCTTAAGTCAGCTGTAATATGTACATGTAATGTCAAACAACTGTGTATCTGGGAAATATGTGTAGTTATGAAAAATGATTTCTAAGGTAAAAGCAAATAGGCGTTTCTTCAATAGATAGTAAATGTCCTCTGACACACTATCCTTTCTCAAATCAGGGACCAAAGAATCCTTTGGCCTATCAAATCTTGAGAGGGTTAGACATGCAGAATTAGCTGACCCACCCACTTTCTAAACACATAAAAAGGCCAGGGACATCCAATTTCCATTTCATTGTGGAGCACGCTGACAGACGACTTCACATCCAGAACATAGAACTTAACTCCAGATAGACTACAGAACTCTGAAACAAGAAGGCCTACTGCAAGCTAAAGTATTCTCAGCTGGCCTTGGCAGTTTGCAAACTGATTGCCCCAGATCTCCAACGGGCACATTAGAATAGAACAGCCGGGCTGCGCTGTTTATTCTGGCCTAGAACCCTGCGCCATAAATCTCCAGAACCAGATAGCTGTATCCAGAATCCACTTGATCCAGACCAGCAGAACCAGAGATCCGTGCAGTGCCAAGAACTTTTGCCAGAATCTGAGACCAGACGCTGTGAGCAGAACCGTCAGAAGTCCAGTCCAACCTGTTGACCCGATCCGTGACGAAGTCACATTCCTGTCCAAAATCTAGTGTGAGTACTCAGCTAGGATCGTGCCAGAACTAATCCTGTAGTTTAACATAATCTAATTCAAACTATTTTGACCTATTTAGAACTGCCTCATAGGAATCGTGTGTGTCTTTCTGTCAATTCACAGCTGCAAGCTGTCATCTGTCATTTTGAGTTTTACTTTAAAATGTAAAATCCGAAAAACTACCTTTACTAAATCGTCCGTATCTCCGGAACCGTTTGTGCGAGTTTTAACTGTCATCTTAAAGCTAAGATTCCAAGCTTTCCAACAAGCCTAAAACCGACTTGCTACTCCTTATAGTGCCTCCGTAATCGCGCCCGACGCACTCTGAAAATTTGCCACGATTTGACATTTTGCTTCATTTTAGCCACGGGTAAAAATATTTGTCTTTGCTTCCATCCCAGAAATCTGTTTTCAACCTAATAACCATCCCTGAATCATTGATAGGGCTGGCCTGAACTGATTCAAAGTATCTATCACCTACCCTGAACCCCCTATAGGGAATTAACAACATTATTAGCATATTTTTCACATAATTGCAACCACATCAAAGTATATTACCTGCGTTTAAAACTCCTACCTGTTTTCCTCTAAGTATGCTAGGGAGGAACTGAATTCTATTTGATTGCATTCCTGAGAACTGTGTGCTTTCCTTCCATCTCTTTACCTTGCAAAAAGGGGGAGGAGGGTGAATTGACAAAGAAAAGTGATTATATTATGTTTTGCTGAAATCATATCAAGTTTATTCCTGTGTTGCTTCTTTTCCACCTTGCATTTCCGTGTACCATATAAAGCATTCTCAGCTACCTTATCCTCTATACTACTCCTAAGTAATTAAACCAGGGTGCTAGAATCACATCATCCATTGTTGATCACTCACTGTCATATGTCTAAGTGTGATATCAATTATTAATTTATTATAAAAGTGCGATATATATATATATATTGTTTAATTCTCAAATAAACCTTTTAAATTTGCAAAAAAAACTTACTTCTTGGATCAGTGGGGTCAGGGGGATTCTAAGAGAGGGGTGTTATATAAGGGTTGTCATCCAGAGTACACGAATTGGACATACAAATATATAATTAAGGTCTTCCCTTGAGCAATCGCAGACAAGGCACTGACTTAGTGGGACTGCTTGATTGGAGTCTTTAACAACATACACACATGCAGACAAAATGCACGAAGAAACACATGCATTGCCACTGTAGGCCAATGTACACAAACCATACACATATGATCTGTAAACTTATACACCAAGAAATATGGTCACACAAATATATGCTTAAAACAATAACATTGAAGTTTTACTTTTATTTGCTTGCGTATGATATATTAAACATATATTGCACAGTAATATATGATTATAAAAGTAACATGGAAGTTTTACTTACACGTGCTTGCTTACATGTATACTATGTACCAGGTATGTCTATTGTCTACATGTACACAATAAAGAAATATGCTTTAATTTATTGTCAATTGCCACACATTACACAAGCATTAAGAAGGTGGATTTAATGTAACTTAATTCTCATGCACAACTTCTATGCTATCCACACATAGTAGAGGCATACTGCTTGTATGCCTTACACCACGCATTATAGTATGATACAGACACACCAGACACACATATGCTATGTGTTCTTACTCCACTAGTTCAAATGTAAATTTGCACTTGTGAAAATATATAACGCATTACACTACATGTACATTTCATGACAAAACTGGAAATGTGTGCATGATTGTATAAACGTGACTTGTACATGTACAGTACACAGCATGATTACACCACACAGACTTATGTCTCATACATATAAAACCCCACTGTTAGTACCGCACACTGTTACCTCATACCGTAATCCACTCATCAGTCATATACCTACAACACAGTCATATGCTATGCGCACAATACTTGTACATCGCATATACCAAGTCCACAGGTACATGCAAATGTACAAAATTAACTTGTACACATACAATACACAATACAATGTCACATCAGATGGTCTTACACCTGTTGGGTATTTTGTGTAGATTTGGGGCCTGGCGGTATTTTCTTACCGCCGAAAAATAATTCAGCAACAATCACTCCTTGTATTCAGATTGGATTATGTATAATAATAATACAGTGGATATGCATTATTTCAGTACACAGACATGCGTGGTTGGTATGCGTGGTTGGTATGCGTGGTTGGTGGTATTTTTGGTGAGCATAATTCCTTTGTTTTATTTGTGGCCCCAATATCCAGAACCCCTTATTTTTGTTTAGATTTTTCGTGTAATCACTAGAGAGACCTCAGGCTTGCTTTTCAGGAACACCACATTTTCATTTTTAGTGTGCCACCATGGGCAATTTCTCGCTGTCTTATCTACGGCAGCGAGCTATCATGTGGTATTTTTCACTAACTTATATACGGTAGTGAACTATGTCCCGGGCCTCCCTTTCTGCCGACTCATAGACCTCCGGCAGACTACAACACACACAGTTAGTTATAATTGCTCATACTGAATGATATTGTGCGCACAGCTGCAGCCAAATCTTATTTTTAGCTACCTTAAAAATGACAATTGCACTGTCTAAACATCTCCCCACATCATCAGCACTGTATTGGTAAATGCACAAAGGAAAGAGAAAATAAAACACACCACCCGTCTGCTTTCAGATATTTTTGTGTATTATGAAAGTTGCATTTAAACACGATCTCACTCTTTTACAGAAATAAATGAAATAGCACAGTAACAGCATTATTTGTGATACACTGAGAAGAGAGTGGCAGGGAACAAGAATTCAATTTGCAACATTAAACACGTGGGTAAAGCACAGGAATCTCCTTTCCTACACTGACTGAATATTTTCGCACACACTCAGCCCCCACACTTCAGCGAGATAATTACCAGGCTTATTCAGCATGTAACTTCTTTGGCTGGTCGCCTTCTGGAGGGGTTCACCCAGCAAGGACAAGCATTCGCTGTCACTCAAACTGGGACTTGTTGACTGGAAATCCCAGTCTCTGCAACCAAGTTGAATCTGCTTTAGGAATCAGGAATCCCCAGCTATCAACTCAGTCCTTCTCCGAGCTGTGTCAAGATGTCTCTCCCCAGCTTCTTCCTCGAGATTATCCAAGAAAACTCTGGTTACCTCCTACCAAAGGATCCTAACCAACAAAATTCTATCATGCCCTAACCACCCTCTGCACACAATGGCTTGGCTTATACAGTTGCAACTGTAACCAAACTGATTTCCTGCTTATTCTAGGTCTTTGCTTCCTGCAGTTACTGTGGACGGAGCGCAGATAGAAGCAAAAAAAAAATCTGAATGTGCTTTTAAAATGACTTTCAGAGCCTGTCATTTTCCATTCATTTTGCACTGGAGAACACATTATGTTATTAATGAGTTAGTGTGTTAATGAGGTTAGTTCATTAATCCTCAAATGTGTCTCCTGTAACAGAGGAATTTCATGTAAAAATAGTGCGCATTTTGAATGTACAAATGTGTGCTTTTAACTGTGAAAAAAAAATGATTTGCATTTTATATGTAAAAATCGTCACTTATATGTCCATGTTACACTGGCAACACATAGCTTGAAACAATTGCATCATAGCAATGCACCAAACCCATGCAGTGGTACCTCATAAAAAAAAAACATGCTACACATTGATCCTGTGCAGTAGTGCTGTACTCTGTGTTGTAACACGCTAAATAACCTTACACACCATGTGGTGTTATGCCTGACACCATTACGCCATACACTTTTACCTATACAGTAATATGCATGAAATAAACAGCCATAAGCTATATACCATACTCCCTAAAAATACCAACACACATCTTATACAGATCACGCTTACAAGTATACATCTCTCAAATGACATACACATATATAAATGCACACATACAAATACATTTACAATGCATAGACAAACTGGACATGAATGTGTGCATTTCAAATTAAAATGTACAAGTACATAACGTGACACATTGTTACATCGTCCAGTCGTACACAATATGCTGTTATGCCACACACTCTCACATCATACACTGTTACCTCATACTGTACTACATTCACACACCAGTCATACGTTATGCACCCAATGAATGTACATCACATATCGAAAGTGTACATGTATGTGTAAATGTCCGTAATTAGCATTGAGATTCAAATATGCAGGATGGTGTGGTGTGGGATGGCTCTGGATAAGGAATGGGAACGAGAACATAGAGGAATCAAGCCTAAGCACATTTTAAGGAGGCTTTTGAGACTATGTTTAGAGTTGACCAAGACGTTTTTTACTATGGAAACATGGATTGAATATATTGTTGTACTTGTCACTAATAAAATGAAACCCTGACATTTCTTGAATTGTACTGCTTTGGTATTGTTTGGAAGATGATCAATATATTTGGTAAAAATGAACACACGGGCAAAAAAGTGCTAAAGCTTACAAATGTAAATGCAGAAATGAATACATTTTCAAATAAACAGTGTATTTGCAGTCATGATTATCTGCAGGTATAATGGATGACCACTGTTTATAGACTGTGCAACACACTTTCCAAATGCTTGCATGGACTTCCTCTTTGTACAATGGGGGAAAACTGATAGATGCACGCATATTGCTGGCTCCGTCAGTATATCTCACATGTGCTAGCGATTGTCACTGTTCAGGATGTGAATGTTTTAAAATTGAGGCAATGTCAACCCAGCCCCCTCCAGAAAAAGGGATTTGCTTGGATACAATATTGAAATTAGGTATGGTGGTCAGACCATGTGCCCAGTGGTAGAGTGTGCTCTCACCAGTCCCTAATTCCATTGTCCTTTGGGATTCAGGCAACGTCCTAAATTAAAAACAAGTTTGGCAATGCCAACAGATTGGATTTTTGTGTAAGCATGGGAATGTCACTTGCCAAGCACAGTAGTAGTTGGATTAACTGACCATTGATGGTAGCAGGTGCAAAATGGGACTAGTAACTGGGCATCTAACAGCAGTGACTGACACATTCATAATACTTATACACAAGCCAAAACTGTTGGATTTGCCAATAATTGTTTTTAACAGGACTTCAGCGAAAAACACACATAATGCTTATAAATCGAGTGACTGAAGGCAGACCTGTTTAAGACATTTTTATTACATCAGTAGCTGGTTCACAACTCCAATAATGTCATTAACTCTCATAAGACTTCTGTGAAAATACACTAGCAGGCACTTGTTTAGTGCATTTTCATGGTAAGGCTTGACTTAAGCAATGTCAAAGTGTTCCCATGAGGAGGTGTTCTGGGTGGGGAGGGGCGGGATCTGGATGAGAATGGCCATAGGGATTAGAATGGCCGTGGGTAGTCAATGGATGGGCAAATATCCAAACAACACCTACAAACTGTGTTTCCCTCCTCATATGCCATTTCTCCCTATATGTCCTAACACAATAGTTTAGGCTTATTGCTGTCGCAAAAAGGTGTTTGATTCGTTCAATTTCACCTTATGCCAGATGCAGTTAATGCTACCAATGTCGATGTATTTGAATATTAACTTTGAACATGGTGGACATATTCGAATTATTATGAAGAAAATGTAGTCGTACACAGTGCAATCGAAGCTTTTCCCCAAAAATACGTTTAAAGATGTGCTAAATAGCCATACTATTCGTGGTTCACTAGTTTATGCTGAAGCTCTAGCAAATGGGGACATATCAAGCACCTCGATCCATTTAAGTCTGGCGTAGCATTCATTCACAATATAGATTCGATGGCTTGCAAGTGAAAGCTACTTCTGCAATAGCAGAACAGGAAGGTGAGCTGGTCTGCACGACCTTTTAAATCTGATTTTCAATGAACCATGGTTGCCATCTTTTTCCCATAATAGGGTAATGAGCCCGTTTGTGTTTGTCTGGTCAGCCATTTTAATCCTGTGACTCTCTTCAAAGAAGCACGAGATACCTGAATTCAAAATTCCTCGCAATGTATGATTCTGGTTTTAAGATGGAAAGTTGTTTTCTAAAACTAACACCAGTTATTGTGCAGTAACACAAGAGATATATTACTAGCCAAACGAAGGAGAACAGTGAAAGAAGCGCGTGCTGCAGTGTTACCTGGGTTTCAGGGCGGCCTGCAAGTAGGTCAAGCCTCAGCTGGGAATCCCTCCAGATGAAAAGCCATGTTTACGCCAAGAAGTGACAGCGCTGAAGGAGCAAGAGAATTAGACCACCGGTTATGCTTAAACATAAATATGTTGTTCACAACCAGCACAGACTGTGTCTTACCTCCATTTCCTATGAATGTATGGCCCGGCTTTGCATACACATTTACCAGGGTGTGCATTCGAAAATAGCCGTGGTTTAGCTTGTATTTAACACTGCATAGTGTACACAATACCAACCGACTGATGATTTATTCAGTATCTTTGGGCTTTGTGTTATTGAATGTGCTCGTGTCTCTGTCTTGTATTTAATCGAAGAGTGCAACCGATGTACACACTGAGAGGGGGAGATTAATCTCTCAGGAGCAGAGGACTTCGACCGGTTTAATATTGGGATTGACAAAGACTGCCTTTAGTTATACCAGTAGTGACTTAATGCAGGTGCCTCCAAATGACTAAGTGCTGCAAAGGGATTGTGATGGACGGTACAAAAGCGTAAACATGCTTGAATAGTGTCAGGCAAGAATATGATAAATTAGGAGTTTAACAGAGAGCAGGTAGGCAGGTGAATCTTCTGTTTCACCCATGAGGGATATTAGGGCTGCAGTTTAATGGGAAATCACTGTGATTCAGTGGATATTAGGCAGTTCCAGAGCTGGGCTCTTCATAACAAAAAGGAATGGAAAACATGTGAATCAAAAGCAAGCGAATGTGAGATGATGCTGCTGGCCGATAGGGTAGCTTGCTATGTCATTTGCCATTTATACTGGGTACCGCCCCACAGTAGTCGTCTTAAAGCTCTGAGCCTTGTCTGTGCAGAGGCGACTTGTGACCCCACCCATGGAGGCAGCCAGACCATGGAGTGTGGGGTGAAAAGCAAATGGAGAGGAGGAGAGTAGGAAAGGAGAAGCATTGGAAAAGTGAGGGAGACGTAAATATACAGTCTTAACTCACAACATTTTTCGGAAATGAATTAAAAAATAAGTGAGAGTGATAGTGGTTGTTGGGATGAATGTATAGTTTTTAGTAATTTAGCCACACAAACATGTAATCAAAAGGAGGGACAAGAGTTTCCCTTATTGAGCAGCAGAACTTTCATTGAGGCAGTTACGAGTGTAGTGATGATCTAGTTAGGGGGGGTTTTGGTAACCTGGCTTAATAGATTATATTAATTGAGTTCAGTCCAACAGTATCGCACACCCATTGTGTTGTTTTAGTAGGTGGTTTGTTTTATTTGTTCAAATTAATTTTGTACGTATCATTGACTGTGTATTTGTATTTGTATTTGTGAATTTTAGGATGTAATTTAACAATTTGTTTTGAAAAAGTTGAGTTACTCAGCTGAATTCAAATAAACCAAAAAACAATCTAGTTATGTTATGTAACATGTCATTAATTCTGATTACCGGCAATCATTCGGACTGCAGCACTACGAGATGGAATGAAGGTAACAAAAGTGCGGGCAACAGCGGGCAACAGTGCGGGCAACAGCGTCACGTGCTGCCAGCGTTTCCGGGTAACTAAAACAGTGGGACCCTCGTGAATCAGTGCCATGGAAAGAAGGTGGCATTCCAACAGCAGATTTCCCGAAAACACCATCACAAAAATGCTGGTGCAACCTGGAAATCCGTGCTGGAAACACTAGCACCGTGTATCAGGCAGTAATCGGGCCCAGATGTGGAAGAACAGGCCAAAAGTGCTCCCAATCGACCCATCTGCACACAATGAACACAGGGACTGCTGAAAAGGCCTGCACCAACACCACACACTTTCCAGCACAACCATGCTGCCACACATAGCAGCATTCATAGACATGGAGGTGCTGCATGTAGGAGCTCAGCTCTATGAGCAGGAGGTTCAACAGTGGCAACAGGCCGGCCAGCAGTGCAGGAGGAGGGGGAGGAAGAGGAGGATGAGAAGGAGAATGCAGAGGAACAATGGACAGCAAGTTGTGCTCCGGAGGTGTGCACCTATACCCTGCACAATGGTCACACCCTGGTCCATGACTGACATATATATCCACACACTTTGCCGCATGAACAAGGAGACCATCCTTGCAATACAGGATCTCATCCAGGATGACATCCAGAGTATCATTTGCATCCGGACTGCCATACCCCCCTGTTGAAGGTGGTGTCTGTGCTGCATTTTCTTGCCACAGGCACACTCCAGCACGCAACCGGTGAGCTTGCATGGCATCTCCCAGGCAGCATTTTCAATTTTGCTCGTGCAGGTCCTGGATGCTCTCCTGCATCATGTGTCCCAGCACATCACCCTACCTATTACACTGGCACAGCCACCAAGGTCTGCTACCATGACCTTGTGGGAATGCCTAATGTATTGGGAACAGTAGACTGCAAACAGATAGAGCTAGTGGCTGACACCACTGAGGAGGTGTATCAGAACAGAAAGCTGTACAACTCTATGAATGTGCAGATCGTCTGTGATGCAGACCTAACCATCACACACTGCTGTGCACGCTTCCCAGGATCAACACATGACTCCATGGTCCTGCGCAATAGCACACTGCCTGGGTATAAAACGTGCTACGATGGATAGTGGACGTGGCTAGTGGGTGAGTCAAAGGATCAACACACACACTACATTGCATTTGCACCATGGCATGGGGGTATGTTCACTGTCACACGTGCATAGCCCACAGTCTTGTGGTTGCAGTGTTGTGAAGTATGTGTGGTTTTCTGTGTAGAGGAGCACTGTTTTGTTAGAGCAGTATGTGAGAGGTGTATGGGGAGGGTTGAGTGTTCGTATTAGTTCACCCACATGTGAGAAATGGCTAAGCAACACAGTTTGCCAAGATGTGAGAGATGGCTAAACAACACAATACGCCTAGATGTGAGAAATGGCTAAGCTACACAATTCGCCTAGATATGAGAAATGGCTACACTACACAGTTCGCTTAAATGTGAGAAATGGCTAAGCAACACAATTCGCCTAGATGTGAGAAATGGCTAATCAATGCAATTCTCCTAAATGTGACAAATGGATAAGCAACACAGTTCGCCTATATTTGGGGAGCTAACACATTGGGTCTGTGTGAGGGGTGTGGTTGTCGTATTAATATGCATTGGATTGTAGGCTTATTGGTGGTGAGATAAGAGTAACAAGGTTAATAAGAGAAGTGGGTGAGTTTAGTGGGGTCCGGTTTGCACCACAGAAATGCAGGGACACATTCTGCAGGCAAGAGTGGGTGACCACGACTGGCATGTACCATATGAGTCAACAGAAGGACACACCTGCACAATCTGGGCACGGATGGACAGGCACATGTAATGCTCCACCGGTGCAGAATGCATCACTCTCATGTTGCAAAGCATGGCAAATACACTATGCCCCACCCACCACCACCAACCCATCCTTGCTAGTCAGATCCTACACATGTCCTGCCCAGCATTACCTGTCACAGGGTGCAGCAAGGTGACTGACGTCCCAAAAGCGCACAGACACAGATGCATGCGTCACACATCCACATTCCAACATGCATGCACTGCCCAGTCACCTCAATAATATGGCCCTCACTGTGTCCATATCCTTGCACGTGACTCCAGCTACCCCTTACTACCATGGCTGATGACCCCTGTGAGACATCCACAGAGTCACCAGGAAACAGCGTTCAATTGTGCTCACATCAGAACAAGGGTGACAATAGAGCAGACCTTTGAACTGTTAAAGGCATGGTTTTGTTGCCTTCACCGCTCCGGTGGTGCACTGATGTACAGGCCAGTGAAAGTGAGGAAGATAGTGCTGGCCTGTGCCATGTTGCACAATATGTGCATCCGGCGGAACATTCCCCTGCCTCCGGACATGGGCATGCCTCTGATGGATGATGATGATGACAGTGATGTGAATGCAGCTGAAGACATGAGAATTCACCATTACAGGGATAACATGGATGGTCGTGCAGCCCACCAGGAACTCATGCAGAACTACTTCTGAGCACACAGCACCCACACACCACCTGTGGCACACACTGCATGTGATGCAGCACAAAAATGAAGCACTCCAGTACACAAATTGAATGTCCTGACGTGAATTCAGATGCATAGCCTTGTGTAATATTGCATGAACAAACAAGAAATGTGTGGCCCCCACCCTCTTCCCATCTAGCCCCCCAACCAATCCCCCACTAACTCCCCACTTACACCTCCACCAACCCTCCCACTAACGCACTAGCACCACCATTAACCCACCCCAACTGACACACCCCAAACAATCGACCCCAACTAAACCTCCCCAACTAAGCCTCCCAAACACCCCATTACTGAAAACTCTCCCTAGGTGACATCAGAGTCACTTGATGTCTTGAACTAACTCACTTTTGTGGTTTCTTAACACCAGACCTGCCCTTCTGTGGTAAGCCTGACAGGCGCAGGAATCAGTGCCTTGGGCTGCTCTGTTGTGAGCTGGCAGGCATGGTGGGTCAGAACCTGCCATGTACCTGCACTCCAGTGCTGCCGAGATCGCCTCATTCCCCTCCTAGACCTTCTGTGCAAGCAGGACCATTGCACATGATGAGCGGCCCAGGGCACATGAACAGGGCCCGCGTTGGCCTGCACACTCTGCCGCAACAACCCAGTATCCTCCCGCATCAACCTGTTCTCCTCCCGCATCAGCCTTGTCTCCTCCAGGTGCTGGCGTACGAGTCCTGCTATCTGCTCATGCAGTTCTTTGATGCACCATAAGCATGCATCCGTGTCTTGGATGCTGGGGACGGGTAACAGAGGTGGGCTGTAGAGGTTGGAGGGGCTGAATGAGGGATGGTGGTAAGGGGTGCGTTCTGGTGTCCCCTCGGTTGTGTCCCTGGCCTCCTGCATGGAATAATCCCATGTAAATGGGAGGCTGGTGTGGGGGGAATGACCGTCCTGTTGGCCCACACTGCTCTGTGTTTGGGGCTGCTTGATGTGCCTCCATTGGGGCAGCAGGTATTGCTGCAAGGGCTGCTGGTTGTGCCTTTGTTGGGGCAGCAGGTGTTGCTGCAGGGGTAGGTGGCATGCTCACTGGGCCTGTGCCTTGAATGGCCGGTGCTGGTTTTGCCTTTGCAGCAGTTTTGCATGGCGGGGCTCTCCTCCCCTGTGTGGGTGTCTGTGAAGAGCTTGGTCCACCTTGGTCGCTGTCAGATGATGTGCCTGTGGGGCTGAGGTGGGCATGCTGTTAGTCACCTCTGTGCCATCCTATGGTCTTGCAACAAGTAGTTCAAGCAGCATATGACATGCTGCCTGTGCATGTTGTTTACAGTTCATGCATTGGGAATTTTTATGGCGCATACACACAAGTGTTTCCATGCACCACCAGCAAGATGGTCGTAGACATGGGTGGATAAATTAGGAGATTCAGTCATACTGGGCTTTTCGTCATTGTTACTGTTATATGTTATATGCTGTTGTGTTTGGGTCACAGGGGCGCTAACCCACATGTGACACTTTTTCTGAGTTTTTGTTGGTCTTGTTGTTGTCTTTCTTGTTTGTTTGGTTTGAGGGTCCCCTTTAGGTAGTGGTTTTCTCGGTGGCTTCTGTTGTATGTAGCAATTGTAGGGGGGTTGTGAGTGTGACTCATTCTGGTGCCGTTGGCTTGTCGTCTATGGTTCTTTTCTTCTGGGCTTTATAGACAGTGATACTACCAATGGGTTGAGAGAGGAGTCCTAATGGGGCAGGGTTGGATGGTGGGTCCTGAATGCGCGCTTAGGTGGCCTTACCCTTTGGGCAATCTACGATATCTGCCCTCCTCATACTAGTAGTCTGCTGGCAGTTTACAACTACCTTTTGAACTTTCTGCTAATTGCAGATGTTGCCTATCTTGGACCAGTGACTGTCTGCAGGTAGTGGATTCTATAGTTAGTTTGCTAGTTGTGAGTTTCAGCTGCCTTAGAACACTTAGATAAAATGGCAACTAGAAGTACAGCACTAGTGCGGAACACCTAGGATTGGAACACAGGACTACTGGGAAAACCCCTAGATAGGAGACCCAGCAGTGTTGGTACCCCCAGATTCAAAGCATAGAGTGTTAGTGGAGCACCAAAAATGTGGGCACCATACTAGTGGGAAACTTAGTTCTGGCGTACTCGGACTTGGAGCACAGCTGTAATGGGAGAGAACACGTGGAAATTAACCCCAGCAGTGATGGGGGTACATGTAGAACTGGTACACAGTGCTAGAGGGGCAGCACCTAGTCTTAAAACAAAGCAGTGATGGGGAAATCACCCAGATCTGAAGCACGGCAATAGAGGCGAAATACCTAGACTCGGAACACAGAAGTAGTATAGAAACACATAGAACTGGAACACAGTGCGAGAGTGGAAACATCTAGAATTGGAACACAACAGTAGTATCAAAACACCTAAAACTGTAACACAGTGCTACAGGTGGAACACCTGGAATTGGGAAACATCAGCAATGAGAGTAACACCTAGAAGTGGAATAAAGCAGCAGTGAGAAAGACACTTAGGGCCTCATTACACGGTAGGCGGTAAGGGTTTACCAGTACTGGCATTTTACCGGTACCGGTAAATCCTTACCGCCTTACTACGAGGTCCCTTTGTGGGTTGGGGAATTTAACGCCTGCTTTTTGCAGGCGTTAAAAACCAACCCGCAAAGGGACCAGTGGAGCTAATTACAGTACCGCAATTTGCGGTACCGTAATTAGCGCCTTCCCCATTCCCATAGAGCCCTATGGGGCAAAAATGGTAATGGGGAAGGGCAATGGTGGAAGGGGGAATTACCGCCCCGCCAACCTTGGAATGGACGGTAATTCCCCTTTCCACCAAAGCGGTGCCGGTATTTTACCGGCATGAACCATGGCGGTAATAGCCCCATGGTTCACCGCATTCCGTGTAATGAGGCCCTTAGAATTGGAACACAGCAGTAGTAAGTAAACATTTAGAACTAAAACACAGTACTAGATGGGACACACCTAAGGAATTGGAACAAAGCAGAAAAGGAAGAAACACCTAGATTTGAAACACAGGAGTAGTAGGCAAACACCTAGAACTGGAACACAGTCCTGAGGGGAAACACCTAGAATTGGAACACAGCAGTGTTTCGGAAACACGTAGAACTGTAACACAGTGCTAGAGGGGACCCACCTAGCATTGGAACAAAGCAGCAATGGGAGAAGCACCTAGAAATGGAATAAAGCAGGTGGGATGCGTGGATGGCCTTGAGGTGGGGTCAAGAGTTCCTGGCATTTGTGCTACTAACCAGATAATCATATTGGACTACTTTCTTGCTGATAGCCAGAAGGGGTACCAGCATAGCTGATTCCACTAAAAGAGGTGTCAGATCTGGGAATTGGCTATCTGCAGAATTAGTGCTTGGGGACAAAAAAGGAGAGTTTGACAGAGGAGCTACCAAAATCTGAGTCATACCAGTCTAATCTCATGTGGAGAAGAAGAGCAAGTGTTAGTTTTGTATATAGTAAATTGGTAAACAAGCCACTGAATGAGTATGAGAGAATTCAATTAGAGGCAAGGTTGTAAAATAATGCAAGGCAGGATCATTTGATCAACGAAGACATTTGCATTAAGGACAACACTCTAGGAGGGTAATCATTTTTTACAAGCCCTGTATGTAGAGACTGTATTAGTACTGCAGATAGTTGAAACAATTGTGCCTTTGATGATAGAGATTGGATTGTGGCATACTTTCAGACTACACCCTAATGAACATGTTTGGCCATGAGGCCATCTCAGATTGTTCCTGTAACAAAGTTATCCGCCCTTTAATCCAATGGCAACTAGTTGTCATTTAGGTATCTTAATGTTTGGAGATATTCATTGTTCAATCATTTACTTGTGGTCACGTGATACCTACTGCAGAAGTTGAAATGAAGCTTAATAAAAAATGCATGATATTTTCATAATTTATAGCAAAATATATACATTCATTGATTTAGTTAAGGGAAGAAAAGACACAACTTTAACAATTATTGATTGATGTTTATGTAATGCAAATACAGTGTCTTATATTACTGATTTTTCTGTTCATGTTCATTATTGAATGAATATTAGTACTATTCCTCAAACAGATTATTGGTAATAACTCCCCTTCCCCTTATTTCAGTCAGTACAAAGAGTGCCACAAGTGCAAAGAGCAATACACTGTAGGGCAGGTTTCCTACACTTGCACTGTAGTGTTCAGCCTTTGCTTTAGCCCCATTGTAAGAGTTCCCTGCAAGCTTGCATAGCCTGTTGTAGGGTTGTCCAGCATATTTCCCATCCACCTTCATCCTTCTTCTTCCACCACCAACCACTTGGAGATGAAAACTGTGGTGTTGCATCCATCGTGTGGGCCCAGCAGTAACAACCCTGCTAGACAGCGTTTTTCATATGCTGAATGAGCGCATCATGAGTAGATTGTTGCTAGCTTTACTTTTCTGAGTAAATAGGTATTTTCTTGCCTCATTGACGTGTTTGCTGCTGCTCATACGGCGATATAGCAAAACTACAAATCTTTCCATTGGTTCCAACATTTCTTCTACTGCCTGCTGACATGCCAGTCAGGCAATACTCAAAAAGCTGAGGTGACATCTCTGTATGTATTCCATGTGTCCCATGTACTCCTCTTGCCTCTTCCTCCAAAAAAGGATGAAGTGTCACACTCAGTTGTGTAAAAAGGAGTATAACAGTCAGGACCCAAAGCTCTTGCTAACTCACAAGCAGCAAACAACCTCAATGTTCAGACATTGTGCAGATGTGAAGGAGAGAACTACAATGTTGGTGTCCACAGTGTGCCTTTCGGCTTTGTTATATCCCTGCTGCACAGTATCACATAAACAGAGTAGGATGCGAGTGTCTGTTTCGTATGAACATGGAGCCAGTCTCAAGATATCTTGGCGATTTATAGAAAGTATATTGGTACAATGTGTGGAAGTTACCTGATTGTTTATGTCAATAACTGTTCAAGTTTTTGCCAAGAAATAGAACAAATTAATCTTATTTTCATCAACCCAGAGAAAATCCTGCCAATTTGTAGAAAGTGCATTTCTTGGTTCAACACATTCCCGAACGATTCCATGTGAAAAGATCGCCACCAAAAAGGCTGTTTTCACAAACAATCGTGGCAAAAAAGGCTGTGGTGTGGCTTCCACAATCCATATAATGGATGCGGGGGGACAACCCTGCAACCCCTGGACCCATTATGCCATTCAAGGAGAATGGGGGACACCCCCGCAAGCCATCCTCTCCTTGTGCGCTATAATGAAGACACTTTTACTGGGTCACACCATGGCCTTTTTGCTGCAATTTCTTTTTTAAACAGCCTTTTTGGCTGCAACCTTTTCACTGGACACCTTCTGAACACCTTTTCCTCTTTTACTGCGTGTGTCACTCTTCAAGCTGTCTGGCCTGTACACATCCCAGATGATATCTAGCCTTGTAAAATATTGAACGTAAATGTGAAGTAGGGTATGAACACAGTTCCTGCATAATCATCAACTGTTTTTGTAAATCCTGCCATAGACTGTTGACAATTGCAGCGCTTTCAAGGATGGGCATTTGGACAGTTGGATCGGATTGAGTGTTTTTTTCGGGTGTGAGTTCTTCCAGGCAATCAATAAATCAGACATTGTTCTGGTTCCTAGACTCCCTAGCTCTGGCAGTGCTGGAATATAGGATTGTTTTTTGTGTCTAAAGAAATCATCCTAATCGCCATTACGTATCTGTGATGCAATGTAGAGTCTAGAAAATAGCAGTCATTCCTCAACAATGTCAACTGTAACTGTTTACTTGACTTTTCACGAACTGGAGAACGGCTGACGAGGTGGAGGTTATTCCGATTAATAGGATCTGCAACACATTTAGTTTGGTTAATAAGCCTGTCACTGCAGAATAGCTCATACGGGCGAACTCCCGTTTCTGCAACCACTGGGTGTGCTATATTTCTGCTGTCAAGTACCATTAGATCATAGCTGGTTTCCCTAAATGGGTTTCCCATATCTTGTATTGCAAAAGCCATCTGTGAATGCTTGTTGGCCTCGTGTTGATGCTCATCTTTTTCCCATTTCTTCATAGAATTAAATTAATCAACTAAGCTGGGCATCTCATGACCAGAGACCATCCAACGATGCAGAGCTGTTTGTTTTTCTGTCAGGCCTACAGTCCCTCCATCACCTTTGACTGATGTGTTATGTTGTTTGTGGGCCTGATTAATGGCAACAGCAGAGAACACATGCTTTTACTTTTCTGTGACAATCATTCCTTTCATGAATTCTGCATATGTGTTAGGTTGATGCTTTTTAAGTGAAACCATATCACCTAAGTGGACAGGTATCCATTGTCCATAGTGAGTATGGTTCAAGGAAATGATCCAATGAGCAATCTTGGATAGTGCCTCCAAATAAAGTTGGACATCTCTTTCTGGTATTGCTCTTACAAAAGTCATCAAAAGGAGTTATAATTTTAGTATGATGAACCAGAATCTGTATTGGGTACCAACATCACTTCTATCTTTACATCAGTCTTCAAGTGACTTAACTTGACTACTATCCTTTACGTCTTGGCTGCAGTCATTGTAGGCCTGATGAAGAAGTAAATAGAGACTACTGGCTGTGATTTGATGAACCCTATGGTATGAGTCTTATGGATCATTTTATAAACTAATCTTTTTTTCCAGCTGTTTTAGTAATATGAGCCCGAACGCGTGCTCCAGTTCAACCACTTTCATCCAAGAAATTTCCAAGAACCTCGAGAACAAAATCCATCTCAATTTGCACCACACCAAATATTACAATGGCCCTCATTATGATACTGGCGCTAAATCATGCCGCTATTAGCACCATGGTTGGTGCCGGTATCGTAACGAGTCGCCAATGTTCAATGGGGAATTACCACCCCATTCCAAGGTTGGTGGGGCGGTAATTCCCCATTGAACATTGGCCCTTCCCCATTCCCATTTTTGCCCCATAGGGCTCAATGGGACTGGGGAAGGCGCTAAGTACGGTACCGCAAATTGCGGTACCGTACTTAGCACCAAGGTCCCTTTGCGGGTCCCTACTTTAACGGCTGGTCTAGACCAGCCATTCAGGTCGGGTCCCGCAAAGGGACCTCGTAGTAAGGCGCTAAGTGGTTAACGGCGCCGCAGCCTTTTACGGCGCCGTTAACCACTTAGCGCCTGGGTCGTAATGAGGCCCAATGAATTGGTCTTCACTATCAGTTGTAGGGCAAGTCTACTGGATTTGTTTTGCCAATGCATAGAGTGGATTGTCAAATGTAATGCTTGAAATCAGTCCAGGATTAATGCCTTTAACTGCTGTCTTCACAATATCCACTGAATGGCAAATCATGGCCATTGACATAGCATGGTCTGGAAATTGAGAAAGCATTGAAGAAAGGGTTAATCCACAATCTTTTGGAGTCTTCTTGTTGATTTGTGTGGGGATTATTTCAAAGCCTTGCATATTGCACTAGTCAGAACCTGTGTTACATGCTTCAGCTAGGTGCATTTTTTCACCATAGCTTGCAGCATAACTTGGTAGTCAACTAAGTTCTCTACTACTGTTGGGAGAGGAAAGTCAGTTCTCATATGAGGAAGAGGGGCATGCTGGTGTAGCACACAGGAAGATATTTAGTCACTTTCTCAGCATAAGGATTTTTAGTCATTCGGTGTCATCACGAGTTTGGCGGTAAGCCTTAAATGCGGCGGTAACGCTATTACCACCACATTTAAGGGTCTGCCAAATCACGGGTTTGGCAGGATTTACCCCCAGCTCTGAAATCCACCACAAATTTGCTGATTTTTGGCACAATTAACACGCGGTAATACTGCTCTGACGGCAGTCGCGCTGAAAATTCCCCATTGGGCCCAATGGGGAATAGAGAATTCCTGAATTGGCCAAATGGCCAATTCCCATTCCGCCAAACCCGTGATCTGGCGCTAATAGCACCAGGAGGTTTGACGGTAACGCTATTAGCCCCGGCAGTATCCTGGCAGTAATACCGCTGGGATACCGTCCCAACTCGTGATGAGGCCCATAGTTCGATCAGTCCCCGTGAAGCTATCATCTGGATGTTGAAATATTGATATTCCTGAACCATGGCAAAAGTCACAACCTCTGGTGGAGCTTGGATTGTGGTCTATTTTGTCGACCGCACTAGTCGTAAAGATCCCTCCTTTTAAAAGAAGAGGAATTACAGCGTTTTCTGTGTGAGAGTGATGACATAATTCATTGACAAGTTCTCATGAGATGTGTAGCATGCAGTTATATGATATGCTTAACTCAAGCTCTTGCGAGTTCTTGCATGGATTAAAATGCCTAAGCAATAGCAAAGAAATGTCCCTTTCTGAGTTGTGCCTGAAGGCACTCTCAGACTCATACTCCCTACGTCTCGCCAAAAGGCTGTACATAAGTAACTGCAACAGTTAGGATTGGTTGTGGTATTGTTGAAGAACTTGACTGTGCTTTAATGTTTGGCCTGTTCATAACCATAGCAACCAGTGCTAATAGAGATGCTGGCACAGAGTCTTCCTGACACATGTTTCCAAAAGATCATTTGAAGAGATTTTTGTTATTTTAAAGTTGTCTCTTCTCACTAAATTTACTGTTTCAGCAAGATGAACAGCATCACTATGTTCATCGTATTCACATGCTATGCTCAATGTAGATCCAATATCATTATTAAATATAAGCTTAAGATAGCAGCCTTGCTTATTTGCAAAATAAGCAAGTATCCTGCTTTTCAGTTTTGGGAATGAATGCATCCTGAAATATCACTGGCAAGTTGTTTTATCCTCATGCTGTAAAGATTGCATAGGTCAACAACTATAAATATCGTGCAATGTAAATGTCCGTTCGAGCATCGTCGATGTATAATTAGTTCTGAAAATGCAATACCATGGCTAATTTTCCCCATCTCAGTTTCTTGTGCTTTTTTGTCTTTTGCTCTATTATACAAGGCAATGGGGGTCATTCCAACCCTGGCGGTAGAGGGTTAACGGCACCGGTAAGGATGCCGGTGCTGTTATCCCCCTACACCCCTATTATTAGGTCCCTTAGCGGGACGCGTTAAGGCACCATGGAGCTAATAACGGGCCCGCAATTTGCAGGCCCGTTATTAGCTCCTTCCCCATTCCCATTGAGCCCTCTGGGGGCTCAAATGGGAATGGGGAATGGTTTCCAAATGGGGACTTACTGGGTCTGCATAGGTCGGAATGTCCCGGTAAATCCCCATTCCGACACCACGGACCCGGACCCGAGTTTGGAGGCAGCCATGGTTCTAATAGTTCCATGGCTACCTCCAAACTCGGAATGATTTTGGTACATGGCACCTTGTGCAATAAGATTGCCTGCGCTCAGTTTAGCAAGCATGGGTTTGTCTTCGAGTTTAAGGGCACAGTGACGAACATGATTGTCAAGGCTGAATATAGATGCTGAACACAATCATCTTCCAGCTGGGGCAGGCATGATTCTGTTTCTGTGATTTGTCTAGAAGTATCAGGCTTGAACGGATTCATCAGCTTGTGTACTTTCTCCATATTTTTATCTTCTTTTTCTTCTCAAATTGCCATACAACGCCCTTCATCGGAGAACAACAAATAAATAATAATATTACACTAGTCTTCTTTCACACCCTTGTTTTGTATATGCATTTGTATGATCTATTGGATGTTTTGCACACATATTTATGACATAAAGTCACAGAGAATCACATTTAATATGGAAGTAACAGCATCAAATAATATATGAAAGCAAATTAGCAATTTTTTCAGGCTGCCATTGTGAATGTCTGCCATTACTGTTAGCAGGAAAATCTGGGATGCCCTCATAGCCAAAATAAATCCTTTCCATATGTAGTATATGTGCCCCATGTTTCATGCTTCTATCATCAATAGAATAATTCTTCCAAATATTTCACTTATCTGCTGTACTATCGTTCAAGTGATGCCCAAGTGAACAGGAGAGCATGCACTCTTTATTTTAATGTGCATTTGTAAGGTTCTTATACAACAAGTACATTGCGTTTCATTGCGTCCCGCAGGGCAACAGGGAGGGAACATGGGAGTAAAATTAGATATAACACTGTAAAACAGAGGCAAACCTACTAGGCCTTTTGAGCATTCAGAATGTGCAAGTGTATAAAGAGAGAAGGGGCGGGAGAGTAGGGGTCAGTGCTAAGTGTATCAAGTGCTTGGGTGTGAGCAGCTGTAAGTGCCTGGGGGAGTGGTCAACCAACAATAAATAGGTAAGTGCAAGCATGTGGTGGCGCAGGCAAGTGGGTGCCAAGGAAAAGTGTTGGGAGGGTAGAGGTTGTAGGGGATTAGGGGTGAGAGGCCAGGACCCAGGAGGACACATACAGGCCATGGTCACCATTTTCAGCAGCTGTGGGGTTTAGCAGAGGAGGGAGGAAGGGAAGGAGGAGGTGAAAATTAAAGTCTTGAGGAACTTCCAGAATTTGAGGAGATTCAGCTTTAAACAACGAAGAAGAGGAAGGCTGTTCCATAGGAGGGAGCCTGCTGAGGAGAGAGATCATCTACCAGCTCACTGTTTAGTGAAGCATTTAACACACAGAGAGTTGGTCCGGGAGGAGCGCAAAGATCTGGAGGGAGAGTGTTTAGTGATAGCAAGTTGCAGATAGTGTGGTCACTAACCCCAGACAGCCTTGTGGATGATGCACAGGGATTTGAATGTCCTCCTTGCATCAATCGGGAGCCACTGCAGAGTTTTTAGCACTGTAAAGAGGCCAAGGATAAGTCTTGCAGCCCTATTCTGGATTAGATGGATGGGTCGTAGAGAGGACGGTAGTAGATTATGAAGAATGCTTTTGCAATAGTCTAGCCTAGAAAGAACCAGAGCTCTGGAGACATTGAGCTTCTGGGGGAAAGTGAGTAAAGGAAGGATTCCTTTGAGGAGGTGGAGTTAAAGTGGGACTTCTTGGCAAGATTCTGAATGTGTGGGATGAAGGAGAGAGAGGAGTCGAAGATGACTCCAAGGTTTCTGCCTTCAGATAAAGCATAGGGACGAGAGCCCATAGAAGATGGCCATAGTGAGGGAGATAAAGAGGGAGCAGAAGTCCCAATAGGAAGGATCTCAGTCTTCCTGGCATTGAGGCAGAGATAATTGGAAGTACACCAGGACTAGATGGCAGATAGACAGTCAGGAATGCTAGATGAAGTGACAAGGGGATCAGAGGGAAGTTTGAAGAAGAGTTGTGTGTCACCTGCATAACACTGGAAGTTTGGGGAGAAGGTGGATATGATGTGTGCAAGTGGGGCAAGATAATTTTTAATGAACCAAGGGGAAAGGTTGTATCCCTGGGTGATGCTGCAGGTGGAGAGAGAGGTGGGGGATGAGAAAGAGCCCAGAATGACCTGGGAAGGACGGTCACTGAGGAAGGAGGTCAGCAAGTCCAGTGCCTGCTCCGAGATACTTAGGGTATTGTGGAGCCATTTTATGTGGATGGAGTGGTTGACGATGTCAAATGCAGAGGAGAGATAGAGTAGAATGAAAACAGATAGAGAGTTGGAATCAAGCGATGTGAGCAGTTCCTCACAGGTGTTCAGAAGAGCAGTTTCCATGCCTCTGGATGCTTGGCATGCAGACTAATGGTCGTGTAGGCAGCCAACAAGTTCAGTGTGTTGGGTACGTTGGGGAAAGACCAGCTTCTCCATGAGTTTCTCAAGGAAGGGGGTAATAGATATGGGGCAGTAGTTGGCTAGAAGAGACAGGTCTGCAGAAGGCTTTTTCAGGGGTGGTCACACAAGTGAGTGCTTGAATGAGGAGAGGAAAGATACAGTAGCAAAAGAGTGGTTGCAGAAATCAGCAAGTGCAGGGGCAAGAGAGCCAATGTTGTCCTTAATGGTTCTGCAGGAGCAGGGGGAAACATGTTTGGACGAGACCTCCATGAAGCGGATAATTCTAGTTGTCAAAAGAGAAAATTATATCGTGCCTCCTATTGCAATAAATATATGTATATTGGCCTACGCCAAGCTGCTCGAAAGTCGCTTGGAAAAGAATCTGTGTTGCAAGGTCCGGACCTTAAAATCAATGTAAGCCGCCATTTTAGGTTCATCCGCCATTTTAGGATTCGCTTTGTAAAAGTCACCCTGTGAGTTAAAATGGTGGACGATGTCTTTCCAAAATACAACATGGCCGTCTTGACCTCTGTACATAGCTAATATGTAACTTGCCTGCAGGCCACTTGTTGAGGTCCTGAACTGAGAACTTGTCCTTCGTTGACTTGTGTGTAAGGGATTACTCGTGTAAAGAAACTAATCCACGAGTATACTATAAAAACAATGTTTTCAAATATTGAATGTAGAACACTTGTTTAACCGCATTGTATTAATTTTTAAGAAGACTAGCATGGAAAATCCCAGATCACACAGTTATTGCATAGGCTTGTTGATACATGTATTAAAGGCAAACCTGTTATTTGCGGTTGTTCGAGACTTGGCATGAACCCTAGATCGGTGATGTATTAAGTGGAATATTAACCCGAAGTGGGGCTGGACATCGTGCCCACAAAGTGTATAAAAAGCGAATGCATTCTAATGTACAGCGTCTCTCACTGAACACACTGAACCACGCTGGAGTTCGTTGTGATGTACTGAGGGCCGATAGCTATCTGATTTTGCTCTGTTTTTGTAACTGGATTCAGTATAAAATAAAGTACTTTGTATGTTCCTTTGTAACCCGTGTTCGGTGTATTTCCTTTTGGGGTACTCAGCCTCGATATTCTGATTTTGTTTTCACAGTTGGCACCCGAATATGGACCCTCAAGATTGATGCCGGATTGTTAAAGGTTGACGCAGGCTATCGGGCCGGGATCGGATGGTGTGACAAAAAGGGGCCCCCCTGAATGAGACGCAACACCTCAGCAGCGCTGCCCGACCCGATCCCTGGACGATTAGCTTGTGGTCTGAGACGGCATCTTGACGAGGGTCCACTTATCGAGGCGGGCAGATTTGCCGAAATCACCATACACGAGGTAAGATTAGTTAGGTAAGATTCTTTGAAATCCAGACCTCCTTAGGTTTGTTCAGGTGAGTCGTGACCCGACTCTTAATTCAACCCTGAAAATTTGAATTTGGCGCATTGTATCTGCAGACACAATTATTGACCAGGTAACACCAATAATTTGATATGCCTGGGAAATTGTCTACCTGCTTCAGGGCATTGTTCCGCAGCGATAGACAATCTTTGGAATTTAGCCATCCGGCACCACAGGAGGGGTGGCCGGCATGTACTATGTACTGTAAGCATGGCATTGGAAGTAAAGTATTTAATGACATTTGGCACAGACAAACCAGACATGCCTCTGAACTTCAGTGGCCAATCAATGGTAGTTTCGAAGTCCCTCGTATTGAGTATTTAGAGTCAATTCTATTAAAGAAAAAGGCGAGACCTGCACCATTTGATGTTTTGCAGAATTGGAAAAAAGAAGTGTTGCAACAACTTAAAAGTAGAGAGAAGCATGCGCGCCGTCATAAGACGAACAACGAAAAAAAGCATTATTGTATGACCAAGATAAACATTCTGAATCATCTAGGAATATGGATAGGGCTTTCTCACTTGGAATTCAAAAAATATATCCATCCAAAGACCTCTATGCTTCTGATGAATTTATGGATAAATTGTTAAATGAACGAAGGCCTGGTGCCTCTGCGCCACATCCGTATGTTCCTCTTCCTGCTGCTTTGCCTCTTCCTCCTGTTATTCCTGCTCTATCTGCTGTTGTTCCCGTTGTTCCTGCACCTCCTAATGTTCCCCTTCCTCCAGCTCCTCCACCTCTTCTTATCACACCAGTTACAGTACCTCCATTGAATTTGCCTGCTCCCTCTCTTCCAAGTTGTCCTGAGCTGCTTGTAATCGATCGAGGTGCAGGGTCAAAGGTTGTCACTCGCAATTCTGTACCACCAGAGAAGAAACACGAGTTAATTGCATGGGCTAAGCATTGTATGGAGAAGGATGATCAAGCTAGTGTTTTTGCCACACTTTGTAATATGGATAATTTTCCTGAGAACAATATTTCTATTGAAGGTTTAGGGATTCAGTTATGTGTAATGTGGGGAAAATTAAGCAAGGGTTAAGGGATCTAAATACTTTAGCGTTTTCTAGAGACACTGTGGAGAAGGTAAATGAGCATGTCGAGAGGTTATTTGGGTATAGCAAGGAGTTAGAAAAGTTGCAGAATGAGGATGACGAGGAGGAAAGTATGTATGTACAGAAACGGTTCCTTCCTTGCCGTAAATTGATATCTGAGGAAGCACGAATTTGTACAAAGGACGCACTTAGATGGATTTCGGATATGTCGATAACTCCAGTTGAAGTAATGACACGTATAGTCAGTATACGCCATAAATGCAGAGGAAAGTGATACAGGTAATGATAGAGTACCTACAGGATGATTGTGTAAAAAGAAAGATTAGTTGTCCCACAGAGTTATTGAGTATTTACAAGAGAGCTTTTTCACTTGACACTTCTTCGGCTGCTTTAGCGCTCGATTTAGCTCTGTTGCTTAGTAAGTGTTTGGAGTCACCTACTTCTCAGTTGCCTATGAAAGAGGTACCCGACATTTGTCCCGAAGGTTGAGATTGTGGCCGATGCTGCACAGGGTATAGTCGCTGTGAACATTCCTGCACATTATGTATCACAGTTCGTTCACGTCCCGTTCTCAGGACTCAGGACAGGAAGTGAATATTATTAGGGAATCTATTCCTGATATTAGGAAAAATCCGACAGAATTCTATAAAGAAAAAGAGTCTGTCTTGCAATCCTCAGTATTTACCTAAGGCGATATTGATTTGTTATTCCCTGTACTCCTGCCCGTAGATTTGTGGAAACAAGTTAGAACTATAGACGACATAGCAGGGTTGGGAGATACATGGGTGAATATAACTAGACTCGATGGAGAAAGGCCAGCTGGGGAAAGACCACCTCAGGTGATACTAACTTTGTCTGATAGAATTATTGCAAAATTAAAAACTATAATTCCAGAAAAACTAATTATATGGGACAAACTTACGGCCTGTGTCCAAGGAAAGTCTGAGGATGCTACCGAGTTATTTAATTGGTCCGAACAGGTATTCTCAGATTTCAGTGGACAAGACCTAGGCACAGAGTCTGGGAAAAGGTTGTTTGTGGACAAATTTGTGCGTGGATTGCTGCCTGACATCGAGTCACAAATTATGTCTTCTGAGAGCGCTTGGCAGGCGAAATCACAATCAGAAGTACTGCACATCGCTCAGTACTACGAGAACCGTGTCAATAATGAAAAGGATAGGGTTGAAAACGAAAAGGCGATTTGAAAACTAAAGTGCTGTTGCAGAAAATTGTTAGAGGCCCCAGAGGGTAGTTCTCAGGTTAGAGGTCAGTATGTCCCGCAAGGGAATGTGCCCTTGGGTCCTGTGAACATTAACCAGTGCGCTTATTGTCGTCAAGAGGCTTATTGGCGAGCACAATGCCCCGTCCTTCAACAAAGGTCAAATAATACATTTGGAAATATGGATAGACGATCCAGAGGTTGCACGGGTGTAGGGGGCCCTGGTAGAGGTCAGTTTACACAGGACCCTCAGCAACCTGTCTCACAGGATAATCAGATTTCAAGTGTGGACACCAGGAACATATTTGATCATCCTTCCGCTGCATATCTATCTGAAGAGGTTCCTTTTGATGACATTCTGTTTCGTTAGGATTGCCCGAAGCAGGGTTTGAAACCTACACCTATTCCCGTCAATCAGAAAGGTCCCTATGTTGAAATGATGGTGGGAAATAGGAAACATCAGTTTTTGATAGACACTGGAGCACAGAAGTGTTCCATTGATCATTCACGGGTTCCAAACATTCCACTGTCAGGGCAAACCAATGTTTCTGTAGGGTTTTCTGGCACACCAGTTGTTTGTCCGGTTTCTTTGCCGGTACCTATTTCTTTGGGTCCCTTTATGGACCACTGTCCATTTCTGTTGACTTCGAATTGTGGAGAGAACTTGCTGGGGTTGAATCTGTTAAAAGAATTAAATGCAAAGATTTATTGTTCTTCTGATGGAGTGCGCTGGACGATTTCACCACAGCAATTTTCTGTCTCGCAATTCTTGACTAGACCTTTGCTGCCAGAATTCATTAATGTACCAGAGAGTTTATGGGCTGTTGACGACAATGATGTCAGTGTTTTACAGATTGAACCTTTTAAGATAGTTTTGAAACATGGAATTGAGCTGCCATGCATTCCCCAGTATAAGATTTCATTTGAGGGCGAGTGAGCTTTGAAATGCATTGTTTCCGATTTTGTGCATCGCGGGGTGATTGAAGAAATTTCAGGAAGTTTGTGTAATAGTCCGATTTTACCCATGTACAAGAAAGGTGATAATGCAATTCCATTCCGTTTCATAATTGATTTACGTGCCATTAATGAAGTCGTGGCTCCACAATTTCCAATTGTGCCTGATGTAACGATAATCCTAACCATGATTCCAGCTACAGCTACTTACTTTAGTGTGGTGGATCTAAAGAATGCTTTCTTTAGTATTCCTATACACAAGGACAGTAGATATTTGTTTGCGTTCACCTTAGGGGGCGCTCGTTCACATTTACTCGTGCACCTCAAGGGTACACAGAGAGTCCTAGCATTTATAGTAGGGCTTTGAAAGAACAACTTGATACCCTTGAATTGCCCTCTACCTGTACATTGCTTCAGTACGTTGATGATTTGCTTTTAGCTGCTGACTCTGAGAGTGCCTGTAAGGAGGGCACTGTGTTATTGCTTATCCATCTAGCTAAGCATGGTCACAAAGCTTTGCTTAAAACATTTCAATATTGTTGCCAGGAGGTCGCCTATTTAGGCTATCCCCTGTCAAAGGAGGGAAGAAGATTGACACCTGAAAGAATAAAACACATTTCTGGCATGTCTGTCCCAAATACACAGAAGGAAGTTAGAGCCTTGATAGGTATGGCTTCTTGCTGTAGGTTGTGGATCCCAAATTTTTCACTAGTGATCAAACCGATGTTGGTGTTGACGAAGAAGGGCATTTCTTCGCCATTGCCATGGAATGCGGAACACCAGCAATCATTTGACTTGCTTAAGACTGCATTATGCTCTGCACCAGTTTTGGACACACCAAACTATGAAAAGGCCTTTGTGTTGTTTGTGCATGAATGTGATGGATGTGCTTTGGCTGTATTAACGCAGGAACATGGAGGGAAGAATAGGCCGTGCAGATACTTTTCTTCGCACTTGATCCTGTAGCATGTGCTTTTCCAAGATGTTTGGGAGCTGTCACTGCTGCTGCTGTGTCTGTAAAACAGAGTGAGGGAATGGTCCTAGGCCATGATCTAACCCTAATGGTGCCTCACTCTGGAGATGTTCTACTGAACTGAACTCAAACGCAACACCTCACTTCTGCACGGTTGAAAAGATATGCATTGATCCTGTTTGTTCCTCACATTCAAATTAAGAAGTGTTGTGTTCTTAATCCAGCTGAACTCCTACCTTTTCCACAAGATACTACTTGCGGCGATGAAGTGCCACATGATTGTTTGTATACGACCGAACAAGAGACAAAGGGTAGAATTGATTTGAAAGATACTCCTTTGGATAATCCGCAAGGAGATCTGTTTTGTGATGGCTCCTTCTTCAAACTTCTGGATGGTACATCAACAGCTGCTTATGCGATCACTACATTAAGCACGGTGGTGGAAACTAAGAGAAACACGCATAATTCTGCGCAGGCCGCAGAGATTATAGCATTAACCCGAGCTTGTGAACTTTCCGAAGGGCTTGCAGTAAATATATATACAGATAGTCAGTATGCCTTTGGGGTGGTTCGCAACTTTGGGAGACTTTGGTCAGAGAGAGGGTTCCTAACTTCACATGGCACCAAAATCCAACATGGCTCCCTAATAGTACAACTAATCTCAGCGCTTGCGCTCCCTACTCAGTTAGCAGTTATGAAATGTGCAGCACATCGAAAGATTACAGATGATATAGGGAAAGGGAATGCTTTCACTGATCAGATAGCTAGACAAACTGCTACCGATCTCCTTACGGAGATGTATGTCTCAAGGGAGACTGTAAATGCTTATGCAATGGATGAGGGTGTACGGGATATCCAAGCTGATGCCACGTTAGAAGAATCCAAAAGGTGGTCTGAAGGCTTGGGGAAACTTGATGATGACGGGAGTTGGGTGAATATGGCGGAAGGGAAATGGCTACTCCCTGACGCGTATAAAATGATGATGGTCATCATGGCCCATGGTGCTAGGCATGTATGTGCCCAGAAGATGACAAAAATGTTATAGAAAGTTTGGGTGAATGACAAAATTTCAAAAATTGCCCAGCGCTACATCCAGGATTGCATGGTTTGCCGTTCCAAGTCCTGTTGGTCACCCAGACAGCAGTGAGGGTCGCTGGGAGAAAGAACTGGATCCACGCATCCCACTTCAAGAAACTTCCTCACCTTTTGCCACACGTTACAGAAGAAACAGAACCCCTCGCTAATACTGCAACCAACGATCCCAAAGCAGTAAGTAGCACAGAGAGTGTGTCGGAGAATCTCTCTGAGTCCGTGAGGCCTGGGGAAGCTGCCATTTTGTCTCCACACTCTCCAAAAGTTTTGCCTCCGGAAACTGCTATTTCAAATTCGGCATCTTCACTTGTTTCCGACTCGTTACTTCCAGCAGGAAGGGACGACATATTGTTTCCGGATCAATCAGTACCGGTGAAAGTGAGGTACAATCAGCGTCCAAGAAAATAGACTTACGGCATGGTTTTGCTGTGCATTTGATAGACTTACGGCACGGTTCGGCTGTGCATTTGAAGAAGAAAAGGATCATCGAGGGCTTGTTTTTGGCCAAATTTGAGAAAGTGGATTCTGTTGGCTAGGGTTGTGGAAGGACTTAGAAGTTGCTCAACCAGGAGGTCGCCAGCAACGAACATTGGGGTATCCGTTTGAAAACTACAATGCCTGCTACAGCTCGTATGGGACTTGTAAATAGGGGGGTGACCAACCGGGACGATGGACAAAATGCCTGGGCCCCAAAAATGTATTGCTGTATTTTTATAATGATACTTAGTTTTTTATTAGTCGCTGCCTTAGGATTGTGGTACCTTGAGGAAACTCATTCTTTAGAACTTTTGTTACCTACTGAAAGTACAACTATTGTTCCTACTCCCTTTGTATATTTGCATACTGTATCCCCTAGGGATTCTCAGCATAGGCAAAGGTACCACAATAACATCTACTGCTTATCATGAATGCTACGCATGCCATTTTTAATAAGTCTAACTGTTGGGCCTGCTCACATTCACCGCAAAACGGGGATAAGGGGCTAGGTTGGTATATTCATCCTTTACCTTTGACAACTGCTTGCTATGCTTCTCTTAGAGCACTGTTCTTTGGCCGGTGGAATGATAGCATCTCAGGGAACTTTGATGGCACCAATTTGAATAGTTTTGAGAAACGTGTTTTGACTCCCCTGGGATGCTCGCTTTTCGCAAAAAGGAGCAAACCAAATGTTGCTTCTATTAGGCCTTCTGATAAACGTTCTCGTCCTTTCCAATCTTTGATTTCCTTTAAGATGGCTCCAATAGGCAATAAGGATGCCATGCCTCCTTCTTACACTGTTAATCATATCCCCGATTCAGTTTCCTTTTGCATACAGATGAATGGTACTCAGTCAATGGGAAATTTTCTAGGTTGTGCCAACGTTGCAAATTGACTGGGGAAAACAGACCTTTGTATGTAGGCGAACCTGTTTACTTTGTCTGCGGTAATGTAGCATTCCCATGGTTGCCCAGGGATTGGCAGGGAATCTGTTATTTAGGGATCCTGTTACCTGGGGTGTTTTTAGCTAGTACAAGAGAAGTTTCAAAGGCTTGTCCACGGCGGGACGAGAATGGTGACACCCCAGCACAAATCTTGGGAAATATAGCAAAATCAGTTGTGCCATTTTGGGGGCAGATAGCGAATTTGGAAGACATTAGAAAGCTAGCGAGAGTACTGGAGAGAACCATCAACCGGACCACGGACATACTCTATAATATGATGTTAGAACAGAAGGCGATAAGATTAGTAGCACTTCAAAACCGAATGGCATTAGATGTCATTCTGGCTGAGCGTGGTGGAGTGTGTAAATTAATGGGGTCCGCTTGCTGTGTTTTCGTACCAGATTCCTCCCCAACTATCTTCAAGGCAATACAGAATCTGCACGTCCTTAGTTCCGAAGTGCATGTTCCCGAGGGAAACAGGGAACTTAGCACTTGGTTCTGGGGCTTCTTGCGATCTTGGGGTTGGAAGGTACTTTCGGTCTTGCTGATTATGTTGGGAATCATATTGTTTCTTTGTTGCTGTATTCAGTGTCTACCTGGTATGTGTTCGATGCTAGGGGGATGTTGCGCACAAGCGATAGGTTCGATAGGACATAAAGTGTGTGCCCCAGACAAAACTTCTAAAGAATATGTGTTAAAAGACATTTCAGCAAATGACCTAATGGCAATAGATATTTCTGACAGTGATTCAAGGTGCATGGACGATGATGCATGGAGTTATTTGCAAGGAGATCCAAAGTAGTTTTAGCACTTGGCATGGGCCAAAAGGAGGGTTTGTCAAAAGAGAAAATGATATTGTGCCTCCTATTGCAATAAATATATGTATATTGGCCTACGCCAAGCTGCTTGAAAGTCGCTTGCGAAAGAATCCGTGTTGCAAGGTCCTGAACTTAAAATCAATGTAAGCCGCCATTTTAGGTTCATCCGCCATTTTAGGATTCGCCTTGTAAAAGTCACCCTGTGAGTTAAAATGGTGGACGATGTCATTCCAAAATACAACATGGCTGTCCTGACCTCTGTACATAGCTAATATGTAAAAACAAAGTATTCAAATACTGAACGTAGAACACTTGTTTAACCGCATTGTATTAATGTTTAAGAAGACTAGCATGGAAAATCCCAGATCACACAGTTATTGCATAGGCTTGTTGATACATGTATTAAAGACAAACCAGTTATTTGCGGTTGTTCGAAACTTGGCATGAACCCTAGATTGGTGATGTATTAAGTGGAATATTAACCCGAAGTGGGGCTGGACATCGTGCCCACAAAGTGTATAAAAAGCGAATGCATTCTAATGTACAGCGTCTCTCACTGAACGCACTGAACCACGCTGGAGTTCGTTGTGTTGTACTGAGGGCTGATAGCTATCTGATTTTGCTCTGTTTTTGTAACTGGATTCAGTATATAATAAAGTACTTTGTATGTTCCTTTGTAACCCGTGTTCGGTGTATTTCCTTTTGGGGTACTCAACCTCGATATTCTGATTTTGTTTTCACATAGTGACCTCATCAGGAGTGATAGGAGTGAAGAGGGTGAGAAAGGCAGAGTGTGGAAGGGGGGCCTTAGGAGGCAGGGGGTGAGGGGAGAGGAAGGGGAGGAAGCAAGGGTGCGCAGGATGTCCTTAGTTTTTTTAAATGAGTGGCCAGCGCATTGCAGAGGGCCTGGTAGGAAAGAGGTGAGGAGGATACTGCAGAGGAGTTAGTTAGTTCAGTGCAGATTTGAAAGAGATCAGCCGTGTTGTTTGATGCACTGGATACACAACCCTGGATGTGGGCTCTTTTCCTCGAGCGGATGGAGAGTCTGTATTGCCTTTGGAGCAGGCGACAGGCCCGTTTGTTAGGGGGTGAACCAGAGTTCTGTCACTTCCGTTCCTCAGCTCTGCACTTGTGTTTGATGGCTGCAAGTTCAGAGTCGTATCAGGTATTATGCTTGGAGGCATGTTTCAGGCAGATCCTCATGACTGGGACAAGAGTGTCAAGGGCATTGGTAATGGAAAGATGGAGGTTGCTGAGAGCAGAATCAGAGGTTGAGTCAATAGTGGGTGGAGAGGGGGATAAAGGTAGATGTGAAGGCAGCAGCTGACACCTGTTTCATCGGATGGATGTCCTTGAATGAGTTTGGCAGGGCTGGTGGAGGAGCAGTCAGAAGGCTGAGAGGCCCCCGGTGAGAGGAGAGGAGAGAGTGGTCTGACCAGGAGAGTGAGGTGGTAAGTGGGGAGGAGAGTGAAAGATCACGGTGGATGAGGGCATCTAGAGTGTGTCCAGCCAAGTGAGTATGACCAAAAGGGAGGCTGGAGAGGCAGAGCGAGGTGCAGATGTCACGGAAGAGAGTGGATGCCATGATTGAGAAGTCAAGGTGGATGATTAAATCAGCCATAAGAAGAGGTTTAGAGGTGGTTTTCGAGGAGAGAGGAGGAGAAATCAGCCCATTCAAAGAAGAACAGGGTGGTATAGCTGTAACAAACTCATGGTGACAATAGTAAAGACAGACACAAGTGATCAAAGTTCAAAGGTGTTTCTAATACTGTAAATGCAGGGTGGAAAAATGCCTAACCTAAACCTAAATCTAAGATGGGAGCAAGCGCCGACCATCAGATGAAAAATAAGGCAGACCTTGTTGCATCTTGTCAAAGTAAAAAGCTTATACTAAACACATCTATTGACAATTCCTTACAACTAACTACAGCAAGAGTGTGGGACAGGATATTCAAAATAAAGAGCAAAAGTGTTCACAAATAATGAGTCAGGATGTATTTGCCTCGAGGTCTACCTTCCCCACGTTTTTAGCACAGGGCAAGGTGGGACTTTGGAGCAGAGCACACCCTTGAGCCTTCAGAGCATGAGCTAACCATTCCGTATCACATATTAGGTTCTTTGATGGTTAAGTCTCTTTGTAATGAAAAGTCTCTTGCCTTCGTGGTCTGATGCTCTCACCAAACAAAAACAAAGTTCTGTTCTATGAACACTTTGGGTGATTGCTTCACCCACCTCTGGGTCCCCCTCATCTGGGCGCAGACCACTCAGAAGTCGTATTCAACAAATTAACAAGACAGTTTCTTTCTCAGTGAACTTTGGGTGATAACGTCCTACCCAAGGATCTCCCTTGCCCGTGATCAGACCCCAGATTACAAGGGGGACACTTTCCTTCCCCTTGTCTTGCAATGCTTCTTGCTTTCACAAATCTCAATGTCTTTTTAAACAGGTTTTCAGTCTTTTTCCTTTAGTTGTCAGCTTTCCTCTTCCAGGGTTCACTCTTGCCAATCGTCACGAAACACAGTTCATGTACTAATTTTCATCATGCAGGATTCACTTCCCTTAGCTTTTACAATTCTCTGTCGGTCAAAGACTTTCAGTGATACAGAGGATTTTGCAAGACCCCTCTATGACCACTTTGACCATTCTTCGCCTCTTCCCAATGCCTTCTGGTTATGGTAGTCTTTACTGTTGGGTAATCACCCATAGTTTCCTGCGTGAGCACCCAAGTGGTGCTGGATTCCTCTCTATCTGGTTTTCCCCCTCCTCCGTTAATAGTACCCTTTTGCTTTTCAAAGTTCACTTTATCCTTTGGTTACTTTTCGGTCAACACTGTTCAGTTTCTTATCAACACTACCCCTGACTCACCGGCTGCGATGAACTGCTTGGCTTCCTTTTGCCTCAGAGTCAAGGTTGGTATCACAGAGACACGCGTCTCTCCCCGGCTTGTCAGTCAGCAGATGATGATCTTGTGTACTGTTGACATTTGGTGCAATACACGCTGGCTATTGTTTGCATGTCATATATGCTGGAGAACAGACAGGGGCAAGATGGGTTAAAGCCTGGCAGTCTAAACAAGCCTTGCAGACATCCAACATCCATTTATCACACTCTTGCAATCAGGTGCATTTTACAGTTAGCGCAGGCCCCCTTTGGGGAATCTGATTAGCTCAGGCACACTTCCTATACACTCAAGATGGCCCCTGGCAGACTTCATGTGAATCCTGTGCATGCAGGGCACGTTCTAGCCTTTGGGCGTGGTTGGCTATATAAGCCACTCCCAAACACAGACCTGTGCTTCGTGTTGCAACAGTGGCTCTGAGCAACACACTTACCGCGATCCTCGACTTGTTCCTTCCTCGACTTCTTACGCGCACACGTCCTGGATCTCAGCATCTGGAAGAGAAAGAAGGCATAAGAAAAGCAGTACCTGTAAGCGCCTACGCTGCAATCCAACTTCTTCAGCAAGGGCGCATGTGCTGGTAGCAACATCACTTACTCGAATCTTCTTGGAGGTCTTAAAGTAGCGTTCAGAGTTCTTGCACACGTCTTCTTCGGCGGATCCCTTTGAGAATCACCTGTGAAGAAAGAAAGAAAAGGATTAGAACTGGTAATCACTGTTGCCTGCCGCGCACAGAACTCACCGCATATCAAGGTTCCTTAGTGACGCGCACAACAACCAGAACCACCCCGCAAATGGGAACTAGAAACTTACCTGCAACATATCGGATCCGGTGAAGTAACTGGAACTAGAACCTACCTGCAAACTGGAGCTAGATCTCACCTGCAAGTAATCCAAACCAGTGAAGCAACTGGAACTAGAACTTACCTGCAATCTGGAACTTGAACATACCTGCAAGTTAATTCGAACCAGTGAAGCAACTGGAACTAGAACTCATCACTGGGTGAATAAACACAGTGAGTGGCAGACAGAGACTTAACCAGGACCTAAGGAAGTTCCAAGGGTCTCAGAGATACAGCGCCCCTGCCTAGTTCAGGATGGTGAGCTTGCCCAATCTATCATAAAGGTGAGCCATACTCCTACACTTCCATCACAGTACACACACGGGGAGGAGGGAGAAAGGGGGATTGGGCCCATATTCAGGCAAACTAAGTAGCTCACATCTCTCTCAACAGATAACTGTAGTACCACTCCACTACTCCTCGGAAAGGGTCCGGAAGGCTTCATCACTCCCGCAGAGACCCAGGTGAGTGTGACATTGCAGACTTATCATTCCCTCTGCAGAGGTTTCATGGGCCTTGGTCAGAAAGGGCAAGGTCGTCTCTCTCCTTGTCACTCTCTCAGTCTCCTCTTGAACTGCCGTGCTGAGTTAGCTCTTATGTGATGCGGTCTGCCTTGCTAGTATTGTGCTGTCATGTTCCACCCTTTATCCCTGTGCGGAAGGGAAAGGGCCGTCAGGTGTGTATGATTCTGATCAATTGCCTGACTTTGTCTGACCCTTGTATTGGGATGTGTCAAGCAAACGGCTCTGGTGTTAGTTCTTTTTCTTTCGTGTGGTATGAAAGTGTCCATGTCAGAAAAGGGGGGGGGGGCAGTGTTTTGGACTATCATACATGGTAGGATGGGGAAAAGGTGTTTAAAGAAGGGTGATACCGAGTCTCACCCATCAGTGTCCCACTCCCCCAGGACCCCCCATCCAGGTGATCCTCCCGCACTGGCCCACCACCAGCAACTGGATCCAAAAGCGATGGCCATGTCCTGGCCACCTGGATGAGAGATCCCCGGGGATTAGACAGGGAGACACCTTCAGGTTTCTCACAGAGCCCAGAGGCCTGTAGATAGTGGCAATGGTCAGAGAGGGGAAAGGAGAGATGGTCAGCTTGCAGACCAGGCTCTCAAAGGAAGAGTATGGCAGTGGGTTTTGAACTGTGACTCCCTTGGGAGGAAGTCTCTGCATCGAATGACTGGAGGTTCCTGAGGCATGTTTCCAAATGTAAGGGGGGTGGCAATGGTGTTGTTGAAAGTTGGGCTCCTCTTGGTCTGAGACTTGGCTCCTCTGGAAGGTGATCTGTGTAGTAAAGCATTATCTAAACGTCTCAATCAGGAATTCAGTTACCATGTCCTGTTAACAGATGGCAGCAGTGTAATCTAAGGTACTAAGGGTTGCAGAGTCTGCTTTTGCTTGTATTCATTCGGTGGGATGGCCATTTTAGTGAATTGAGTGGAGCTAACGTGTATTATTGAATTATTTGGCTGTATGTTAAGTGGTACATGTCACCTTTTTGCTGCTTCACAGCCCTTGCTGACCCTGTACAAAGCAACTTCACATTGAACATACTACATGTCAAAATATGACACATTGTTAATGTTAATGTTAATGTTAAAGGATATTTGGACTGTGCACTATCACCACCGGAATGGTCCCATGGCGCTCTGGTGGCTCTGAAAAATAAGGGAAGGGGAGGGGTTAGTGGGAATAAGCTGGAAAAGTTCAAGAGAGCAGTGATGTGCTGTTGGCAGCCTCAACCCGTGGGTCTGTTGGTTGGGCTTGGGGTGTTTTACGGTCGGTAGTCGTTGTGTGCTGTTGTACGAGTCTGTGTGGTTTATTGTTGCAGTGTAGTGAAGTTTGTGCGGATTGGTCTGTTGTAGGCTTGTGGTTGTGTTTGTTAGAGTATGAGAGGTGTATGCAGAGGGTTGAAGTTGTAGGTGGATTGGTTAATTGGCATTGCTGTCCGGGAGTGAGGTGTTGAATCCGTATTCTCTCCAGTTGGAGTGTGGGAGTCTCTCTGCGTATCTCTCCTGATCTGGACCATCCGATCCTCACAGTCCCTTTCACACATGGCATCCTCTCGCATTCATAACCTTATCCACGTTCGGTCTTGGCCACCTATGTGACACCTGTCTGTATGCGGGACAGGCAGACGTATGAGCGCCCTTTCACATCTGGCCCAGAGGGCATTCCTAAGCTAGTCAGTGAGCGGCATTGAGTAGCAAAGGCTACTCCATCTATATGTGGCGGGTGGTTGGCATTCATCATCTTATTCAGTTGTTTATACAGGCTATCGCTCCCAGTCCCTTGGAAAAGTGGCACATGTCAACGCTTGCAATTACATCCAGGGGTGGGACCTGCCTTCATTCACAACTCCATACGGTCAATGCCCAAGCCAATGTCCACAACTTAGTTCCGTTGTGGCCAGTGTTAGCATTCACACAATGTGAATTCACATATTCACACATAATGTAACATGACATAATATGACTTAAAATTACATGTTTGCATGACAAAACCACTATGTCCAAAAATGGAAAGGATTGCATACAAATAAATATGTACATATGCAAAAGAAAAATGAGCAAAACTCCCTTAAAATAAAAGTGACCTACGTAACCAAATGGACATTTTTTTAAGGACGAATTGAAATAGAACCCAAGATTGGAAAGAGCTGGAAGTTGAATAGGGGTGTGAGTGTGTGCAGATGCACACACATGCGTAAATGTCTGTGCCTGTGTAGTAACCCCCCCACGCTCCCCATCAAGGCAGGCAGATAGAAGATCTACTATTAAACAAACAATAGGGATACATCATTTAGAGTTTTCACTCTTTTTTTGATTTATGACTGCGAGTGGGATGGAATTCCTTAAAACCTGTCAAAGTACAAATTAATCTATCTCCTCCAAAGCAGATTCCCAGATGTGAGTACATGCCCGCATGAGGATAACTGGGGAACTGGGTAGTACAAAGACAGGTGAATCCTTCGCAACCCATTTCAAATCACATGTGTGGTTACATTAAAACCTGTGGAAACCCATATTCATGTGGGCCAAGATTAAACCCCAGAATAGCCATTTTTAACACAGCGGGGAGAAGTGCATTAGTTAATTTAGTCAACATGTTTCCAAATACATTTTTCTTTCAAGGGTTTTACAGAGCCAGCCAGGACAAGCAGAGAGCCTTCTGTGTCTTTGGCGGAGGGAGAAAACAGACATAGATATAAACACCCTTCCACCACACCCTCCGACCGCACATTTACCACCCTAGACCGCCAAATGCATCATTTGCCTCCAATCTAGCATAGAGGCCAACCGTTTCATTTCAAGGTTCTATGTCCTGTCCTTAAGCAGAACAATTAAGAAGTTAACTTGCACAGCTAAGCTGAGGATGTCTAACGGTAAAATTACCTTTGGGCTAGACAATTCTACTTGGTGAATGGGGGAGTAGGAAGGCATTCCAGGAATAGGGAAAGGATGCATATACTGGTATGTTACTTACGTGCCTGTCCCCTTAAGGGGAATCAAATAAGGATAAAGTCAAAAGTTGTCATACGTATACTGCACACTTAATTTATTTATTTTATACTGCACCAGTCACCATGGTAGTGATCTAACAGCGCTGAGACTTGTCCAGAGTTTTGGTTATTGTGATGCGTTCAGTGGTATCCATACCTTGTTATGGTAGTTTATGTGATCATATCTTACAGTGCGCTACAAAACTGAGGGCATTAGAGCACATATTGATCCTTGAGAGAGATTTACTTCATGGAGTATCAGGGCCACAATTCGTGATATACAAGCATATGTTTTCTTACGTTTTTTTGAATAATCGTTGCAAATAGATTTCATTCTTAATTTCCATCAGGAATGTGTTATCGATTTTGGGTACAAGAAAAAAGAAACTCCTTGTAAAGACTGAGAGGATATTAGCTTAGCCACAGTCCAGTGGCAAGTGTGATTTGGGCTATGTAAGGTCACTCTCCTAGGCAGGTAGGCATCTTCTCAGGGCCATTTAGACATCAAAAAATCTAAGTGGACACCATGAAGTCAATTCTGACAGCAATAGGCAGCCAGTGGAGCTGATGGCGTACCAGCGAAATGTGACCACTAAATGGAGTTTTAGTAGCAACTCTAGATGCATTATTTTAAAGAGCGTGGAGTTTGTGCATCAGGGCTTAAGTAAGGCCCATGAATAAGGAATTACAATAGTCCGATTTAGAGCTCATAATTGCTCTAGCAACAGTATTCAGGTGGTATGTGCTAAAAAAAAAGTCTGTATCTACCAACATTTCTGAAGGTAGTAATGCAAGTTACTAGTGATCTACTTAGATCCAGATGAGGGCTAAATACAACCTCAAGTGTTTTATCTTGGGCAGAACTGATAGGGAACACAAATGGACCATAGTGGAATCAAGTAAGGTACCATGTGGACAGCCAGGTGAGATAAAAATAAGTTCAGTTTTACTAGTGTTTAGGTCAGGAAAGTTCAAAGAAATCCAGACTGAAATGGTCTGAAGCAGATGAAGTGCTTGAACGGATTCATATACAAATTAAACAGAAGTGGGGACAGAACAGAACCCTATTCATAAAATCTGATTGTATACCAACAACAAGAGGGTAGTAGTTGGAGAGGTCAGAATGGAAAGATAGAAGCTAGGTTAAGGCCAATTTTGAAAAACTTGCCACCATGCTAAATATTTAAATCACAACCTGGTGGTAGAGGGTGTTGAAAGCTGCTCAATGATCTAACATGACTAAAATAGATTAATCATGATTGCCAAGATTCTAGAGTACCTGTTCCCTCGGGTCTAGTAAAGCCATTTGCTAGCCTTGATGAGATCTAAATCCGGATTATCTCTCACACACACGATCTTAGAAACTCTGCCACTCCTAAAATTGAGTCTAAGCAAATGTTGCCAACCTTTAAGCTAGACAAGTATTATTTCGATATTGGGTTATAGTTATGTGGCTGATCTGGATCAAGAGGTGGCTTCTTTAGGAAATGTGTAATGCAAAATTGGAGTGTTTGCAAGTGATTCCTCGTTTACTGCAATATTCTGGTCTTTCTACTGTGGCTGCTGCATTGCTTCACAGAGGAGGAGCAAACTGCTTTAAAAACTTCACTCCTAGCGAAAGCAGAGCAAAATCGGAGTGTTGGAGAGTCTTTCCTTGTTTCGGGCATTATTCTGGTATTTCTACAGTGGCTGCTGCATTACATCACAGAGGAGGAGAAAACTGCTTTACAAACTTCACTACTAGCGAAAGTGGAGCAAAATCAGAGTGTTTTCGAGTGTTTGCGTCTGGCGCACAGACGGGTACTTGTAATGCTCCTGCCTTTCAGCTGACCACTTGGAGATTGACATGACTGCGTAGGTAAGGCTGCGGCTTCTATTCACGCTTTATTCTGACTATTTGCCACGGGACTACATGACCTTTGGTCCTCAGTATTTACTGTCAATCCGGTGGACCAAGAAGAAGGCCCCGGCAGAAGAGGTATACCTTAAAGCGGGAAGCAAACACCCTTATGAAAATAAAGGTGTCCTAAGTGGTTTTTTTTTGTTGTTTTTACGAGGGCGAGGGTCATTTCCCAGCAACTCACAGTCCATCCGGTGTGAGGAAGACACTAATGGATGTAAATAGCCAAGCTGGAGCTAGAACAAGACTTCAGTTGAGACTGGGTGCAGCGCCTGGGGAGGTTGCTTTGGCGAAAGCAAGTGCATGTTTTTCAACGCCACTCCTGTCCATGTCCCCCCAGGAGTTTAAAAGGCTCCATTGGCTCAGTAACCCCTCAGCCCTCTGCTACAACTACAGTGAGTTAGAATGGTTCAATACACCATTCACCGGAATTCATCCCGTTATGGAATCGTCCCTTGAGAACTCTCTGCATCAAAGTTCCGCCCTATTTCTCTACTTCCGTTTTTGTCCAAACTGTTGGAATCACTGGTCACACCGCTTCTGTCCTCTTTTTTGGAATCTTCCAAAATATTTAATCATGCCCAGGCGGGTTTTAGGCCTGGGAGAGGTACGGAAAGTGTCCTGGTGTCGGTGCAGGATGACATGTCCAGACTTGTCGATGCTAGCGGAGTTGGGGCCCTGATCCTGTTAGATCTCTCCACCGCATTCGACACGGTAGACCACTGCATCCTTCTCTCTCGTCTCTCACAGATTGGGATATCCGGTGCTGTTCTTGCCTGGTTTACTTCGTTTCTTTCGGATCGCACTCAGACCCTCGCTATGCCACCGTTTCTCTCCCCCTCTTGCTTTCTCACTTGTGGTGTCCCTCAGGGATCCTCTCTATCGCCAATTCTGTTTAACATCTGCATCTGGGCCCTGATTTGTCTCATCCGCTACTATGGGTTAAACTGCTACTCATATGCAGATGATACCCAAATCCTGATCCGTCTGGACCAGGATCAATCAGAGACCTCTGTATGCCTCCACGACTGCCTTAGGGCAGTCGGGATCTGGATGGACCAGAACTGGCTAAAGCTAAATGGTGATAAAACGGAGGTACTGTTGGTAGGCTGCCCCCCAACCCCTCCCTGTGGACCCCTGCTTTCTGGCCCGCTGCCTTGGGCCCGCTACCCAACCCAGTTAGCAAAGTCAAGAATTTAGGAGTTATCCTCTCCGCTTCTTTGTCAATGTCTAACCAGGTTGCGGCCGTGTGCCAGTCCACTCACCATCAGATCAGAATCCTTAAGAGGGTCATGCCCTTGATCCCGGCAGCCCTCCGCCCCCCTGTGGTAGCCGCGTTAGTCCTCACACGACTGGACTATTGCAATTCGCTCTATCTGTCTCAACCTATCGGCCTTATCCATCGCCTTCAGCGTATGCAGAACCTGGCTGCTAGGCTGGTTACTGGCTCCCCTTATGGTGCCCACATTACACCAGTGCTTCGCCAACTGCATTGGCTCCCGGTGAACCAACGAATTCAGTTTAAATCTCTGTGTATTGTTCACCGGGCTATTCACGGTCAGGGTGCTGAATTTTTGCAGCTTAAATTCACCCGATATTGTCCGGACCGGGACCTCCGCTCTGCTACTTCTAACCTGCTTACTGTCCCCAGGTTTAACCGGGCAAGGCTCGGTGGTAGAGCCTTCTCTGTTACCGCGACCATACTTTGGAACAGCCTCCCTGAACCTCTTAGGGCCACTGTTAACCATCTCGGATTCAGAAGAGCGTTGAAAACCAACCTGTTCTAAGCCTGACCACTCCACTGGTCTTCTCCGACTGGGTAGCTTCCTTCCAGCGCCATGATGCCTTTGGGCAACGCGCGCTTTACAAATGTTAATAACATAACATAACATAACAAAGTTCAACCTTGGCAGTGCCTTCTACTGGTAGTATTTTACTAATGAGAGAGCTGAGTACCTTCTAAATTTATAGTCAAACTGTGGCAGATGAAAAGCAGTGGCCTTACATTTTGCCTCTAAGCCTCGATATGGGAGGGCAATGCCCCGGCTTACATAAAGATAACGGCCCAAATATTTGTACTGTTCAACCACTTCCAACTGCTGCCGCTTTAGAGATCAGGCACATTTTTTCCATTTCTATCTAAACCCATTCAGCACTAGAATCTTTGATTTACTGCTATTAATAGAGAGATCTAGATACTCTAAATAAGCCCTTGTAGAATCTAGTGCTTTCTGAAGGCCTATTGGGGCCAGACCTTAGGCTCTGGAGGAAGTGAAATGAGGAGCCGATTAGAGGACGAGAAAGCAGGTGAAATGCCATAGACGCAAGGGTTGACTGATGTGGAAGAGGAAAGGTAATGTTTTGTAATAGCTTGAGTACATGTTGATTCTTTATGGTGTGCTATAGGTCAGTATTATAGAAATGATGGTATGCTCTAAGCGTATTTGGTATCAAAGGAATTGTGTATGCAAATTGGCTTAGATGAGCAAAAGGTATTTAAGAGTTTGGGTCCGTGATGGGCTCAAGATGTGTGCCAGCCGCCTCTCTAAATCATGGGCCCTCATTACAAGTTTGCCGGTCCGGAAACAACTGTGCCGGTAAGCTTACCGGCACCATTGTTTCCAGATCGGCAAACTATGAGTCTGCTGGCGGGTGTCGTACCACCTGCCAGGTCTGCCTGGTGGGCGGAACGGCAGCCGCCCACAGACTTTCACGGAAGCACAGGCACTCTTATCAACGTTGCCGGTGCTTCCGTGATCCCCATTCCTATTGAGTCCTATGGGACTCAAATGGGAATGGGGATTAACATTAACCGCCGCCTGACTTACCGTACCAGCGGGGCTATAATACCCCAGTGATACTGGCAAGTCAGGTGGCAGTAATTCATTACAGGTCCGGCGGCTATCTGCTGGTTTTACCGGCATGGTTGCCGCCGGACTCGTAATGAAGGCCCATGGTGTTTTCTTTACCCAGAATTACCTTTACATTTTTCCAATGGGCTGATTCTGGGATTTGGAACTTATGTCTGTAAAGCCAAGAGTCCTGATGGGGCCATTAGATTGTGTGATGATGAATATATTTGGAGAGCAACATGGTAGGATGGGATGCTATGGATATGTGGGCGCATCCAAGGTTATAATGCATACCTGGCAATTAGAACGTTTGTGTTTGTAGGTTTTACAGAATTGACCCATGGGCCCATATAATTCAAAGTGTGCTTGGTGGGCAAAGTTGAGGAAACCTAGATTTTCAGCTTTTTTGTACAGCAAATTCACTTTTTTTTATTATTAAGAAGTGGTGTTTTTGGCTCATTCTATAGTGTGGAATATGCTGACTAAAATATTTGCTAGCAATATACTGTTTACACTCATCTACATTGATGTTTAATTTTAGGTATATGTAGCGAAAACTTAGGACATGGGAGCCTGTCACCACAGCAGCGGAAGCAGCAGCATACAGTGTAGGATTTTAATTAAAAGTTAAGTGGGAACGTATATGCAAAAATCATTATTTCGAAAGATTACATGTTGTTATTCCAATTGGGCTAAAAAAGAAATTAAATTTGTGAGCTTTCATGATCCTCTAAATACTTCTTCAGGCAGAGATGGATTGAAACATTAAAAAACATTACAACTTAATAATTCCCTTTGCACGTTTATTATTCAAGCCTATCAGTATTCCTGATTTTTTTATGTCAGACTTCACGTGCCTTGCAGACTTCACGTTTTCTACGACACACTGAACGTGTGCGGCAGGACTCAGAAGAAATAAAAACACTTTTGGGACGCTCTCAGTCCTGTTGAGGACCGATATAAGTCAAACCGGTCATTATGCAAGATCTGTGGTGGCACAGACATTCACATACCAGGCTTGTGCCTCTAGACAGCTGGTAGGGATGGATCACAGCCAGTCTTGTGTGAGGCTTCTACCTCAGGGAGTTGTGTGTGGCAAGACTTGTGTCAAATACCATTTCAATATTGTGTTCCTCTAATCTCAGTAGGGCAAGGGGAGCTGGGATATGAGACTGGGGTACGTATGAGCCCCTGACAAGCTTATGAGGCTGAGATTTTTTGTGACTGAAGGGGTTTGGTTGCAGTGAGTCGGGCAATGAACCAAATCCTCAGAGAGGCAAGTGGGTCTGATGAAGTGTCAGTCAGATGCTAGTGAAGGGTCTTTGGAAAATTGATATGAGGTGTAAAGTTGTGATCCCGGCATTTCTATGGGTGAAAAGAGTGAGCGTCTGTGAATTGGGATAGAGATTGATGAATCTGCAATGTTTGTTTAGGCTCCATTTCAGTGAACTGAAAGATGTGCATACATTTGAATTTATAGGTGTTCCTGGCTTTTTCAATCCTAACATTTTTCTTGAGTGCAGCACTTTTAAAATGAGAAAAGTTATTATTTGGTTCAGAAAAATGTTCTTTACCTTGATGGTTTGCACTCTATTTCAGAAGGTGGGTCTGGGGGATAATTGTTGCTCTCTGACGCTGACTAGCCACAATTCTGTGATTGTATCCAAGGTTTATGAAGTCTGATCTCAGAACTTGTATATTTGTACCTCAAGCCCTTGTGTCTTAGCATATCGGATTGCAGCTTACTTGTTGGCTGAATGTTCTACCTTACTCTGTGTGCATGGGATGGAAACTTTAACTCTTCAAATTCTGGCCCTTTCTGCTGGTTTGCAAAATACTGTAGTCTGAGGGATGGCGCAAGAAGGGATCAAAACTATCCTTGACACAAGGGCAATGCACAAACACATTTAATATGAAACAAACGCCAAGCTTCATTTTTAAACAACATGAGGAAGAAGCTTGAAGGCTTGAGACTGAGAGGGAGACATACAGACTGCAGCAGGACACGACACCATAGGAGCAAGGAAATGGTACATTCTTCAATAAGAGGACTGTGTTGTCAACTTCTCACATTATACCCAAACACATGAAGAAGACAGAACAGCGCCAAGCAAACTGCCCTAAATACACAAAGAACTTCAATGCTTCAATATTAAATTAATGCAGTGAAACAATGAGCATATTGATGTGGTCATATCAAAGGACATGTTCTGTAAAGCAGCAGAGCCAGTACAAGTGACCATAGTTCTGATTCATAGGTGAACTGTTATATTGCTCAGTATGAATAGTTGAAATTGGGATCCTTTTACCATGTCGGTGAAGTGAAGGGTGAGGTGATATGTATGGTTTAGCATCAAATCTTAAGATTCTGTGCTAGAGACCAGGGTAATGTGTTCCTTCCTGTTGTGAGGTTCAACATCAAACTTTGTATAGAGAGGTTGGAATTTGATTATACATGAAACAGAAATGTAATCATATGAAGCTTTAACTTCAAATGGTGTTGGTACATTCAGTTCTGAATGTTTCTGTGGCAGTTCAAAAACAGATGCATTTGTGTTTATCTGTTATTTTGGGGTAAAGATGGGTACTATCAGCATTCTGGTGTATGGTGAAAACCATGTTTCAGTTCAGCTTCAAAGGTTTTTCCATTTAACTGATGAGCAAGAGAGGGAAATAAATAGCCCTGGCGAAACAACAGATAGCACCTACAAATGGGACAATGTATTTTGTATATGATTTTGAAGAAAGAGAATTGCCTGTGAACTTAACCAATGATACCCATACAATGAATTACTTGCTTTTGGGGAAAATCCCCAAATCCACCCGGTCAGAAGTATTAGACACATTTCTCATGGAGCCAGTCTGCAGAGTTGAGTTTGTTTAGCTGTTTGACAACACCATTCACTAAAAATCAAAGTAAGGAATAGCAGTACAGTTTAGCAAAACTCAAACCTTAAGAAACGTCCAGGGATATTTCCCATGTCAAACTTTACTGTTTTTGTTTTCCTGAGGTTTGAAATAAGAGGTTGGGCTGCCCATCTATATAAAGACAGACAAATTGGAACTTGGGACAGTCAATTTGAAGAGGAAGAAACATGGGTGTACAGCCGAATAAGGCTATAATAATTAAAACCCAACATGCATTTACTAGGTTTAGGAAAAGGGCAAAGTACTGAGAACCTCTAATTCATTTAAAAGTCTTAGGATAAGGTAAAAGCACAGAGATCCCAAGATGCATTCAATAGGCATAAGAATATGCCAAAGCACTGAAAAGCCCAAATTAATTTACAAGGCATAGGAGAAGAACATAGCATTGCGAACCCCACATTATATTTAATAGGCAGTGGAGAAGGCCAAATCACTGAGGACAGCAAAAGCATTTACTAGGCTTAGCATAAGGTCAAAGCACTGAGAATACCATGTTCAATTTTGAGTCTTACCTGAGGGCCAACACACTGAGAAACACACAAGCCTTTATTAGGTGGCAATTCTGTTCCACCTACTAAAGGCATGTGTAGTGAAGGAGCCAAGTACCCCCATCTCAACCACCACACCCATATTGCCTGTGTGTTGGGAACCAGAGTATGTGACAGACACGGAACAGCTTGAATCAACAAAGGGCAGAGTATGGACTGTACCAGTAAAAGAGAATCTGAGAGGCAAGGTGGCGATTGAGAAAAACATACCTGCATACGAGAAAATATGATGACCATTTGAATGAAATCCCTCAAGAAGCAGAACAAATAAATGGACAAGACGAATGGGGACGTCACCAACCAACATCAAGTAAAAATTCACACAGAGCTGAACTGACGTACACAGTTGAGATGCAGAGTCAAGAGAATGCAGATATTCTATAAGGCATCAAGAAAGTACCGAGGATAAGTGACATCTTGGGATCAAGATGAAGAAACTTATGCCACAGAAACAGAAGAAGACAGTAAGGGGGTAATTCATAGAATTCAGCGCACAAGTGGCGCACGTGGCTGGCGCACAGTGTGCGCGTGCGGCAGACTGCGCCAGCCGCATGCGCGAAAATCCATTTCCGCGCACAGCGTATTCATGGATTTAAACATCCATAACCAGCCGTGGTGCAGAGTGGCGCAGCTACCCTGCAGCAGCACCAGTTACGCCCCCAACCCCTCCCCGTGCGCCATGAACAGTGCACAAATCCCGTACATGGCACACAGGCCAGTGGACCAGCATACAGCCCCCCAACCACGAATATGCCTGTAAAACTCCCTGCACACCCCTCCGAATGCACGTAGCCCGCTGCGCGGGGAGAATCACCCACGATTGGCCCTGTGCGAGCGGGGTACATGTATTTCGGGGGTGCGCGGGAAGTTTTACCCGCGATTGGCCTTGTGCGAGCGGGTTACATGTATTACGGGGGTGCGCAGGGAGAATCACACACAATAGGCCCTGTGCGAGCGGGGCACGTGTATTTCAGGGGTGTGTGGGAAAGTTTAGATGCGATTGGCCCTGTGCGATCGGGGTACGTGTATTTTTGGGGTGCGCAGGAAGTTTTACACGTGATTGGCCATGTGCAAGTGGGGTATGTGTATTTTGGGGGTGCGCGGGAAGTTTTACACACGATTGGCCCTGTGCGAGCGGGGTACGTGTATTTCGGGGGTGCCCCAACGAATTGGCAGTGTGTGTCCTCCAAAGTGTGCCCTCTACCCCCTCCCCAGGGCCTGCAGGCAGACCACAACACAGGGGAACACACTGCACCCCTGGCCATGCCCCACAGGCAGCCCATCCACCCTGGTGAAGCCCCCCAGCCAGCCCACATGTCACCACTCACAAGTGAGCACTGACACATGTCCCCCCAGCACCCCCATCCACCCAGCATTGAGGGTCAGGCCCGACTCATGTCCCCCAGCACCCCATCCACCCAGCATTGATGGGCACATGCCAGCAGGCCCTGACTCATGTCCCCCAGCACCCCCATCTACCCAGCATTGACGAGCACCTGGCAGCAGGCCCCGACTCATGTCCCCCAGCACCCCCATCCACCCAGCATTGAGGGTCAGGCCCTGACTCATGTCCCCCAACACCCCCATCCACCCAGCATTGGCAGGCACTTGCCAGCAGGCCCCGACTCATGTCCCCCAGCACCCCCATCCACCCAGCATTGAGGGTCAGGCCCCAACTCATGTCCCCCAGCACCCCATCCACCCAGCATTGACGGGCACCTGCCAGCAGGCCCCGACTCATATCCCCCAGCACCCCCATCCACCCAGCATTGAGGCTCAGGCCCCGACTCATGTCCCCCAGCACCCCCATCCACCCATCATTGACGGGCACCTGCCAGCAGGCCCTGACTCATGTCCCCCAGCACCCCCATCTACCCAGCATTGAGGGTCAGGCCCCGACTCATGTCCCCCAGCACCCCCATCCACCCAGCATTGACGGGCACCTGCCAGCAGGCCCCGACTCATGTCCCCCAGCACCCCCATCCACCCAGCATTGAGGGTCAGGCCCCGACTCATGTCCCCCAGCACCCCCATCCACCCAGCATTGAGGGTCAGGCCCGACTCATGTCCCCAGCACCCCCATCCACAAATCATTGACGGGCAGATGCCAGCAGGCCCTGACTCATGTCCCCCAGCACCCCCATCCACCCAGCATTGAGGGTCAGGCCCCAACTCATGTCCCCCAGCACCTCCATCCACCCAGCATTGAGGGTCAGGCCCCGACTCATGTCCCCCAGCACCCCCATCCATCTAGCATTGAGGGTCAGGCCCCGACTCAGGTCCCTCAGCACCCCCATCGACCCAGCATTGACGGGCACCTGCCAGCAGGCCCCGACTCATGTCCCGCAGCATCCCCATCCACCCAGCATTGAGGGTCAGGCCCCGACTCATGTCCCCATCCACCCAGCATTGACGGGAACCTGCCAGCAGGCCCTGACACATGTCCCCCAGCACCCCCATCCACCCAGCATTGAGGGTCAGGCCCCGACTCATGTCCCCATCCACCCAGCATTGACGGGCACCTGCCAGCAGGCCCTGACACATGTCCCCCAGCACCCCATCCACCCAGCATTGACAGGCACCTGCCAGCAGGCCCCGACTCATGTCCCCCAGCACCCCCATCACCCAGCATTGAGGGTCAGGCCTCGACTCATGGCCTCCAGCACCCCCATCCACCCAGCATTGAGGGTCAGGCCCCGACTCATGTCCCCCAGCACCCCCATCCACCCAGCATTGACGGGCACCTGCCAGCAGGCCCCGACTCATGTCCCCCAGCTCCCCCATCCACCCAGCATTGAGGGTCAGGCCCCGACTCATGTCCCCCAGCACCCCCATCCACTCAGCATTGAGGGTCAGGCCCCAACCCATGTCCCCCAGCACCCTCATCAACCCGTATTGACGGGCACCTGCCAGCAGGCCCCGACTCATGTCCCCCTGCACCCCCATCCACCCAGCATTGAGGGTCAGGCCCCGACTCATGTCCCCCAGCACCCCCATCCACCCAGCATTGAGGGTCAGGCCCCGACTCATGTCCCCCAGCACCCCATCCACCCAGCATTGAGGCTCAGTCCCTGACTCATGTCCCCCAGCACCCCTATCCACCCAGCATTGATGGGCACCTGCCAGCAGGCCCCGCCTCATGTCCCCCAGCACCCCCATCCACCCAGCATTGAGGGTCAGGCCCCGACTCATGTCCCCCAGCACCCCCATCCACCCAGCATTGATGGGCACCTGCCAGCAGGCCCCGACTCATGTCCCCCAGCACCCCCATCCACCCAGCATTGAGGGTCAGGCCCCGACTCATGTCCCCCAGCACCCTCATCCACCCAGCATTGACAGGCACCTGCCACCAGGCCCTGACACATGTCCCCCAGCACCCCATCCACCCAGCATTGAGGGTCAGGTCCCGACTCATGTCCCCCAGCACCCCCATCCACCCAGCATTGACGGGCACCTGCCAGCAGGCCCCGACTCATGTACCCTGGCACCCCCATCCACCCAGAATTGAGGTTCAGGCCCCGACTCATGTCCCCCAGCACCCCCATCCACCCAGCATAGAGGGTCAGGCCCCGACTCATGTCCCCCAGCACCCCATCCACCCAGCATTGACGGGCACCTGCCATCAGGCCCCGACTCATGTCCCCCAGCACCCCCATCCATCCAGCATTGACTGGCACCTGCCAGCAGGCCCCGAATCATGTCCCCCAGCACCCTCATCCACCCAGCATTGAGGGTCAGGCCCTGACTCATGTCCCCCAGCACCCCCATCCACCCAGCATTGACGGGCACCTGCCAGCAGGCCCCGACTTATGTCCCCCAGCACCCTCATCCACCCAGCATTGACGGGCACCTGCCAGCAGGCCCTGACTCATATCCCCCAGCACCCCATCCACCCAGCATTGAGGGTCAAGCCCCAACTCATGTCCCCTAGGACCCCCATCCACCCAGCTTTGAGGGTCAGGCCCTGACTCATGTCCCCCAGCACACACATCCACCCAGCATTGAGGGTCAGGCCCCGACTCAGGTCCCCACCCAACATGTCATGAAGATGTACATTCAAGGGCCTCATGTCCACCAAAATCCCACTGCATGCCACCCCAGTGTTTAGACACAATCAAGTTTCCCATCTACCCCACACTGAAAGGCCTATTGCTTGTCACTAACCAAAAGTCAAATAAGCACATCAACACATGTCTGTCACACACACACACTGGGTGCGAGTGATTGTGTAAACCCACATTGTGACATGCAGTAAACCAAAGAGCAAATACCACACATGGAAATAAGAAATCAAAATGTATTGTGCACGAAAATAATAAAAATGATTCAAAGCATGTAAATAATCATAAACCAGAAAAAAAGACATGTCCAAAACAAAAAAAAATAATAATGATGACACAATCCAAATTAATCCAAAATAAAGCTTGTAAAAAATCCTTGTCCACCAAAGTAAATCCAAAGGAAATCAAAATCCCAAAAATCCATTGATCCATGGTGAGGATAAATGATGTAAGAAAAGAAAATCCACTGTCCAACTATGTACAAATATTGCAACAAGGGTCCATGCGCCCAACAAATGAAATGAAACCTATATACAAAACCCTACCTAATTTACAACTATATACAAAAACGTGGGGCATTGTCCAAGCATCCCAAAATAAAAAAAAAGAAAGGAAACCCATCACTAACTAACTAGATACAATGGCGGCAGGCAAGTCCTGCGGCTCACTCTGTGATGTTGCCGGCCAGGGCATTATCGAACTCCATGTCTATCTCCTGGAGGCGGGACTCTGTCCTGGCCCCGAGGTCTCACAGGGATGCACTCATGGCCTGTTCCAACTCCCTGCAAGTTGCCTCGAGGCACTCAGCCCACCTCAACGCCCGATGCATGGAGAACTCCGTCCCTGACCATGGTGAGCCGCCCCTCTTCTGCCCGCCGCCGCTCTGCATCTGTACACTGACCCAGCTGCAGCCACACAGAAGACACTCCCATTCCAGGGTTTTCCTGCCATCTGGCCGAAGCCTGCCCCTCTGATGTTGATGGCCCCAAGCCATCATCGCTCCCACCTAGAGCCTGCTGCTGCTGTCCGATGATGCCTGCACATCCTCCATCTGCTGGTCTCCAGTTGTTGCGGGTGTCCACCCCTGCTGGACCGCCGACTCCCGACTGTGGCAGGGATGGGATCTCCACCAAGCTGGCTGTGTTGGTTGGGCCAGGTCCACAGGGGGCCCTGGTGGAATCTGGGCCGGAAGACGGCAGGGAGAATGACTGGCGTATAGTCTCCACAGAGGAGAGGTCTGCCAGAGTGCGCGACACATGTAGGGACCTACCGACAAGGGCCCCTCCTAACAGTGCCACGTTGCCACTCAGCTCTTCGTGATGGCGTGCCTGCTCCTCCCAGGAAGCACGCACGACATCACGAATGTCACGCATGCGCAACACAACACCAATCGGGACGGAGCCCATACGGTCATGGGACTCCTTGTCCGCAGGTAGTGGAGAGCCAGATGACGTGGGCCCCCCCCCCTACATGCAGATGGGCCTGGGACGGGGCATTGCTGCTGGTGCATGGTGGTGCAGTCACAGGGTCAGGGACAGTGACCTGTGCTGCCTCCTAACCCTGGGCCTGGACTTCACCACTTGCACCAGTGGTACTACCCCCACCAGGCCCCATGTGTGGCCCAGTAGCGGGCTCATCCTCCTCTGTGGAGACCACCAACCTGGATGTCTCTGCACCGTCTTCTGCCATTGCAAGCCCCTGTGGAGGCTCACCCGGCCCTTCCGCTACAGCCGTAGTGGCAGACGCAGCACCAGTCCCCTCGCTCCCGGATGATGGCAATTCCTGGGAGGGGGGCTGGCCCTTGTGTCGCCGCCCGGTGGAGACATCCCTGCCGCCTGGCTCCACAGTGCCGTCACCGCCCTCTTCTTCACTCGATGCTGGGTAGAGGGAGACATAGAACACAAGCATCAGGGCACTGTACAATAGTCCCCTAGACAGGAAGCAATAACACAGAGTTGCACTGTCAAACGTCACTTCCATCCTGTCCCTCCAGAACACATGGGTCAATGCACGCAACACACATGCAGAAACAGGCACGTTGCATGCAATCAACATCAGCATCCATGAACAAGGCCCTCCATGGACATACATGTTGCCTTCAAACTCACATGCATCATGGCTCATACTGATCCCATGCACACACATCACCGGAGGGTCATGCATCATGGCTCGTACACCACAGACACAGTGGATACAACGGTGACCAGACTGCATGAGTGAATCTACACATTGTCACGGACATGTGTCATGCATCAATGGCATTTCAAAGTCACACACACGCTTCTCAGACACACAGACATGCACACCATACATGTACATGAGAGCAGCACCCATCTCTCACCTCCCACCCATATCCAAGAACAGGGACTGACATGCATTCATGTGTGCATTCCGCATGCAGCTCCCCATGTCTCATTGGAACACATGCACCATCCATGTTGTTCATGCATTACTGGTCTCACATGCATTACCATGATGTCCCGGTGCACACACATCCATACATGGCCTATGTTACACATACAGGCAAGTAGCTGACTACCAGCACACTGCAACATGCCCTGTCTCACACAGCAATGCATGGCCACTTACCGCTCGACTCCAGACGGGTCTTCCTCCGAAGGATCTGGGCATGGAGCGCTGGGCTTAGGCATTCCAGAACCCTCATCTGGATGTTGCTCAGGTGGACCAGGCACCCCTCTGCATCCTCTGCCTTCACGAGGTGCCGGGCCTTGTTGAGGGTCCTGGACCTGAGGTCCTCCCAGCGCTTCCAGACGTGCTTGATGTCGTGGATTGCCACCCCCTGCACGTTGATGGCAACCACGACGTCCTCCCAGATCCTCTCCCATCCTTACTTGTCGGCGCGCGATGGTGTGAAGAGGGCATCATAATGCCCCAGGACATGCTCCACCAGGACACCGACTTCCTTCTCACTGAAGCTGGTGGCCCTCTGCTTCTCTGGCTGGGGGTCGCCAGTGGTCTCAGATGGTGTTTACCCCGCCATGACGACGCCCGAGGCAGGCGTGGGTGGGCAACTGGGTCCTGGGGCTGGGCTGTGGAGTGATGGTATCCAAGTCGGGAGTCTTCTGTTCCAGCAGGGGTGGACACAGCAACTGGACGCCTGCAGATGGCTGACCTGCAGGCACCAAATAGCAGGGCACGTGGGCAGCTGGCAGGCAGCAGCAGATGGCAGGTGGGAGCGTGCTCGGGGCTCTTGGGGGCAGGAAAATGGCCTTTTGGGCAGGAGCATGGTCTTCCATGTGTTTTTGCATGGCCAGCTTGATACGGAGTGATTTGGCACTTGAAAAAAGTGCACATCAGCGTGTAATTTGAGGAAACGCCATTAGCGTGTCTGTGACGTAGCACGCATGGGCATTTCCCTCAACGCGGGTGTATAGTGGATCAGCACGTGAAAAAAACACACGTCCGTCTGTGGATGCGTGTAATTCGAGGAAAGGGCCTAAACGAGAAAGTGATGTGACGTGCACGGGCGTTTCCCACAGCATGGGTTAAAGGTGAGCGGGGCCAGCAGTTCGCTGTACGTGCCTTTCGTGGAGACCAACGTGTGTGTTGCTACTTCGTGTTGTTTCGCACGCCAAAACAACTTCACAGCTGATCAAGGACGTATCTCTGCTTTTGGCAGGGGTATTGGCTACGTGTGTTTTTCATCATCACGCTAGTCTGATGGTGAGTCGTGCACGCTATTTTTCCAACTGTGGGTGCCCCTGTGTATCGCGTACCGGTTTTCGAGGTCATAGTAGCCTGCGTGTCACACGCGTACGCGTTTTTCGTGTTCCTGGGTGCCACCGCGTACTGCGGGAGGTTAATTAAATGCGCATAGGCTGCAGGGGTTGCATGCTCGGTTTTACTGCAGTTTTGGGGTGCCTGAGCGTTGCATGACCCATCACTTCATCACCGGGGTCGCATACAGCCTTGCAGGTGCTGTTAACATCTTGCATCCCACCCCATTCACCCCAATCGCCCAGGACAATTGTGGTGTACACCTCCCATTGGCACTCCTCCATCTGTGCCGGCACTACTCCATCTATGACATGGTTGGGAGGCCACTAAAGGTGAGGGGCTCCTCAGATGGGCGTATTCCTCGTGGTCAGGGACGTGGCCGGGGTGACCAGGGAGTAGGGGGACTCCAGGGTGTCCAGAGTGGCCACAGAGGGGGAAGAGGCAGGGGTGCGCCACTTGGGCACGATGTTGTGCCATGTGTCGGTTCAGTCATGCCACCACTCCCTGTGGTTCTGGGAGATGCCGCTTCTGCATCTGACACCGGCACCCATGTGACCCGGCAGTCCGTTTCATCGACTGCCACGGGCCCAAGGGTAGTGGTAGCTGCAGGTGCAGCTGTGGACACCACCACCCAGGCTCAGGGTCTGCCAGCGCAGGCTGCGTTGGAACTTGAAGAGTCCATGGAAGATTTCCAACAGGGCAGGAGGCAAACCGTAGGTGCACGCAGGGCTGCCCTGACCAAGACATGTGTCCCTTGGGCAGTAATGTCATTTGCTGCCCCGACCAGCCAGGTGTTGGCAAGTGCAGGGGCAGATGCAGCCAACAACACCCCAGTTGTGAGTCTACCAACCAGGACAGTCACGATCAATGACCCTGCCACAGCGGATGTTGCTGCAAAGGGTCCATTAGAGGGCACCCAGCTGCCACTGACGCAAGTCAGGCCTTTGGTCGTCCCTCCACCTGCCACTCCCTTGGCTCAATCCACCGGTGCCACTGGCCATACTGATCAGGGCGGCATTTGCCAGTCAGGGTCTGCGCCACAATCCAAGAGGAGGAAGGTTGCACCTGCAGCACAGGCTGGGACCCCACACACAGCCACGACCTCCTGCATGTCGAGGAAGAAGCCTTTCTGCAAGCAGGAACTGGACTTCCTCGTGGACTACGTGCAGGACCACAGCCGTGACATGCTAGTGGGGCCAAATTGTCAAACTACCGCTGCCCACCGTGATACCCACTGGAAGAAAATTGCGGAACATGTGAGTGCATTCGGTCATGAGGTGCGCACGGCGCAAGAGTGCAAAAAGCATTGGAATGACTTCAAACGCAGCGCTAAGGCTAAGCGTGCTTCAAATTACAACTTGACTGGCAGTGGGCCGACACCTGAGGAGGAAGACCTCTCTCCGCACAAGTCCCTTGTTGCAGAGTTCATACCACCTGAATCGGTCGAAGGAGTGGGAGAGATGCCGGACTTTGATGCCCAGTCCAGTGAGTGTTGTTGCGTGTTTATCGAGGACATGTGTGTTTTACTTGTGTGATGTGTTGTGCATAACTGCCACTAAATGTCATGTGTATATGGTTATGATGTGCAAGTAATGCAATGCTTCACTGATGCCTGGTGGCTCTGCAGGATGGTGGACATGTGGAGCAGACGGGGACTGTCCGCATCACCACTATTGCACCCTACTCACATGCTGGTCACCAGGATGACCCTCCGGTCCATGTTCCAGCTCACTGGCCCTTCTGCAAGTAGCCTGGGGTGACCTTCCTCTCAGCCCTGGGACTATGTCATAGCATGACTGACGTGCATGGGTCCTCTGCCAGCATGCGGGTACTCCATGTAGGCATGCTCCCTTGCCCTTCCAACCCCCCTCTGCACCCCAATTTCACCTTTGCACTGGTCTGCATCAATTTTGCCGTAAAGTACTTGCCTGTTCATGCGTCCTGTGTACGTGCTAACTTCCACCAGCCAACCTTCCAGACATATGCTGTGTGGTACATCCTTTGTACTTGATGCAGGGTGTCTCACTTGGACTGTGCAGATGTCAGATGCTCCGCAGGGACATGAGTGCCCATTCATGCTCCATGTGCATTCCATGCATGCCCCTATGTGTCCTTGACTGGATGATCATTGTAGTACGTGTCCAGGGTGACCTACATTGCATGGCATTTCATCAGCTTTCCCATAGCCACTGTGGCTCAGTCCAGCATCCCACACATGTTTAGGGTGTGACAGTCTGTGTGGGTCACAGGCCTCAGCCTGTTTCATGCCCAATGACTCTGTCCAATTGGTGTAATGTCTTCTTCACACGTGGGTGTACTCCTGAGGTTTCATCATGTGTCCTGCTTACTGTCCCATCATCATCTTCTGTGTTGTCACTTGACTCAGATGATGCAATTGATGCTTGTCAACACTGTCTGTCAATACACAGGTCTATGGTCATCCTTTTGATACCATGCAAGGCATCCCTGCATTTCCACTTAGGGGGATGGGTGGTTTGCTTGTAGCCATGCTACCCATTGCATGCACATTGCACGTGATGCCTGAAGTTGACCTTGCACTGCCTTCACATTTTCTGATACACATCATGAAGTACTTGTACATGTAGATAGTGAGTAACGTACACATTTTCTGCACTGCATCGACCCACTTCTGAGCGGTATATCACCCTTCTACATGCCTATTCACAGAAGCAATGTCAAGTTGACCCAGCATGCATGGCAGGTTCTCTTTCGTGTGTGTCATGTCTGCTTGATGTGTTTGGTGTCTGTGTGATGTCTATGTGTGTGTGTGTTGTGTGCTTCTAACATGTGTAGTGAACTTTTTTCTCTCTACTTTTCAGATGCTGACGTAATGGAGCCAGAGGATGGTGTTGTCATGCCAGGCACAGGGTTGTTATCACTACAGCAACCCGGAACAAGTGGGGGTCGTGGGGTGGTAGGCCACGAAAACCCACATGTACTACAGACCATCTTGTCTTTGGCTGGCAATGAGTCCAGCCCTGATGACCACTCTGACGTCCATGTCAAGTTGGATGTGCATCAGGTCCATATGTCAGGGGTGAGTGATTCTGATGTGGACACTCCTCTGAGGGGTCAGACAGTCGTGGGAACCTCCGCCTGTGGTGGATCAGGATGCAGGGTCACCCTCCACACCAGTCGCTGATGTGCTTGGGCCATGACGTTGATGGGGGGCATGTAGTCGTGCAGCCGCGGGCGGTGCCAACCCAACGAGGACACCCGGTCCTTGGGTCCCGCAGGTGTCAAGCCCAGCAACGTGGTGGCCGCGCGCAACGGCGGTATACTGAGTGGGAGCAAGACATGACTGCCAATTCTGAACGCCAGGGGGCAGCAATGGAGAACATCGCTGTGAGCATGAAGAGTGTGGCCCAATCCGTGCTCCCCCCTGGTAGGCAGGTGCTTCTCCAGCAGCGGGCCCTCAGACAGGGCACGCCAGGCTGAAATTTTGTCTCTGCGTCAAGCAATTGCTGCTCACGTAGAGGCACACATGGAGGCACACTCTGGGTGTCCTCTTGATGTCCCAAAGGAAGCGGTCAGAGGAGAGGTTTGAGCAGCTTGAGCGTACCATCTCGGCTGAGCTATGTGCTTGCCGGGAGGTGCATCAGTTGCCCAGCCAGGCCTTGCAGGAAGAACTCTGCTTTACACATGTTACCTTGCAAGAGGAAGCACGCGTATCACGGGAGGTTCGGCATGCAGATCTACGTGTCATCGCCGCACAGAACCAGGCTCACCCGTCCGGCAGACTTGCTGCCGACGAGGGGCAAGCTGCGGCTGGGCATGGTCAGGCTCCTGTGCCACGTCCTCCTTTTCAGGAAGAGCCAGACTCAGACAACGAGGTATCTCCCACATAGGTCGGGCTGTGCAGGACTGGAGCCCATGGAGTTTTTTTTTTTCCTCATCATCATCGCATGTGGGTGTTGAGCAGCACCCTGTACCCCCCTGCCCCCCTGGGTCGTATGTGGCCATTTTTGATTTTTCTTTTAGTTTAGTTAGTTAACTTTCAATTTGATAGTTAGTTTAATTAGGTAATGTAGGTTTTTCATAGTTAGTCTAATTAGTTAATTTAGCTTAAAATTGCTTGTCTATTGTGCTTTCATGTGACAGTGTGGTGCTTTGTGGCTTTTGAAAGCATCCACTGTCTGTTCCAGCTGGTCCCTTCAAGCTTGTCTCCTGTATGTGTTTGCAGCTTGGGGTCCTGACTCACATATGCTACTCCTGCTTCCCTTATCCATGGGCTCGCAAGGATGGTTCGGTGTTACAGCCTATTACACAAGAGCTTTGGACTGTCATATATGTGGCATGTCTGCTGCTTTACTACTTGTGTTGACACCCCTAGTGGGGATGATAGGGGTGATATTGACCACAGTTCTTCCTTTGATAGATGGGTGGTTTCATGATTCATGTGTACTTTAATTGCTATACATTGTGTAGTATGTTTCTTATCTTTACTGTAAACATGCTTGATGCAATTCATGCTGTAGACAGTGGCTAACACACTTTGCCTGTGAAAGTCGCACTGATGGAGTGATTTCTGATGTACGTCTCTGACATGGTCCAGTCATGACATGCCTGAGGAGACACACACAGGGAAATTTCAAGCATTAATCATGTGTTTTCTGCCCTTTCTGCAGGAGATGAGCCTCCAGATCACCTTTCCCAGCAGACATGGCCCATTGGAAGTCTGGAAGCTGGCCACTTTCGGTGGTGCAGACATGTGCATGTGTGCGCAGGCAGAGCCACAGGGATTGTGCTCATACATCCTAAAGAAGCTGACGTGTTTCAAGGAACTCCAGTCAAGGTGAGCAGCACAAGGGGGCCACACCACAGCCAACCTTCCACCAGGCCAGTTGCACATGCATGCTAAGTAGCACCACTGATGGTGAGCTTGGGCAGATATTGGTGTTGAAGCGCACAGTACAGCTATGATGCGTTGGTGAACTAATGGCTAGTTGATGGGAAAGTTTTCAGGGGCATATGCAGGGGCAGTGGCACATATCCTACGGTCCACTATGGTCCATTGAGGCAGTTGTATTAGCCATGTAGCGTTCTAAGACAGGGAAAGAAATCGCCACATGCACTACCTACTTTATTTGGGTTATGCTGGAACATGACTTGTACTGAAGCCGTACCTTGCTAAATGGGTCTGGCTGCTTACCCAGGGAACATTGGATGTTGTGTGAATCTTGACACATTGGTCTTCCATTTGCCATGCACCCACCGGCGCCTGACTTACTGCATTGACTGTGTATGAACCATCACGGGGGGGAATCTTACGTATGGGTACGAAGCACCACACCAGTTAGTTTGTTTGTAGAGTATTTTGTTACTTTGGGGCATGCATGGTGGTGTGTGTGTGTGTGTTATGGGCACGCACAGATTAGTGACTCTGGCTCTCTTTGCAGCATTGAACTGCTCATGTTACCGGACCTGAGAGTGCGCAGGCAGGAGGCCAGCACTCACCCCAGAGATAAGTTTCTCTTTGACTTCCATTTGAGTTATTTGGTACTATGTGCATGATGTACATGTTTGATCTGATTGTGTATGTGTTAATGTGAGTATTATATTTTTTTACATTCCCTACTTTCCCTTGTCAATCCTACTCCCCTCTCCTGCCCTTCATTCCGGTTATCCAGTATACCAATGCCTGCCCCAACTGCATATCCCTGACCCTCCTTCCCCACCAGGGTCTCAGAGGCCTGTGTGAGTTTGACCTTGCAGGCACCCAGACCACGGTGGGGGTGGTTGGTTTGTGCCACTCCTGCGCCTGTACACGGGAGCTGTGACAGTACACATCAGTTTGTGGTGCATCATTGTATATTATGTACCAAACATGGTACACATCCTGTTGTGACATTGTTTTACTGTGCTACCTTGGTTGTTCCATTAATGTGCTAGTACTTGTGCTTTGTGATGTACTGCTACTTCAAGTCATCTACTGGAGACTCTTATGGTTTATTTTGCTGCCTGCAGGCTTTTTGCTTGGCTTGTGTGTTTGCCTGCTTGGAGTTCTCTTTGATGTGCTGTTTTTGCAAGTCAAGGTGGCCTCTGAGGGTGCTGGACACTTTTTACACACAAGGTGGAAGATGGAGACAAAGGGGAAGGGTGATCCTGTGGCCAGGTAGACTTCAAGGATGAAGGTTACATACCCCATGCGCAGTTGTTCAGTGGGTCATGGGGATATGTGAGGGGGGGTATTTTTTGTTGTTGGACAGTTGCGTTGCCCCACAGTGAGATGGGCACCCCGATATTGCAATTATGGTATCCTATGTACATGATGTATTCTGCTGATCAATGGCTGTTCATGTGTTGTGTTTACCTTTCAGGTGTGAGGGTATAGTTTTGGTTTGACATGCTGGGGTGTACACATGGGCAATGTTCACATGTGATGAGGACACTGATGGTCACTTGATTGCACATGTATGTATTGAGTGCATGTCCCTACTGACACAAACACTCGCACTATGATCCACAACATGCAAAACAACCCTTCCGTGACCACATGTGCACTCAGTTTGCCTTCTGGGGCCCACTGCGTCTCTGCAGCACATGATCTATGACTCTTGTGGATCCTGTACATGCGTGATTTGTTTTTTTATTTAGTTTGTCGTTTTCATGTGATGCTCTGGGTGTGCATCACACACAATGGCTGGTCACTTTGCTGTGTGCTGAGCAGTGTGTTGCAGGAGATGGACACAGCACACGTATTATGTAGTGTTGATTTTGCCGTGCACAATGTGCATGTAAACAGGAATTCATTGTTATGTTCAAGCTACAACTGTTGGTATGCATTTGGGTATGACTTGCTTTGTGTGGGAGGTTGTTGGTCAGTCATTTCATCTGATTCCATGTCAGGCATCATTGTCTGATGGCACTTTGCATTTTTCACATGTCAATGTGTACATTATTGTTACTGTGTTGGTGTTTTGCTATTGCTTGCCATGTCATGTTGTGGTTTTGGTGGCTTTGGGTGACATACCAGTGATTGTCATGGCCTGTTTTGCAGGTCTGTGTGATACACACCTTGCATGTGTACCTTTTGGCAGCACAGGATTGGTTAGGTTTGAGTAGCTAGGGATGCACACAATGTGGCACTTCCATGGCAACATTCTCAGGGTGGTAAGGTTGTGACAGTTGACTGTCTCTTTATCATCATCGATTGTCACCTGGTATGTGCCAGGCCTGTGTGCACTCCCCAGGGGTGGGATTTTAGGTGAAAAATGTGGCCACAAGCTGGGTCCGGGCTGCCTCGCCATGGCCCTAGCCCCTCCCAGGGGCAGGGCCTGTGACTGTGGTTGCGGATGTGGGGGCACCACCATGTCCACCGGTACGCCCTGCCATGTTGCAACATTGTGCAGGACACATGCTGTCACAGTGATCCTGCACACTACTGGGGGTGCATAGAGTAGCTGCCCGCCAGAGCGGTCAAGGGAGCGGAAGCATGACTTGAGCACTCCGAATGTGCGCTCCACTATGGCCCTGGTTGCAATAAGGGCAGCGTTGTATCTTACTTGGGGTGGTGGGTTGGGGTTCTGGATTGGCGTCATCATGTGGTTGCTCAGAGGGTAGGCACTGTCCCCTGCAGAGGTGATAATGGTTGTGAATATTGGGGTTTGTGTATTTGTCTGTGTGTGACATGCATTCATGTGCACAGGCATTTGTACTCACCTAGGAGACATGTGTCGCCATGATGCCCAGCTTCCAGGGCCTGGCTCAGGGCCGACATTCTGTATATGAAACTGTCATGGGTGGAGCCAGGGTAGTTTGCATAGACAGAGGTGATGATTCCCTTGGCTTCGCATACCACCTGCACATTGATGGAATGCCAGTGCTTGCGGTAGATGTGCTCAGTGGCCCTAAGTGGATGTAGGGCCACATGGGTGCAATCTATGGCACCGAGCACTTTGGGGAAGTGTGCCACTCTGTAAAAGTCCTGGACAATGATCTGCCATTCTGCGGGTGTTCTGGCAATGTATATCTGCCTGCGGACTGAGGGGCGCGCAGTCATGATTGCCAACACCTGGTTTAGGCAGCGTGACTGAGTGGCCTGTGAGACCCCCCGCAACATTGGCAGTAGTCCGCTGAAATGACCCAGTGGCCAAAAGATGCAGGACATTGAGCACCTTCTCCAAGGGGTGCAATGCTTGGGAGCAGAGGGTGGGGTATGTAGGGTCATCTTCCTACTCCCTGACCAGGTCTAGGATGATATGAGGTGGAAACCTATACCTGCCGTAGACCTGGTCATCAGGCATCCCAAAAAGGCTAGTCCGGGAGGAAAAAATGCGGGCCCTGGCTATTCTCCTCCTCCTGCGGTGTCCCACGATCAGTGCTGTGACAAATGGGGCATTCATCGTTGCTGGTGTCCCACAATCAGTGCTGCGACAAAGGGGGCATTCATCGTAGGGGTATATACGTGTATGTTGTTTGTGCGCGCTTTTATACTGTGCGCAGGGACGCTTACGCCTGCCTTCCTGTGGTGGACGTGTTGACGCCTGTGCACGTCTTTTAGCGTGCACTTGTTTCCCGTATTCAAATCCATGAATACGAGTTGTTCGCGTGCGTGTGGGCGTTCCATGTATTTCCCTGCAGTACTTCCCCAGTTACGCCTTTTTTTTCACGCGTTGTTCCCCATTCTGTGCGTTATGCCCCATGTCCTGCCCCCTTTTTGGTGTGGGCGCGGACGTTGTGCGCTGTCCCTGTGCGCATCGCGCACAACCAGTGGAAAACACGCTCAGCGTCTTCCTTGAATTGCACGCGTGCGCGTGTACTTGCTTTCTTGCGCTTTCTCCACCTTGCGCCAGCTTGCGCTGGGATTTTCAGCGCACGTTTGTTCCATGAATCGGCCCCTAAGTCGTTTTACACATGTACAGATGCAAAAGAAGCACAAGAATCCGAAGTAATCTTTAAGCTAGCTTTATAGTGAATAGATTGCAGCAAAGCGCATATATATATATATATATATATATATATATATATATATATATATATATATATATATATATATATATTATAGCCACGGTAGTGGCCGTGTAGTTATGGTTAAGTTGCTGTTTCCATAGGAAGAGCGCTTTTTGGCTGGCTTATAACTTCGCTCTCCCTGGACGAATCCTCACCAAACTTTGCAAAAAAGGTATATGGCCCACTGAATTATTTTGGAAAGTTTGGTGAGGTTTGGTCTAGGGGGCAAAGTTATAGGGGAGGGCCCAACATGTCTTTTTTTCCCATAGACTGAATGGGGAAAAAACTTTGCTCACACCTACAGCCTAAACCGCTGGACGGATTTTCACCAAATTTGCAGCAGGAGCAGCGGCTTGGTCCCGAAAGCATGCTTTTCTAAATTTAGTGAAAATCCGTCCAGTAGTCTTTTTTAAAATGACCAAAAAGTAGGTAAAAAAAAAATAGTGATATCTGTGTTCGGTCCCTGGACACACTTCCCTGTTCGCTCCGCAGACAGTGTCCTGGTTGGCTAATCGAACTTGCGTCATGTCCACGGACATGCAGCGTTTTCGCCGATTGGATGGTGGAGAGCGTGGCGTGCATCAGATTTTTGGAAATGCCCACCATCTTCTATCCGCTGATGTCCGCGGACAGCGCTGTGCCAAATGGTGGGGAAATACAATTTTGGCAAGTGTGTTGGCCTGTAAGACTGTTTGGGGAAAGTGGGGGAGTAAGAGATGGCTCAAATATTGTATCTATTTAGGTGGTAGACACTGCTGTTGTTTTTGTTGTGTCCGTGGATAGCCGCGCTGTCTTGATGTCCGTAATCAACCAAAATGGGGATGTCCTAAGGACACTATACGAATTTGTACTGTTTACAGGCAAGTTGAAACTGTTCTTAGAACACACACGGTGTCTGGGATGTCCGCAATTAAGTGAAAATGGAGGTGTCCTAAGGACACTATTCCTGTCCGTACTGTTCGCAGGCAAGGTGATACTGTTCTATGAACACACACAGTGTCCGGGATGTCTGTAATTAAATGAAAATGGAGGTGTCCTAAGGACACTATTCCTGTCCGTTCTGTTCGCAGGCAAGTTGAAACTGTTCTAAGAACACACATGATGTCCGTTTAAAAAAAAAAATATGGAGGTGTCCTAAGGACACTGTACCTGTCCGTACTGTTCGCAGGCAAGTTGAAACTGTTCTAAGAACATGCATGGTGTCCGGACATTAAAAAGGCTATATGGCATAATTAAAATGTTTTGATTCTATGGGTGTGATCTATGGGTGTGATGTGAGTCTTGAGTGTTTGGCCGTAGGCCTTCGCCCATGCACCCAAGACTCTAGGCCCTGGCCACAACCACTGCATCATATCACACCCATAGAATCAAACATGGGTGTGATGTATGGGTGTGATATGCTGGGGTGGTTGTGGCAAGGCCTAGAGTCTTGGATGCATTTGGTGGTTGTGGTGAGGGCTTAGAGTCTTGGGTGCAAATGGTGGTTGTGGTGAGGGCCTAGAGTCTTGGGTGCATGTGGTGGTTGTGGTCAGGGCCTAGAGTCTCGGGTGTATGTGGTGGTTGTGGCCAGGGCCTATGCAAGATCAAAGTTATAAGTACCGAAGTTATGAGATTTCATGGGTGTGATATGCTGCGGTGGTTGTGGCCAGGACCTAGAGTCTTGGGTGCATGGGCCATGCATTCAAGACTGAAGTTATATGCACTGTTTGTTTCAGTTGTTGTGTTATGGAGCAGTATTTATGAGTTGTACTTATTGTGATATACTTACTGTTTGGTTTGGTAACTGCAGTACATATATTCTTTGTCAATTTCTGTGATAAAAGAAAAGATCATGTTAGTATTGGTAGTTTGTAAGGACTTATAGCATTTAATAATAGACATTATTTATTCATTTTGACCCTCAATTTTAGTAGATTACAAACCAGTGTACTATGCTATTTGCTCAGTTTCTGTGTTTGTTTTTCAAACCATTGGGTCTGTGGAAAAACGAAAATCCATGTCGGATAAAAAAAAAACCTTTTTTTGTTATGCTACAGCCTCTTTGTTTGTTTGTTTTTACTGTTCACTTGTTGTTTTTGACAAATGTTCTATCTGTTGGCTTGGTGCACATTTCTGGAGCAGTTAGATACCTGTTGGCATATTCTAACTGTTTATTTTTTGTTATAATTCAGTGGTATCGATTTATCTGGTTGGTTGTTGCAAAATCTTGGGGCCGTTAGATACCTGTTGGTGTATTCTAACTGTTTGTTTCTTGTTATAATTTAGTGGTATTTATTTATCTGTCTGGTTGTTATAGAATCTTGGGGCAGTTAGATACCTGTTGGCGTATTCTAACAGTTTATAGTTTTTTAATTGAAGTTTTGTTAATGTTTAAGTACAGGTTAGTTATAACATTTTGGTTTTAAGAAGATTAAAGAAGTGTTTGTAAGATTTGATGGTAATCTCTGCTTTAAAATAATGGTACTATTATTACATTCAAACCATCCACATTTCTTTTTAATATATGCAGTGTAGTGACCTGCATCAGTTGTGCCTCTTGCGTGGTAGATAAAAAACCCTTTTTATGTTATGCTGCAGTGTATTTGTTTGTTTGTTTTTACTGTTCACTTGTTTTTGACTAATGTTCTATCTGTTGGCTTGGTGCACAGTTTTGGAGCAGTTAGATACCTGTTGGCGTATTCTAACTGTCTATTTTTTATTATAATTTAGTGGCATTGATTTATTTGTTTGATTGTTGCAAAGTATTAGGGCAGTTAGATGCCTGTTGGTGTTTCTTACTTGTTTATTTCTTGTTATAATTTAGTGGTTTTCTTTTATCCGTTTGGTTGTTGTAGAATCTTGGGGAAGTTAGATAACTTTTGGCATATTGAAACAGTTTATAGTTATTTAATTGAAGTTTTGTTAATGTTTAAGTATAGATTAGTTATTAAATTTTGGTTTTAAGAATATTAAGCGTTTGTAAGATTTGCTGGTAATCTTTGCTTTAGAGTAATCATTACATTTGAACCAACCACATTTCTTTTTAATATATGCAGTGTAGTGACCTGCATTGGTTGTGGCCTCCTGCGTGGTAGATTATACCTATTGTTGTGAAGGTTTTCTTACCAAGTGATACTTGACCATGTGTGAATCCAGTCAGTTTGCAGTTGTTTTTGGTACCATCTGCATTGTAACGTAGAAGCATTAGTATTATGTATTGACTATGTGTTTGTTTTAGTATGGTGGAGCGATTATCTGAATTTCAGGTAGTACATATTCTACCATGGTTTGCATTTTGTACAAGTTGCTGAAATGGAACAGATTCACAATTAGGTATGGATACATACACAAAGCACTCATTAGGGATTTGTTCCTGTGTCACCTTGTTGCAGAGAGTGCATGTATGTTTCCACATGTATGAAATAGCTATGTTTTTGTTTACCAGTACTTGTAGTAAGTATATTAGAAATTCTTGCAGATCTTCTTGTGAGTTTATAGTGAATTTCACCATTCCAGCACAGCGGTCCAATTCTTGTCCTATTGCATGAACTCTATACGTGTTTTCAGGATTGTTTGTTGCGTTTCTATGAAGTGCTAACATTTGCAAACACAATTGATCTGTACTGTGTAAGTAAATGTTCTCAACAATTGGTGGTAATTGAAATAGAATATTCATTGCTACATGTGCATAGCAACTTACACCAGTTATATTTGAAAATTTGAATGGACCAGATAGGTCTGTGTCCAAGTCATTTTTTCGGAATGTGTGTTGCTTCTTTGAAGAAGTACCAGAGTTACTTTGAGTAATAGGTTCTTCTTTGGTTGTGGCAATTGATTAAGTATTTGTTTCTTTTTGTCTCTTTGGAGGATTTGCAGTGAGATCCTGTTGCATTTCTGTTTGAATTATTTTTCTTTTATAACATTTTCTTTTTTGTGAAACAGGATATGTTTTGAGATGGGGGGTGTAGAGAATGTAGTCTATTGTATTATAAAATGCAAGGAATATCAGCCTTTACTTTATTTGCATCAAAGTTGATTAGAAATAGATTGTCAAGTGTACGTAAGCGTGATAGTGCTACGTAGCTCATGCCTTCTTAAAAGACTGTGTTACCAATATCTATCAATGCTTTGTCTAGGGTAAGACGTTGTGATTCATGAATGGTGACTGTGTATACTAGAGTTACAAAAAATAGTTATCTGCGTACATACATGTCTTTGAATAGAAGGAATTGAGCTGTTGAGCGGCCTATCCTTTTTATTTCTGAAAGTTTGTCAAAGAGAATATTGACAAACTGAATGTTATTGTCACGTGGGTATGTTTGAAATCAAACAACTGTATCTAGTGCTCCATTAACTAGTCCTTGCTCCATGTCAACGTTACGTTTAAGCATTACTCTTCAGTTTAACGATAATTTTAATATGTTTTTCCAAACCAGCTTTGTTGGAGATAGAATTTTCGAAGGTATTTTTTCTTGTTGTGGCTTGTTCACACATGGGTAGTGTCATACCATGTATGTCTAGTTTGTCTGTTGCGGAAATTTCAATTATTGGTTGCATTTCTTTTTTCAACATTGTTTCATTGAATTTGGAACAGCATGCAAGAGTTGTCATTAAGGCCATACAATTGATATTATTGTGTGCTAATTGTTCCATAACATCAGTAGCACATGAGTTATACCCATAAAGTGCATGGATGTGCCGTTTTTAATATTGCTTGTGCTTCTTGAGATAGTACACCAACTCTAATACTTGTTAAAATGTTGGCGTAGGTGAGGTCTGTGCACTGTCACATGTTTTCTGTTAATTCTCTTTATTGGAAATGTTGCCAAAGGTTGACATTTCCTATGCTACCAATAGTTTTCCGGCAGAGTTTGTGTCCTAAGGTTTTAAAAATTGGTTCACCTTTCACTGGTGTCAATTGAAGATCTCCAAAAAATATGTGTTTTCTTCCAAAGAGCTCTTCATAGTTTGTTTTAAGTACTTCTTGTAATCTAAGGTGAATCAAAGCCAACATTAGTTTGGAGACCATGCTCGCTTCATCTATTAGTAGCATTTTCATTTGTTTTAACACTCTGCGTAGTTCCATTGCAGCTTCTGTAGAAAGTTTGTAATATTCTAATTTGTTTTGGTATTCTACTGGTAGGAGTAGTAATCGATGTAAAGTTACACCTCCTATGTGTATGCAGCTACACCTGTGGGGGCAGTTACAACTGCTGACAGTATGTTGTTTGTCAATTGTTGAAGGAACTTGCTGATGATTTTGATTAAGAATATTTTGTCTGAACCAGCTTCACCACTGACGTATAATAGTATAGGTTTGTAATTTTGGCAGGTACATTCTTTATTTACATGTTGTATACCATGTGCAATTTATTGTGTTACTTTTTGAAAAATGCTACGCTGCTCATTGTTTAATTTTGATTGTAATGTACTTAAGCCTTCTGTATCTTCATACTGACACATGGTGTTTTCTACTTCTGTCATAGCTAATGCTGCCTCATTTGCTATTAGTGGCTGTCCCAGTGGTTCTTGGTTTCCTGTTACAGAAGGTTGACTACTGTCAGGAGTGTCCTTATCTAGTTGAGCCTGGAGTTCTTCTTTGTGTTGCTGTTCATTGTGCAACATTGTTTTGTACTGTGTAAAGTTTACATCGGTGATAGTGCTTTCATTTACTTTGAAAGCGTCTTCATAGGAGTTATAGTTATCTATTATTTCTTCTTCTTTTCTCCATGGTTTAAAGAGTTGTAGCAGAGTTGTAGCAGGGACATGTAATATAGTTCTTTATGTTGAAGAGTTTTTAATGACAATTTCTTATGATTCATTAAACTTGATTTGGTAAATTTTACTAAGCTGCTTTCACAATTTGTCACTCTGTATCTACCTTTCTTTTTCATCAGGTTTTATATTATTTTTGTATGTGAAGTTTTGTGCTAAGTGGTATAGACACATGGTTTCCAAAGTGGTACTTCTGTTTGGGTAGTATCTGTCTATTAAATTGTTTTTCAAAATGTCTTGGCTGTGCAGATAATTTTTGGCTATTGTTTCTATGTCATCGTAACATTTGAGAACTCTTTTTCTAAATTATACGGACCAAGACTTAGCCATACTATATTTTCAGATTTTCCATACAAAGCAGTACCGGTCAAATGATCTGCAGCTTCATAGCAGCCACGTTCTCCAAGGGAGAGCATTTTTATTGCCAAGCTGTACAATTTCTGAGACAGTGTTTTGTCTGATGACAGTACATTCCAGAGGTCTTGAAGCTCTGTTCTTTCTGCTTTTGTTAAGTAGGCTGTAACATATCCTGCAACTGCAGTGGAATTGGCTGCAATGAACTGCAAATCTATGTTTGTGTTCCACAATAGGGCAATGATTGCATTGTAATCATTGATATATTTTTCTTCTTCTGTTCTTTTTATTTAATATGTATTTTAGGTGATTTACCTTTTAACACTATGTCTAAATGAAGACATGAAGTTTTTCACTTCACCTGTTTCTGTAACTGGTCTAGGGAAACCAAAACGGCATTTGGTGTAGTATTTCCCTTTGTTTTTGTATTTGCAACAACAATATTTGCCACATTTGTGTCTTTGAAATTGTACAATTTGTGCATGAAGATCACTATTTGTTGCTTCTGATGGAATTTCCTGAGTGACATATTTTTCGATAAACTGTAACACGGTGGCATCACTGTCTTGACCAAATTTAGGAGCATCTTTAATCCATAAAAGCATGTGGATATGTGGTGCTCCTCTGGCTTGGTATTCTTTTCTCCAAAAGAAGTGTTGCACTTCTCAGAGGGGAGGAACATTTTTATTACAAATAAAGTGTACCATAGCAATGAAGTGGTGATGGAAATATCTTGAAACATTAACAGTATCTTGAGAGCAAAGTTCTACAGATGTTAGTATATCTATGTTTGTTTTGTTTGATATGCGTAGGAAATCATGCAGATCTTCCCATGCATATTCTGCACAACTTAATGTAACAAAGTGGGTGGGTTAAGGTTTCTTATCATGCAATGTACATCTCTGTGACGCCGGAACCAGTACTCTTTCGTACCACGCATGTTTATATAATAATAATATAATAAGTGCCAATCAATTGTAGATTACTGTGTAATTAGGGGTCCTATAGTTTGTGTAACCAATAGGACTTTGTGTATTTAGTGACGTTCATAGTGGTCACTTTTAGGGCAGGGCTTAGTTGCCACACCTGATGTTAAAGTAACCAATCACATATTCACACTTTTTTAGACTAGTATGGAACATATACTTAGATACTCACTCAGAACCAATCACCTATACTCATAGGTTTTTGTAGTTTGCCATGTAGGATGATGTTAGTACATACGTAGGTTAACATCAGGTTTTACTAAGAATGTTTGAGTAAGAGTATCGAGTGATTTTGTTGATTTTGTCTCTCAGTACGTTAACAAGTTATCAGTTTGTGCAGTACAGACTATGTTCCTTTAAGAAGCCACAGGATTACCTGAATCTATGCCCATCTAAAAGACTTTTGCACTTCATTCTTTATTTAGAATGGAACAGCTCCCAACTATGATGGTCATGGGGAGCAGAGAAAAGATCCCTATTAAACCACGAGTCTGTCGCCTATTTAAAGCACCAGAAATATTGGAGACAGTCAAACATTTGCTGACCGAATGTCAAACTATGAACAGTACAATTCAGTATTATATTGGTATGTATGTACATAATCGGGAAGCTATTGGGAAACAGTCCTTTTGGCATTACTGCACTAATACTAATAGTATGCGTCTGCTAATTGCCCTTCATAATATGACTAAATATCGAAACCAGGTTGGGCTCAATCATATGGGAAATTGGAAATTATGTGACAATGTGCTATATGTTAAATGGATGGTGGGTCCTATTGGGCAGAACAACTATAAATATACCCCACATTGTCATTTATATCCAGACATTTTTCTCAGAAAGAGATCAGAAAGCGATACTTCATGTTTACCCCAATTATATAAAGTTCTGAGAGATTATTTGTCCACATATTAAAGAGACATTGGGGAGATTAGAGCTGAGAATGTTTAATTTGAATGCATTTCATTATGATTATATGAAGAATGATGGTTAAATGGTTTTTATGAATATCATTGTTATTTATTTTTTAGGAAGTGATGGATACCATGATAGTATTCTCTTGTGTATTTGTATAACATGTGTAAAGTTTATTATGTAAACTAAATCATATTAAATAAACTATAATCATATGGCTTTTGTTCGACATTTTTGTAATTTGCCAGAACACATAATATCACAATTGATGTTATAAAGGATAACAATTGATACAGAGCATGGTACAACAATTAATATATCTGATTCAGCATTTTATTGTGCCATCATATTATGCAGGGGGTGAATAAAAATACAAGCAACATTCTAAAACATTAAGGACTCTGCATTATAGTGCATAGCACATAATATACAACAATGCATCATGTTATGCATCTCATTATGGAGTCATTGTATACAAACAATGAATACATGGTGCATGCCATCATTATTAAAATCCTTTAAACCTGTACTTCATAATGTCCAATATGTGTACATGAGTAAGGTCCCAATTAGTCCTAGTTGTAATTCTCCTGTGTAAAAACATTTGGTAAGATAAGACAGCACTATACAGAAAAGGTTCAGAGAACCACTTTTACAATGGGTATGGAGGATTCAGCCTCCATACACAAGATGAATAATACCTGAGACATTAAAAGGAGAGAATAAAACAATACACAATTTCAGCTTTCACCCAACCCCAACAATTGTGCCAAGAATTGCAAAAAGATGCATCGATAAGATGTTAGCAGCATCATAAAAAGTGCAAGGGGCAATAAAGGGCATATACGATTGTATGGTTGGTAGTCTGTGATCAAACAAGTTTGATTATATTAATCATTTTGGTAATAATATGGGATCGGTTATAGAAGACATTTGAGATAGTTGCATTATAATACCCAATCCCAACTAAATGTGCAAAAAATGGGAAAAAGTACATCAATATATACATTAGCAGCATCATAAAAGTGCAAAGAAGCAAAAAAGTGCACATACAATTGAGGTAGTCTGCAGTTATTAGTCAGGGGTCAGAAATATTTGATTATATCAATCAATTATGGGAACAATTATAGACACCCATTGCGATGATAGCATTCTAATTCCCGGATCTTCCAGCTTTCAATGGTCTTGCTATTATACACCATGCTTGGTGGATATCACTTGCTACAAATAAAAAATACTAGATTTATTTCATCACTGTACCTGTTCGATGTATATCGCAACATTACAAATTATCTTTAATTTTTTACACCTGGCGAGACATTAACCCTGGCAGAAGAACAGGAAATGACCTAAGGATTCTTTGGCCGAGCCACTGACCAAACATAGGTCATTGCCAATGGGCTCCCACATTTTGGTGCAATATGATTTGATAGTTTATTGATTTAGTGCCTATACACAATGTTTTTCAAAGCGCTTCACAGCAAGGGAGGGAACAAGGGAAAATACAATAACATTCTTACAGGCCATGACCAACAAGAATGTGAAAATAACTCTCGTACTCGACCTGGCGACATTTCAGATATTGCTGGAACGGGATGGACGGAAATACAACTAAGGGAGGGGGGAGAAGACAAACATGTGTTGCTATAATACTAGGTCCAGGGACAATTCTGATCGAGGAAGTGCATAGAAAAAGTAAGGGGGGGAGAAGGGAGAAGGGAGAGGAGAAGAGAACAGAGAATAAAACAGTGAAAAAGAGCAGAGAAGCAGAGGGGAGAGCGAATACAGTTGCAGAAGTCAGTAGTCACACATAATGTTACAGGAACAGAAAATGTAGGCAAGGAGTCATGGTGACGATGGGCACAGCATGATTCAGGGCCACCCTGAGTAGGGGATTCATCGAGGTCCAACATGAGAGTTCAGAAGGTGAAGCACCAAGAGTCAATGTGTCCATAAAGTCAAATCCAAGCATTGGCAACAGGTCAATGATGGTGAACCCATAGTGAATCAAGACAACTACTGCAGTGAATGGGAGTGGGGCGGGGTTGGAAAAAGGTATAAGGGGAATAGGAGCGGGATACAGTGGGTATAGCAGGAGAGGGCTGCCCTGGGGGGAAAGCAAGATGAAGGATTTAAGCATACAGGCATTACATGCATACAACGGGGGGCAGTGAAATACAAGAGGCAGGCAGCATTACACAACTTGCACAACTCACTGTTTGTTTGTTTGTGTGTGTGTTTGTTTGTTTATTTGGTAATGCGCACCAAACCCTCAGGTAGACGGGCGCAACAGTAAAAGAGTTCTCGAGACTTAGTTACAGTGCCTGTTGTAGGCAATTACATACATGTAGATGGGGTACAGTACAGTAATAGATGCAATAGAATACAGTATATAATACAAGGGGGGTATACCTGATTAGGTACAAATCAGGGCCACACTTGGTGTTGTGCTGAATCCTACAGGACCGCTTGGCCAGAGGAACGTTTGTTTGTTTTTGGTGATACTTACTTAACCGGCACTGCAAGCCGGGCGTGCTCTTGCCGCATCTTACTAACGCTTCCTGGAGGAGGCGGGCATTGTCACGATCACGTGACTCATCACGTGACCTATCCAACGGCACTTAAACGAGGCATAACTGCCCGTGTGGTGTGTTGTGCTGAATCCTACAGGACCGCTTGGCCAGAGAAACGTTTGTTTGTTTTTGGTGATACTTACTTAACCGGCACTGCGAGCCGTGCGCGCTCTTGCCGCATCTTACTAACGCATCCTGGAGGAGGCGGGCATTGTCACGAACACGTGACTCATCACGTGACCTACCCACCGGCACTTAAACGAGGCATAACCACCCTTGCGGTGTTAAGCCCTGGAGGCAGTAAGGGCTGGAGCCGCTGTTGTGCTGTTAGGCTGTGACCTGTGTACATGCACCGATCCCATGAGTAATCCAGACGGGGGATCTAAGCTGCTGTGTTACCTACCTTATTATTACCAGTTATCAGGGTAAGGGGTGGAGAGTCGGACTCTGGCAGCTCCACAAGCTGTCGGGCGTTCCCTACCCTGATACTGAGCGTTTCCTCTGGTCCACGCTGTTTAATGGGAGTGGGATTATTTATTATTTTCAGATTCTTTTCCTTGATGGAACCAATGACATATTTAATATAATATACGGACTTATATTACTTTGATTGTTTGGACAGCGATTCATATCCATTTGTATTTTATCCAAGAGTGCTTTTTAGGCAGTGTTTTATGCGCTCTGAATTGCTTCCTGTGTCCAGTGCATTTTATAATTGTATGTTTGTTGTATTATAGACTGCGTTTTATGTCATTTGGATAGGATACGATCCTATTCAATGGTGACGGTGGGGTGAATTCCCTCTGAGCAGTTGATTTTTACTCGTATAGTGATCTTACGCATCTATTTCTGTATTTGTGCAGACACTAAGGCCAAGCCCCCTGTGGTTCTAGGGGCGCCTTTGTGTGTGTTTTTGCTGCTTACACTGGAGGTGTAATAATTCACCCTTCAACCCTCTTTTAACATTTTTTGCCTCCGACCTGCCCTGATTGGCCGCGCTTTTTCCCCTAGATAGTGCCTTAGACTGGTGAATAGGGGCGCTCGGCCTAAGCACAGTATTGTCTTGCTTGTTTTCACTGTAATATGAAATGTGGTATTAATTCACTTAAAACAGGGATGCCGTCAATAACAGATATGCACTGTATCAATGGCGCGCCCTCTCCTTCTATTATAACGAAAAAACCTCGCTTGAGCTCCACTCCAAGTTCGAGCCTTACAAAACCAAAATCAAATCTAAAACTGATCAATTGTCACACATGGACATTCGTCCTTTTCTTCATGAAACAAGCTTGGTGGGTAACACCGCCTTGACTAGCGGTTTGTCTGCTACAACACTAACTTGCCGTGGGGACGCTCCAAAGGTTGCAGGCCCTGATGGTGTCTCACTTGTTCAATGCATTAAGCATGCTGTGGTGGTCGAAGATAAAATTGATCAGATTGTAAAACATGCGCCAGTGTCTTGTGCAATGGTTACGTTTGCAAAGGAAAATGTATCTTTAACGGATAGCATTATCCTTAATAATGCACTTACTGGGACTGTTGCCCTACCTGTAAATGAATCAGGCATGCCCATTCCTATTTCAAATGAGCCTGAGATTTTGAATGGACATTTGATTCCTTCTGTTGGGGACTTGGCAGTCATTGATCTTGACTCAAATGCATCCTGTTTTTCTTCGCACACTATGTCTGATCATTTAACTAAGTCACCTATCTTATTTACAAATTGCAGTGCGGCTAATTCTGTTGACAAATTATCATTTATTGCTCCGACCCCTAGAAAAATGAGGGTTCCTTGCTCTTCGGTCGAAGATTTACCTGATTCTCAAAATGTACATACTGGCATTGCTCTAACATCGATGAACACTGCAATTTTAGCTTTGGCTAAACTCTTTGAGGTTTTAGTTAGCAAGACTGATGTACATTCTAAGCAGCTTAACCAGATTCTATCTGGCCAAGTGAATTTGTCTAATATGCTCGATAGCTTGAGAAATCTAACCTCTCCCTTCAGCATTAAAAATTCAGTTGCATCTCAAACCTCTTGTCAAATTGACGCTGCCTCACAGCGCTATCAGTCAATTCCGTTGATTGTTAAACCCATCATTGACTTACCAACTATTGTAAATGTAGTCTCTGACAAACAGCAAAAAAAGCAAAATTATGCACTATTTGGTAGCACAAATGCAAGTGTCCCTGATGTATCAGTTCAGTCGAGGCCAAATAAAGGTCTCGCTTCTAAAAAATCTAAAAATATAAAATCTGTTAGTAGACGGGTGGCCAACATTAAGTCGTTTGTAAAGAATATATCCATTCCAGCAAGTACTATCGTCATGGCCTCTAAAGCAATAGCAAAAAAATACCTGCTTCAGTAGCAAGCTAAGAAGGCTAAGTCCGCAATTGTAGCTGCTTCTGCTGTCCCAGTTCATAGTCCTTTAAATGACTTAATAAATGTTGCTGTCGATATGTCTCGACAGCATGTAAATAAACAGTCAGATAACAGTTTTTCCTCATCTATTGATGCAGGAACATTGACCACCGCAGAGCGGCGCAAAGAAATAAGGCAAGCTGTGGATGAGTACATGGCATCCAAAGCTATACCTAAGAAGTTGTCTTTTGCGCCATCTGAAATGGTCAAAATTTACGAACCAGCTGCTGCCATTGCTCAGCAGGTCCATTTAGCACCTTTACAGACTGATAAATCTAGTACCTTATCTGAAGGCGTGTCACAGGCTCACTTGCATAATAAGACACATGTGCCAACTTTAGCTCCTGTGGCTCTGAGCGACATGGAACCATTAATTCAATCTTCATTATTAAAGTTTTTCGCAACTGCTAATTCCGTTCAAGGAAAGGACCACAGTATGAATCACGTAATTTCAAAATCATTGCCTCATTCTTCATCCCAAAAACTGCAGATGGCAGTCACCAAACGACCTGCGATACACTCCATGTCTCTTAGTTGTAAGCCTTCTCCAGCAACTCAATATAATTTGAATCGTGCATCCGTTTTGGTCATTTTTAGCGAACTGCCTGAGATGGATGATATCGGAACCATTGATATTGAGCAGGTAGAATTTCGGGATCACTCAAACCGTTCCTCTGTTATCCTCTGGTTAAATTCGAGGGTAGTGGTAAATGCTATTTGGGCGGTTAAGTCCCAGCTTTTTGACCTTGGCTTCATTCTTGCTACTAATACTGATGTCCTTGTTCTCCATCTAGAGAAACATCTCGATATGCAAACAACGCAATATGCGAATAAAAAACAACCGACTGTTTTATTCCTAGAAAATGGCATTCTTAAACACACTCAAGGCTAGCATACTGGCTCCTTAGCCTTGTCTCTGTCATTTCTTAGTTGGAATTCTAGAGGCCATAGACATCTTTTGAATAACCAAGACTTGCATTTGTTAGATTTTGATATTATTCTGTTACAGGAATCTTAGCTTACTTCCACGCCATCGTGGGATAACCACGATCTGGTCCTGTCCCCTGCATTTAAGGGTTTGATCGGGCGCCCCTCTTCTGGATTATTAACTGCTGTTAAACAATCTTCTACCTTAAAGGTTCAACCTTGGTTTTCGCCACATCCTTTTCTGCAAATGACTAGAATTGTTGGTCCAAACTTCGAATGTGCTGCTATTAACCTATATTGGAACCCCGTTGGCATTTCTGAGGATAGGTTTCTGGAATCGGTGAACGAAGCCTTTAATATTATAATGTTGGATGGACAGTCAGATGCTATTATTTTGGCAGGTGATTTGAATCTGCATTGTTTGGGCCCTTTTGGTAAAGCTGAAACTCATCGACTTGAAAAGTGGACAAGCCTTGTTCATTCTAAAAACATGTTTATGTTAAATGGTTTGTTTGCTCAGGATATTCCTCGAGATCCACCTGGCATCGTGCTCATAGTCAGGGAGTCATTGATTTCATCTATGTTAACTCAGGCATGTTAAATAAGGTCAAATCATTCCAAGTAATTCACACTGATGTCAGTGATCACAATGCGTTAAATACCACTTGGTCACTCGATGCTAGCACTTCCCAGACACATCCTTTGAAACTTATGGGCGTATATAAAGTAAATACAGCTAGAAATCATCTCATTTGGACACAGTCATCCTTAGAAGCTTTTAAATCTTGCTATTTCAATGAGACGAAGTCTACATCTTACTGGGCTCACAATCAAGAGGTAGTGTATTCTGACTTAATGCAGTTATTTCAGCCCTCTTCAATTTTATATCAACAAAAGCAGCCTCCTCACTTGCACTGCTTTGATCATGAATTTAGAGCTAGGAAAGCTGTGGTACGTGGGGACAAAAGGGCAGTTGCTCACCTCCCTGATGACATACGATTTGCAGCCCTTATCCGCATTAAAACTAGATATATGAATTGGGTTAGAGGTAAACAAGCCACATTATATCAAATTGATGGATGTACCATGCTTAAAGTTCTAGCTGATAAAAACTCAGCACAATCTTGGAATATCATCAATCGGGCAGTTGCGGGTACACAGGTTGCAGCTCAACTAAATGATGTATCTGAGGAGGCTTGGGTTCTGTATTATTCTAGGCTTTTTGCCCGTCCGAGCGATCTGGTAAATGCACTTGCGCTGGAGCCTCTGCCTAAATTTCATCTAACTTTTGATAAACATGACATCTTATACTTTATCAACAAGGCAAGTCACTCAAGAGCACTGGGTCCGGATGGGCTTTCAAATGCTCATATGAAGCAATTTCCGGAAATTTGGGCAGACATATTATATCTCCTCTTTCGTAATATCATCGCATCTCAGAAAATTCCTTCAACCTGGAGACAATCCATTTTAAGCCCCATTTACAAGAAGGGCGACCGGGCAAATCCGGCTAGTTATAGGCCCATATCGCTACTGGATGTCCCGGGTAAAATCTTTTGTCGCCTTATTCTTAGAGAGCTGAATATTTGGTCCAAAAATAGTTTTAAGCACGATCCATTTCAATCCGGTTTTGTCAGTGTCCTTGGGACTCTTCCAAACATCATTACCATCAACATGTTGAAGACTCAGTATCTTAGCCGGAATCAGTCTTTATATTTTGCTTTTATTGATTTCCGGTCAGCTTTTGACTCAATAAACCATAACCTTCTGTTTCAAAAGCTAATATTGTTAGACTGCCCTCCGTCTTTGCTTGCATTAATTATTCAATTGAATACAGAGACTACCATGCGAGTTAGATTATCCATAGACGGTCTTCTATCTTCTGTAATTTCTACTTTTGTGGGCCTTAGCAAGGATGTATTCTAGCGTCAATATTGTTTAATTTGTTTATTTTGGATATGGGGTTCTCTTTTTTGGGCATTAAATCTGATGCCCCAGAATAGGAGTTAAGCGCATATCGTGGTTATTATGCGCTGATGACTTAGTTTTAATCTCTCAAACTCCCAAGGGCCTTCAAATTCTGTTATCAGCACTCTCGGTATATGTAGAAAAAAAACAGTTTATAGTAAACCTGGAGAAATCACAGATTATGGTATGTAAGCCGCAAAGAAAATCTAAATGTATCACTCGTAATTGGTTTATTTGTCAAAAATCTATGGAATCTGCGCAAGAATATAAATACTTAGGCCTTCTCTTGCAAGATACTGCCATTGATGGTAAATATGCTGCCACCTTACAACAGAAACTCATGATGCTTATTTCACAGGCTAAATTGCTGCATTATAAATATGGGAAGTTTACATTAAAACATGTCCTATTATTTTATGAGCAGAAAGTAATCCCGATTCTTCTATATGGAGCAGAATCCAAACTATATGCTCATGATAAAATGTGGGACAAAATGGAGGCTGCTTTTTGGAAAAAGGTTTTACACCTACCAAATTGTTCATCTATGCCCATTTTACGATTTGAATTAGGACTCACTTCACTATCCAGTAGAGTAAAATGGAGAATGTGCATGTTTTTTCGGAAATGTCTATGTTGCATTGAAAATAACAATATTTTGAGTATTGTAGCACGGCATTTGTCTTGTGCAAATCATGTTTTCCCATTGAAATGGCGGAACTTAGTTCTTGACACGTTGGTGGAGGCTGACATTCCTATACAGCTGCTGCTTGAAAACCCAGCTTGTGCCAAGACCAAGTATAATTATTGGGTTTGGATACAGAATTACACCTCCAATAACTTTGTAAATAAGCATATTGGTCAAGTGGCAGGTAATTTACTGAAATGCCCGTCTCGGCATGTACGGAGCCAATTTTTGCGCCTGAGGCTAAATCTATTGGCCACTCGAGAAATTTTGGTGAGGCGCAAAATCATTACTCCAGATTTAAATTTCTGTCGTTTTTGTAAATTATGTACTGAGAGGGAAACTTTACAGCATTTGATCATATCATGTTCAAATTTTAAGCTTATTCGAGACAAATTTTTTAGTGACTAGTTAAATCTGCATGTGGGTCGGGATGAAAATCAGGTATGGAGCATGTTATTCAATAGCTCAAGATTTGCAGTGATTAAGGCTCTTGTGCACTTTTTGGAACTGATCCTGCCTGCTGATAATAATTAAAGTGCAGGAATAGTTTGCGCTAAAGTTCTTGTATGTTTTATGTCTGTATATTTCTATATTGTCTTGACTCTTTGCTTAGAAATTGAACTATTTTTTACTGCTTATATTATTTTAAACGTTGACATTTGTAATTATGATTTGTTGGTAAATTTGAAAAGTTGACTTGCTCAGCTATATCAAATTAAATAAAAAAAATAAAAAATAATAATACAGTGTAGGGTATTAGAGCTCGCTGACCCAGGTGATAGTAGGAGGCCGACTAGGCCAGTGCGTCCAGAGAGATAGTGCAGGTGACTAGGGTTAAGGGTTGTTGGTGCGGAGCCAGTTAATAGCGCTGTGTCTAAAGCTGGTGTAAGGTAGTGGTTGTCTTATGTCAATTGGGAGTGTATTCCAATATTGCGCAGCTTTGACTGGGATGCTGGTCCCTCCCGCTGTGGAGCGCTTAAATCGTGGGGTTTCAAGCATGAATGAATTGGTGGTCCTAGTAGGTCGGATTGTGGATTTCCTCAGAATTTCTTCTGCTAGGTATGGGGGAGCTAAGTTGTTTAGGCATTTGGAGGATATGGAGATAGTTTTGAGGAAGATTCTGTCTTTTATTTTTAGCCAGTGTTTTTTCTTTCCTGAGTATAGAGATGTGGTCTCTGGGTGGGACATTCAATGCTGCTCTTAGGGCATTATTTTGCAGTCGTTGTAGTTTGTCTGTGATATATTTGTTAGCTCCAGAGTACAAGGCGTTGCAATAGTCTAGACATAATTAATGCATTGACCAGGGTAGTACAGTTAGTACTAGAGAGGAAAGGTCTGGCAGCGCGGATTAGCTTGCAAGTGTAGGCTGTTGAGGAGGCGAGGGAGCTAACTTGCTTTTTGAGGGTGAGGGCGGAATCTAAGTAGAAACCTAGAGTTTTTACTACAGGCAGAACTGTGATGGTGTTCTTATCTATATTGAAGGAAGTGTATTTTGGTGTTAGTTATTTTAGGTTAGAGGCGGATCCGAGGAGCAGTATCTCAGTTTTATTGTGCCACGGAGCAACTGTCCTTACCCCAGCACCAGTGAAGTTGACGTTGATGATGGCGTTGCCTGATGATGGTGGGGATGGCCTGTGGGGACAGAGGGAGTAAACACATATTGGTGCATGCTTACCTGCTGTCTGAGTGTGGTTTGGGCCCTGGGTCCTCCTGGTCTGAACAGGAATTTCCCTTTTCTTCGTCTGCCCTTCGGATGCCCGAGCAAGTGACGCCCTTGATCTAAGAATTAAGAGCGAGAAGGAAGAAGCAGGTTCAGTTGAAAAAACCTTAACCTCAAGTGCAAGGTGCGTGCAAGAGGGGTACTAACCAAGTCTAGGTATTTTTCAAAGGCCATGGCCGGCTTACTGGCCAGGTATGAAATTCCCAAAGTCATCCCACTGCAGGCATTAATCAATTCAATCTCAGCTATCTCCCGTGAGATTCTCTTAACTTTGTCCACATCTCCTGGGATAATTTCCCTGGGATCGTGCCACAGATCTTCCTGGTTCATTTCCAACAAATATTTTTTAACATCTGTAAACCAAGGTAAAGATCTGCCACCCTCAATGTCCAATATATGTATTAGTGTCTCACAATATATTTTAAGATCAGGGATAAACCACCATCTAAGCCAATAGGGTACCGTTCTAAGGATGACATCAGTCTGGATTTGCCTTAAGCCCAGTTCTAAATAGACAGGGTTGCCCGACACCGTTGTTGGCAACCCCACCCAAGTAGCCTTTTCAAAATGGATATTTCTGCCAAGCTAAATTTGTAACTGGTAGAATGGCTCCAAACCTCCACCCCGTACAGGGCTTCAGATTTGGCTTGAGGGATATGCATTGTAAGGGCTGAGGAGATAGCGCCCTGGCAATGAGCAAAGGGGAATCTCCTTATTGCCCCCCCATATTTTTCCAGTGTTATGATGGGTATAGCCATCTGTGATGTCCAATTACCCTGGTCATTAAATGTTACCCCTAGGTAATTGTAACATTGCACTTGTTCAAGGGGAGGTGCATTAATATTCAATAGAAAATCGAATGCATTTGTTTTCCCTGCATCATCTCAAAATGGAGTTCCAAGCATTTCTCCATGAAAGCTTCAAGAGAAGTGCAAACCCCATTTGTGGATGTGGATAGAAGAGCAGCATCCTCTGCAAAGAGGAGCATTTGCACTACTTCATTGCATAATTTCAGTTGATCCAGAGATTTTGATCTCACATGATGTATTATTTCATCATTGTATAATAGAAACAAGAGTGGGGAAATGACAAATACTTGCCTCACCCCTCTGAGGTCACCTTGAATGGTTCTGTTAATTCACCCCCCCCCCAGCCCACATCACACTGATGCACTATTATTCGAATTAAGCTGTACTATAATTCGCAATAGGTCGGCTGGTACTCCCCTCTTTATCAATATTGACCACAGCAGCTCTCATGACACAGAATTGAAAGCGGTCCTGAGATCGATGAACACAGAAAACGCCTTCATGTTTCTAAGGGCCATATATATATTTCTACGTAATGAGATGTAGATGAAAGGTCTGGTCCATGGTACTTATTTTAGATTGAAATTCTGCCTGCAGGTGGTATACCACTTTTTCCTGGACCTCCCACTCCTGGAGATACTCATAGATGACTCTAGCAAATACCTTGCCTACTCCATCCACTAAAGAGATTGGCCTTAAGTTCCCTGCATCTTCTCTCCCTCCTTTTCTTTTTTTATAAATTGGGATCATTGTTGCATTTTGCCAGAAGAGGGGCACTTTGTTAAATCTAAGGATTGTATTAAACAGGTGCCATAACACTACTGCCCAAATAACTGATTCTTCCTTAATTAAGTAGATCGGTACAAGATCTGGTCTGAGGGATTTTCCCCACCTGTGGCAGTGGATAGCATTATGGACCTCCTATAGAACAAGTAGGATTGGGACGGGGGGTTCACTCTGTTCCAGTCCTGCATTGTAGTACCCTGGGTATCAAATGGAATTCACCTTCCATAGAGATTCAGAAAGTATTTTCTCCAGGTACGTGGGCTTATATTAATGACTACGTCCTTGCCACACCTTCCAAAGAATACATTCCCACTAACTATTTTCCGGAACTTGCAAGTGGCCCACAATTGTGAGGCTTCCTGTAATGTATCCCTTTCTCACCGGGCATAATTCACTTTTTGAACTTTATCAAGGATTGATACTTTGCCCTAAGGCACCTCAATTCTGAGGTATTTTTCAGTTCAGGATATCTAGCTTTGCTGTCGTGCATTTCTCATCAAACCAAACATTGTGTTTTATTGTGCATTTCGTTATGTTCTTGTTGGGCTTAGTGACAAAAGGTTGTATAGAAAGGACCAGATTGTCATATACAGAGTAAATATCTACATTACCAGAGTCCATTAAATAGCCGCTCCAAGTGTTGAAGGATCAACTTGTAGATGTTTAGTCTCAGTTACTCGAGGTCAAGGTCAAGCCATTTGATTCTCTGTTTTGGATTGTCCCTGGATTTGGACAGGGTAACTAGCGTTACTTTAGTGTTTGCTCTCATATTTTCCCAAGTTGATCAACAATAGGGACAGGAGCTTGTGATCCCTTCCCTGTTTTTGCAAGACCTTAAAGTCCTTTGCACTGGCCCACAGTTTTGTTGATAAAAAAATATAATCTATATGCAAAGTGCTGTTATTCCCTTGGTATGTAGATTTTTCTCGCTGATCCTTTCCGAAGTGCCCATTTCAAGCCCTTAGGCCCATACCAAGAAGACTAACAGCACAACCAAGGGCCTGCAGATAGGGCCCCTTTCCTGCATCAATGAGTCCAAAAGGAGGATAACCCATACCTCATTGTAATCATCGCAAGCCACCTCCAGATCCGGAAGGGGCTTGATTTGCTGGTTCAAATCACCAGCTAGTATGGTTTGATGTTCCAAACCCTCATATGTGTCTCTTGTTTCTACATGATTCCTTGGCAGTTCAATAACATGGTTCATAGTTTTATTGTTTCATAAGACCCAATTGTGGCTTTCCCCACATTATATAGTGTAACTGATGGAATAATCTGCCATACCCTCATAGTGGGGAATGGAGTTAGATATACATGGGTATCCCCAATGAGGTCATGTGTCAGCCCACCCGTCGTCCTGTTCTCCAGAGGTATTGTGTTGAGTGGCATGATCCATGTGTTTGTGGGTGCTCGGATAGTGGGGTTGGATATTTCCAGAGAGGGGATGAAAGGGCCTTCCCTGCTCTCTCATGTGTCCTCTGTCCATATGGCTAGGCTCTCGCATATTTCCAACTGATAGATGGAAGGGGTTTCTCTGCTCCTTTATGTATTCCCTAACCACCTCATTGGTTACATTACTCCCTCCTTTAGATTGTGTTCCCGGAGTTGACCTATGGGCAGGTGGGCATTCTTTCGCTGGAGCGACTCTAGATATAAACTCAGTTGTCAGACTGTTATTAGTCCTATTGCCTTTCAGACTGCAGGCCCCCTTATATGGGAGCACGCTTGACAGCCTCTCCTTGATGCACGCCAGATCAATACCAAAGAGTTGGAACTGTTCCTTGATAACTTTTTCCAGTGTCCCGCACATGTTTTTCATCAATTGTAGATCATCCCACAGTGAAGGACAAAGACTGATATACAGGGAAATGTCTCCTCTGTGAAAGGGACAGGGATCTAGAGACTTGGTTGAGACTGTCCCGGGGGCCAACCACCCAAGAACAGGTCAATGGACCGTGTTTGTGCCGGTAGAGGGACTCCTAGAACCCCTCTTGTTTTGCACAGTGTTTCTAATAGGCTTTTGCCCAAATCCGTCTCTGGGATGCTAGACTCACTAACACCGTTGGTTTGGGTGCCTATGCCTATGCCTATGCTAATGCCCATGCTGGTTACTCTTTGCAATGCTCCTGTTACACCTTCAGTAATTCCTGCATCTACATTACTCCCTTTTTGTTAGTTGGCATTGCTATCTAAAGGCGAATCATCCCCCAAAACCTGGTACCTGTTAGACGTAGCCATTATGATTTCTATCTCCCCCTCTCCCTCCTCAACAGCGGGTGTTGAGCCCCCCATTATGGCTTTCTGTTGAGTTTGGTTATTTTCACCATCAGTTGCCCTGGTTGGTCTAGCTATGATTAATACATTCTCATCATTTGTGTGTAGTTCAATGACCTGGACCCCCATGTCTCCATGTACTAGGATGGGGCGGACATCATTTCTCTACCCTCAAGCCCTTCAAATTGCCTTATCTCATATACATTCATGGGATCTTTTTGCTTTCCAGAGTGCCGCAAGATGTTTGTATGGGGTATGGGTTTTAAGACAGGTGTTATGCTTTCTGGTAAGATTTCATGGTCTTCTGTTACAGATGGGCAATTCAAAGCATCTGTGGGTCTTCTGCAAATAGAATCATCTACTCTCTTACCACTCAGGCCTTCAATGTCATGCAGCAGATCTTTTATTTTGGTTGTAAGTGTGTTAACGTCCCTTATTGGTCCGAATAATGTAAATGCCCTCTTGCCACCTCCCTTCAGTGAAATGGACTGAGCTGATTTGTCATTTCCCCAGATTAGTGGGACCGAATGCTTTTTACCAAGAATGGGTGCGTGATAGCGCGGGATGCACACAATCATAATAATAGACAGCTACATTGAAAATAGCAATATGATACACAATATTAAGACTTATTAGAATTGTTTTAAAACAACAATACATCAATACATCAATATTTTAAGGTCACTCTCTGTGAAAGAATTTAAATCAAGTTAAAGGCCAATAAACTGAATTAAAGTAAAATTTCAAAGCTAATGCGACAGATTCAATTCAATTCTATATCCAGCTCCACATAGAGTTATTTGCACTGACTCTTTGTGACTCTGTGTGCTCACTTAAGAGATGTTAGTTGGGTAGGACAGGACAACAGTTTAATTCGATACTCCCCCTCCCTGTTCCTTGATGCTTTTGTGCTCTTCCTTCCTTTTTCCCAAGGACATTCTTAATCTGTGGCTCCCTCCTCCTTACGCCTTACACCCTCATTGTTCATTCCACTTCCCAACTTCAGTGCGAGTGTACACTCTCTTTGTCCGGGCCAGATTGATGTTTTTCACTGGATGAATAGGTTATGTGGCATATAATAGCCAGTTCTGGATCACAGCAATTGTGTGGCCACCAATCCTATAGGTTCTGTGTGCATCTCCAGAGACCATACAGGATAGGAAGGCACACCCGACAGCTCGAAGAGCACACTTAGTCCGAGGCTCCCCCTTCCCTATGCCTATGTCGTTCCCACTATTTCCTCTTTTCCCAATAGTCCAAGCAACATTCATGCGACAAAAGTGCCTCCCCCTTTCAAAGAATAATATTATTGGTGTTTTCTTTCAGTCTTACGTCATGTGGATGTATATTTCTTGTATAATCATCGCCAAAAGGATCAGCTTAATCAAAGTATGGGATAAAGTCACCTTACTTCTCTTTGCTTCCTTGGGAATTTTCCGAGTTGGATTTAATGAAAGATGATTCCCAGGCGTCAGGGGTGCATCAGGGAGACACGCACCAGCGTTTTCTATCTCCCGTGCCCTTGGTCCCCTGCAGGCTTCAGCCCTTGTGGGGAAACTCTGGAGTTCTTGTATGAATGTTGGGCCAGGCTTGAGTACGGCAGCTCACTCTGCTCAGTGCTGCTCCTGCTGGCTCCAACTCCTACTCCCTTGATCCCCTGTGGGCTTCAGCCCTTGCGTGGAGCCTATGGAGTTTTTGTATGAATGGTGAAAGGTGGGCTTGATTACGGCGGTCAGTGCTGCTCCTGCATGCTCCATCTCATGTGCCCTTGATCGGCCATGGGCTTCAGCCCTCGTGGGAAGACTCTAGAGTTTTTGTATGAATGGTGGGCAGGGTTTGAGTACGGTGGCTGACTCTGCTCAGTGCTGCTCCTGTGGCCTCCAACTCCTGCACCCTTGATGCCCCGCAGGCTTTCCAAATTACGTACATTAAATGCACTCCTCTGTATCAGACTTCACGGGGGATCAGGTGCTCACTTGAGTTCCAACTAATTCTGAATCTCCAAACCTAATTCCTAGCAACCTGATATGGGCACAACGTAATGGTTACCTCCAGCATATCCACAAACCCACCAACAGTACTGAATTCTTGCAGGGCATCTCAAAGCTTTAGTGGCAGGCCCTGACCCTAGATATCTGTACAATGATGATAAACACATTATGACGTTTCTCCCCATAGCCATGGAGTGGAATTGGGATGCAACCAATATGTGAATGGATTGTATGTCTCACTGTGAATGCTTGTACAAGTAGCTTATGCTATGCTACTTAGCTGATGTACTGTACTTGTCACCCAATACATATACTGAACAGGGACATACTATATTGGCAAACATCTGATTGCAGAAGCAACAACAAGATACTTTAAAGCGTATGCAATAGGTGAGCCTAAGATACAGTATACAAAGATGAATGAGGCGTTCCTCTGAAGGCCAGTCGCATTGTTGTCAAATCAATCAAAGTTCACTAGCTTACATAAATTCCCATACTGCTCAAAAAAGACTAAATGGTTCAACAGTATGCAGACCATGTTGCTTAGGAAGGTTTAAAGTTATTAATAATGACTTGCTCCTCCTCTATCCAGACAGTTTTCAGCACTTAGTTGGACAACCAGCTATCCAGAATCATCTTCCTCCAAGCCACGAGGCAGAGAGGTTAATGGCACATGGGTTATCAAAGAAGGAAGAGGGTGGGCTGGTGAAGTGGTAAGGAGTGAGCTATGTGGGAATGGGCTAATAAAGGTATGGGGGTTCCAAGGTGGGGAGAAGATGGGGGTCAATCTTGGTGCTGTTGGGCATGGCAGGTCTGCAATAGCCCCTGCTATTAACCTACTGCTGCTCCTCAAGAAATTCAGACTCAAAGTTGGGAGCACAACTGTGGAGCAGCAAAAGGCTGATAATGGAGCAAGCAGCCCATGGATCTTGTGTGGTGATTAGAAAGCAGGGACCCATCTGGGTGCTACTGGGTGTGGTGTTACATCTTATGCAGTTGCTAGCCAGTCTTTATTTTTTTCCAATTTGATTCTCCTGATGTTCCTCAAAAAATTGAAGTTAAAAGATAGGAGCATGCACCCCTTTGCTACCCACCAGCATGTCCAAATTGTGACAATAGTGTTGATGTGAAAGCTTCCTGTAAACTGCTGTGTTCATGTAAAGAAAGGTGAGGATTTGACACAGTAAACAGTTCTGGTTCTTCAAACATTTCTTGAGCCTGTGAAAGCCTGGAATGATTCTTGAGTGGAGAACCCTCTGACTCTATTGTGCAGCCAGTACCTCCTTCTATAGTTCAAGGCCGTCAAACGGTGGGCCATCTGTGAAGAAAAGTAAGCATACTGTAGTCATTTGCCAAAAGAGAGAGAAAGGGAGAGAGAGAGACACAGAGAGGCAAATAGAGAGAAAAGGAGAGACAGTCATGGGAAGAGACTCAGAGAGATAAGGGGGGGGGGATAAGAGAGAATGAGCTTCCAGCTGGACTGCAGTGTATGTACAATGTGCAATGCCTCAAGATGCAAAGTGCTGCTGGTGTCCTCCTTCTGTGGACAGATGATGGCTGACTCTTGGGAGGCCTCTTTTAAGAAAATATATGTCATGTTATAATATATTAGCACACTGTATCAGAATGTATTTGAGTGAGTTACAGAAGAAAGAGAAAAAGAGAGGGAGAGAGACATAAACCAAGAGAGACACAGCGAGAATGAAAGAGACCTACTGAGACAGAGAGGGAGGGATGCAGAGTGAGAAAGCTATAGTGAGAGCTATAGTACGAGCAAAGTGCGGACCCCCTGAGCTCAATGGTGCTGTCAATGTACCCTTTTCCAGAAGAATGATGGGGTTTCTCTTTATATTATTTTGTAATGTATTGCACTTCACAATTTACCAGAAAACATTGGAGTAAGTTACAGAAACAAAGACATAGACATGGAGAGATAGATGGAATAGATGGAGAGGGTCTCATAGAGAGAGAGAGACACACAGGGAAGTTAAAGAGAGATACATGTTTCAAGGTAGAAGAGCAATTTGCGCTAAATGCAAGAGGAAAGGACATTTCGTCAACTGTTGTAAGAACTGTCAGAACAGCCAGAAGAAAGTTCTTTATCTCACAGAGGAAGATGGAAGAAAATCATCTGATGATGATAATGACTTTCCTGTAGAAAATGTTATTGTTAACACTATAAATGCTGTTGGTGATGAGGATGATGAGTTTGCGCATCCATATGCGAGTATAAAAGTGAATGGGAAGGAAGTATGGATGATGGCTGATTCGGAATCGAAAATCACACTCATGTCAAGAGAGGTATATGAAAGGGAAGTAAAAGGGGACATACAGAAACTCTTGAAGCTCCCAAAATTAGGCCTGCTGGCTATAATCAAGAGCCAATTGATTTTTTGGGATACAGTATGAATTGCTTTGAATTTAAGAATCAAGAGTGTGAAGGAAAAATATATGCAACCAAAAAAGGGCTTACTTTGTTTTGGTAGAGAGAGAGAAGAAGCTAAAAATCAAATTGGATCCCAATGGTTCTGAACAAGTGTTGCAAGTAAGTGAAACAGTCATGAGTAGACATCCCATGGTATTTAGGAAGGATTTCTGCAAGATAAAGGGTGTACAACACCAAATTGTTTTAAGAAAAGGAAGAGTGCCTGTTGTAGCAAAATTAAGGCCCGTGCCATTGGCTGCGAGGGAAGGAGTTAATGAGGAGCTTGACAAGTTGTTGAAATTACGGGTAATTGAGAGAGCGGGAGGAGTGGACTGGATGTCACCATTGGTAGTAGTCAAAAAGAATTCCGGAGAACTTTGCCTGTGTGTGGACTTAATAAATGTGTGATGGTCGATCGTCATCCCCTCCCGAATATGTTAGAGATGTTGTCTACGATAATACATATCCATTTGCGACAGCCCAAATTGATCTTCAATATGCAAAAGTGAGTGCCAAATTAATAGTTTCCACACTTTTCAAGTTTTACTTAAACTTGGTCTTTTTATTGTAATCTTAGGGTGTGTGACCCCCCCAATTGTATAGTCTCTCTACACGTGTTTCACCCTTCAGAAGGGATCATCAGGAGAGTTTTTTTCTAAATGAAGCAAAACAATGTTTTACACATTAAGAAAAGAAAACGTTATAGCCTTCATATTTGCTAAGTTTATATGCAATTGTACATTTCAACTAAAAATCATTACAGATTTTCTAGTGATTGATATTGTATTCAGTTTATACATTTGAACTCAAAATCAAATCAAATCTCTCTTGTATTAGCAAACGAAAAGAAGAGAAAAAAGAAGAAAAAGGTGGTAACGCTAGACACTGAGATTTCTAATCTCACAGTTTAACTTAAAATGTGGCTGGCACTCACCAATAGTGTTTGTTTCAATATTTTTTGCTTTTTAGTTAGTTGTTTTTTGTTTCTATGTAGTTTCTAATTGGGTTCAGAGTCCATTGGTTTATTTTACCTGGTTATCAACACAAAAACAGTTGGTTTTTAAGGGTTATAAACCTTATTAGGCTTCTGAAATCTAGAAAGTACAAGAGCATTTTTTTGTGGGGAATCCAAAGATAAATTCTCTTACCTTGCCTCATTCCTTTTTTCTTTTTTTCTTAGAGCTGGAGGATTGAAGGGATATGTTTGTCCCTTCCCTGGCGCATTCAATCAGTGCACATAGTTGTTATGTAAACCTGTAAGACAGTTGCTCTCTTAAATTATTCGGCCCACTCAGGGGTAACCAATCTGTCACCCTCTAGATGTTATGTTTCTACAACTCCCATGACCCATCAGCATTACCTGGGCTGGCTGGATGATCGGAGTTGTAGAAACATAACATCCAGAGGGTGACAGATTGGCTACCCTGCTCTAGTCTAACTGAAACCATTGGTTTAATTTTATTTGTACTACAAATGGGGATTTATAATAAGAATATTCAATTGAATATAATGGGCATTTATATTACATTAGATAAGCCTGTGCAGAGATGTGTGGACAAATTATCTTAATGGGCTTCATTATGACTCTGGCGGTGTGCTACAGTGCCGGTGCATCCATCAAGGTCTGGTCTAGTCAAGGTTGCGAGCGGGTGCCATTCTGCCCGCCAGGTCAGACCTGGCAGGAGGAAAGGCACCCACTTGCAGAACTCATAGTTTGCCGGTCCGGAAACAACAGTACCAGCAAGCTTACCGGTACCGTTGTTTCTGGACTGGCAAGCTCGTAATGAGGCCCATATGTCTTGGAAAAATAAAATCATCAGCTTCATCAATGTGACTTTGAGAATGTGATGAATTTGTCCCAGTATTCGGAAGTTTGAGGACTTTGAAAATTACATTGACTACCGGGGCCAACACAAACGTCTTTCACAAAGGAAGCTGACACATCAAATGCACGGACGACTTTACACTCTTACTGACAACCCCTTAAAGGAGAAAAGTATTTGGAAATACTTTGAATAAATTAAGTAAAACGCATTACTACTGTGGGAAATATAACTAGTTTGGGGTTCAGTATTTGTGGAAATTAGTGTGTAATTACACAATGTCTCACTCAATCCAACGCGAGTTTTAGAAGGCTTTGTGTAAGAATTCTCAGCCAATCTTATGCCAAAATCACCATCTTTCCTGCTTCTGTCAAAGTGCCTATGTCTCGGGGTTATGTTTAGGGCACATTAATTTGTGTTTTGACAGTGTTTAATGCAATCCGTCAGCTTGCAGTCATTCATTCAAAAAAGAGGGAGTGCCCTAATTTCATGATCCCTTTCTGAAGGATTTCAATGCTGAACATTTATTGGTATGGTTGATATCAAAAGAAAAGGAAATATGGGACAAAGGTGAAATACATTAAAATGGATAAGGCAGAGGTAAAGGAGGGGAAAGACATAGGGGTGGAAATTCAGGCCATTCTACCTTTTCAGTGCTGTTATTCTGGTTTACATTATTATTTATATGGAATGCTATGCCATTTTTTTACAATGTTTCTGTTCCATGCTACCTGATGCTAGCTTTGCTTTGCTCCACCCTGATTTGACAATATCATGCTCCCTAAAGTTTTGTGAGGAAGGCTACGTTATGCTAAACTATGGGGGTCATTACAAGGTGGGCGGTAAGGGATACCGGGCACCTTGGTGGGGACCGTAAGGAACGTGTGGTCCCACCACACGTCCCTTACGGGTCCCGCTAAGGGACCAGGGCGCTAATAACGGGCTTGCAAGTCGCAAGCCCATTATTAGTGCCCTCCCCATTCCCATTGAGCCCTATGGGGGCTCAAATGGGTCAAATGGGAATGGGGAATGGTTTGTTCAATGGGGACTTAGCGGTCCCACCAGGGTCAGAATACACTGGTAAGTCCCCATTGAATAACACTGGTGCCGGACCCGTTATTGGAGGCAGTCATGGCGCAAATAGCGCCATGACTGCCACCAATCTCGTAATGACCCCCTATGTCTTGCCATGTTTAAACTGCTGCTACATGTTATGCATCTTTGTTGGAAAGGCTTTCTTGAAAGTGTCCTTTTGATGAACACAGTTTCTTTTTGCTTTTTCGGATGTTCCCTTCTCCTCTACATGTAGATCTCCATTTGGACTTTCACTTCCTCTTTTTAGCCAACCCTGCTCTACACACACATTCATTCTCCCTTCCCAGTCAGGAGTTTGTAATGAAATTTCACTTTTGGTTTTAATGGAGCTCTAATCTTTTTTGTTTGAAATTAATTGTTGACACGATTCTGATTTTTTAAATGCAAGCTAGTTATGCTCTGTTATACTTTGTCATGTTCTGTCAAGTTGTTCACATAAATGTATTGTTGTTCTCTACCATACCAACTCATACTTTGAAGCAGTCGGAAGGGGGCAATAATCCCAAAGTAGACTGCTGGAAAGCAGGCATCACACCCCTATGGATCTTATATCTCCAAGCTGCCCTCTTTTAACTGGACGTGACTACTGTATCTCACCACGAGAAGGGTAGACAAGAGTGGAGTTTAAATCCTAGAAGAGCTCAGCCTCATCCCAAACAGAGTCCCTCCTCATAAAACCCTATAACCATAAAAATAAAAGTTCTTTTCAGGACTCGAGAACTTCCAAGAAGCCAAGTAGAGGGATTTGCTCCCAGAAGAACCAGAGTTTAAAACACCCTCATATAAAAAGGATCATAGTTCCTTGTATATTTCCTTTCACTAGAATGTGACTGTTAATGGCCTTTCGTAGCCTAATGATATAGGAAAAAGGGCTGTGCCCTCTTGTTTGCTTGTGCAGGCTAACAACATGCCCATGCTCACAATGACACACTGGTACATCCGAGCCAATGATGTACTCATGTCTTTAGAACATTTTGCACAAAAGGGTGCCAGACGGTTACTACACACAGAAGTACAGACTGCTATCCAATTTTCCACTACCTACAAGGTTTGTCACTATCCAAATTCACAACCACACAGTTGAATCTTGATTTGGTGACTCTTTGTCAATAGGTGTCGTAGTTCCAGAATAACTATACTGAAGGTTGTTATGTGCAAGAATATGAATGAAAGCCTACACAGTTCCAAGGGCTCAAATCCATAAGGCAGCCATACACCACATTTTGTAATTTTTTCTGATAAACCTGTCCCCAAGTACATTTTCCATTGTCTACAGTCACCTTTGAACTCTCTCTATACTTTCTACACAATTGATAAAACATTGCAGACCTTAAAGCCAGTCGGATCCAAAGCTGCAGGTTCTTTTTTTTTTTGTCCCCTGCCTCCAGTCTTCAGGAAGCGAGGGACACCTCTGCAACCCGACAAGGCCATACATGCTGAACATGTGGACCCCCGCTCCCCATGTTCGGCATTTATTACCCAATTTGATTTAATGTTTTTGATCGAATGGTACTGGCCGAGTTTGGTCAGATGTCCCTTTCGATCAATAATATTCGATCAAATTGGGTAATACCCAAAAGTTCACAATTATTGACCCCTCCATTTAACTACAAGTTACTGGCCCTCATTACGACCCTGGCGGAGATCGTGGTGCAATATGCACCATGGAGCACGGCGGAAAGCTGCCGATACCGCCATGGGGGTTGGCGGATTTACCGCCCCATTCCGACCTTGGCGGGGCGGTAAATCCCCATTCCCCATTTTACCCTTCCCCATTCCCATTTTTGCCCCATAGGGTATAATGGGAGTGGGGAAGGCGTTAATTACGCCACCGTAAAATACGGTGGCGTAATTAACAACAAGGTCCCGTGGCGCCATGGATTTCTCCGCCCGGAAAAACCAGGCGGAAACCGCTCCATGGCGCTACGGGAACTCGTAGTAGGGCGGAAGGGTCCGCCGCGAATACCGCTGGCGTAAACCCACTCCGCCAGGGTCGTAATGAGGCCCACTGTCTTTCTGTGTTTGTTCTTAATTTCGCACTCCATTTTTCTCCTCCTACACTCTCTCTGCTGTTTCCATACCTTGAATTACAGCAACCCACGTCTGGGGCACAATACAGCACTTTTTCGACAAGTCAGGGTGCTCTAATGAGGTGCTCTAATCAGTGGTGATTTGGCATGGCTTAAAAGTTTCATAGCTAACGCAGAAAAAACTAAATGTTGAAGCCCAACAACTGCCAAGGAGGGACCAACTCTCCACAACATCCCTGGTTTCCACAAAGGGTTGGTGGTAGGGCCTAATGACTGCTAGGCCATCAGCCTTAAGGTTGTATACGCATAAGGAAAACAGCACTCAAAACGCCACCCTAACCTGGAAGTGTCTTTAGGGTCACACACTCAACCCTAATGCAGAACGGGCCAGTTGGGGTTTCTAAGAGGCTCTTAAGTGCTTATCCTTGAGTGTACAGATGTTTATGTTGTTGTCTTGCAGCCTTAAATATTCCCTCTCAGCTCCTCATTCCTGTGAAGTGGCTTTACTCTGGCAAAATGTGCTGTACTATCAACAGCTGTGGCAGAGCCTTATGGTAACTTTCATGTTACACACACATCCCTCTTCACAGGAACCCTCACCGCATTCTCAGATAACATATTACCGGAATATACAATGATTCCCCTCTTTCTCCATAGTAGCTCATTATGTTCTCCAGCTGTTCTCCAGCTGCATTCACCTTTCACATAGACTATAGCGGACTGGCCATCATGTGGCCTCCCGGTTTGGCGGTCCCAGATTACTTTTGGTGTTTTTGCCCCGGGAAATTATGTAAGAGCTAATCACAGCCTTCACAATTTAACAGGGGGAGGGGCTATAACAAATCATGAGCTCATTCTGCAGCCTAACTACCTATTGCAGCTCTAAGCTGCCTCATATAGACAATCCTTTTGCTGCTAGAGACATTTAGAACATACCTTTATTTCTGCAATCCTGATCTATCCTGCACCAGTTTGGATCCACATGTATGCAAGCTATCACAAATCATTAATTTTCCCTTCTATGTCAACCCATCCCATATGTATGTTGCATTTCACTCACTTTCCCATCAATTTATCTTCTCCCTACTAATTTTCCCCTGCCGACAATAATCTGAATAAGGGTTTATAGTGATAATGTCGAATGTGAAAAAGTCGAAAGTCAAAATGTCGAAAACAAATGGTCGAACATTTTTTTTCGAATAATTTTCTGTTCCAAATGGGGGGGTTCCCTCCCAACCCCCCCTTTTTTTTAAAACCCTTGTTTTAACGCACGAAAGCCAAAAAAAAACCTGTCAAATAAAAAATGACATATTCGAAATGGTTTTTTTTCGACCATTTGTTTTCGACATTTTTGTAATTTGACTGTTTGCAGTCGACATTATGACTGCACACCCTAAATAAGCACGGGGACACTATACCCCAGCCTCCCGACAAGGCATTCGCTCTGAGACCACTACAGTGGTGATTTGGTACAGTATAAAATCATTAAAACAAAATATACCATAATTCACAGTACCCAAGCAGATGTACGTTTCTCTAGTACTATGAGCATAGTACTCCAAATGATAACCTACAACCCACTTTCCCTAGCCCAGTGAGATGGCCAACACTGGTCCTGATGCACTTACAACTCTGATTTGTGGCCATTGGGCGTATTCTCATAATAATATGAAGTATCCACACAGTACCTGATGCCAATTGCTTGCTGCTTCTACGCACTGAACTGATATGTGGTATTATTACCCAATTTAATGCTACTCAATTTACTGACCTCAGAAGGACGAAGGACTGAGTCTGTTCAGTCAGGATTTCATCATGTGACTTGAAATTGCAGACACATACCCAAGGCCATTGCTTAGCTCGCTGGGATAACTTTACTGCAATGCGCACAATAAAAACAAATACTGAACTGTGGTTACACAATTAAAAGACACATTGCCTCCAATTAGATGTTTAAGTTACCATTTTGAGCACACACATAACATTTTGGACAACACGGTATTTTACTCTCAATGCACGGAACATTACTGGACTATCTTCCAGTCACATTATATGGACAGTTGTCCAATATACTCTGCACAAACGCCCTTATATTCCATCATGAAAATCACAGGAGAGCTCCATTGCTTTTCAGTGTCGCCACAGACAGGCACTCAATGTTCTCGAAAGAAACGTTGTAAAAATGTCAGGCCGGCCGAGATTGTTAGAATAAAACACAGCTCTTGACTGATGAGGATGAGACCACATGAGCACTTAGACTGAATTATTCACACCGATCTCATGAATATGGCCTGAAAAGCAAGAGGGTGCAGTGTTTTATGTTAACCTAAATCAAGTGCTGATCAATATCAACTTGATTTCTGGGACAGCATTCGATAACACACGTCAGCGGCCATTACGAAAGATTGGGAAGCCCAGCTCGGACACCCTCCTGAAGTTCTCCAAGTTGAAGGGCGGCCTTGAAAGGGGGGAACAACTTCATCTCAATGATTTAAACAGAACACAACAGGTTTAGACAAGATACAAAACAAGGAAAGAAGCAACTGGTGGCCATGGAAAGATCACATGAAAGAGCAATCTCTAGCTGAAAATATTATAATGGAAACAAGGAAAATAAAATAATTTGTGAGTTTGAAAGTACTACACATTATTTTTTTGCAAAGGTTAGCTACTTTTTATCTTCTTGTGTAACTGTCTATTTAATACGGTGACCTACATTTCATTGAACATTTCTCAGAGCCCCTTCCTGCATAAGTGAAGTAAACAAAGTCCCTGATTTTGATGGAGGTGCAGTGGGGGCGTAATCTCAAATAATAGAGCAATCATGTATTACCCTGCTTTCTGAGGGTACATGTGGTATCCTAGGAAGCAGATAGCATGTGGAAGGGTTCTAGATGTAGGAGGGGGATGAGCAAGAGAGAGCCGTTCAAGACGGAGGCAGAAGGAGGGTGCAGATCTCCATGTAACCCATTAACCCCTTAACCTTAAAATTCAGAACTCTTAAGTAGGCTTTAAAGAGCACTTGAGCTTTAAGCAATTACAAGGAACAATTTTGACTACAGATGTGGGCAATGGAGATTTGGGAGCATTGCTTGTACAAAGAGAAAAGGAAATGAATACAGCATTGCATTTGCATCACAATCATTAAAAGTCACACAGAAGGATTGCACTACAATCGAAAAAGAAATATTGGCAATTAGGTGTGCAGTAACAAAATGCCCATCCTTTATTAGGTGTATTCCATTTGAAGTACATAGAAACCACAAACCGTTGAAAGAGATCATATGTACCAAGTCCTGGATAAAGTGTCCATCAGAATAAGAAAATGAGTGATTGATATACAAGAGCAAGCAATAAAAGTCGTGCATGAACCGGGAATAAGGAATCGCATGGCAGATTGCCTACTTAGGCTGACAGACAAGGAAGAATAAGAAGGTGCAGAGATGGGCAAGTAGATAAGGTTAATCATTGATCAAGCTATACCAGAATCAGAATGGAAGGAAGCACTGGAGGAAGATGATGATATGAAGGAAGTCATGGAGGACAACAACAAAAATAAACGTTATGTTAATGGGATTCTATTGAAGATGGGTGAAAGAACAATTCCTCCAAGAAAGCTAAGAGAGAAGATAATATACCTGGCACATAAACGCCATCAACCAAAAGGAAGCAAGGCTTAAGGAGTGGTTATTGGTGGCCAGGCCGCGACATTCAACTTGAGTGGAAAGTAAGATAATTAATCCTTGGTGAAGTGGGTGAGAAAGCATGTGCGGGACACAAGTGCCTGATGACTGTGGCTGTGGCTAGTATTACAGGTAACCCTTGGTAGAGAATGAGAAAAGATATATTAGGCCTGATTCAAAGCAAGGGCCATGCAATGCATTGCATAGTGGCAATGGCATGCTGAAGTACAAATTACAACAGACATCAGTGTGAGGAGCGTCATAGGATTTTTAATGAAGTGTTTCAGATAAAGGGTAGACGCAGTACAATATTATCATACAATGGTGTACAGTTTAAGTCAAGGGAAATGGAGGAGGAAATAGATTTACACCACATGTAACAGCTGGGATTTCCCCTTTTGAGTTTAGCCGGGGAATGAAACCTAACACTAAACTAGCACCACAGTGGTTCCAAAGACCAGGCTTGGTTGTGAGAGACAGATAGCAGGGATATGACAAGATTGGGGAAACACAATTGCCAAACAAAGGAAGGTATGATAGAGCAGGAGTTCTAGAATTTAGATGCCCACAGGTTTGTGAGTGGGTATGAATTGAACTTCCAAATGTGCTTAGGAGGGGATTGTTGAAATGGTGAAAACCAATGCAGGCAACAAAAATGACACATAATCCTGCAGGCACGTCGGATGGAAGAGTGTACAATATGGAAAGAGTGATGATGTGTACAGGGAGATTTATGGAGAATAATAAAGGAGATAAGGTACAAACACAGACTTCCTTGACAAAGACAATCACGATGGGAAGAAACTCAAATGAAGTTTTGCAGGAGTGAAGAGGCGTAGAGTAAGAAGAAGGAAGTGAAAATGAACTAATGAACCAGTTGACCAGGAGCAGGAGATGACAGGGAGGTCAGAGAGGCAACTGAGTACACAAAGTATCTGCAGAACTATGTTGAATGAAGCTTTGATGTAATTGGCTGAAGGAAAGAGGGTGTTTGGTATCCTAGGACGCATAGAGAATGTGGGAGGGGTCGAGAGTGTAGGCGGAGTTCGAGAGAGAGAGAGCCATTGGAGACTGAGGCAGAAGTAGGATGCAAAGCTCCATGTAATCCCTTAACCTTTAAATAAATACATAGGCAGAATCTTACCTGACTTGCCTGCCCAATAAAGTACCGGAACATTTGCTTATATTGCATTCCGAAGTACCACCACCTTTATACAAGTACTGGCTGGGTATATTGTGCTTCTTATTCTTCATGGCAAGACCGTGCATTATAGTATCAGTAAAATGTTAGACTTGGGAGGAAAGGACTTTACTCTGCTTTTTGAGTATCTTTAACAACGGTTTTGCAGTGTAAAATGTTGTGCATTCATATGGTGCCGTCCTGGTGCCACATGAACAGGGATTGCAGGGAGTTCAGGGCGAGTTTTGTTATTTTAGGGTGTATTGAATGTACTTTTTATATGGTTTCATTCTATTGTGGTGGTTGTGGCCGGTGGGCAGATTCTTGGGGCCATGGCAGGTCATGGCCCCAACAATCTGCCCACTGGCCACAACTACCACAGTAGAAATATGTGTATAGTAATCATAGGTAATTTAGTGAGAGTATAAAGTGTTTGTAATATGGTGAAATGATACAATGATTGTAGTACAATTCAGGACAGTGCTTATGAAATATACTTTTGTTTATACTTGGTATGGTTACTTAGTTGCATACAGTAACTAAGCTGGAATCTTTGGTTCATTGGAACAAAAATAGTATAATTTGTTAAGCAGGATAGTTTAAGAGCTTTAATTGCATACAGTTTTACATATACATTTGCTTTTTTTTACCCTCATGAACAGTACGTTATATGTACTATGTTTGGTACAACATTACTGTATGATACACTGTTGTTGTATTGATGTTAAATAATCATTGGGTCATTGGAAAAAAAAATCCATACAATATTAAAAAAAAATCCTATAACAATAATGTGAGTGTAAGTGTGATAGTATGTTCGTTTTGTTAAACGAGACACGATATTGTGCCTCTTTATTGTATATATTGGCCTAAGCCCAGTCACTCTGCGAAGAAATCCGCTTTGCAAAGTTCCGATCTTAGATCGGCTTAGCCGCCATTTTAGGTCCGTCTGCCATTTGATTTCCATTACAAAGTAGTTCTGTGTTCTAAAATGGTGGAAGTGTTTCCCGCTTGTAACTTAGCCGTCCCGACCTTTGAATACAAGTTAATATCTAAGCTGTCTGTTGGCCGAATGTTTGGGTTGAGTAAAGAGACCTTGTCCCATGTCTGACTTGTAGACAGAGGATTACCTGCGCCAACAAGTCCGATCTGCGGACACACATCAAATACAATGTTGTATAAATACTGAACGTGGACACTTGCTGAATTACATTGCATAGGATGTTTGTTAAGACTTAATGTTAAATCCGAAGATACACTGTTGCCATTGTGACTGTTGATGTACAAACTGAAAATGATCCATATGCATATAGTTGGGCAAACTAGAAGTGAACTCGGCACGAACCCTAGACCAAGAATTATTAACCTGTAGGGGGGCTGGACATTATGATCAAAACTGTATAAAAAGTGTAAATGTTTAGACGTCCAGTACCTCTCACTTCTCACACTGAAAGGGCTTGTATTCGCTGTGATGTACTGAGGGCCAGATAACTATCTGATACTTTGTTTCTTTGTAAACTGTACAGTTATAGAATAAATATCTGTGAATCTTTATAAGCCCGTGTTTGGTGTATTTCCTTTTGGGGTACTCAGCCTCGTTATTTCCTTTGCTTTTACAGATGGCACCTGAATAGAGACCCTCAAGATTGATGCCAGCTCATTGAAGGTTGACGTGGCTATCGGACCGGGATCGGACGGTGTAAAAGGGGGCCCCTTTCTTGGATTAGAAGCGACAACTCAGCAGCGCTGCAGGACCCGATCCCTGGACGGTGAGACCGCGGTCCGAGTCGGCATCTTGACGAGGATTCATATATCGAGGCGGGCAGATTTGCCGAAATCACCAACCACGTGGGACCTTAGTTAGAACTTTGTAATCGATCGGACTTCCTTAGGATTTGATCAGGTGAGTCGTGACCCGATTCTTAAGTATCCTGATAATTTGTTTTGGCGCATTACCCTTGCAAGTGCTATTACTGACCAGGTAACACCAGTATTCTAATATGCCTGGCAAATTGTCTGCCTGCTTCAGGGCATTATTACACAGTGACAGACAATCTTTGGAATTTGGCCGACCGGCACCAATGGAGGGGTGGACAGCGTGTACTATGTACTGTAAGCACGGCATTGGTAGTATAGTATTTAATGATATTTGGCACAGACCAACTAGACATGCTTCCGAACTTCAGTGGCCAATCAATGGTAGTTTTGAAATTCCTCGTATTGAATACTTAGAATCCATATTATTGAAGAAAATGGCTAGACCTGCAGCATTCAATGTATTACGGAATTGGAACAAAGAAGCTATGCAACAGCTTAAGAGTGGAGAAAAGCATGCGCGCCGTCATATGACGAACACCGAAAAAGTGTTGTTATATGACCAGAATAAACAGTTTGAGTCAGTTAGGAATATGGATAGGGCTTTTTCACTTGGTATCCAGAAAATGTACCCTTCTAAAGACTTTCATGTATCCAATGAGCTTATTGACAAACTTTTAAATGAATGAAGGTCTGGTGCCACTGCGCCACCTCTGTATTTTCCTCGTCCTGCTGTTATTCCTCCTCCCTTAGCTCTTCCTGCTTCTCCTATTGTTCCTCTTAGTGTTCCTCTTCCTCAGGCTGTTGTTCCTCCTCTTATCGTCTCTTCTCCATCTGCTCCTCCACCTTTGCCTGCTGTTATGGGTTTGGTGGGTTTGCCTGCCGTGCCAGTGATAGTACCTCTGTTTCCGAGTGTACAAAATGTGCCTACTCTCCCTCTTCCAAGTGGTTCTACACCGCTTGTAGTAGATCGGGGAGCGGGATCGAGGGTTGTAACTCGTAATACTGTGTCTTCAGAGAAAATGCATGAATTGACTGCATGGGCTAAGCATTGCATGGAGAGGGGTGAACAAGCTGATGTTCTTGCCACACTCTGTATTTTAGACAATTTTCCTGAGAAAAACATTTTTATTGAAGGATTAGGAATTCATTTATGTGTAATGTGGAACAGGCTAAATTATATAGATCTCCCACAAGGGTTAAGGGATCTGAATACTTTAGCATTCTCTAGGGATACTGCGGAGAAAGTACAAGAGCATGTCGAGTGAGGTTTTGTGTATAGAAGGGAGCTGAAAAAGTTAAGGAATGGAGATATAGATGGTGATAGTTTGGATGCTATATTTGTACAAAACGGTTATTTCCTTGTCGTAAGTCGATAAATGAGGAAACACGAATTTGTACAAAAGATGCAATTAGGTCGATCTCAGACACGTCGATAACTCCTGTTGAAGTATATGACACGTATAGTCAGTAGACACCAGAAATGCAGAGGAAAGTGATACAGGTAATGGTAGAGTACCTACAGGATGAATGCATAAAAAGAAAGATTTGTTGTCCCGCAGAGTTATTGAGTATTTATGAGAGGGCTTTTTCATTTGACACTTCTTCGGCTGCTTTAGCGCTTGATCTAGCTCTGTTGCTTAGTAAGCGTTTGGAGTTGCCTACTTCTCAGTTGCCTATGAAAGAGGTTCCTCCGACATTTGTCCCAAAAGTTGAGATTCCCACTGATACTGCAACAGGTGCAGTTGCTCAAGATATTCCTGCACATTATGTGTCGCAGTTCGTTCACGACCCGTTCTCGAGACAGGAAGTGAACACCATTAAACAATCTATTCCCGATATTAGGAGGAATCCGACAGGGTTCTACAAAGAAATAGAGTCTGTCTTGCAATCGTCAGTATTTACCTTAAGTGATATTGATTTGTTATTTCCTGTACTCTTGCCTGCTGATTTATGGAAGCAGATTAGGACTGTAGATGATGTACCAGGGTTAGGAGATTCATGGGATAACATGGTTAGACTCGATAGAGAAAGGCCAGCTCTTGAGAGACCACCTCAGGTAATACTAACTTTGCCTGATAGAATAGTTACGAAATTGAAAACTATAATTCCTGAAAGAAGGATTATTTGGGACAAGCTACTGCCTGTCTCCAAGGGAAGTCTGAGGGTGCTACCGAGTTCTTTAATTGGTTCGAACAAGTATTTTCAGATTACAGTGGGCAAGACTTAAGCACAGAGTCTGGGAAACGACTATTTGTGGACAAATTTGTGCGTGGATTGCTGCCTGACATCCAGTCACAAATTATGTCCTCAGAGAGCGCTAGGCAAGTGAAGCCTCAGTCAGAAGTACTGCATATGGCTCAGTACTATGAGAATCGTGTCAATAACGAAAAGAAAAGAGTTGAAAAGAAAAAAGATGACTTAAAGACAAAAGTATTATTGCAGCAAATTGATAGACACCCTAGAGGGGGTAATCCGCAATTTAGGGGTCAGTACGTATCACAGGGAAATGTGCCATTGGGTCCTGTAAGCATAAACCATTGTGCTTATTGCAGACACAAGGGTCATTGGCGTGCACAATGCCCGATCCTCCAGCAGAGGGAGAATAACGCATTTGGGAATATGGGTAGATGATCCAGAGGCCGCCCAGGTGCAGGGGGTCCTGGTAGAAGTCCGTTTTTACAGGATTCACAGCACTCTTTTTTACAGGACAATCAGGCACCAAGTGTGGATAATAGAACATTTTTGATCATCCTTCTGCCACTTACCTCTATGAAGAACTTCCTTTCTACGACATTCTGTTTCGCTAGGATTGCCCAAAGAAGGGATTGGAACCGACACCTATTCCTGTTAATCAGAAAGGTCCCTACGTTGAGATGATAGTGGGAAATAGGAAACATCTATTCTTGATAGATACAGGGGCAAAGAAGTGTTCCATTGACTATTCACGGGTTCCAAACATTCCACTGTCAGGGCAAACCAATGTTTTTGTAGGGTTTTCTGGCACACCAATTGTCTGTCTGGTTTCTTCGCCGGTACCCATTTCTTTGGGTCCATTTACGGACCACTGTCCATTGCTTTTGCCCACAAATTGTGGAGAGAGTTTGTTGGGGTTGAATCTGTTGAAGGAATTAAATGCTGTAATTTATTGTTCTTCTGATGGAGTGCATTTGACGATTTCACCACAGCAACTTTCTGTCTCTCAATTCTTAACGAGACCTTTGCCGCCGGAATTTAGTGATGTTCTGGAGTGTTTGTGGGCAATTGACGATAATGATGTCAGTGTTTTGAATATTGAGCCCGTTAAGATAATTTTGAAACATGGAGTGAATTTGTCACGTATTCCCCAGTATAAGATTTCGGTCGATGGTGAGCAAGCTTTGAAATGCATAGTCTCCGATTTTGTGCATCGAGGGGTGATCGAGGATATTGCAAGTAGTTTGTGCAATAGTCCGATTTTGCCCATGTACAAAAAAGGCGATAATGCAATTCCTTTCCGTTTCATTATTGATTTACGTGCCATCAATAAGATCACTGCTCCACAATTTCCTATTGTGCCTGACGTGACTACAACATTAACCATGAATCTGGCTTCAGCTACTCACTTTCGTGTTGTGGATCTAAAGAACGCCTTCTTTAGTATCCCTATACATAAGGATAGTAGATACCTGTTCATGTTCATTTTAGGGGGACGCTTGTTTACCTTTACCCGTGCACCGCAAGGTTACACGGAAAGTCCTAGCATCTACAGTAGGGATTTGAAAGAGTAGCTCGACACACTCAAGTTGCCCACTACTTGTACACTGCTTCAGTATGTAGACGACCTACTCTTAGCTGCTGATTCAGATAGTGCCTGTAAGGAGGGCACCGTGTTGTTGCTTATCCACCTAGCACAACATGGACACAAAGCTTCGCTTAGTAAATTTCAATATTGTCGACAGGCGGTCGCCTATTTAGGCTATCTCCTGTCAAAGGAGGGAAGAAGGTTGACACCTAAATGGATAAAAATAATTTCTAGCATGTCTGTCCCAAATACACAGAAGGAAGTTAGAGCCTTGATAGGAATGGCTTCTTACTGTAGACAGTGGATCCCGAACTTCTCCTTAGTGATTAAACCAATGTTGACTCTGATAAAGAAGGGCATTTCTTCGCCATTGCCGTGGAACTTGGAACACCAGCAAGCATTTGATCTGCTCAAGACTACATTGTGCTCGCCACCAGTTTTGGGCACACCAAACTATGAAAAGGCCTTTGTGTTATATGTGCATGATTGTGATGGATGTGCTTTGGCTGTATTAACACAGGAACACGGAGGAAAGAATAGGCCGTGCGGCTACTTTTCTTCCGCCCTTGATCCTGTAGCATGCGCTTTGCCAAGATGTTTGAGAGCTGTCGCTGCTGCTGCTGCATCCGTAAAACAGAGCGAGGGAATGGTCCTAGGTCATGCTTTAACCTTGATGGTACCTCACTCTGTAGATGTTCTATTAAACAGAACACAAACACAACACCTCACCTATGCACGATTAATGAGATATGAATTGATCTTGTTTGCACCGCACATCCAAATAAAGAGGTGTTGTGTCCTTAATCTGGCTGAACTTTTACCTTTCCCGCAAGGTAGTGCTTGCAGTGACGAAGAGTCACATGACTGCCTTTACACTACAGAACAAGAGACCAGAGGCAGAATCGATCTAAGAGACATTCCTTTGAACAATCCACAAGGGGAGCTGTTTTGTTATGGCTTCTGTTTCAAACTCCTGGATGGTACATCCACAGCTGCTTATGCAATCACCACATTGAGCACGGTTGTGGAGACCAAAAGTATCACGCATAACTCCGCGCAGCCCGCAGAGATTATAGCATTGACCCAAGCTTGCGAACTTTCCGAAGGGCTTATCGTAAACATATATATTGACAGTCAGTATGCCTTTGGGGTGGTTGACAACTTCGGTAGACTTTGGGCAGAAGAGGGTTCTTGACCTCACATGGCACTAAAATACAGCATGGCTCCTTGATAGTACGGTTACTCTCAGCGCTTGCACTCCCTATAAAATGCGCAGCGCATCACAAGATTGTAGATAATGTAGGAAAAGGGAACGCTTTTGCTGACCAGATAGCCAAACAGACTGCCACTGATCTCTCTCCAGAAATGTATACTTCAAGGGAAGCCACAAATGCCTGTACTTTGGATGAGGGTATCGAATCCATAAAGAACATTCAAGCCAATGACACATTAGAGGAATCTAAGAAATGGGCTGAGTGTTTGGCGAAATTGGACGATGACGGGTGTTGGGTGGATAAGGTTGGAAGGAAATGGTTACTGCCTGATGCGTATATTATGATGATGGTTGTTATGGCTCATGGTCCCACCCATATTTGTGCTCGTAAGGTCACCAAAATGTTGCAAAATGTATGGGTAAATGATAAAATCCCTAAGGTGGCTGAGCGCTTCGTTCAAGGGTGTATGATTTGTCTGCAGCATAATGTGGGAAAGGGCACATCGACTCCTAGGGTTAGTTTTGGCCCACCTTCTGTCCCCTTTGAAGTAATCCATTTTGACTTCATAGAAATGGAGCGCTGTAATAACTTTAAATACGTACTAGTTGTTATCTGTGCCTTTAGCAAATGGGTCGAAGCTTTTCCCGTCAAAGATGCCACCGCTATGACCACAGCAATGACCATGCTGAAGGAATATTTTTCAAGATTTGGTTTGCCAAGAGTCATCTGGTCGGACAATAGTCCACATTTTATCACTGCTGTAATTCTGCAGATATGCACGTGATTACAGATCGATAAACGGTTCCATTTGGCCAGACACGCACACAGTGCTGGACTAGTAGAGAGACACAACGGCATCATCAAGAACAAGCTCACTTAGACGTGTGCCGGCAGCAAACTAAAATGGCCAGACGCCTTACCGATTGTGTTATTGTCCATGAGGACGACCCCTCAAACTAAGACTGGGCTCTCTCCCTTTGAGGTGGTCATGGGTAGGCCAGCTAACATTTGGTATATACCAAAACCTCGTTCTTTACGAGAGGTTGAAAATGTACTTCTTTCTGATTACTGTGGCCAGTTAGCTAAAAATCTGTATTTTATTTATCACCAGGTGCAAGAGGCTTTACCTGTCAGGTACGAGGGCCCCGGTCACAGCATATGGCCAGGAGACTGGGTCCTCACAAAATCATATGAGCAATGTTCTTGCCTCGTACCTCGTTGGAGGGGCCCCCATCAGGCCCTCCTGGTCACACAGACGGCAGTGCGGGTAGCAGCCAAGAATCATTGGATCCACGCGTCGCACATCAAGAGAATTCCGTACCCTCTGCCACATGCTACAGAAGATACAGAACCCCTCAACAATGCTGTAACCAATGATCATGAAGTAGCAACCAGCATCGAGAGTGTGTCGGAGACTCTCCCTGAGCCTGTGAGGCCTGGGGAAACAGCTACTTCATCTCCACACTCTCCAACAGTTCCATTTTCAAAAATTGCTCCGAATCTTGTATCCGATCTCACTTTGCATTTGTCGCTTCCATCAGGGAGTGACGACACGAGGTACGATCTGCGTCCGAGATAGTAGACTTACTGCATGGTTCGGCTGTGCCATCAAGGGAAATCATCAGAGGGCTTGCCTTTTTGGCCCGATTATTTGTATATAAGGGGATTCTGTTGGCTAGGGTTTGTGAAAGGACTAAGAAGACGCTCGGTCTGGAGATCGCCAGCAAATAACTTAGGTGCAAGTCATTTGAAGAACAATGCCTGCAACCGGTCCCACTCATACGGAACAGATAAGAGACTGCGTGACCAGCCATGAAAAAGAACGATCAAATGTGTGGGCCCCGAAAATGTATTGTTCTCTTGTGATAATGTTAACTGGTTTTCCAATAGTCAGTGTCTTAGGATTCTGATATATAGAAGTACATCCGCTAGAAAATGTGTTACCCACTGAAAATGTACCTACTGTTTCTACTCCTTTCGTGCATCTGCACACTCTATCTCCTAGAGACTCTCAGCACAGAGTTACCACAATAACACTCTATTACTCATTATGAATGCTACACATGCCATCTTTAATAGGTCCAATTGTTGGGTCTGTTCGCATTTACCGCAACACGGGGATAAGGGGCTGGGCTGGCATATTCATCCTTTACCGTTGACACCTGCCTGTTATGCTTCTTTAAGGGCACTATTCTTTGGCCGATGGAACGATAACGTCTCAGGTAACTTTGATGGAACTAACCTGAATGATTTTGAGAAACGTGTTCTAACGCCCCTGGGATGCTCACTCTTTGCAAATAGGAGCAAGCCTAATGTTGCTTCTATAAGGCCTTCTGACAGACTGTCCCATCCTTTTCAATCTTTGATCTCTTTCAAAATGGCTCCTATAGGCAATAGGGATGCCACGCCACCTTCTTATAATTTCAACCACAGCCCCGATTCAGTTTCTTTCTGCATACAGAGGAATGGTACTCAGTCAATGGGTGATTTCAAGGGTTGCGCCAACATTGCGAATTTGACTAGTGAGGACAGACCGTATGTAGGCGAACCTGTCTACTTTGTTTGTAGTAATGTAGCATTTCCATGGTTACCCAGGGATTGGCAGGGAACCTGTCATTTAGGGATTCTGTTACCCGGGGTATTCATTGCTAGCACTGTAGTAGTTTCAAAGGCTCATCCACGGTGGGACGAGAATGGGGATACTTCAGCACAAATTCTGGGTGATGTAGCTAAATCCGTTGTGGCATTTTGTGGATAACTGCTGAATTCTGAAGATATCAGGAGACTAGCGAGTGTACTGGAGAGGACCATCAACTGGACCACTGACATACTCTATAATATGATGTTAGAACAGAAAGCAATAAGGTTAGTGGCACTTCAGAACCGGATGGCCTTAGATGTCATCCTGGCTGAGCATGGTGGGGTATGTAAATTAGTGGGGTCCGCTTGTTTTCATACCAGATTCCTCCCCAACTATCTTTTAGGGCGATTCAAAATCTGCATGTTCTCAGTTCAGAAGTGCATGTTCCCGAGGGAAACTGGGATCTTAGTGCTTGGCTCTTGGACCTTCTACGATCTTGGGGATGGAAGCTACTCTCAGTCTTGCTGGTGTTTTTCTGCTGTTGCATACAATGTCTTCCTGGTATGTGTTCGATGGTAGGAGGATGCTGTGCACAAGCAATGGGTACATTATGGCACAAGGTATACGCCCCAGAGAAAATATCCAACGAATTCATGCTGAAGGAAATCTCAGTTTCTGACCTCATGGCAATTGATATCTCCGATAGTGATTCAGGATGTATGGACATTGGGACGTGGAGTTATTCGTAAAGGGACTAGAAGTAGTTTAGCGCTTGGCGTAGGCCAAAAGGAGGGTTTGTTAAACGGGACATGATATTGTGCCTCCTTATTGTATATATAGGCCTAAAACCAGTCGCTCTGCAAAGAAATCCACGTTGCAAAGTTCCGATCTTAGATCGATTTAGCCCCCATTTTAGGTCCGTCCGCCATTTTGATTTCCATTCCAAAGTAGTTCTTTGTTCTAAAATGGTGGACAGTGTTTCCCGCTTGTAATTTAGCTGTCCCGACCTTTGAATACAAGTTAATGTCTAAACTGTCCGTTGGCCGAATGTTTGGGTTGAGTAAAGAGACCTTGTCCCATGTCTGACTTGTAGACAGAGTATTACCTGCGCCAACAAGTCCGATCTGCGGACATACATCAAATACAATACTGTCTAAATACTGAACGTGGACACTTGCTGAATTACATTGTATAGGACGTTTGTTAAGACTTAATGTTAAATCCGAAGATACACTGTTGCCATTGTGACTTGTTGATGTACAAACTGCAAATGATCTATATGCATATAGTTGGGCAAACTAGAAGTGAACTCGGCACGAACCCTAGACCGAGAATTATTAACCTGTAGGGGGGCTGGACATTATGATCAAAACTGTATAAAAAGTGTAAATGTTTAGACGTCCAGTACCTCTCACTTCTCACACCGAAAGAGCTTGTATTCGCTGTGATGTACTGAGGGCCAGATTGCTATCTGATGCTTTGTTTCTTTGTAAACTGTACAGTTATAGAATAAAGATCTCTGAATCTTTATAAGCCTGTGTTTGGTGTATTTCCTTTTGGGGTAATCAGCCTCGATATTTCCTTTTGATTTTACACTTTGAAGTATGTTGTCAATAAGGGAATGTTTAAAGTAGTTAGATACCTGTTGGCGTATTCTAACTACATTAGCCTTTAGAAGATGTTTAGTATTAACAAGCATTGTGATGACGTATTTGAAATGTATTGTAATGAAGGATATTTTTGAAGTAAAAAAAAAGACTATTTCACTATTACAGATGTAGTTAGATACCCCTTGACGTATTTCAACTGTTGATTGTGCTATAGTTTAGTGGGTACATTTGGGTTGAAGGAATATTAAGTAGGCAGTTGTTAGGTATGCTGCTATCCTATGTTTTGGAGTAACAGCGGTGTCGGTACAGTCAAACTAATCACTTATTTTTTTGACATATGCAGTATAGTGCCCTGAAGTGATTGTGGCACCAGTGTGGTATATTGTGCCTATTGTGGTGGCGGTTTTCTTGCCAAGAGATACTTAGTTGTGTGTAAAGCTAGTGAGTTGAAAGTTATTTTTAGTACCATCTGCATTGTACCTTAGAACCATTAGTATAACATATTGGCTATGTGAGTTTATTTGTATGCTGAATTGCAAAAAGGGCATAATATGCCATGATATGCATTCTGCAGAAGCTGGTGAAATGGAATGCATTCACAATTTGGTATGGATACATATACAAATCGTTCATTAGGGATGTGATCTTGTGAAACATGGTTGCAGAGAGTGCATGTATGCTACCAGGTGTATGAAATATGGAATATGTAAATATGGATTTCATTTATAGGGATGTTTCTGGTGTGCAGTACTTGTAGTAAGTACATTAGAAATTCTTGAGGATACTCCTGTGTGTTTATGGTAAATGTTATATTTCCTGCACAGTAGTCCAATTATTTCCTTATACCCGACACTGTAAGTGCTGACAGGATTGTTTGTGGCATTTCTATGAAGGACAAGCATGTTCAAACACAACTGGTCCAAGCAGTTTAAGTAAATGTTGTGAACGATTGGTGGCAATTGGAAGAGAAAAGTATTTTTTTACATTTGCATAGCACTTTACTCCAGTGGTGTTACTGAAGTTAAATGGACCAGAGAGTTCTGTCTGTGCATCATTTGATGGGCCTGCAGATTTATTTTGAGAAGAGACATTTGTCTCTTTTATTTCTGATGGGCGTACAGTTGATTTTCTACTAGACAGTTTTACGGTTGTATTATTTAATAATGAAGGAGTTGGTCATTGTTTCTTTAGCGGTATTGTTGAGAGATCTGTTGTAGATTCTACTTGTATTCATTTTCTTTTTAAAGGTTTTATTTTTGAGGTATAGGGTACATATCTAGATGGGGTGTACAGTGGTTATAGCCTGTTGTATTCTAGGATGCAAGAAATGTCAGCCTTGACTTTGTTTGCATCAAAGTTAACTGGGAATAGACCATTGAGTGCATGCAGAAGTGAAAGTGCTATGTAACTCTTAGCTTCTTTAAAGACTGTGCTGCCAATGTCTATCAATGTGTGATTTAGGGTTAGACCTTGTGATTCGTGAATAGTGACTGCATATGCCAGAGATAGAAAAAATTGTTATCTGCGTACGTACATGTCTTTGAAAGAAGGAAAAGTACTATTGTGCCGCTAATTTATTTTTACTTCTGCAAGTTTGTCAAAGTGGATGTTGACAAACTGAATGTTGTTGTCATGCATGTGGATGTGTTTGGAAGCAAACAACTGTACCCATTGATCCATTGACTAAACCTTGTTCTACATTAAGGTTACATTTTAAAATTACTCTGCACTTCTGGTTTGTCTGTGGAGCTGATCTGCAGTATGGGGTGCATTTCTCTTTGTAACATTGTCTTGTTGAATTGACTGCAGCTTGCAAGGGTGGGCATTAAGAACATGCATTGTATATTTTGTTCAGTTCATTGTTCCATGATATCTGGAGCAGACGTGTTTTGCCCATATATACGTTTTTAAGATGGATGTGTATCTTTAGTAAGCAGACCAGTTCTAATGATTTTAAAAGATGTTAGCATAGGCGAGGTCTGCAGACTGACGCATGTTTTGACTTAGTTCCCTGTAGTGAAAATGTTGCCAGAGATTTACATTTCTAATGCTGCTGAGTGAGTTGCAGCATTGTTTATGTCCTAATGTATTGAAAATAGTTTGCCTTTTTACTGATATTAACTGTGGGAGGTCTCTATGAAAACAATAATGTGTTTTCCTTAAAATAGTTCCTCGTAATCAGTTTTTAGGATTTATTGCATTCTGAGGTGAATTAAAGCCAACATGAGCTTGGAAACCATGATAACTTCATCTTTTAGGTACTTTCATTTGTTTCAGAATTCTGCTACTTCAGCAGCAGCTTCTGCTGATAATTTGTAGTATTCTAATTTGTTTTGGTATTCTACTGGAAGGAGCAGTTGTCGGTGTACAGTTAAACCTACTGTGTTGTATGCAGCTAAACCTGTGGGGGCTGTTACAATAGCCAAAAGGTTTTTGTTTGTTACGTTTTGGAGAAGTTTGCTGATTATTTTAATTAAGAATCTTTTCACCACTTACATACAGGAGCAGAGGTTATGATTTTTATAAGTATATGTTTTAGTTTCATGTTGAAAACCATGTTCAATATGTTCAGTGACTTCTAGATAAATGGTGATTGTTCATCATTTTGCTGTGATTTGATCACTGAAAAGCACTGACAAGACTTCTTCAGATTATTTATATTGATACATGGATTTTTCTGCTTGATTTAGAATGAGTGGTTCTCCACGTGGTTCTTGGCTTCCTGTAAGGGAACGGTGACTGCCCATTGAAGTGCCTTTATCTGGTTGAGCTTCAATGTCTTCCTATTGTATGCAAACATGGTCCAACATTGCTTTGTATTGTTTGAAATTGACATTTGTTATACTGCTTTCATTTGCATTAGTTGCAGTAGTGCCGTGTAATACAGTTCTCTATGTTGGGTAGATTTAAATAATAACTTGATATGATTAATTATGCTGGGTGTGGTAAGTTTTACTAGTCTTCCTCCACAGGTTGTGACTGAATATTTGCCAGTTGTATCATCTGGTGTGCAATTATTTTGGAACAAGTAGTTTTGGGCTATGTCATACAGGCACATGTTTTCCAAAGCAGTACTTCTGTTTGGGTAGTATGTGTCAATTCAATTGTTAAATTGTTTTTTAAAATGTCCTGGCTGTTGGGATCATTTGGTAGGATTTTAGTACTTTTTGGGATGAAGCTGGACCAAGGTTTAGCCAGACAATGTGTTCAGATTTACCATATAATGCTGTACCAGTCAAACGGTCTGCAGCTTTGTAGCACCCGTATTCTCTATGGGAGATCATTTTTATACCGAAGCAGTACCATTTTTGTGAAAGTGCTCTGTCAGATGATATCTCATCCCAGAGCTATTTTAGCTCTGTTTTATTAGCTTTTGTGAGATAGTGTATAACATATCTTGGAACTGTAGTGGAATTGGTTGCAATGTATTGTAGTTATTTGTTTGCATTTCACAACAGGGCAAGTATTGCATTGTAATCATTGATGTATTTGGATGCTACATCCCTTTTAATGTTGTATGTGTTTTTGGGGGATTTGACTTTTACATAAGACATCAAGCTATGTACTTCTCCTTTTTTGCAAACTGGTCTATGGAAGCCAAAGCGACATTTGGTATAGTATTTACCTTTGTTTTTATATCTACGTCAGCGGCAGTATTTGCCACACTTATGTTTTTGGAAGCATAAGATTTGTGCACGTAGGTCACTATCTGTGGTTTCTGAAGGGATGTCACAGGTAATGTATTTTTCAATAAATTGTAAAACAGTTGTATCCGTGTCATGGCCACATTTGGGAGCATCTTTTATCCACTAAAGCATGTGGACGTGAGGTGCTCCTCTGGATTGATATTCATTCTCCAAAATAAGTGTTGCACTTCTCTGAGTGAAGGGGTAGTTTTATTGCAGATGAAGTACAGCATGTTAATGATGCAATGGTGAAACTACCTTGATACATTGAGATGGTCAAGAGAACATAGTTCTCATTGGTGTTTTTATATCTATTTCATCTTTATTTTGGTTTGCAGTGCGGAGGTAGTTGTGCGAGTCATCCTATGTGTACTCTGCACAACTTAAACTAACAAGACATGTGGGTGGGCCTAGCTCCTTTAGCATACAGCGTACATCAGCATGACATCAGAACCATAATTCTTTTGCACCACGCATATTCGCCAAATGTTTGTGATACTTCACTGCAAAACTTCATCTTTGTCTTTTATTTTTTGAAGCAGTTGGGTAGCGGACATGATTAAAAAATGTGAGCCTGTTTTTAATGTGTGTGCAACTCTATAACATAGGGCCCAACTCACAGAAGCATTTTATAATGGCAAAATCCCATTGGAAAACACTCTGTGAATTAGGCCGATATAGTTGTTAGTTCATTTTTAAAGAGGAGGTGGAAAATGTATTCTACATTTTGTCTGAATCTGTCGTCTTCAGAATACATTCATAAAGAGCGATATTCTGATGCACTCATTTGTGTGGACCTTTCATCACATCTTCTTCCTTGTGCTGTAGGAAAGAGTAGAGGAAAAGAATGTGCATCTACACTTTTTTCCCATGTGCTCATTGGGTATCCTTTGGCTTGACACATTTGATATGTTTCTAATGCATCTTCAATGGTGTCTTTGGAGTGTAGTGGGTCAATTGCATACTGGTCTAAAATGTTGGCTGCAGTAACAAGATCTACACGTTCAAATTGGCCAGTTAATGGTGAATCTTGAAATATTTGGTTGGTTTCTCTTAAGTTTTCATCTATGTATACATATTTGTAGTATTAGTTGTTTTCTTTCAGATATTGTAGGGCTCTTCTAACTTTGTTTAATTCGACTAGTTGTTGCCAAATGTGTTTGTCTTTCATTGATACACAGTTAACTAGTACCATCAAAGATTTATCTATTGGTCATTGTACTTCTAGAGTTTCTACATTTTCTTTAAGATATAATGGCAAATATACTACTTTGTACGGATGCTCTTTAATAACTCAGATGGAGGTAATTTGGCTGTTTTCAGTTGAAGGATTATTATAACTTGAAATTGGTGTACTTTTTGGATAATAATACAAGTTAAATAGTTGGAGAGCTTTTGGAAGTGGGAATATTTCAAGTATTAGTGATATCACGTGACAGCATTTGGTTACTGTCAAGCTTTGCTTCCCAGTATGTCCAAACTATTGAGGGGTCAATTATTTGGTATTTATTTTATGCTGTCAGATGTATAGCTAAATTGAACTGTTGGGATTCTTCATTGTCCTCTATTTTGTAGGCCATATCTACTATATATGCTCTTTTTATAAAAAGTTCTGCGAAAACAGACACATACTTGGTCTGGTAATTCAGCAGATGTGTTTTGACACTTAACTATTTCTTTTTTGTATGTGTTTCTTGGGAGGGTGGTGTTTGTGAGGTTTTATATAATGTTTTCTGAAGTCAACTTCTGTTCCAGAGTATTTACTTTGGATGTGCTCTATTTCTTGAAGGATTTCTTTGGCTGTTCCATGTAGGAGAATGTTATTTACATTTTGCAGTTCTAGAGAAGGATGTTTTACATAGAATATCCTATGCACAAGATTCCATATAACTGAATGGCGTGTTGCTAACATTTTGATGTGGTGGAAGGTGTTTTTGCAAGCAGTTCCTAAAATGCAAACTAATGAATGTCTTGGAAGTCCAGTGTTGCTGCACACTGGACAAGAGTCCATGGTTTGTAAATTTTACATTTGACTTTTGTCTTTTAGGTTCACATAGTGATTGAGGAATTATCGTAAAGATTGTAGGGATTGTTGACATACTTTGCACATTGAGCTGCATGTCCATTTTGTTTTTATTGTGTCAAACACTGGACGGTTTGTTTGGGTTAAAGGAACGTTTGGTTTCTTTTGCCATAATGATGTCTCCTACCATTCCATACCCTTGGCCATTACTGTCTATGGCCATTTTTTTGTTTCTCCTTGTTTTATAAGCCTCTGCATTGAAATATGGTTCTGTACTACTTGTGTGAAACCATTCAACTTCACAGAAGTTTGAAAAGTTGTCTATATCGACATTGTGCATGTTTAGAAGTACTTTTTGTAAGGTATTAATTAATTTAGTTAGTGGGTTCTTCTGTTTAAAATAAATATAAACAATTTTCTCTTTAGTAGAAAAGCGCTGTCGATTAGAACTTCAAGGATTACTCTACTGTGGTCATTTTTATGTGTAGGACGTGGCTTTTCAGCTTTTGTTATAAGATTGTGAAGAACTCTGCGGTGTAACATTTTTTGTAACATACATTTTTTTAATTGCTTTATAGTGGATATGTTAACACTGGGAGATATATTGTTAGGTTCATTAGTAGGTCTGCTTTTCTTTGTACATGTTTTTTTTTATTTTTAGTTTCTGGAAGATGGGCCTTGCCTTTTTTAGTCATGGCTGGTTTATTTGTGTTGAGTGATGTTACTAGCTCTTTAATGTTAATGTTTTCTATACATTGTTTTAGAGGTGGATGAATATATGGCTTCCTTTTATTGTTATCTGGTCTATTTTTTCTTTCTTTTCTATGGAGTTGCTTCTTAGTAGGCATTTTGTTATGTCTGTTGGGAAAAAGGCAAGTTTGGATTTGAAAGTTGTAGAATGTGTATGCATCTATGGTGTGTGGGTGTTATTTATTAGATGAATAGAGTGTTGTTTGATTGTGAAGTGGCATAATAGGTGTGTCTGTGTGGAAGTTTGGAAAATAGTGGGTGTTGTAATGGTGGTGCTGAATGGTAGTACAAAGAGTGGTTAGGGGGTAATATAATGAGTTAGAGTGAAATACATGTTGATTGGAAAAGAACACTATGGGTTAATATATAGAGGAAGCATATTGTTACAATATAGAAATACATGGTACATTAATGTACTTACTTTGTAGGATGTGAAGAGTATTCTTTTTTCAGCACTTGGTTTTGTCAATCTTCTTTTTTCCTCTAATTGTAAAAGAAAGTTAGTAGGCTTATGTACTTTTGTAAACCAGGTTGAGTTAATGAAGTTGTGTCATGGATGGTGTGCTAAAGTGTGTGAACTATGTTGTTAGAAGAATTGGAGTCTAAGTAGTTTTGTTTTGGACCTTGAAAGTCCAGTGTTGCTGCACACTGGACAAGAGTCCATGGTTTGTAAATTTTACATTTGACTTTTGTCTTTTAGGTTCACATAGTGATTGAGGAATTATCGTAAAGATTGTAGGGATTGTTGACATACTTTGCACATTGAGCTGCATGTCCATTTTGTTTTTATTGTGTCAAACACTGGACGGTTTGTTTGGGTTAAAGGAACGTTTGGTTTCTTTTGCCATAAAGATGTCTCCTACCATTCCATACCCTTGGCCATTACTGTCTAAGCCTCTGCATTGAAATATGGTTCTGTACTACTTGTGTGAAACCATTCAACTTCACAGAAGTTTGAAAAGTTGTCTATATCGACATTGTGCATGTTTAGAAGTACTTTTTGTAAGGTAATAATTAATTTAGTTAGTGGGTTCTTCTGTTTAATAATAACCTAGATGCACTTTTTCCTCGCGTGCATATTTGCCTTGTTGAAAGGCAAATATGCACGCGAGGAAAAAGTGCATCTAGGTTATTTTTTTGCTGCTGGTTTTAATAAAGGAAATGCTAGGTTAGTGATGGAATGTATTTTTTATTCTGTTGGAGTGTTTTTAAACAATAGGGACATTATGGGCCTAGTGGTAATGCAATCGTGGATTGTTGTTGTAGAGATTGGGAAAGAATAGTACTTTATATGTAAGGTGAAGTGTTGAAAAAAGATACTTTGGTGGTATACAGATATGAGTGAGCAGATGGAGAATGGTGGTAGTGTAAGGGATGTAATGAGTGAGGTTGGAAAGTGTGACATTTACACCGAATGAAAAATTGCAAATGTTATGCGTTTAAAATCTTTTCTTTTTAGGAGTATTTTCATGAACGTTAAGAAATGCATAGGTGTATTTATAGGAGCTCTGTGTAGAACTTTTGTAAAAGAAAATAAAAGCAGATGGAAAAGATTTGTAGCACTTGGTCTGCGTACATTTAGTATGTTGGCAGTACATGTATACTTGCCAACATAATCTATTCCAATCTGTAGGGGCTTATTTAGATTAGCTTTTTGTTTGCATTCTAGGACTTGTAGTTCCACTTTTCCCCATTATAAAACTTATTATACTTCCACATACCAAGTGCCACTGAAAAATGTTCTAGAAATGTTTTGCATTAGCTTTTTCTTTCTTTTAGGAAAAAGTTACACACAGTGCTGCTATAAATGCGCATATGCATTGTTTTACTTACATGAAAATGCTCCTAAAATGAAACATTTTTAAATGCACAACATTCTAAATGGGCGACTTTACTATGTTTTTGTAAGACTATGGCTCACATTCAATGTCCACATATTATTGTTGTGCATTGTGGAGGAAATAGTTTGGGCTACGTTACTCAACTATCTATGAAGGTTGCATTAAAAGATATGTTGCAAGGCTTAATGGAACTATTTCCATGTGGAAAGATTATTTTTTCACAAATACATTGAAGGGAAGTGTGGAGATGCCCACATGTGTTTTGTGCACAGCTAGAAGAAAGTAGGCACCATGTAAATGAAGGGTTATGTGCTTTCTTGAATGGTGTAGGCATGACATCTTTTGAAAATTAAAAATCATGTTGGATGGTGCAAACAATTTTTGGAGTGATGGAGTGAATTTTACTGATTTTGGGAATCGGATGTTTCTTGTAAATATTCAAAATGCACTCAAAGTTTATGCGAAAAAGATGAACAGTGCATATGAAAACATTTGTAAGTAGTTCTAGGAAATACACATCAGAAAAGCAAAAAGAAAAAATTCAAAACTGAATAAAAAAACATTTTTTTAAGGAGCCACCATTCTATGATAAATGGTTTCAATTAAGTGTAAACCTGCCCAACCCCTTCAATTGGACTTTCTGTCTGCAGAGATTGTGGTATTCTGCCGACTGCACATGCCACATCTGAGTCTTTTGGATGTCTGACATGGAAAGGGGGGTGCAGAGACTGCAGGAAGTGGTGGATGTCAGTAGACTTCAGGGATAAGCCAATCAGGTTTCCTGGATGCGGTGTACAGCAATAGAGGGTAGCAGGAGTTTTGTTTGGTGAGAGTGCTGAGGAGGCATAGTGTATGGATTTTGCGGGACTCTTGGATGCATTGGTTGAAGGTCTATTCTGAGCACTGTGGATTGTCTGAAAATCTTGGATTCAATGACTTTCAAGTGTCATGGTATGGAGTGCGAGAATTGAAGTTGGCGGACTTCCTCCCGTTTTGTGAGAATATTGTTCACTTGAAACCTCCAGACATAATTGTTGTTCACTGTGGAGGGAATAGTTTTGGCTACGTTACTGGAATTTCATTACAATTTTCAATGAAGGATACATTTTGAAAGTTGATGGAACTGTTTCCACATTCAAAAAGTATTTTTTGTTTGATTGCTTAGAGACAAATGTGGATGTGTTCAAATGTATTTTTATCAACAACTGGAAAAACCAAGGCGCAATGTGAATAAAGCTGTATGTGCTTTTTTGCGAGATGTTGACATGACATCTTTTCATAATGAAAACATTTACATTTGCTATTGTCAATATTTTTCAAAGAGATGGAGTGCATCCAACTGATGTGGGTAATCAAATTTTTCTGGAAAACCTTCAAAATGCATTGAAAAATATGGATTCAAGTCTTCGTTAGAAGTCGCTAAAAAAAAAAAAATAATAAATTGAAAAAGTCAAAAAGACAAAAAAATGCTTCTTTTAAGAGCCGCCATTATTGTGCAAAACATTATTTAAATGATTTCCATTCCCCCACCACATGCCTGGAATTCTCCAATTGTTTGCGGACTACCCTGCTTTCCGCAGACTATGCAGACTGCAAAGGGGCCTGTGATTTTGTTTTCAAGTTCTATCTGGCTCCTAAAAGAACCATTTTCTTTGTGTTGTTTGATTTTGTATTTTTTTCAGGGGAGGCAAGGTAAGGTGCTGAAGGGAGGTAGTGTGCACCAACCACAGATATGGAAGGGCAGGTGGACAGGGGAAGATATTGGACGGGCCTACATTTAAGGTGGGCATGTTGTTTCTCGTGCTCCTTGACCACAGCCTCGAAAGCACCATGAAATTGCTCCCCCTACAGATTGATGCATTGCAGTACAAACATAACATTGTAACCCTCAAAAGGTAACAGTGAACAGTGTTTTGTATGACATGCAAGGAAACCAGTGGGATCCTCTGCCCCAAAGGAGTACCATGTGTGGTAGCAGGAGCGGTTGAGAAAGATGGGGTATAGGAAGATAGCCGAGTTCTCCCTGAAAATTGAACAGCCTTTTTCAGAGCATCCAGTTGCTTGAATCTCTTGTGGCACTGCATTGAGGTGGTCCTGTAGGAATACAGCCCAGGTTTTCCTCAACTGAGTACAACCTTGCACTCAGTGCTTTTCACCTTGGCTGCCCAAGTCTTTGGTACACCGCCAATGGTGGTGAAACACTGCCACACCCATGGATCTCTCTGGGTACTGGAGACAAGCACTTCCTCTACCTTATCATCATCTTTCTCTTGACCCTCATTTGTAGCTCTATGCCTGTTCCCCTGTCCAGGCACTCTAGATGGTGGTGGTGGTGGCAATGGCTGGGTCGGAGGAATGGCCATAGCAGATGCCATTGATGCAGGATTCCAGGTAATCTCCCCAGCAGGTGTGTCCTGGTGCTCTCTCCTGATAACTCAGATTGAGAATGAGGAAAAGTAATGGGTGGGCCCCTTCAGAGGAACTGTCCGCAGACAGTCATGCTGTCAGTGGACTACCGAGTCACCAATAGGCCTTAGAACGTTTTAAAAAGTTGCCGGATCAAGTAAGAATTGGTCTAGGAGCTTTGGAAGGGTAACCTTTCAACTTAAAACACTCTAGATTTGCAGATAATCCAGTTTTAAACTGTCCATAGAGCTCAGACACTGTTCGTGGTAAGGCCATCACGCTGAATTGGGACGTACGTGGCCGTGACGGCCATCCGCAGACACCAATCAGGTGGATGAAGCATTGTGCATGCGTATAACATGTCCGTAGGACAGGCAAACTCTGTGCGGACTAATTAAAAATGCATCATGTGAAAATGGGGGCGCATGTCTGGGGGCGCCTCCATTTTGAGTGTGGACACCCCGCACAGTTGCAGTGTCCATGGACTCTTAATTGGACTTTTTAAATATGACAGAGCAAACACAAGATATTTATAGCATAAAACTTACATGTATTTAAGAAAGGGATGGAGTATCGGACTCGGAAACATAAATAGGAGAATTCGGAATTTCTGTACAATAATGATAAGAGGAGGAAGGGAGTGAGGTTTCATCAAAGCATCTTGTCATTTAAACGTTGGGAATTTGTTGGGGATGTTTGCTGCGGACAAGCTGGAAAGGTGCAAGAAGGGCAGTGATAATGAACACTTTTTAATCACATTATTTTTGACATAATTTAAAAGTTCCTTAAATTCACTAGTGAGTTCGTCCAATTTTGCAGACTACATTATGATTATGTTACGTACGATTAGGGATAGGGCTTCTCTTTGTGGCTGCTGGGTTTCTGCATAAATAAATTGGGGTGTTGTTTCTTCGTGTAAACTATGTACTATAAGAAAAGAAGATTTTTTATTTCAGTGAGGTATGTACAAATTACATTATTTATTTATATTAAAAGATGTATTATATACCATTAGAGATGTTATCATCACTCATTTCTTCTTTTGGGAAGTTTTCTTCGAACCACTCAAGTGTGTAAACAAAACCACCTGGCCTAGATATGTCAGTGAACAAAAACATGTGTCCAAGATATGTGCTCCATCAGTGATGTCATTAATAACATTTTTGTGATGTAATCTTTGATGTTCTGGGTGTTAGTCTTAGTAGTGCACAGTGGTGGTGAGAGTTATGGTTGCTTAGCTTGAGAAATACCGGAGTGGTGGACACCACAATGTTTACTCGCTTTAATTAAGTGTACAGATCTCTCAGTCAGTTTTATATACTTTTAACCTGGAGCTGCCAGTTCAAAACTGGTCCTATAGCACAAGGACCTCGATAAACCACAAACAAAAATAAGGCAAATTTGCCTTATTTTAACTGGCGCATCTCAGTTGGCCCCTAAATAGGGCTGAAAATTTACAGAAGTTTAATTTTCTCTCCAATATTTTAGTTAAATCAAAACATCGATTATATCCATGTGGTTTTGTCCAGGAATGTTTAATTCACATTCCCTTTTTTGCAGTAATATTAATTTTCCATATACTGTTTTGGGCGATCATGTTATGCCATCAATATACATTCTGCCAATGCATTTCGGTAAGAACCTTCATCAGGGCTGTACATGGGCACTTGATTACATCACCAATCTTATCATTGTGATATATTTGTCAATTTGAATGCATTACATGGTATATATACAATACATTAACAAATTCGCACATACCATTAGGTTTGTCCCACGAATATTCAATTGTTGCGCCCGCAAAAATAAATGAAAAACAGAAATTGCCATTTAGTTTCAGCGTTATGAACTCCATATGCATGGGTTATAAAGGACAGAAACGTGTCCTACCTGATCGCTTTGAATGCGCTATCTCTGTAATGTATTACAAGCCCCAGGGGCTTCTGTTCCTCTATTCCGTGCTGCAACGCTCACGGCTTAACAGCCACGTGTTTTTCGGATGCGTAGCGAAACGCATATGTCAATTGTGTCTCTGTTAGAGAAACAGATGATTAGGCAGCCATTCTCACATTTCTTATAGATCAAACGGCGAGTGTTCGCCAATGCTTACCTTGAGTTCCAGCGTAGTCCTGCCTTCTGCAGAGAGACATGCTCGCGCATGTCTCTGAGTTCTATTTAAAGGTTATCATGGAGACAGTAGCGAGGCGCCGTGGTCCAACAGGATTGTTGGAGCAAGTACGCCTTGCGCCCCACCCCCGGGTGTTAACCCTGGGGCGGGAATGTCTCCATGACAACCTCTGTTCCACTATGTGTGGGTAGCTGAGCTGTCAAAGCCAATCTCGTGTGGTTAACACTTCTTTCAGAGTAGCTATGTCATGGAGAGGGTAGCGAGGCGCCGTGGTCCAACAGGGTTGCCAGAGCATGTACTCCTTGCGCCCCACCCCCGGGTGTTAGCCCTGGGGTGGGGATGTCTCCATGACAACCTCTGTTCCACTATGTGTGGGTAGCCGAGCTGTCAAAGCCTTTCTCATGTGGTTAACACTTAAAAAGTGTTCCTGAGCTGGACGTCTCACAAATATCAGTGAGACGTCCAGCTCAGGAACAGACACGGAAAGAGAGTCTACTAACGTAGAAGAAGAGAATCTTCCAACAGCCTCAGGATATACAAGGCCCTGAGAAGCTTCAACAAGAGGAAGAACAGCTTTTATAGAGAACGGCAGAAGCGAACTAGAAGAGGGAAACCGAATACAAGGTTACAACAAAAGAAAACATTGTGATAAATCTATCGGCAAGGATATTGACGACTCAAGAACTACAGACACTACAAAAAGGCCTAAGTTTTGTGCCAACATATGACAGCACATTATTTGAGTCCAAAATTGAACTATATAAACTAATTAGAAAAATGAAGTTAAGTGTTTTTTAGCTAATTAGAAAACGAGGACACAGTGAACAAAAAAGAAGAAGATTTAAAAGAATTCAGAAGTAAGAGCAGCTTTATCCTTCCAATCAGCGTCCCATCAGTGGATATCTTTCAAAAACAAGTAACGAGGGATTTTGAAAAAATGCATTTTAAGTCTAAAACTGGACGCAATATGAAACCACATGAATTAAAATTAATACAAAATCTATATGGTGATCCAAACATCACAATAAGAGCTGCAGATAAAGGTGGTGGTTTAGTATTGCTGAATACGACGGACTATAATGAAAAATGTGAAAGGCAACTTAGAGACACGAATACCTATGCACTACTAGAAAATGATCCAACAACATAAATTCAACAAAATTTGGAGATCCTTTTGGATAAAGCAGAGGAACTGGAATGGATAAACCATCACACAAACAAATTCTTGACTAACTCATATCCACGGATACCACACTTCTATACTCTCCCAAAGGTGCACAAAGACTCAGTCAAACCGCCAGGCAGATCAATTGTTGCAGGAATAAACAGCATCCTAGAACCTCTTGGTAAATATGTGGACTACTTTCTACAACCTCTAATTCAAAAAACAAGTACATACATCAGAGACTCCACCCACTTTTTGCAACATCTGAACTCAACACCATTTGACTCCAAAAACATTTGCTTCACAATAGACGTCAAGAGTTTGTATACGTCAATCCCACACTATCTAGGTAATGAAGCTGTGGAATGGATACTTCTTAAAGCAGAAGAGATAAGAGCACAAAAAGAATTCATAATGGCACTCCTAGGAATCTGGATAAGATACATTGATGATATATTTGGGTTAGGGAAAGGCAGTGAACCATAACTACTTGAATTCTTTGATTACCTGAACAGTATAGCCACAAGAATACAGTTTACACATGAATACTCTCGTGAAAGTATACACTTCCTGGATGTACAAATCAGAATAACCAACACAGGATATCAGACCACCATTTTTCGAAAACCCACAGATCGGAATAATCTACTTCAACGGTTAAGCTTTCATCAACCGAGCCTCATCAAAAATGTACCATACAGCCAGATGCTTTGTGTGAAAAGACTAGTGAGTGACCCTATAGAGTACAAAAAGGAGTTCAAAGAAATGGGCAAGAAATGTCTAGACCGTGGATACATGAAAGAAGAAGTGACGGCAGCGGAAACACGCATAGCAACTCAGACAAGGGAACATTTATTGAAAACAAAAATCAAGAAGGATGATGAACCTCCCTTAGTATTTGTATCTAAATACTCAAGACAGAGCAACCGCATCAAATCTATCATTAAGAAACACTGGAACACAGTGACCTGTGACCAACGAGTAGAACATCTATTCAAAGAGGTCACGACATTCGCATATCAACAAAGTCATAATTTTAAGGATACACTTGTAAAAACCAGACCAGCACAAAAGAAGAAAGCTGCCAATAGAATTGGCACATTTCCTTGCCTAAATTGTAGCAATTGTGGCTACATTATGAAAGGTGACTCTTTGAAACATCGGTATACAGGAGAAACTATAAAACTAAAAAGCTTTGCAACATGTGACTCCCAGAATGTGATATACACTATAAAATGTCCCTGTGGTTTACATTACGTCGGACAAACTGTGAGAACGGCTAAAATAAGATGAAATGAACATAGATGCTGTATACGTAATAACAATAAAACTTCGCCTGTGGCAAGACACTGGCATGACAAAAAACATAACTTGGCACAGATTCGATTTGCTATCCTAGAAATAGTGGAAAAGAGAGATCCACACGAAAATTTCCAGAAAACAATGGATCAACGAGAAACTTTTTGGATCCACCGTTTGAGTTCCCTGATACCCAAAGGAATGAACGAGGAGATTAATTTTATGTGTTTTTTGTAATCAAGAAGTCCTGATTTTGTATAAACACCCACAGAAGCCACCATATTTGATAACAAAGTCTCAATCCCAATCATTGATGCATGAGACTGACAGATTTTGACACTTGGAGTAGTATTTATTTCTAGTTGTACAATCATTGCGTCTTTGATTGTCTAAAACATTGTTTGGGTGAATGTTTTCTGCTTGTATCTTTATATGAACAACTTTTATGTGATTTATTATTCAAATTATTGTGTAGGTGAACAATCTTTGGTTGCACTTATGCTACACATCTGAATATTTACACTTGTGCCTTTTAGATTTAAACCCACTGCTTGTAGCTCACAACATATGTACCCGTAATTGGTGTACATAGATACAATACATAATAAGCCAAAGGCTGTTAGCTTTGTGTACAATCAGCAAAAATTTGTTTGTGGACGCCAAATTGGTAAACAGTATATGGATTAAGTAGGAATGCAATTCATGCATTACTTAACACACGTATCCCACAAACTCATTTAAATGACCACATATTTAGATGAACAGACAGTGCATATAGGTTTAGACAAAGCTACTCCACGACAAGTGTTAACCACATGAGAAAGGCTTTGACAGCTCAGCTACCCACACATAGTGGAACAGAGGTTGTCATGGAGACGTACGTGCTCCGGCAACCCTGTTGGACCACAGCGCCTCGCTACCGTCTCCATTACATAGTTACTCCGAAAGAAGTGTTAACCACACGAGATTGGCTTTGACAGCTCGGCTACCCACACATAGTGGAACAGAGGTTTTCATGGAGACATCCCCACCCCAGGGTTAACACCCGGTGGTGGGCGTGAAGCGTACCTGCTCCGGCAATCCTGTTGGACCACGGCGCCTCGCTACCATCTCCATGACAACCTTTAAATAGAACTCAGAGACATGGGCGAGCACGTCTCTCTGCAGAAGGCAGGACTACGCTGGAACTCAAGGTAAGCATCGCCGAACACTCGCCGTTTGATCTATAAGAAATCGCTTGTTTCTCTAACAGAGACACTATTGACATATGCGTTTCGCTACGCATCCGAAACACACATGGCTGTTAAGCGTGAGCGTTGCAGCACGGAATAGAGGAACAGAAGCCCCTGGGGCTTGTAATACATTACAGAGATAGCGCATTCAAAGCGATCAGGCAGGACACATTTCTGTCCTTGATAACCCATGCATATAGCGTTCATAACGCTGAAACTAAATGGCAATTTCTGTTTTTCATTTATTTTTTCTGGTGCAACAATTGAATATTCGTGGGACAAACCTAATGGTATGTGCGAATTTGTTAATGTATTGTATATATACCATGTAATGCATTCAAATTGACAAATATATTACAATGATAAGATTGATGACGTAATCAAGTGCCCATGTACAGCCCTGATGAAGGTTCTTACCGAAATGCATTGGCAGAATTCATATATTAATGGCAACCCATGATCGCCCAACACAGTATACTGAAAATTAATATTATTGCAAAAACGGGAATGTGAATAAAACATTCCTGGCCAAAACTACATGGATATAATTGATGTTTTGATTTAACTAAAATATTGGAGAGAAAATTACACTTCTGGAAATTTGCAGCCCTATTTAGGGGCCAACTGAGATGCACCAGTTATAGTAAGGCAAAGTTGCCTTATTTCTGTTTATGGTTGCTTAACTTACCATAGCTGGCGAATTTCTATGGGTTTTCAATTTTACTTGTAACCATAACGTCCCTTTAACAATGTTTTTTTACTGAATTTCATAGGTTTTTATTAGTGCAACTTAACATACCGTCCCTGTAACAGTTTTTTCAGTGAGTGTGTATATATATATATATATATCATAGGGCAGCGATAGCCACCATATAGTTAAGGTGAGTCGGTGACACATAGGAACCCCTCACAATTCTATGGTTAATACATTTTGATTTTAGTAACGGATTTGACCGAAATGACGAAAGTGATTAAAAGTCTCCGGGCCCTCCCAGACTGCAAAGTTTCATAAAATGTCATTAAAAATTAAGAAAGTTATTAAGCCTCAAAAACATTTCTTTTTCCAAAAGTGCGTCCTACTTCCCATTCATTTTTCCATATACAAAAAAGGTCACTTTTTGCCATAGTCCGCAGCCCAAACCGCTGGATGGATTTGGACCAGGTCTGAAACAACTTGGGCACAAAGCATTCAAATTGTGCTTTGCTTGGTTTGGGGCTGTACTGTGCAGTAGTCATTTAAATATTTGACAGAGAAGGGCGTGTTCCCTTCCCCCCCATAACAATTAATACATCTCCTATGGTGCATTGTAGAATCATGGTTTTAAGAAATGAAATTACCTCCATCTGGTTTTTTTCTCAATGCGAGAGATATTCGTGGCTGTAGCCGAGGTATTGGGAAAATGAAATGCAGTAAAATGCTATTTGCTTGTAAAAAAACATACACATTCCTCCAGGGTAGAGGTGAGGAGATGGCTAGACTGTACAGAGTGAAATCTGGGAGTTGGGGTGACTAGGGACTGAGTTTGCAGCACAAACCTTTCCATAGCCTCTGCTATAGCCGCCATCTGAAAGCAAACTGCGTCACAGAAGCAGCGTATGTTATGGGGGTAAAGGGAGAGGGCAGGGGAGATGAAGAGGCCACCAGGGAAACAGGGGGAGCTGGCAAAGATTAGGGGGTTACTTGGTGAGGTGCCGGGGGGCAGGAAAGTCGTATTGCTGATATTCACTGCTATATTCAAGGCTACAACGGACTACGGATAACCCTAGGTATGTGTAGTTGAGAGCTCAGTACCTGCGGTTACATTTCTTAAAAGATATTCTTACAGGTATAGTGATGAAAACTCACTGGCCATAGAATACCATCAATGTCTTCCATTCATGCAGTAACCCAGACAGCCTCTGCTTAGCTTCATTGTGAGGAAAGGTTCTGTCTCCTCAGGCCATGTATCCAGACAAAAGAGTCAAACTTACAAGACTACTTAGAGGAACGAGCGGGTACACTCCTTGCTTTGAAACTAAGCAGGGTCATCACTGTCTTGAAGCTAAGGAGGGTCAGTCCCAGTTACTGCTTGGATGGGCTACTGAATGAGCATATCAATTATTTTTTAAAACTGGGCTACTGTCAGTCCTTGAAGGTTTTGCACTCAGAGACAATTTTTTGCCTTTTGCTGAATTGCATTCTGGTATGTGTAGTCTCACGGTGAAGATGGGGGGAATAATGCCTCAATTTTATACTTTTGCTTAACATAGTTCTATAAGAATTTATATATTTGAGTGACACTTTGGTATGTGTACTTTTCAAGTTAGCTTTATAAAGCAGAGTGTTGTTGAAAGCCACACAAGGGGTTGAGGAGGGGAAATGATGAAAGGGCAAGTAAGTCATGAGTATTTACCCACGATGTGGCAAGATAGTTGTCAATCCTGGACACATGTGCATTTATTTCCCCCTGATTTTGGCTGCTTTTCATGGCACCAGTAAAGGACACATATGGGTGAACTGCGTAATTTTTTTCAGAGGGCGGATGCAACTCCCTGTTTTTTTAGGTTGGTAAGCTGCTCAAGTATTTGGATACCAGGAGTTTATTCACAAGACCACTAGCACTTGCTTCACATTGGGATTTGGTTTTCCATTGAATATTTCACTACAGATAGCTGAGCTTAAAAGGTGAGCAACTTTTACACTGCCAGAATATGTATTGGAAGATTTCTTCTCTCAGGTTATTTTTCTGGTGTGCATTACTAGTCCAATGCTATTTTGTCTTGTGCCCCTTGTTCTAAGGAGAAGGTCAATTGAACTAGAATTGTGTATTTCACTTTAAAATGTACGGTCACTTACTGTGTGCATATTCATGGGTGCCAGCTTTTGATTTTCGGTATGGGGTCAACAATACCTGGGCATATGTTATTCCTGCAGCTGATCATTTATTTACCCTTTTTCGTGCTATTTAAATGTGGTTAGTTGGGGTTGTGTGATATATCAAAAAAGTCACCAAGAGACCGACCATAACACAAGGGTCTTGTAGCACACTACTTAACCAAAGTGTGTGATCCTCTGCAAATAATAAAATCACACAGGTACATTGAGTAAAAACATTTGGAGTTCTCAAAGCCTGCAATCTTTTATACATAATTAAAAAAATAGATATTTTTACAGCTACAGTGACATTGAGCGTGAAAAGTTCACTCATGACCCAGGTCTCCCATCCGTGAAGTAACAAGGAGCAACCCTGCTTCTTTTTAAAGTGAGGAAAAGGCCAGTCCCCTAAGACCATGGTGGCTTGTAAGTGAGGCAAATTTACAAGACCACTTAGAGAAACATGGTCTGCCTGGGTATCTTCCGAATTACATGCAGACATGCGCACACACACACACACACACACACACACACACACCCACACAGACACAAACTGTCACTGACAACTCACACTCAACATGTCCCAATGCAAACATACATACACAGGTGTACACGCATGTGCACACACTAACAATCCCTCACAAACAACTTCACACCACATACACAGACACACGCTCACATCAAGCACACACACATTGCATGCACACCCTCTCAGATGACATGCACACCCTCACAACACACATTCCATCTTACACTGCACAAATATTCAAAACGTGGACTACATCGTCTCTGAGCAAAATTATAAAACGGAAAAAAAATCACACATTCATGCTGAAATCAGAGAACCCTTGACTGAAGAAGTTTGAGATACAGCACTTGACCCTTATGCTGCAATGATGTTAATGTTTGTATTCTCACAAGTTTCATACCTAACCTTTTATCATTGAACATATCACATTATAGGCTAATTATGCCAGGAATGCCGCATGACGTACCAAGCCATTGTGGCCTATGGTTAAATGCTATACCTTAAACTCTGGCTAACCAAGGTGTATATTTTAATTTTTTATTTAACTAATTTAATTTAATCAAAAGAAAAGCAACACAACTGGGACGTGGCAAACTTTGTTGCAGTGCAGCCCTGTGATCTTATTTGGCATTAGGGCATTTAGACGTGGCTGCAATATCAGCCATGTCCAAACATCCCTTGCGCCAAAATAACAGTGCTGGAATGGCTTTTGTGCCAAAAAGGGTGCACCATAACGGCCGCTACAGTGGAATGGCTGTGCCAAATCGGCCTGCGCAAAAATTATGATGCCAAAAACCGGTGTACAGCTTGGAGCACTACACTTAACCAAAGTGGGTGCTCCAAGGCAAATAATGTAATCTCACTGTGCATTGCCTAAAACATTGTGAGTTCTTAAAGCGTGCGATCCGAAGGCCATGGCTACTGGTCTGGTAGCATTTTAAAATGGATAGTGAGCACTGCCAAAGGCCATGCCCACTGACCATGGTAGAAGACCATGCTAGTGGTCTGGAAGCATTCTAAAAATCTATGGAATAACAAAACCCTTGAAATTCAAGGAAAACACTTTAGTTGCAGGGGCGTTAAGGTGAGCAATAGATTGTAACAAAACCTTTGAAATTCAAGGAAACAACTTTAGTTGCAGAGATGTTAAGGTGAGAACTTAACGCAACAAAACCCCTGAAATTCAGCTAAAGTCACCTTAAATTCGTGCCCCTGTTGCGCAGCATGACATCACATATCATATCACTGATGACATCACTGATTACAGGTTGTATGAGAACATTAATGACATTACAAATCACACCACTGATGCCATCACTGGTGACAAGACTAATTACATTGAATATAACTGATTACATCGATAATGGAATTAGACATAACATCATTTATAAACTCATGAAAGGTGTGATTACATTAATAACAATTCAGACCGTGGACTTGGCCATGACAAAGGATGGGGTCTCTGGCCATTATCAAAGGCCATAGCTTGGTGTCGGTTAATGTTAAAAAATACCAATGTGCATGATTAATAGGCATGCTTAGTAGCCCATTGCTGTTTTAAAATATACAGTGGGTAACATTGAAAGCTGTAGTCAGTCGCTATGGCTAAAGGCCATACCTACTGCCCATTAATATGTTAGAATATCCAGTCGGCACAGCAAAAGGCCGTGGCCACTAGCTAGTATTGGGTTGAAGACCTTGGCTATTGGCTGGTTAGTGTATATAATATTCAGTGGGCACGGCCAAAGGCCATAGCTAGTGGCTGGTTAGTGCTGTATAATACATAGTGGCCATGGCCACTAACACAGAGAGGAAGAATGTGGGAACCATATCAATTGAGAATATGAGAGTTACACCCAGAAAATATGCTGCATCTGTTAATGTAAAGAATTTGCTAATCTAAGCTTCTTGCAGATGAAGGAAATGAGTAATAGGAGCAATTACTATGGAAGGGGATTGGACAAAGCCCAGAGATCCTTCTTGGAGGTTAGACCCAGTTCTCACAAGACAGTCCTTAATCTTTAAGTAACTTAAGCAGACGGTGGACCCTTGAGGGGACAGTTACAAGCACAAATACACTAAGTTTTAGGAGCCACATATAGAGCAACATTGTGCAGAAAGCATCCCTCTCATAAATGTTTTGGTCACCGTAAAAGATAACAAATAACAAGAAAACAAGGGAGAAATGGAAAGTTGGTCACGAGGTGGTGGTTATGTTAGGGCACCATTAACACATGTTGAACCCACGCTGGGCTATCAGCCGCCAAATAGGACATTCTCTGTTGGCAACTCTGTTAGTTCTGATAACAACTCACTCAACGCCTTAGAGTAAATTCCACGCAATGACTGAGCACACATCAAGGCCAAAGCAGAGGACGTGCTGTCGCCAGCAGGACAAAACAATGCAATAGTGATGTCTAATATTACACTCCAACACATAGTTCAAGTTAGAGTATTAGAACGGGAGGCAGTGGGAACAGGAAGAAGATGTGAAGGGATACAGTCAGAATTCACACCCTACTTTAGCCGAGATGAGTGGCATCGGTTGTGGTGTCATTCTTCTATAGCCACAGATATGAATTTCATACAATTGTCCACCCTCTATAATTGGGTCATGGAGCGGGCACTGCAAGCAGTTGGAATTGTCAATGATGATAGCATTTGGAGAGAATGCAGAGGAAAAAGTGACATTGATGTTACTCTCTCAAGCATTCTGCTGAAAAGCACCCCCCAATGCACGCCATTCAACAGCAACCCGCTGTGCCAACATGGTTACTAGACCAGTGAACACGCAGCAGCAAGCCACTTGCCACAATGCAGTAAGGGCAACATAATTAAACACAGTGGAAATTCAGGACAGAATAAGTGCTGTTCTTTATTCAGTCATGATAGTCGGTTGTACAGTATTGTATGTACATATTTACCATGCATCCATTTCATTCCGGTTATTTATGCCTTGTAGCAGGTCTTTATGAGTCTCCAAGAGCAATTTACCCCTGCTCATCCATCTCAAAACATTTATCATAAAGCCCAAATAGCCTGGGGTTCCTCTGTGTGGTCGGGGGAGGCTTGATATTCAGGAAGGGATTTGCAACAAAATGGTTCAAAGCAGGGTTGTCCAACTCCAGGCCTAGAGGGCCAGGAACATGTCAGATTTTCAGGATATCCCTCATTAATATTCATGAGATAAATGTGCACACAATGATTCTAAATACATGCAAATTTGTTCTCATGAATATTAATGAGGGGTATTCTGAAAGTCAGGATTCTGGCCCTCAAGCCCTGGAGGTGGACAACCCTGGTTCAAAGAATAGCTCAGAAGATAGGAAAATCTAAAGGAACAGCAAGAAGGGATCCGAGAAAAGGGGTGGGTTAGTGCTCAAGATAGAGGGTTAGTGATAAAGACAAAAATACAGTGTTTCAGTGAATGTTATCCACGTAAAGCAGTACATTAGAACAATGAGTAGGATATCTCAGTACATGAAACATCTGCAGGCCTCTGTGTCTATCAGACAGGTTCCTTGTAGTAATGACTCAGACTAAGGTAAGCAACGCTACAATTGGGAGAATTCATGACAGACATGCAACTATAAAAAGACAGTAGGACAAGTCAGTCATGTGTCAAGCATGCACGATGCAACCATTCATACTTCTGAAGTTGCTCAAACGAGTACCATTTACGTTGGCATCTTTAAAATAAGGATTGCTCATGGCAAATATTTACTTTTAAGGAGGTGACAGCGCCGGGGAAGAGCCAGACCCAGGTCACGCTTGAATGATTCAGTCATTCCTCTCTTTACGGAAGCTTGGACAAGTACAACGGAGGATAATAATATTGCAATAAGGTGACATCGTGGAAGACATGTACCTATTTAAGACCAATAGGGCTTGTGCAGAGTCACTCATAAGCCAAGCAAGCATGATGGAGTAATTCTTCATTGTGTGCTCACCAACAGGTGTACCACCGATGATAGTCCTAATAGTTCATGACAAGCCTTCACCTCTTATAGGCCAATAAAGATAGGGCATTGTCGGTGACATGTTAAGCATGCATGATAACATTTATCCCTCTGCCATCACTTAAATTATATTATTTAATTAGGTGACATTACAAAAGGTGCTGGCTGGAACAAAAGCGTTAATGTTGCTGATTTTACAGAAACTGCTCCAACCGCTCCAACCAATTAACCCTACAAATAAGTTATTGTTTTGTGTGAATATCTCCATGAAAAAAATGTATGTATGCCCTATTTATACCTGTTTCTAGAAACTTGTATTGCCCTGCCAAACTCATGAATACAAACTTAACACTCACCCTTCTGCAACAGTTAGGAGTCTAATCAAGGTCTGACTATGATGTAAATTCAGGATGTACAAAGTTTAATCAAATAGGTTTACTCGGATGGAGGCTGGCACGCGGTAAATTGATGGTAGACTACGATGTGTGTGAGCTTGCTGTGGGCCCATGAGGGGGATGTTAGGCAGAACATGAGTAGAGAGTGGAGAGAATGCTACATGCATGATCACTAAGGTCTGGTATGTCCTTCATATTCCATGGCATCCTTAGGTCTTGGATCTTCACTAAGTCTCCTATTACGAAATTCATGGACATGGATCCTCAAAGCAATAGAATGCGGACTTGAGTGAACATATGCCGTTCAGGATGCAAGTGACTGCCCTCCTGTTCCCATCTATCACCACAGCACCAGGCAACACCTCTCACCCTAACAACAATAGTGTAGCCCCAGAAAGTTTGATTTGTGATTTGATTTGATTTAAGGAATTTATATAGTACAACGGGTGGATTTGATCGCATCTAGGCAACAGTTTTCAAGAAAAATATTCCAATGACCGAAACCAAATGACCTTGAGAGTTTGACACATATTACTCAAAGAGGTAGATTGTGCTGGAAGCTACTAGGTGGGTAAGGCTATGGAAGAATAATGGTAATGAATTCCAGAGACAGCGGCCACAAACAGAAAATCATCTATTTTCTATGTGAACACATGGGGATGGTGGGATCATCAATGATAATAAATTGATTTATTATGTAGAGCAATTACGCCCAAGCGCTATACATAGAACAGATTTACTTACATTAACCATCACAAGTGAAGTTGGTACTCATTTATCAACCTCACAAGGATGGAAGGCTCAGTTAGCCTTGCCAGAATTGGAACCTGTGACCTGCAGATCACAAATACATTGCAGCAGCGAGCGCTCAACCCGCTGACCCACCTTACTGGCATAGTCAAAACACATTTATCGGTCAAATGATGAATTGAGTCAGCTGGGAGTACGGCATTTCGCCATTAACACATTTAAAGACTAGGCATACAATGTTGAAATGTATCCTCTGCTTTACAGGTAACCGGTGGAGGGATATCTGGCAGGCTGAAATAGAAGCTGCTTTGGGTAGCTTATATATTAGTGTAGTAGCTGCTAGCCAAGTACCTAACATCACTGGCACAAAGCTATGTTTCTGTTTATGCCTGCTGCACTGTCCCCATCACCCAAACAAGCTTCAGATATGTTGCATTGTACTTCTAAGTGTTTGGAATGACTGAGCAGGGGCAGCACATCTGTGTTCGCACATTGTAAGATGATTTATTATTATTTCAGCTCTATGAAGTGTATGTATGATGAAATATATGATGGAATGTGACACCAGTTAATGAATGTGGTGGTAGAAATATAATGAGCCTCCACATACCAGAAAGTTATTTTGAGCATCAAAGAAGGGACCAGCAATTTCTGGTTTTAGGTAGGTGCACAGCAACTTTGAAAATCAGCAGGATGTATGCCCCTCATTCTGTGTGCCAGTTACCTGACTATTGTCAGTGAAGAACCCTCTGTTGCCATGAGGGATTTTAATAAGCTCAGCATGGGTCCATGTAGGACTCCTGGCAGTGCAGCTCTTCCTAATTTTGGTTTGGTGTACAGACCCATGGGATACCCTTATGGCACCCATGGGTGGGGGTGCGACCCTGTGCCCCTCGTGTATGTTTCTGGGTACCTGTGTGTGGCCCACAGAGCAGGGTAGGGGCTAGTGGCAGCTCTATGCTGAATTTGACAGGTGCTCTGAGTATCCTCCATTTTGGGATACCCAGGCCCTGCCATTGGAATCAGTTGATTCCTGATAGGAAACCAGATGGCCCTTGTGGCCTCTTGCTTTCTATTGCCTGTTAACTTGTTTCCCAAAGTCCTGGGACGCCCTGGCTATGACCCTTCCCCCTGACTGGCTGTTGGGTGGAAGTGCCATATATGGTGTTGTTGTGAAGTCCAAGCTAGACTGGCTGGAGCCTTCCCATTGACTGTATGTTGTGGGTACACCTTGTGGGTGGGACCTGGGTGAATGGAGTGTGTGACCAATATGGACTTCTTGTTGTGGCTGTTTGGTTTCTGGTATGAGAGACAAAGACTGAGACAGCCCTGCCTGAAAGTGGTATGAATGCAGTGTGTAGTGTTGAATGGCTGGGTACTTGTCCCAATACACATTCCTTGTTGTGATTGTCTGAGAGGGAGGAGTATGGCCTGAATGCACTGTATGCCTGATTGGCTGACTGACTGCATGAATGCCCTTCTGTATGATTGGCTGCTGAGTGGGACCCAGAAGTGTGGATGAGAGGTAGAATAGTATATGTGGGGACCTCTCATCACTGGAAATTCTTCAGAAGCTGAGAAAACACTTGAAGAGTAACTGGAACTGCTTATCCTCGATGCCCAGTTGGAAGAAAAACTGCTGCTGCATATGCTTCTACCCGATCCGAAAGCTGTCGAGTTCGTCAAGGACTGATCCGAGAGAGGACCTGGCTAGGCGCCCTCTTCCCGTGCTCCGAGGGACCATTGGGAACCGCTAACCTTCGCTGAAGCTCCCTGGAAGTCAGACCCTCGAAAGGCTGCCGACCGGAGACGGGGGCTGCCGAGGAGAATGAAGTGAAGCACCTCGACCTCGTTGCTGACGAAGTACATTGCCGTCGACCAGGGTTTGGAGTATCACTGTAACCGCTGGATGCCCATCGAAGCTGTGTTGCCCAGAAGAGGTGACCACTTGACGCCGTGCCACTGACGATCAGAGCCGTCCGCTCCTTTGCCTAAGACTGTTGAATGGAAGGACTCCCTTGTCCGCACCGTCAACCACTTTATCCTGCTAGAGAAAGTCGAAGACGCTGAAACGCCGAGAAGAATCCGCCGGTGGGTTTCCCACCACCCAAAGACCACAAAGACTTTGACGACTCGAAGCCCTTGTTGGGCCACAGCTCTTCAGAAACTCTTTGCGTCCTGAACTATCCAATGCCGAGGTGCCCCACACACATCATCCTCCCAGGACGTCATCGACGAGCACCACCTGGATGGACGCCGTCCTCTTGGCACCCTCAAACTTTTCATCGTCGACGCTGAGTTCACCTTCTTCGATGCCTCTCAATGATCTGTGGCTCCTGCTTTAAAGGGAGTCACTCAAGAAGTATCCATCTACACCTCTTCAAAGAACTCTGCTCCACCAGGTACACTGGGGGGGGGGTAGAAACATTATAGAAGGAAATAAGGCTTATAGAACAATATATGGACTGGGCTTGTGCTATATCTTTATTTTACAGGTTGCCCAGGTGGGGGGATCTCCACACAGACCTTTGTCTAGTGGTAGGGGCCAGTATTCTGCCAATTGTTCTAACCAACTGCTTTCCTCCTATGTCTATTGTTGGTTACCTTTATTAATTGATTTGTGTGACATCTAACCAGAGTACAGATGCACTTTAATGAGATCTTATAATAATTGTGGTACCACTTTAGAACTGTATATATTTGCCATTGTAGATTTTCTGAGCACAAAGTGAGTTATTGTGATAGTGTACATAACCTTGAATATTAATTCTATAAAGAGTGTGTTTTCAGTAATACAGTGTGTGGATTTTCCTTTGTGGGGGCTTGGGGACTAAACTGTACTTAAGAACCAGCCTGCATCACCTCCTGAGAAGCTAGGCTTTGATTGCTCGACCACGTACCAATAATAGAGAATCTTGGCTGGGGTCCTCTGTGCCTCTCCTCTGCCATATAGAGAGCAGAAGTACAGATACCCCCCTCCAGTCTTTACACACTTTCATTAGCAAATCAGTGAGTGCATACAGAGCAGCTCACATGGAAATTGTATATGGTGGGGAACTAATTGGATTGCCTATGCACACATGTGGTGAGAAGCTGTACAAATCTGCCATAATTCCAGACCCAAACTTTCGATTTCAGTGAAGGTAAGATATGGGTATGCACTGTTTACTCCCCAATCTGGATCAGTATCCTAAGCAGTCTCTAATTGGCTTAAATTGTAACCATAGTTCAAAGGGTCATAATTAAAGTCATACCTTTTGCATGGTATAAGCACTAGGTCAAAAATTGCATTAGTACAAAAACATAATCATTTTGGCATCCATACAAAGGTTTTGCTAGTGTTAATTCATAGTAACATTTGTGGGGTTTAATCAAAGGACAAAACAAACATAACTGAAAGGCCCACTGGAAAAATTACCTGCCAGCCATCAAAAACATTCTTTCTGAAAATGGGACTGTCAATGCAGAAGGTGTGTGTTTCTAGAAGTAACACAAAGAAGATCTATGTGAATGGCCAAGCATTGGAAATCAAAAGGCCTATCTTTCATTACCAAAGGAAAGGTCAAATTGCAAAGCTGCCTTTTAATTCAAAGTGGCAGAAGACATTCAAAGGCTCCATCTACATGAAAAACAGGGTGTGCAAACACTGAAACCAAAATGGCATTCATGTACGTTTTGATGTTTTTAAAAGAGGAAATTAGAAAAATGTTCCACTGCTAAAATAAAGATATCAGGGAAAAGACTGAGTATGAGACAAGATGAAAAGTTTTAATATAGATAATTTGCTTCACATGCAAAATACCAGCAACAATTGAAAAGAAAAGGCAATTTTGTTTCCATAGGCCGAAGGCAGACCCTGATTTTATTGTTGGGCAGATTTCACAAATGATTCCCCACTCCAGGCCTATTGGCCTTCTGAACTGGAAAAGGGATACCCTTGAACTTCATTCATACCAGCTATTTACAACTGCAATAAAGTGACTATCAGCCTGAATGGGGTCAAACAGAAATACATAGAGGGTTTTGAGATCAAAATTGTGGTCAACTTCAGATAACAGGACACAGTGTGAGATGTGAGACTGGCCTTTACGACATCACATGGCCAAGGTGAATGGCCTGCTGGATTATATCAATCTCCTCAGTCCATCAACTTCAAACAACAAATAGGCTAATGGCTATTACCCTGGATTTAAAAAAAAAACACAGTCCAGGAGGCTCTGGTCACATGCTTACCAGGAAAGGAAACTGGCCTGGAGAAAGGAGATTTGCATACATGTGAAGATTTCCCATAAGTTTAAATGCACTATCATAACTAGTGATTTTCTATGAAATCCCCCTGCAGAGCTCAGCCAAGCCATTCCCAGTTTTATCGGGCCCCATTCTTTCGGAATGACCTTGTATCCTATTCCAATAGATGGTTATCTCATTAGAGGTCACCACATTATCAATTGACTGGATCAGTTTGGTATGCTTTAAGGGTTTATTGTTGGCACAAAACATGACTTGATTCTTTCAGTTAATCAGGAGCTCCACAAACCGTTTCCTGACATAATCAGAGTCTGTGATTATGACCAGTTCTTTGAGTTGGTAGTGCACTACAGTGAGTATGGCTTTATGAACTGCCATAAACTCTGCAACCTAACTACTTTGGGGTCCTATTTTGTAACCAGCAGAGGGTTCTGGGGTATCGTTCACCCTGGCATTCCCTATGCCATCCACTAGTTCTTGTTCCCTGCTGTTATCAACCTGGCAGATCAGATCACCCATCCACATAAACTATGGGTATCCACTAACATGTGTATTCTTCATCAATCTTGTGTGGGGAAGTTAAGTACACCTCCATGTTGTTGTTGGTCATTAGACTTTCATCCTCAAGACAGTTTTCTTGAGCAGAATCATGCAAGTCTGCAAGTATATATATCACATGCAAGTTTGCCAACCCTTTCGCTAGGGGACCAATCTTGTTTTGGCCATATCTGACCTCCACAGAAAAGCTTTGCATGGACAGAATCTAGGAAGTAATTCTGGAATTACTGATGTACCCCACCCGGATTCTGTCACTTTGTGGATATTGCAACGGTTGGTGAGGAGTCTCGACAATTATGTACTCCGTCTGGATGAATGGGCGGTAATTTTTCAATGCACACACCATTGCCAGGAGTGACTTCTTGCAGAATTAAATTTGTTCCTGCACATAGGAAAAAACCTTGCTTGCGTACAAAATGAATTTGTAGACCGTGTCATGCTTTGTATACATCACTGCTGAATCTCCTTGTTTTTATGGGGTAAGCCAAACAAGGAGTCTGGGAAGGCTTCCTTTCAGTTGTTTAACTGCCTCGGCTTGTTCCAGACCCCACTCCCACTTGACTCCAGCCTTTAATAAATGGACCACAGGTTGAGTGACCTCTGTGTAGTCTACAATGAACTTACAACTATAATTAGTGAGTCCAAGAAGGTGATCTTGTGCCCTAAAAAGTTCACTCGAGTCTTACACCACTGTGCCTTCTGAAAGGACAGTTTTGCTCTGGCTTTCTGCAACTGGGTCAGAACATAGCAGATTTCTGCTATATGTTTCTCAACCATTGAACCCTTGATCAGAACATAATCTACATAAGCCAGGTTTCCTTACATGGCCTTAATTGCTGGAGTTGGTGTTCCACGTATATTGCTGCCCACCGAATGTAAAGACATGCTGGTACTAGTCTTCCCTACTCACAGGTACTATCTAGTAGCTGTTGGTCAGGTCAATGGCGGTCTACACCTTTGATCCTAGGATCGTGTCAGCCCCTGATCGATGTATTCTGTGTGCCAGTTACCTGACTATTGTCAGTGAAGAACCCTCTGTTGCCATGAGGGATTTTAATAAGATCAGCATGGGTCCATGTGGGACTCCTGGCAGTGCAGCTCTTCCTATTTTTGGTTTGGTGTACAGACCCATGGGATACCCTTATGGCACCCATGGGTGGGGTGCAACCCTGTGCCCCTAGTGTATGTTTCTGGTACCTGTGTGTGGCCCACAGAGCAGGGTAGGGGCTAGTGGCAGCTCTATGCTGAATTTGACAGGTGCTCTGAGTATCCTCCATTTTGGGATACCCAGGCCCTGCCATTGGAATCAGTTGATTCCTGATAGGAAACCAGATGGCCCCTGTGGCCTCTTGCTTTCTATTGCCTGTTACCTTGTTTCCCAAAGTCCTTGGACGCCCTGGCTATGTCCCTTCCCCCTGACTGGCTGTTGGGTGGAAGTGCCATATATGGTGTTGTTGTAAAGTCCAAGCTAGACTGGCTGGAGCCTTCACATTGACTGTATGTTGTGGGTACACCTTGTGGGTGGGGCCTGGGTGAATGGAGTGTGTGACCAATATGCACTTCTTGTTGTGGCTGTTTGGTTTCTGGTATGAGAGACAAAGACTGAGACAGCCCTGCCTGAAAGTGGTATGAATGCAGTGTGTAGTGTTGAATGGCTGGGTACTTGTCCCAATACACATTCCTTGTTGTGATTGTCTGAGAGGGAGGAGTATGGCCTGAATGCACTGTATGCCTGATTGGCTGACTGACTGCATGAATGCCCTTCTGTATGATTGGCTGCTGAGTGGGACCCAGAAGTATGGATGAGAGGTAGAATAGTATATGTGGGGACCTCTCATCACTGGAAATTGTTCAGAAGCTGAGAAAACACTTGAAGAGTAACTGGAACTGCTTATCCTTGATGCCCAGTTGGAAGAAAAACTGCTGATGCATATGCTTCTACCAGATCCGAAAGCTGTCGAGTTCATCGAGGACTGATCCGAGAGAGGACCTGGCTAGGCGCCCTCTTCCCGTGCTCCAAGGGACCATTGAGCACCGCTAACCTTCGCTGAAGCTCCCTGGAAGTCAGACCCTCGAAAGGCTGCCGACCGGAGACGGGGCTGACGAGGAGAATGAAGTGAAGCACCTGGACCTCGTTGCTGTCGAAGTACATTGCCGTCGACCAGGGTTTGGAGTATCGCTGTAACCGCTGGATGCCCGTCGAAGCTGTGTTGCCCAGAAGAGGTGACCGCTTGACGCCGTGCCACTGACGATCGGAGCCGTCCGCTCCTTTGCCTAAGACTGTTGAATCGAAGGACTCCCTTGTCCACACCGTCGACCACTTTATCCTGCTAGAGAAAGTCGAGGACGCTGAAGCGGCGAGGAGAATCCGCCGGTGGGTTTCCCACCACCCAAAGACCACAAAGACTTTGATGACTCGACGCCCTTGTCGGGCCACAGCTCTTCAGAAACTCTTTGCGTCCTGAACTATCCAATGCCGAGGTGCCCCACACACATCATCCTCCCAGGACGTCATCGACGAGCACCACCTGGATGGACGCCGTCCTCTCGGCACCCTCAAACATTTCATCGTCGACGCTGAGTTCACCTTCTTCGACGCCTCTCGACGATCCGTGGCTCCTGCTTTAAAGGGAGTCACTCAAGAAGTATCCATCGACACCTCTTCAAAGAACTCTGCTCCACCAGGTACATTGGGGGGGTAGAAACATTATAGAAGGAAATAAGGCTCATGGAACAATATATGGACTGGGCTTGTGCTATATCTTTATTTTACAGGTTGCCCAGGTGGGGGAATCTCCACACAGAACTTTGTATAGTGGTAGGGGCCAGTATTCCGCCAATTGTTCTAACCAACTGCTTTCCTCCTATGTCTATTGTTGGTTACCTTTATTAATTGATTTGTGTGACATCTAACCAGAGTACAGTTGATGCACTTTAATGAGATCTTATAATAATTGTGGTACCACTTTAGAACTGTATATATTTGCCATTGTACATTTTCTGAGCACAAAGTGAGTTATTGTGATAGTGTACATAACCTTGAATATTAATTATATAAAGAGTGTGTTTTCAGTAATACAGTGCATGGATTTTCCTTTGTGGGGGCTTGGGGACTACACTGTACTTAAGAACCAGCCTGCATCACCTCCTGAGAAGCTAGGCTTTGATTGCTCGACCACGTACCAATAATAGAGAATCTTGGGTGGGGTCCTCTGTGCCTCTCCTCTGCCATATAGAGAGCAGAAGTACAGATACCCCCCTCCAGTCTTTACACACTTTCATTAGCAAATCAGTGAGTGCATACAAAGGAGCTCACATGGAAATTGTATATGGTGGGGAACTAATTGGATTGCCTATGCACACATGTGGTGAGAAGCTGTACAAATCTACCATAATTCCAGACCCAACCTTTCAAATTCAGTGAAGGTAAGATATGGGTATGCACTGTTTACTCCCCAATCTGGATCAGTATCCTAAGCAGTCTCTAATTGGCTTAAATTGTATCCATAGTTCAAAGGGTCATAATTAAAGTCATGCCTTTTGCATGGTATAAGCACGAGGTCAAAAATTGCATTAGTACAAAAACATAATCATTTTGGCATCCATACAAAGGTTTTGCTATTGTTAATTCGTAGTAACATTTGTGGGGTTTAATCAAAGGACAAAACAAACATAACTGAAAGGCCCACTGGAAAAATTACCTGCCAGCCATCAAAAACGTTCTTTCTGAAAATGGGACTGTCAATGCAGAAGGTGTGTGTTTCTAGAAGTAACACAAAGAAGATCTATGTGAATGGCTAAGCATTGGAAATCAAAAGGCCTATCTTTCATTACCAAAGGAAAGGTCAAATTGCAAAGCTGCCTTTTAATTCAAAGTGGCAGAAGAAATTCAAAGGCTCCGTCTACATGAAAAACAGGGTGTGCAAACACTGAAACCAAAATGGCATTCATGTACGTTTTGATGTTTTTAAAAGAAGAAATTAGAAAAATGTTCCACTGCTAAAATAAAGATATCAGGGAAAAGACTGAGTCTGAGACAAGATGAAAAGTTTGAATATAGATAATGCGCTTCACATGCAAAATACCAGCAACAATTGAAAAGAAAAGGCAATTTTGTTTCCATAGGCCGAAGGCAGACCCTGATTTTATTGTTGGGCAGACTTCACAAATGATTCCCCACTCCAGGCCTATTGGCCTTCTGAACTGGAAAAGGGATACCCTTGAACTTCATTCATACCAGCTATTTACAACTGCAATAAAGTGACTATCAGCCTGAATGGGGTCAAACAGAAATACATAGAGGCTTTTGAGATCTAAATTGTGGTCAACATCAGATAACAGGACACAGTTTGAGATGTCAGAATGGCCTTTACGGCATCACAGGGCCAAGGTGAATGGCCTGCTGGACTATACCAATCTCCTCAGTCCATCAACTTCAAACAACAAATAGGCTAATGGCTATTACCCTGGATTTAAAAAAAAACCAGTCCAGGAGGCTCTGGTCACATGCTTACCAGGAAAGGAAACTGGCCTGGAGAAAGGAGATTTGCATACATGTGAAGATTTCCCATAAGTTTAAATGCACTATCATAACTAGTGATTTTCTATGAAATCCCCCTGCAGAGCTCAGCCAAGCCATTCCCAGTTTTATCGGGCCCCATTATTTTGGAATGACCTTGTATCTTATTCCAATAGATGGTTATCTCATTAGAGGTCACCACATTATCAATTGACTGGATCAGTTTGGTATGCTTTAAGGGTTTATTGTTGGCACAAAACATGACTTGATTCGTTCAGTTAATCAGGAGCTCCACAAACCATTTCCTGACATAATCAGAGTCTGTGATTATGACCAGTTCTTTGAGTTGATAGTGCACTACAGTGAGTATGGCTTTATGAACTGCCATAAACTCTGCAACCTAACTACTTTGGGGTCCTATTTTCTAACCAGCAGAGGGTTCTGGGGTATCGTTCACCCTGGCATTCCCTATGCCATCCACTAGTTCTTTTTCCCTGCTGTTATCAACCTGGCAGATCAGATCACCCATCCACATAAACTGTGGGTATCCACTAACATGTGTATTCTTCATCAATCTTCTGTGGGGAAGTTAAGTACACCTCCATGTTGTTGTTGGTCATTAGACTTTCATCCTCAAGACAGTTTTCTTGAGCACAATCATGCAAGTCTGCAAGTATATATATCACATGCAAGTTTGCCAACCCTTTCGCTAGGGTACCCATCTTGTTTTGGCCATATCTGACCTCCACAGAAAAGCTTTGCATGGACAGAATCTAGGAAGTAATTCTGCAATTACTGATGTACCCCACCCGGATTCTGTCACTTTGTGGATATTGCAATGGTTGGTGAGGAGTCTCGACAATTATGTACTCCCTCTGGATGAATGGGCAATAATTTTCCAATGCACACTCCATTGCCAGGAGTGACTTCTTGCAGAATTAAATTTGTTCCTGCACATAGGAAAAAACCTTGCTTGTGTACAAAATGAATTTGTAGACCGCGTCATGCTTTAAATACATCACTGCTGAATCTCCTTGTTCTTTATGGGGTAAGCCAAACAAGGAGTCTGGGAAGGCTTCTTTTCAGTTGTTTAACTGCCTCGGCTTGTTCCAGACCCCACTCCCACTTGACTCCAGCCTTTAATAAATGGAACACAGGTTGAGTGACCTCTGTGTAGTCTACAACTAACTTACAACTATAATTAGTGAGTCCAAGAAGGTGATCTTGTGCCCTAAAAAGTTCACTCGGGTCTTACACCACTGTGCCTTCTGAAAGGACAGTGTTGCTCTGGCTTTCTGCAACTGGGTCAGAACATAGCAGATTTCTGCTATATGTTTCTCAACCATTGAACCCTTGATCAGAACATAATCTACATAAGCCAGGTTTCCTTACATGGCCTTAATTGCTGGAGTTGATGTTCCACGTATATTGCTGCCCACCGAATGTAAAGGCATGCTGGTACTAGTCTTCCCTACTCACATGTACTATCTAGTAGGTGTTAGTCACGTCAATGGCGGTCTACACCTTTGATCCTTGGATCGGGCCAGCCCCTGATCGATGTAGGGAAGTGATCATCTTGTCTGCACATAGTCTCCATTGGCCGTTTGGTTTGAGTATAACCAGTACCAGGTTGTTGAAGGTACTGTGGATCGGACAAATTATCCCATGGAATTCTAAGTTCTTAATCATTTCAGTGAGTGACTACATGGACTCGAGAGGTAACCGGTATTCTTTCACAGAAACTGGAGCCATCGCGGGGTCTGTGTTTATGGTGGTTGACTGAAGAGGTGTGTGTCCCCACTCATATGAGTCCACTGAAAATATATCTTGTAGTTCCAGGAAGACCTGTTTTCAGCCTTTGTCTTTGCTCCTCGGTCTCACAGGCATTACCAAGATTGATCCTTTCCCCCAATTGGGCTTGTCAATTTTAGCGGTATCCTCCAGTTGGGTGGAGAGATCTCTTTTGATGGTGTTGACCTGAACAGGAGGTTCCAGGTCTTCAAGGCAGTGGTCCTTGACTCTGAACAATACCTCATTCCTCCTGATGTCACAGGTAACCTCTTTCAACACTTAAGGGCTGGAAGAGTACACCAAGAAATTCCCCTCATGCCTAGTAACAATCTTTTATGGAGGAATCCTGTTGCTGATGTTGAAATAGTAATTTGGGATTGGTCGCATGATTTCATTACCTAAATCAATAGAATAATGTTGGGCATCAATCACCATTCCAATAGGGGTGTTTGCATCCAAAGTGATACGTCGAGGGTCTCTGCTACCCACCAATATTTGAATGGTGTCGTGTTCTAGGTCTACTAGAGGTGTTGGATTTAAATGTATATAGGCATCCAGATGTTTGAGGTTCTGTCCTTGCTTAATTTTTCAGGGGAAGAGTGCATTGTCTCACCTGTCATGGGATGGTAACCTCTTCTTGCACTTGAACTTCAACCACAGAAGGCAGCAATTGAGCTGACCGGAATGCTATTTCAGTGTTGTTAAAGCCCACAGGGTTGCCTCCAGTCGTGAACAGGCTTTATTAATAATTAGGTCCAAATTGATTGCGAATCTGTTGAGAATATAACTTCCTAAATAAAAGTCAGAAGGGACATCTCTCACAAAATAACAATTATGCTCTCTGATTTCCAATGGAAATGTTTAGCATACACCTACTAGGCAGGAGATGTTTGGAGTTTGGAATTTCCAGACCTCACATGTGTTAATCAATTTAAATGTGGGGCTGGCCTGATCTTTTGGAAGTTTACTGAACAATCCTTGGCTGATGAAGCTACTGCCATTATTCAGGCATACTCTGGCGAGCACAGCCCCCTCCCCCCCATTTATCTCAATGAGGGGAAAAAACTGTTCACCTTTTTTTATTTCCATTTGACTTTGAGCATGTTCTTCATCGTCTGATTTCACAAGCTTTAATGTTTCTTCTGATTTTGGACTGGTGCCAAATGTTAGTGTATTCCCTTCCAGTGTGGAATTCTACTTAAAACTGGGTAGAAGGTTGATTTTCAAGAATGGAGAAGGGTTCCCAACACCAGTTTGTTCTGCTACAGAGAGGACAGTGATATATGGGACCTGGTTATTCTTGAAAATGAATTCTACTTTCTCAGATGGTACCATACATGTTTACATAATTGGTGCTCATTTTCTATTTTATAGGCCAGTTGGTCTCAGTCCAGAGGACCTTCTTTACACAGTTTATCCAAGGTGATAACCTCCTGAGGATATTGTTCCCCGGTAAACAAGGTGTACCCTCTGAAGTCACACCTATCACTGGATGTTTTAATCTATATTGCCAATTTATATTTCCAGACCTGCCGTCTCTTCAATGGGAATATCATTCCTGTCAACATGTTTTAGTTGTCTGGGAAATGGTGTGAGGGGTCTGTGGTGACCCTCCCCCTGCCTTGAGTTTAGTTGGTCAAAGGCCTTTTTGGACAGGAAGGGTGTCTTGGGATCCAGTGTCCACCAGAGTTGATAATTCACAATGACCCAGCACTATGAGCCGTGCACAGAATTGTCCCTTTTTCTCCTCCAGGGTACAAAGAAAGTGTGAGTTATTTTCCAAGCCTATGGTCATTTTCTTATTTTAACTCTGACAAAACATGATCTTAGGCAATTCTTTGTGTCCAATTTTGGGAATCTGTAAGGAATATTTTACAAAAAATGAGAAAGGAAGCTTCCTCTAGGGCTAGGCATTGCCAATTCCAGCTGGGCCCCCTCCTCAGGAACCTGTGGTTTGTCAGACGTTTCCTCCCATCATTTCCCCCCTGAGGCATCAGCCATGGGTGTTGGGGAATTCTGAGAAGCAGGTTTAGGTTTAGGATTGGAATCAGCCTTCAGCATGTGCCCCTGGTTGTCAGTCAGTTGGTGTACCTGTCGCTCCAGCTGCAAGACTGTTTCTGGGTTGATGGGTGGCCTCAAGTCATACATCTGCTGCTCCTGAAAAGGGTAACTGCCCCTTCTCCCTGAGAAGCTCAGGTACTGGAAATTTCCCCCATAATTTTCCATCCTGTATCTCCCTTCTCCCGGGTTCAGGGATCTATTGTCCTGGAATCGGGGAGAGAGAGGAGGATTGTTTTGGAAGTTCTGGTTCAGGGGTATCTGGGGAAAAAGTTCAGATTGGGTGGTAAAGTGGTACAACTCTCCTGAGGGAAGTCTGGAGGGATGTTTCCCAGGCAGTACTTACATGTTTGTTGCCCCCCAGGGCTGGGGAAGTGAATACATACTCCAGGATTGGCTTGGTACCCTTGCACCTAGGGCTTACATAGGTGGCAGGTTCAGAGAGATCATTGTTCTGGGCCCCTGTCTAACTACCATTTGATTGGGCCGTGGGTTCCTTCTGCCTTCCATTTTGCTTGTTGGCAATAGGGATACTTTTAGGCCCCCTGTCTCCAGGTCCAAATGAGGGGTAACTCTCATCTCTGCCACCTTCGCAGCAACAGGTGTGTTAGAAGCATAAGGCTTTTGGGGGTGCTTTTAATTCTCAGTGGACTTCTGGACCTCATAGATCCTGGTAGCTGTTTTAATTACCCAATCCAGGGTCCGGTGCTCATGAACGTTGCGCACCAGCTAAGTAATTATGTATTCAGGGAGAGCACAAAAATAAATGGCCACAAACTCCCTACTATGTGAGTTCACCCTCTGGGAAGTCTGAGAAATGTGCACTTTAGCTCCTGCACAAACCCTCTAGGCGCATGATATACCCAACATTGCAAACCATATGAAGTCTTATAAGCCTCCTGTGGGTTTCTGTGTAGGAGAAATGTTTTAAAATGGCCACCCTCTCGGTGGACCATTTATAATGATCCTGGTCCTCAAGTCCTGCAAAGAAACTGCAGTCCATTTAACAAATGCTATGCAATTTACATAATTTATGATCTGGAATGATGCCATCATATGCGCATAAAGTTCCAGGTGCTCCAATAATGAATACTTTGCTTTCTTTGTGGTACAAGATCAGGAAGATCTTTATGGTCTTGATGTGTTTTATTGGGTCTTTCACAAAACCCTTGTTCTGTCTTTTTCCCCCTCTGCACCTGAATTAATTCATTTTCTGACACTGAGCTACTATGTGTACTCTATTCCTGTCCTCTAGGTGCTCATATCTCTGTGACATATGAATGGATGCAGTGTGACTTATTGTAGCTGAGAAAATAAATCACGAGTTATGATAGTCCATTTAAACATATGGAACATCTTCACATGTATACAAATCTTAGTTCTCCTTTATCCAGGCAAGTTTCCCTCCCTGGCAAGAATGTGACCAGAGCCTCATGGACTATGATTTATTTAAGACTGGTGTAAAAGCCATTAGCCTCTTTGTTGTTTGAAGTTGGTGGGCTGATGAGATCATTATCATCCAGCAGACCATGCACCTCTCTCCGCCCTGTAAAGCGATAAGACCATGCTGACTGGTGTCACTTTGTCCTGTTATCTGAGTTGGCCACAATTTTGATCTCATAATCTTCTTTTTTTGCATCTTTCCCCATGCAGGGCTGATAGCTACTTTATTGCAGTTGGACATATATATATATACATATATATATATATAAATATATATATATCTCACAGGGCATTTATTAATAAATTACAAAGTTTTGCAATGTAGGTAATTTTTGTGAAAAAGATTGCATGAGAAAAAAGGGGAATTTCAAATGGGACTTGCAATATTTCTGCTCTAGAGTCCTAAACTAATCCTTAGAGATAGGCTTGACTTGTGGGTGGAGAGAAATGCAAATATCCAATTCAGATTGTGAGATCATAACTTAGCACCGCCTAATTTTCACTGTCTAAGGAAGGAGCTTATGAGGTAAAAAGTTCTTGCACCATGGAAAAGGGGGAGCTGCTAAAAGAATGACCAAGAGAGAGCTGCCAATCATCACCAAAGGAGATCTGATTAAATTGTCTCTGGGTGGAAGTGGCTTGGAGCTTTATATTGCTGGGGAGACTAGAACACAGAGGCTGTGAGACTTCCCTGGAACCATAGAGGGAGGATTTCTGTGGAATCCAATTGAAAGAAGGGCTGGCCAGATTCCTGTTTTTCCCTAAGAATGAAGTCCTGCTCAGTTTCCATCAGTGCAGAGCCCAGAGCTTTCCAAAAGTAAAATTGTTATTATTTATTATTTTTTTATTTGTATATGGTTATAAATAACCTTTACAAAAATTGGAAGAAAAATATACTATTTTAAAACATGTTAGTTAAAAGATAATTAAAACAAACAAGACAGTCACAACATCAGACAAATAGGGAAAAGTTGCAACATACAAGCAATTTACCATAATTACATAAGGAAAATCAAAAGAGCATATTAAACAGAGGGAGTACAAGGTTCGTAATGTCGTCATCATCATCACAAAGGGACAGAACGATTCAAGGATTCTAGTAATCTACTTGCAAGCTTATTTAGTCAACATTTCCCACATATAGTTCACTTTGTACTTCTAATTTACATACATATCTCAAATACCTCACAATGGTTAATTGTACTGATTTATCTGCTCGATGTAGCATTTTCATCCAAAGTGAATGCAGATTGATGGAACCCGAAGAAGCAACAAATTTGCTAAAGTACTGTATACAATAAGGTCTTAATATAAAGCAGTATACCATCAGATGCTCCAAAGTCTCTTCCACTCCCACTACCTCACAGAATCAACAGCTTAGTTCCTGTACAGGCTCTTTCCTCCGAGTAGATAGAATTTCTCTAGTCAGTAAGGCATTACACCTGAAACGCGTAAATATGTGCCTGGCTGATTTATCGGGGAACAGTGCTAGATATGTTTCAACAGTGCCCAGTTTTTATAGTGTGTTACAATGTGTTTTTGGAACCTAGTGGCCCCTGCAATACACATTGTAGGATCCCAGTCCCCCCTTTCCAGACTTGTTTTTACTTTGTTTGGTTTAAAGGGTTAGAAGTTCAAGGGTTAGGCCCATCTACTCAAGTTGTGTTATACATTCTTCCCTGAGGTCAAGCACATAAGCAGAAGTAGAGTTATTACTGCGTATACCCGAAACCAGGAGATCATATAGGGTTCCTCTCGCTTTTGTCACCAATTTCCTGAATAGGGAGAGTTTTTTCCACATTATCATACAAGAAAGAGAATTTAGGCCTAATTCATACCGTACAACTGCCACCGGCGTACACTTCGGTAAACATGGTAAGATTATTCTCAATAACCGTCCTTCATATTTGTACAATTCTTCCACAAACCAATGTGAAAAGAGCTCCACTCCATAGCAAAGCTGTGGTAATATTTTTTGCTTATAGAAGCGAAGAGCTGGTAGAACCAAACATTTTCTGTATTTGATATCAATTTTTTTAGTTGTAGTAGTAAAGGTATCATTTTTGCATCCATATATCGTCTGTAGTGTGATTTCTGTTTGTTGCCAAACATTGGGTATCCCAAGTATCGTATATTGGGCTTTACCACCAATTTTATGTGGTTCAGGAACCAGTAGTATTGTTTTATGTAGGGACGCAAATGCAGTCGAATGACAACTGTCTTATTTTCATTAATCTGTATATGATTTGCTACAGTGAAGTCTCGGAATCTGCACAGCAGGCGCTGTAACCCTATGGGAGTGTGATTAAAGAGCATAAAATCATCTGCATATGCAGACCAGCAGATTTTTGTCCCCTCAACTGACTTACATCTGAGACATAGAGGTTAAAGATCGTGGGTACAAAAACCCACCCCTGTCGTAGTCCATTCGGTACATCAATTAAATTAGAAAGACTACCCTCATTATTCAGATGGACCTGCAATTGAGAAACCTCATGTAACTGAATTAGAATGGAAAGTAGGACGGGGGCATTCCCAGATATTTTAACTTGCCCCACAGCACCGTTCGATCCACTTTGTCGAATGCCATGGACAAGTCAATGGATGCGATGTAAATTGGTGCAGCGTCCTTTTTCCAGGCTTTGTCCTGCATAACAGTTAATAGGAGCCCTCCCACGTCAGTCCCCAAATTTTTTCTAAAGCCAAATTGGAGTTTGGACAGGATGGTATTTTTATTAATCCAGATATGTATGTGGTTTAAAATGATACCAGAATGTATTTTTGAGTCCGCATCCAATAGGGCTATTGGCCGATAATTAAGAGGATTGGAGCGATCACCCTTTTTATATATTGGAATCACAAAAGAAATGTGCCAAGAGGCCGGAATAATGCAAGTCTGAAGTATATCATGAAACAATACAAATAGTATTTTGGTCAACAACTGCTTGTTTTGCTTAAAGGCTACATTAGCCAGGCCGTTGGGGCCAGAATCCCTCGACACAGAGGCCCTATTGATCAGAGCATCAATATCCTCCTGGCTAATATCAATATTCCAGTCGACATCAGATGTGTCCAAAGCGGTTTGCAGAGTCTTGTTTGGTAAAGGCTGCCAAAATGGCCACCCCACTGGTAGTCAGTAATAGCATTAGATAGTGCCAGGCAGTTCTGAGATGCCTTATTGTTAACCAGTGCCCAGAAGGATCTGGTTGAATTATCCTTCAATGCACACAACATTTTTCCTCATCTAGCTGGTATAACATGGCTCTGCGCTCCTTAATCTTCCTTTTCCAACTGTTGGCAATGTGTTCTTTAGAGACATTTTTTTACAGGGGGAAGTATTGCTTTGGCCAACTGCCTCAGGGCCTTTTGTGTCTGACTTTTGTATATTCTTATTACAGGATCATAGGCATGTGTATGATTGATCCTAACCCAGTCTGCCCGAATGGTGACTACTGTTTGCGATATCACATTTCCCACATAATGTGAGAAAGAGTCTTTCGAGTATATTAAGTGCTTTCTGTCCAAAATAGAGGAGCTTAAGTCATTAAGAAAGACTGCATTTGTTTTTTCTACATTGCCCTTATGCCACACAATTCTCTTTTTTGCCTGATTTGTTTCCAGATTCACTAGGTCCGAGTGGCCACCAATCAGAACCCTTATCCCCTCAAAATTTAAATACAGAATCCTATGGTCACTGCAGTTCATCTTCAACAACTTGAACTCATTTAATGTGCATACAAGTGAGTCTGTAAGAAAAATATAATCAATTGCACTTGTTTGCGTCCCTATATACCAGGTAGTATATGGAATTTTACCTTTCCAAAGACCCATTGTATTTGACAGACCCCATGACTCCAGAAAGACCCTCCAAAGGTGCCCCCGTCGTGTTTTTATTTCCTTGTGTCCAATTAAGTTCCCCCACAACCTCAACATTGGTCAAAGAAAGTTCATTTACAATTCCAACATTAAAATCCCCAGCAATTATCATTACCAGATTTTTTGAAATTTCATGACATTTCATCATCATGTGGAAACAGAAAAATTGATATGAGGCCGGGAAGCCCAAAAGGAAACACACCAACACAGGTTACAAAGAACATACAAAGCGCTTTATTCAAAGATACAACAATTACCAAAAGTCAATTGACATACGGATAGCTATTCGGCCCTCAGAGTAACAGAACAAACCATCAACGGTAGTTCGCCGTGTTAGTGTGAGAGACCGAACATTGGGATACTCAGGTTTTTATACTTTTTATCCAGCTCTGGCCAACCCCACTCGCGGGTTAACCATTCTCAGAACCAGACCTAGGGTTCGTTGCCAGGTCAATCCCATAATGTATGCTTTTTTGATCAGTTCCGCTGATACAGTTGTTCATTTACACATAGGTCAGGGATAGGACAAGGTCTCAGTTCGCGACCCTAACAAGTGGCCTGCGGGCATATTACTTATTCATGTGTGCAGAGGTCACAACAGCCTGAATCCCACTCGAAATGTCATTCGGCCTCCATTTTGTTGTTCAGGGCGACTTCCACACTACAAGAGAACCTAAAATGGTGGCTAAATCCAAGATGGCGATTTACACAATACATTAAGGTCAAGACCTTGCCGCGGAATCTATGTACACAATGTTTTTAGACAACTTGGCGTAGGCCAAAATACATTCAAACAATGCGATAGGAGGTACAATATTATTTCGATTTCCACAGACCCTCCTTTTGGCCTATGCCAAGTGCTAAACATCATCCCTAATACTTTCGAACATAACTCCATGTATTATCATCCATAGATTCCGCATCATTGTCCGTAATGTCTATAGCCATAAGGTCGTTCATAAGAACCTCTTGTAACATGAATTCTTTAGATGCTGTATCTGGGGCATATATTCTATGCCCTATTGCGCTCACTGCTTGAGCACAACACCCCCCTATCATTCCACACATACTTGGGAGGCATTGAAAACATCAACAAAGGAATAACAGGATCCCTAAAATAACCAGAATAACGGAAAGCACTTTCCAACCCCAAGATCGCAAAGAATCCCAAAACCAAGTACTAAGGTTCCAGTCTCCTACAGGGATATGGACTTCAGAACTGAGAGTATGCAAGTTCTGAATTGCTTTAAAAATTGTTGGTGAGGAGTCTGGTACGAAAACACAACAAGCGGACCCCACTAATTTGCATACTCCACCTCGTTCTGCCAAGATGACATCTAATGCCATCCGATTTTGAAGTGCTACCAATCTTATTGCCTTTTGCTCTAAGGTCATATTGTAGAGTATGTCCGTGGTCCGGTTGATCGTTCTCTCCAGTACCCTTGCTAATCCCCTAATGTTCTCCGAGTTTGCTATTTGTCCCCAAAAGGGCACAACTGATTTCGCTATGTCCCCCAATACTTGCCCAGGGGTATCTCCATTGTCGTCTCGCCGCGGGCGAGCCTTAGAAATCTCTAATGTACTTGCTACAAATACCCCGGGTAACAATATTCCTAAATAACAGGTTCCCTGCCAATCCTTGGGCAACCAGGGAAATGCTAAACTACCACAAACAAAATAAACAGGCCCCCCTACATACAGAGGCCTGTTTTCCCCAGTCAAATTTACAATGTTTTTACAAGCTTCAAAATCTCCCATTGGCCTAGTGCCGTTTCTCTGTACACAGAAGGGAACTGAGTCAGGACTGTGATTTATAGAATAAGAAGGAGGTACAGCGTCCTTATTGCCTATCGGAGCCATTTTAAAGGAGATAAAAGTTTGAAAAGGAAGAGATAGTTTGTCAGACGGCCTAATAGAAGCGACGTTAGGTTTACTTCTATTCGCGAAAAGCGAGCATTCCAGGGGAGTCAATTCACGTTTCTCAAAATCATTTAAATTAGTTCCATCAAAGTTCCCTGAGATGCTATCATTCCATCGGCCAAAGAATAGTGCTCTAAGAGAGGCATAGCAAGCAGTCGTTAAAGGTAGAGGATGTATATACCATCCCAGTCCCTTGTTCCCATGTTGCGGTAAATGAGTGCAAATCCAACAATTACTCTTGTTAAAAATGGCATGAGTAGCATTCATTACTATCATCAGAGTGTTATTATGATACTTCTGTCTATGTTGGGAGTCTCTAGGGGACAGAGTGTGAAGGTGTACAGAGGGAGTCAAAACAGTTGGTACGATCTTGGTCGGTAATAAAGGTTTCAAAGGATAGATTTCTTCGAAATACCAAAGTCCTACAGCAGCAGTTGCAAAAATAACAATAATCATTATCAAAACACAACAGTACGTTTTCGGGGCCCAGGCACATTGTTCATTGTTCGATTTGGTCACCCCCTTATCTAAAAGTCCAGTGCGGGGAGCAGCGGTGAAGGTGGCAGGCATCATAGTTCCTCGATCGACGGCCCCAATGTTCGTTGCTGGCGACACTACTGTCGCGTGATTTCTTAGTCCTTCCCAAACCTAGCCAGCAGAATCCCTTTTTGTTCAACAAAACTTTCTCATAACAAGACAATTTTTCCAATCACTTCCTTTTCCAGATACACGACACTCGTGCCGTAGTTCTATTTCCGTGGTCGAAGGTTGTACCTGACGGTACCCAAAATTGTGTGGTCCGGAAGCAAAGTATTGTCACTTCCTGAGGGAAGCGACGTCTCGGTGGCGACGGAAGTCGCAGAGCTAGAAACAGTGTTTTCCGGAAGCGATTTTTCAAAAGAGTGCGGAGACGAAATGGACTGTTCCCCAAGCTCCTCTGGCTCAGAGAACTTCTCCGACGCACTCACAGCGATGTTTGTTACTCCAAGATCAGACACTGTAGCATCAGCGAGGGGTTCTGCCTCTTCTGTAGCGTGTGGCGTCGGGTGAGGAAGTTTCTTGACGTGCATCGCGTGAATCCAGTTCTTCTTTCCAGCCACCCGCACTGCTGTCCTGGTGACCAATAACACCTGATGGGGTCCCCGCCAGCGAGGCGCGAGACAGGAAGACCTCTCGTAGGCCTTCACGAGGACCCAACTTCCAGGCTGTATATCGTGTCCTGGGCCCGTGAACCGTACAGGTAAAGCAGCATGCACCTGGTGGTAGATGAAATACAGGTTTTTAGTTAATTGGTTACAGTAGTCTACAAACAATACATTTTCCACCTCCCTCAGGGCTTTAGGTTTTGGGAGACCCCAAATGTTAGCAGGTCTCCCCATTACTACTTCAAAAAGAGAAAGCCCAGTTCTAGTCTGAGGTGTGGTACGCATAGCTAATAACACAATAGGAAAAGCATCTGGCCATTTTAGTTTGGTATCAGCACATGTTTTTGCAAGTTTATTCTTTAAAATACCGTTGTGTCTTTCTACCAACCCAGCACTTTGAGGATGCCTAGCTGAATGAAATCGTTTCTCAATACATAGGGCTGCACATATTTGCAAAATTACTGCTGCGATAAAGTGAGGACCATTGTCCGACCAGATTATCCTCGGGAGCCCAAATCGAGGAAAGAATTCTTTTACCATAATCTTTGCAGTGGTCATGGCGGTAGCATGTTTGACGGGGAAAGCCTCGACCCATTTACTGAAGGCACAAATAATTACAAGAACATATTTTAGATAATTACATCGCCCCATTTCAATAAAATCAAAATGTATAACCTCAAAGGGGACAGAAGGGGGCCCAAAACTTCCCCTTGGAGTCACTGTCCCCTTACCCACATTGTGCTGTAGGCAGATCATACAGTTCTGGACATGCCTCTTTGCAGTGTCCAGGATCTTGTCATTCACCCAGACCTGTTCTAACATTCTCGTGATTTGCTGGGCACACACATGCGTAGGACCGTGTGCCATCGTAACCATTGCCAATACATAAGAATCAGGAAGCAACCATTTCCCTTCGGATGTATCCACCCAACACCCTTCGTCATCCAGTTTCCCCATTCCTTCAGCCCACTTTCTAGATTCTTCCATCGTGGCATCAGTCTGAATATCTCGCACAGACCCAATACCTTCATCCATTATGCAAACATCTCTCATTTCCCTCGAGGCATACATGTCCGTGCTAAGGTCTGTGGCCGTTTGTCTGGCTATCAAATCCGCAAAAGCGTTCCCTTTGCCCACATCATCTATGACCTTGCGATGTGCTGCACATTTCATGATCGCTAACCGTTTAGGGAGTGAGAGTGCCGAAAGTAATTGCACTATCAAGGGGCCATGCTGAATCTTGGTCCCATGTGAGGTCAGGAACCCTCTTTCCGACCAAAGCTTTCCGAAGTTGTGAGCCACCCCAAATGCGTACTGGCTATCAGTATATATATTTACTCTTCGCCCTTGGGAAAGTTCACAAGCTCAGGTCAACGCTATAATCTCTGCGGCCTGAGCGGAGTTATGCGAAATTCTCTTAGTTTCGACAACTTTGCTCAATGTAGTAACTGCATAAGCAGCTGTAGATGTACCATTCGAAAGTTTGAAGCAGGAGCCATCGCAAAACAGCTCCCCTTCTGCATTATCCAAAAGAGTATCTATGAGTTCTATCCTGCCCTTCGTTTCTTGTTCGGTGGTATACAGGCAGTCATGTAATTCTTCGTCACCGCAAACAGTGTTCTGCGGGAAAGGTAAGAGTTCAGCCGGATTAAGAACACAACACCTCTTAATTTGAATATGAGGGGCAAACAAAATTAGTTCATACCTCGTTAACCGTGCAGAGGTGAGGTGTTGCGTTTGAGTTTTGTTCAATAGAATATCAACAGAGTGAGGTACCATCAAAATCAAATCATGGCCTAGGACCATTCCCTCACTCTGTTTTACAGACGCGGCAGCAGCAGCGACAGCGCGCAAACATCTTGGCAAAGCGCATGCAACAGGATCAAGGGCGGAGGAGTAGTAGCGCACAGCCTATTCTTCCCTCCGTGTTCCTGTGTTAACACAGCCAAAGCACATCCATCACATTCATGCACAAACAACACAAAGGCCTTGTCATAATTTGGAGTACCCAGAACCGGTGCGGAACATAGCGCGGTTTTGAGAAGCTCAAATGATCGTTGATGTTCCGATTCCCATGGCAGTGGCAGAGAAATACCCTTCTTCGTCAAAGCCAACATCGGTTTTACCACTAGTGCGAAATTCGGGATCCACAACCTACAGTAGGAAGCCATACCTATCAGGGCTCTGACTTCCTTCTGTGTATTTGGAACAGACATGCCAGAAATGTGTTTTATTCTTTCAGGTGTCAATCTTCTCCCCTCCTTTGACAGGAGGTAGCCTAGATAGGCAACCTCCTGAGAACAATATTGAAAGTTTTTAAGCAAAGCTTTGTGACCATTTTTAGCTAGATGAACAAGCAACAGTATAGTGCCTTCTTTACAGGCATTCTCAGAATCTGCAGCCAAAAGCAAATCGTCAACATATTGAAGCAGCGTACAAGTAGGTGGCAATTCAAGGGTGTCGAGCTGCTCTTTCAATGCTCTACTATAAATACTAGGACTTTCAGTATACCCTTGAGGTGCCCTTGTAAATGTAAATGAGCATCCCCCCAAGGTGAACGCAAACAGATATCTGCTTTCTTCATGTATAGGGATACTAAAGAAGGCGTTTTTCAGATCCACAAGGCTGAAGTGCGTAGCCGTAGCAGGGAACATTCTTGATATCATCGTCACATCAGGCACAATTGGAAATTGTGGGGCGACCACTCAGTTAATAGCACGAAGATCAATTATAAACCGGTATGGAATTGCATTGTCGCCTTTCTTATATACGGGTAAGATCGGACTGTTACACAAACTACCTGTAATCTCTTCGATCACCCCACGATGTACAAAATCGGAGACAATGCATTTCAAAGAACGTTCGCCTTCGACTGATATTTTATACTGCGGGATGCGTGGCAGTTTCACCCCATGTTTCAGGACTATTTTAACGGGCTCAATCTGTAACACTCCGACATCATTGTCGTCCACCGCCCACAAACATTCCGGGACAATGCTAAACTCGGGAGGTAAAGGTCGAATTAAGAACTGAGAATTAGGAAGTTGCTGTGGTGAAACCGTTAGCCGTACTCCATCTGAAGAACAATGAATTACTGCATTCAATTTCTTTAACAAATTCAACCCAAGCAAATTCACTCCACAGTTCGAAGTGAGAAGAAAGGGACAATGGTCCGTAAAGGGACCCAGAGAAACGGATACCGGTGCAGAAACCGGACAGACAGTTGATACACCAGAAAACCCTACAGAAACATTTGTTTGCCCTGACAGTGGGATGTTTGGAACCCGAGAATGATCAATGGAGCACTTCTGTGCTCCAGTATCAATCAAAAACTGGTGTTTCCTATTCCCTACTAATAATTCAACGTAGGGGCCATTCTGATTAACGGGAATAGGCGAAGTTTCCAAATCCTGCTTCGGGCAATCCTAATAAAACGGAGCCTCGTCAGAAGGAAGCTCTTCAGAAAGGTAGGCAGCAGAAGGGTGATCAAATATGTTTCTGGAGTCCATACTCGAGGTCTGATTTTCCTGTGAAAAAGGTTGCTGAGAATCTTGTAAAAGCTGACCTCTGTCAGGGCCCCCTGCTCCAGGGCGTCCCCTAGGTCGTCTACCCATACCCCCAAACGCACTGTTTGACATCTGGCAAAGAACAGGGCACTGTGCTCGCCAATGACCTTCCTGGCGGCAATAAGCACATTGATTAATATTCACAGTACTCGGAGGAGCATTTCCTTTTGGAACGTACTGACCTCTAGTCTGTGTCGTACCTCCTCTGGGGTTTCTAACAATTTGCTGCAATAAAACTTTGGTTTTCAAATCTCCCTTTCTCTTTTCAATTTTCTCCTTTTCATTATTAACACGGTTCTCATAATACTGAGCCATGTGCAAAACCTCAGATTGAGATTTTGCCTGCCAAGCGCTCTCAGAGGACATAATTTGTGACTGGATGTCAGGTAACAATCCACGTACAAATTTGTCCACGAACAACCTCTTCCCCGACTCTGTACCTAAATCCTGTCCACTGAAGTCAGAAAATACCTGCTCGAATCTATTAAAAAATTCGGTGGCGCCTTCAGTTTTCCCTTGGACACAGGCCGTAAGCTTGTCCCAAATAATCCTCTTCTCTGGAATTATAGTTTTTAGTTTAGCGACAATCCTATCAGGTAAAGTAAGTATTACCTGTGACGGTTTCTCACCAGCTGGTCTTTCTCCATCAATTCTAATCATATTTGCCCACGTATCTCCCAACTCCGGCACATCATCTATTGTCCGAACCTGTTTCCATACATCTACGGGTAGGAGTACAGGGAATAACAAGTCAATGTCACTCAAGGTGAACACAGAGGACTGTAAAACGGACTCTATTTCTTTGTAAAACCTTGTCGGGTTTTTCCTAATATCGGGAACTGATTGTCTAATTGTGTTCACTTCCTGTCGTGAAAACGGGACGTGAACAAATTGCGATACATAATGTGCAGGGATATCCACAGCAGGGGCACCAGTCCCAGCGTTGGCGGGGATCTCAACTTTTGGGACAAAGGTCGGAGGAACCCTTCTCATAGGAAACTGAGATATAGGTACCTCCGGCCGCTTACTAAGCAATAGAGCCAGGTCGAGCGCTAAGGCAGCTGTAGAAGTGTCGGGCGAAAAAGCCCTTTTACAAATCCCCAATAATTCTATGGGGCAACTAACCCTCTTCCTTACACATTCCTCTTGCAGGTGCTGTGCCATCACCTAAATTACCTTTCTTTGCATTTCTAGTGTATACTGACTACACGTGTCATACACTTCGTCTGGCGGTATCGATGAATCCGAAATCCATCGAACCGCATCTTTGGTACAAATTCGTATTTCCTCAGGTGCCGCTCTACGGCACGGAAGGAACCATTTCTGTACATATATTCTATCGTCCTCATCATCCTCATCTCGTGATTTTTCAAAGTCTTTCCTGAACTCAAACAATCTTTCAACATGTCCATATACTTTCTGCTCTGTGTCCCTCGAAAGTGCCAAGGCGTTCAGATCTCTCACCCCTTGTGGAAGATCCAAATTTTGTAATCTACCCCACATCACACACAAATGAGTCCCCAAACCTTCGATAAAAACATTTTTCTCGGGAAAACTATTCAAATTAGATAATGTAGAAAAAACATTAGCTTGATCACCTTTCTCCATGCAATGCTTAGCCCATGCAAACAATTCCTGTTTCTTATCTGCAGAAACAGTACTACGAGTCACAATCTTTGACCCTGCACCTGGATCGACTTCAATCAATACGGGGCCACTCGGGAGCGGAGGTATAGGTAAATTTAACAAAGGTGCAACTATCGGTGCAGGGGGAAGGGGCGGTGCGATAGGCGGAGGAACAACAACCAAAGGACTAGGAACAGTAGGCTGTACAGGGGGAACAGGGATAACAACAGGCGCGACAACAGGAATAGGCAGAGTGCCCAAAATAGGAGCATACAGTGGTGGCGCTGAGGCATCGGGCCTGCGTTCATTTAATAACTTCTCAATAAATTCTTCAGAAACATGGAAATCTTTAGAGGGGTACATTTTTTGGACTCTGAGTGAAAAGGCTCTATCCATATTTGTAACTAATTCTGACCGCTTTTCTTTATCGTATAATAATGCTTTTTCAGCGTTTGTTTTATGACGACGTGCATGTTTATCCCTACTTTTAAGCTGCTGCAATGCTTCTTTCTTCCAATTTTGTAACACATCAAAGGCTGCTGGTCTAGCCTTTTTCTTTAACAAGATCGATTCTAAGTATTCAATACGGGGGATCTCAAAACTACCATTGATTGGCCACTTAAATTCGGAGGCATGTCTGGTCTGTCTGTGCCAAATATCATTAAATACAATACTTCCAATGCCATACTTACAGTACATAGTACACGCCGGCGACCCCTCCTGTGGTGCCGGACGGCTAAATTCCAAATATTGTCGATCGCTGCGGAACAGAGCCCTAAAACAGCTAGACAATTTCCCAGGCATTTCACAAAAAATTGGTGTTACCTGGTCCAATAATTGTGTCTGCAGATACAATATGCCAAATTCAAATAGTCAGGGTTAAATTAAGAGCCGGGTCACGACTGCACCTGACCAAACCTAAGGAGGACCGTATGGTTTACCAAGAACTTACCTAACGAATTTTACCTTGTGTTTGGTGGTTTCGGCAAATCTGCCCGCCTCAAAATTGGACCCTCGTCAAGATGCCATGTCAGACCACACGACTATCGTCCAAGGATCGGACCGTGCAGCGCTGCCGAGGTATCGCGTCTCGATCGGTCGGGCCCGCAGAATCACACCGTCTGATCCCGGTTCGATAGTCTGCGTCAACCTTCAATGATCCGGCATCAATCTTGAGGGTCCCTATTCGGGCGCCAACTGTGGAAACAGAAAAATTGATATGAGGCCGGGAAGCCCAAAAGGAAACACACCAACACAGGTTACAAAGAACATTCAAAGCGCTTTATTCAAAGATACAACAATTACCAAAAGTCAATTGACATACGGATAGCTATTCGGCCCTCAGAGTAACAGAATAAACCATCAACGGTAGTTCGCCGTGTTAGTGTGAGAGACCGAACATTGGGATACTCTGGTTTTTATACTTTTTATCGAGCTCTGGCCAACCCCCCTCGCGGGTTAACCATTCTCAGAACCAGACCAAGGGTTCGTTGCCAGGTCAATCCCATAATGTATGCATTTTTGATCAGTTCCGCTGATACAGTTGTTCATTTACACATAGGTCAGGGATAGGACAAGGTCTCAGTTCGCGACCCTAACAAGTGGCCTGCGGGCATATTACTTATTCATGTGTGCGGAGGTCACAACGGCCAGAATCCCACTCGAAATGTCAGTCGGCCTCCATTTTGTTGTTCAGGGCGACTTCCACACTACAAGAGAACCTAAAATGGCGGCTAAATCCAAGATGGCGATTTACACAATACATTAAGGTCAAGACCTTGCCGCGGAATCTATGTACACGATGTTTTTAGACAACTTGGCGTAGGCCAACATACATTCAACAATGCGATAGGAGGTACAATATTATTTCGATTTCCACAATCAGGGCCCCCAATTTTTTTTGTTCTTTCTCAGTATCTAGTTTCGTGTTCCAGTAGATTTTAATAATCAAAAGATCACAATCCCCTATAGGCGTACTGTGTTCAAAACGTAGTAACAGTAGTAGGTACCAGTCAGCAATCCTATAGATTTTTATGACTTTCGGCATCAAGGAGGTAGCTACTCCAATGAGTAGTCTACCCGCTGGTCTGCCTACTGTACCTTGTTTAGCCACAGAGGAATGAACAATAAAACCATCTAATACAAATTCAGAAGAAAACCAGGTTTCCTGTAGACAAAAAATAAAACATTCTTTAAGTAGAGCACATATTTCCAGAGAGTTACTCAATGACCAATTCCCCCTCGAGTTCCAAATTATCAGGGGAAAAGTTGCATGTCTACTAGCTATTAGGTTTCAAGCCCTGGAGTTGTAATATGGAGTCTCTTAATTTAAGGGCCAACCATCTAAAGTTAGGCTCTCCAAAGGTGCTTTGCATTCCATTAACATTGGTCCGCTGATTCTCATCCACAGTCAACCCCCTCCCCACCTGGGTGGTGGGTCCCCTCTCCGAACCCACCCTCTCAAGATCATATCCCATTTTGTGGAATGTACCACTTTCTTTCAGGACTGTCTCAATGATGATATTAGAGTGAAACACAACCCTTACATAATCATATTGTACCGGGTGAACAAAATCCAGCAACTTAATGTCTCCTGAAGTAATAAGGGAGAGGCTTGGGATTTCTCCAAACAGAGCCAAAACCGTTGGTCTGTTCAGGGAACGGGGGCCACCCTTGTTGAATAGATAATGTAAAAATATGCTTGGAAATTCCACGCACTTGAAGGGGCGATAATTAATAGCCACTGATTGTGATGCCTCTGATGGTGTATCAAAATGGCCCTGAGGAGGCACAGTAGACCAGATGCCACCATGACATTGTTTGTTTGTTTGTTTATTATTTGTAATGCGCCAGAATACCCTAGGGTAACAGGGCACAGCATTTACATGAATTTGCAAAACTTAGTTGCATCAATAATGATATATACATACACATGCACACAATAATAATAGCAGGAATATATACATATATACAGGTTAACACAGGTGAGTATAATATGTACAGATGGCTAGGGATTTGCAAGACTTAGGGACTCGTTGTGTTAGAGAGCTTACGTCTTCAGCCAAGAAATAATCTTGGATCAGAAGTTTTGGTACAGTAAATCCATTCTAAGAGTTGGTGGTAGGGAGTTCCACAGTTTAGCCGCTTTCACTGGGAAGCTGTTGCCTCCTATAGTGGAGCGTTTGTAGATGGGGACAGAGAGGCAGTCTCTATATGCTGTTCTTTTGGGTCTCAGAGAGGTCTGTCTGTGAAATCTATCGATCAGGTAAATAGGAGCAGCGTTATTGAGGGACTTGTAGGTGAGTGAGGAAGTTTTTAGGAGAATTTTATCTTTGATGGGGATCCAATTGTTCTGTTGGCTGTATACTGTGATATGATCTCATCTAGAGATGCCCAGAGCCGCTCGAAGAGCGTTATTCTGGAGAATTTGTAATTTGCTAGTGGTAGCTTTAGAGGACCCAAGATAGGAATGTTGCAGTAGTCCAGACGGGACAATATAAGGGCTCTGGCAAGGGTCAAGCAGCTAGCGTCAGATTGAAAAGGTTTGGCTGCGCGGATCAATTTGCACATGTAGGCTGTGGAGGAGACTAGTGAATTCACCTGTCTATTGAAGGAGAAGTTGGATATCAAGTAGAAGCCCAATGTTTTACCTTCATGTCCCACCCTGATAGTGTTACCATCGATCATGAAAGATGAATAGGCAGGGCTTAGTTTCTTTAGGCTGGCAGTAGTACCCAGGGTGATGAGTTTGGTTTTATCATCATTCAGGCAAAGTCCATGTGTGGCCATCCATGCCTGGATGATGATGTACACTCTATTCACGAAGGCCAAATCCTTCCCATAATCTCCAGAAAGCGGAAGGAGGATCTGGGTATCATCTGCATAGTTAGTGGAGGTGATACCGAGATGATCCAGATCATCGAAAAGGGGCTTGGTAAATATATTGTACAGTGTGGGGGAGATGCAGTATCCCTGTGGTACGCCACAGGTGATAGGTATGGGGTCTGCTGCATCGGTAGGTGAAAAAACCCTCATGGTTCTGCCGTTAAGGAATGATCTAATCCATGTAATGGCCTCGGCGGAGAAGTAAGCTGATGTGTGTAGGTGTGTGCATAGGACAGAGTGGTCAACCAGGTCAAATGCTGCAGAGAAGTCGAAGAGGCGGAGTAAGGCAGCTTGGCCATTATCTCTGAGCATATCGATCAGTGTTTTAAGGTCAATAAGAGCCTTCTCAGTCCCATGTTGGGGACGGAAGCCTGGTTGCCTGGCTCCTAGTAGGTGATGTTCTTCCAAGTGCTTCTGTATTTGTACATAGGCGACCTTGTCCAGGATTTTTAGAAGGAATGGTACAGTCGTTATGGGTCTGTAGTTTGTGGGAGTGGCTGGGTCGAGTGTGTTTTTTTTAGTAGAGGTAATACCTAGGTTTTAGATTAGTTGGGATGGATCCAGTAGAAAAGGAGGCATTGATTAACTTCGTGATGAATGGGGAGAGGTCGCGGGCAGCGTCTTTAATAAGCTGTGCCGGGCACAAGTCTCCCTGGCAGTTGGAGGGTTTCAAAGACAGGATGGTTTTTCAACTTCAAGTATGGTCACTTTGGTGAAATTGAAGCGGGTGGTTTCCCTTGAAGTCTGCTTTTCAGGTGGTTTGAACATGTAGGGGTTATTCAGGGAGGCTTTTTTTTACAGGAGATTTTGTTTTGTAGAGTAGCAATTGTGTTGGATAGGGCATTTTGGATTTCTGAACACCAGTTCTTATCTTAAATGCAGGTATCTGGTGGTGCTATGGGAGTTTCTACTTCTTTGAGGATAGAGAATAATTCCTTCATGTTTGATTTGGCTTGAGAAATACGGGAGTCGAAGGAGGAACGTTTTGCTAGGAAGATTTATTTTTTGTACAGGGCCGCTAGTTTTGTGAGTTTGATTTTATTGGCTACTGAAGGGACTTTTTTCCAGGTAGCCTCACAGTTTCTTTTTTGCTGTCTTAAGTTTTTAAGGAATGGTGTATACCATTTATTCATATGCATTTTGGGCTTGCTTGGTCTGAGTTTGAGAGGGGTGATTAAGTCCAGAGAGGTGGACATCATTTTATTGTATTCCTCGACCAAAGTCTCAGGATCCAAGTTGTCTGGGAGTGTGTTGAGTGTAGGGAGTAAGTTCGGGGTAAGTCTCTCCAGAGTGATACTCTTTTTATTTCTCGTGAGTGTGGGTGGAGCCCTACTGGTCGGCATGGGTGGAGGTCTAATGGTGGAGAGCGAGAATTATACCAGGTGGTGGTCAGTCCAGGCAAGTGGTGAGATGTCGGTAATGTTAGCTAGACAATTGTAGTCCTCCACCCAATCGAGTATTCTACCTTTGGCATGAGTAGGTTTCATACTTCTTTGGGTGAATCCTAATTCGGTAAGGGTATTGAGCGTAGTGATGGCAGGTTGGTCTTCCGGGTCATTCAAACCCATGTTAAAGTCTCTGAGGGTGAGTACCTGAGTGGAATTTTTAAGGTTGGTGGATAAGATGGTATAAATGTCCTCATCAAATGTGCCTATTGGGCCTGGAGGGCGATAGATCACATGGATGTTGAGAGTTTGGGCATTATTAATGGGAACTTTGACTGAGAGTAGTTCGCAAGAGGGGACATTGATGGTGGTAGCTAATCTCATAGTAAGACTACATTTATGGATAATGGCAACACCTCCTCCTCTAGAGTTGGGTCGGTCTTGTCTCAGGATAGAATAGTTTTCTGGAACTGCAAGCATGAGCATAGGGCCTACTGCCGGATGAAGCCTCCGTGATAGCAAGGAGGTCAAGGTCTTCTTTAAGAATCAAGTCTGCAATTTCTGTTGTATGATCTACTAACGATCTGGCGTTAATCAGGGATCCCTTAATTTGGGGGCTCACTGTAGTTGTGGCAGTTGTAGTGGGAGTAGATTCCTGTGTTATTTTAGTACTGCTCTGAATAGTGGGTCTGTGTGGGGGTTTAGGGTGGTAATTCTGAGATGAGTTGGGTTTAGGGGTGTTTAGGCTGGTAGTCGTGGATCTTAGTCTCTGTGCGGTAGGCATTGAACGGGCGAGTGGCTTGTAGATTCTAGCTAGTGTAGCTCTGAGTCTTGAGTTCCTGTCTATGGTGAGGCAAGGGGAGCTAGTAGGTAGCACTGGAGGTGAGTCATTTATGGCTAAAGGTGAGCTACAAATTGGTTTAATGTTAGGTATGGTTGAGTGCATAATGATCGGATGTTGAGGTGGCATACTGAGCAGTGCTATATTATTTATAAGGAGCAGGAAGAAGGCAAACAGGCTTCTGAACAGGAGAGACATTTTAAGTGGTTATAGCAAGTGTGTTCATGGAGGGTAAATAGTCTGGTGCTTAGGAGAGATACTTGGACTTGAGCCGATGGAGGATTAGGCTCTTAGACTGTACAGTGGCAATGGCACGTATTTCACTGTACCCTTCCACTTCCCTTTGTACACCATCGTTCAGCAAACTCCGAGCTGTGTTGAAGGCCTTGAGATTCTGGTTTTGACATTCTCCTTTAGCAACTGGACTATTTACCTGTGTCGATAGTGAGGTTATTTTAGAGATAATCTCATTTTGGACACCAGATACCTGTGTCGGAGGCAAAGTAACTTTAGAGGCAGATTCACTTTGGACGCCATTGTCATGACCCTCCAACATCAGTTTTATGACCCTTCTGATCACTCGTTCCATCACAGGGACCCCTTTCAAGGAGTTTCCTTCTTCTGCATCCTCTTTGGATTCTGCACCCCCTGGGGAATTGGACCCAATTAAGGGGTCTTTATTTCCCTCTTTATTCTTGGGTTGCAGGCATATACTACGCCTGGACTATTAGATTGAAACACAGTCCCGAAGGCTCAAAATTGATAGTAGAGTGCGTAGATTGCGATTTTACATCATTTGCTCCTTGTATGCCTTACTCTAATGCAATTACCACATCCGAGGCAGGGCTCTCCTCCCTTTGTTCCCAATTCTCTCTGGGGGAACCTCCTCAGTCCATTGAGGACCTCTGTTGTCCTTGGGGTAGAGCACCCTTATCAGGAGGGGAGACCAGTCTTGGCAAGCAAATTGGTTTCCAACTGCTTTGTTTGTTTGGGGAAGAAATTGTGTAAACTTCCCTGCATGTTTGATCTGACAACATGAGGCCCTTGATGTTACTAATAGGACCTCTCAGTGGGCGCATAACGCCCTTGTTTTTTAGATTTTCAGATAGCTGGTCTGGGGCAGTCGTTCCCCTCGATCCTTTGCATAATAACACATCTGGCCCTTCCTCCACTTCAGTGATGTCAGGGTCCAGGTCATCTGCCTCACCTCTCATTGCCATTGCCAGTTATTTTTAGCGACTTTATCATTCTTCCGTTTATAACATGAGGTGTTCTTTCTGTGCGGGCTGGTAGTTTTCTTTTGGTTGTTTTTATTTTTAATTGGGTTGTGGGTCATTTGTTTCTGCTTCAGCGGCCTGTCTTCATTTTTACTATTTTTTTTGTTAGAGTTATTACTGGAATCAACACTTTTAGGGGCCTCATTCATTGACATATCAGGTTCTTCAGGTGGTCCCGAAGGGGAGGGCGAGGTACCCAGTGCGGATACACTGGGTATGACAGCCCCAGCCCCCCCCCCGGGGTTCAGTAGGAGACAGTGCAGGCGCCCTTGGATCCAGCAAATTCGAGTTAGCCATTCCACAGCTAGCTGCAAAGCAGTTTTGTCTCTCTAATGCAGCTATGAGCTGCTTTAATAGGATGGTATGTAGTGAGAGTTCATTTAGTATCAAGCCATTCAAGGGATCCCCCTGTACTGGCCCCATCACAGGCTCCCTGGCCATCGGTTGGGCCGAAGAGAGCTTCCATTCCGCCTCCCTTCCCAATGGGTACTGGGACAGTGCTAGAAGTGAACTATTCCCCCTCCAAGCTCTTACATGGTTCACCGGAATCAATCAGCAGAATAGATTCATCCGCCACCCCTCCACCCTCCACCAAATTCATAGCAACGCTTCCCATAGGGGAGGATGGTGAAGGAGGTAAGGGAAGTTTACAGGCATACTCATTGTACCCTTGACAGGGGTGTCAAACAGGAAATTATATCGTACCTCCTATTGTAATGAATATATGTATATTGGCCCACGCCAAGCTGCTTATAAGTCACTTGCGAAGAAAACCGTGTTGCAAGGTCCTGACCTTAGAATCAATGTTAGCCGCCATTTTAGGTCAATCCACCATTTTAGGTTCTCTCTGTAAAGTCACCCTGTGAGTTAAAATGGTGGACGATGTCATTCCGAAATACAACATGGCCGCCTTGACCTCTGTGTGTAATTAATATGTAACTTGCCTGCAGGCCACTTGTTAGGGTCATGAACTGAGACCTTGTCCTTCGCTCACCTGTGTGTAAAGGGTTACTCGTGCCAATGAAACTAATCCGCAAGCATATGTTAAGAACAATGTATCCAAATACTGAAATGAGAACATTTGTTTAACTACATTGTATTAATGTTTGAGAAGACTCTATGAGAAATCCTAAAATACACTGTTACCGTGTAGGCTTGTTGGCGAATGTATTAAAGGCAAACCCTAAGCGTATAGATGTGTGAACTCTGCATGAACCCTAGATCAGTAATGTATTAGAGGAATATTAACCCGTAGTTGGGTTGGACATCATGTTGGCAAACGTATATAAAACGGGACTATTCTAATGTACAGCCCCACTCACTGAGCACACTGAACCACGCTGGAGTTTGTTGTGTTGTACTGAGGGACGATAGCTATCCGTTACTTTTGTCCTTTGAAACTGTTCAGTATAAAATAAAAGATCTTTGTATGTTCCTTTGTAACCCGTGTTCGATATTTCCTTTTGGGGTACTCAGCCTCGATATTTTAACTTTGTTTTCACAGGGGTAAATACCAAAGGTGCAGTCAGAATATCGGCAAACGGACCTGCCACTGCCCTGGATTCCCTCCTAGTCAATGGAACGGTCCTCTTAGAGGTATAGATTTCTCTCTTGTTTTTCCTCATGCCGTTCACATGAGTATGAATGTACAAACTCAAAAACAGACAGTGCTAAGAAAAAATAAAAGAGTTACCGCAAAACCTTGTATTGCGCCGACCCGCACCCCGCAACCACGCCAAACAGCACAACAGCACTTGCAAGGCACTTCCAGGTACACGCGAAGGTGCGCGTGCACAGTGCTCTTGTAGGCTGTGAAAGGGCTGTCAGGAGGTTGGGGGCGTGTCCACCACAAAGCGCGCCAATCTATTCAAAAGAAACAAAAGAATCACCATAAGGCAAGGTAGTGTTGTGATAGCTTGGCAGTTCACGGCTCCCAGACACCAAATATACTAGTGCACAATGTGCACAACCAGAACAAAGTCAGTGAAGGAGTGAAGAGATAACACACAGTTTGAGGGTAAACAAAATCCATAGCACCTGCTAAGGGTTAAAGTAATAAGTACCAAGTCCAGCGGGAGTTTCGCTCTGACAGAGCAGCGCGGCTTCCTCTTGCCGACTACGATTCTGCAGAAATCATTTCCAATGCAGAATAAAGCAGCAGTCTTCAACGAGGCAGGGAGGGCTGGGGCAGGGTGCAGCGGAACTGGCAGCACAACAGCACTTGCAAGGACTTTCCAGGTGCGCGCGCAGGTGCGCTTACACAGTACTCTTGTAGGCTGTGGAAGGGCTGTCGGGAGGTTGGGGGGGGAGTGTCCACCACAAAGTGCACCAATCAAGTCCAGCGACGGTTTCGATCTGACAGAGCAGCGCGGCTTCCTCTTGCCAACTACGGTTCTCCAGAAATCATTTCCAACACAGAATAAAGCAGCAGTCTTCAACGAGGCAGGGAGGGCTGTGGCAGGGTGCAGCAGAACTGGCAGCACAACAGCACTTGAAAGGCAAAGTAAGATTGTTCAATACAATATCCGTGTGGGGATCTATTTAATCCTTTCCCTTTTATACTGGGTTCTCTTCCATTAGTGGGTGGAGGTAAAATTGTGTAGACCCTTAGCATATGTTACTGTATATTAATTTTATTAACTCCCAAATAGATTGAAGCAGGGGGGGTGCTTGGAAGAGTTGGAAATGTTCACCTTCCTAGCGGGAAGATACGTGATAGTAATTTAAAGTAATTGGGTTGAATTGATTTTCCTGTTCACCCCTGAATTCTCTAATGAGAAGGGGTGTCCCTTCCTAAAAAGACAATTCCCAACTGAGCCCCGGCAAAACATTTTCTTAAACGAAAGATATGCTTGCCACCAAAACTGAAATTGACAACTGTCACCATCCTCAAACCTTGTCTTTCAAACCAAAAGATCCTCGTCCCTAAAAAAAAAATTCCCCACTGAAACCCATTCCCCAAACCTCCTTTTAAATAAAAGGTATTCTTATCTTAAAAATGAAATTTCCAATTGTCAACACTCTTCCTACATAGTATTTAACCAAGGGGAACCCTTGGCCCCACAAGAAGAAAATGTTAAACTGTTCAACTTCCCCAACACAGGGCTTTAAATGAAGTGGGGTCTGAAAAGCCAAAATTCATAATCATCCGCATTTTATAGTCCAACTTTCCCTGCACAGGCCTTTAAGTGAAGGGGGGGTCAGAAAAACCAAACTTCCAAATTGTCCCCACTTCCTGAACCTGGCCTTTAAACAGAAGGGTGCTGCATGTCACTGATGCTTGGATTTTTGTGGCCTGGGGAGAAGTGCTTTGCATAAGTGAGACCTCATGTATTCAACACTGAACGTGTGATGTATCTCTTGTTTTTAAATAAACCCTATGTCTATTCTTAAGCTAAATTTCCATATGCATTTTTACACATCTGTGATTTAAACTGCTAGCATTTTGAGTGTACAGGGAACTCCATATAGCAAACCTTGAAGGTGAATTAGTTTCCACAAAACTAAAACGGTGCTTATGTGTTCATACTAAACCTCTCAGCCAGTATTGTTGAAGATTATGTGCTAGCATTTTGCTATATCATTATTATTGAATTGCAACATTCCACTGGATTCATGGGAAAAGAGTTTAGACATTTTATTCAGCCTGTGTTCCATGTGTGTGAGACAAAAGTAAATGTAGACAAAGTGTGTTTTGTAATTGAAGCAGTGATTTCTATCACAAAGAAGGTGATTGCTGTGAATGAACAAAGTTATTATTTATTGAGTTTATAATTAAAATACATATAAATATATTTATACGGCAGTATCCTAGCCAACAGGTTCAGCATGGTCCTGCCGCTATTGGTTTGCAATGATTGTGATGCTGGAAATGCATCAGAGGAACAGGGCCTCGGTATCCTTGTCCTTTACTGCCTTTTATCGTGTGTTCTGTTGTGTTTTCCGCTCAGGAGTTCATGTGGGATTCCTGGCGGTGCAGCTCTCTCCTTTGGTTTTGGTGAACAACCCATGGGATATTCCTTTGGCACCCATGGGGTAGGGGTACAACACTGTGCCCCTAGTGTATGTTTTTGGGCACCTGTGTGTGGCCCACAGAGCAGGGTATGGGCTGGGGCAGCTCCTTGCTGAATTGACTGGTGCCATGAGCATCCTCCATTTTGGGATGCCCAGGCCCTGTCATTGGAATTGGTAGATTCCTGATCGAAAAAAGATGGCCCCCGTGGCATCTTGCCTTCCATCATCTGTTACCATGATCTTCCCGAAGTCCCGGGAAGCCCTGACTCTGTCCCTTCCGCCTGACCGGTTTTCGCTGGCACCATAAGTGCCTGCAAATTGGGTTTTGCAGGCATATCGATATGCATGCACGAGTTACAGTGCGATAGACAGTGCTCTGAAGGTTCTATGTTATTAACACAGCTGCAACCAACAAGCACATCCCACTAATGTTATCCACCAAAGAAAGTCAGTGCCGAGAAATCCTCCTGCAAAAATCAGTTTGTTGAAATAGTGTACCACAAACCAATTACTTTAATGTCAAAACAATGATAGAGACAAGCCCACCAGGCACTGCAGGTGACAAGCAGATTTGACAGTGTGTATTTCATGTTTTTCTTTCGTGGCTGGCATTGCAGTGAGACTAACTACTTTCGTGGCTGCAACATTCTGGATGCTGCCTCTGTTCTCACATTTTGTCCACACTAAAACACTGGTCAGTACTTATTTTAAAACGTTTTCCAGCTATTTGGGGAGGTTGAAATCAGATGGTGGGTGAAGGGGGTCATAGGCACAGTGGTGCTGATTTCATGTTATTGTGTCTTTGCAATATAGCATGTATATGTTGGTTTACAGTGTACGACAACACAGAGGAGGCTGAGGGAGATGGGTAATGTCAGACTGCTCAGGCAGGGAGTAGGGCTAAGGGGCGAAGGGTGAATTCTGATTAGGAGGATCTGGAACTGGAAGCCATTGTGTCTCATCAATTGCTTTGCTCATTGTGCTTGCTGGGTAGACACTACATGGCCAGGCCCTTTTTTTTCCATTAGTGATTTATGTGCGGTGAGGGGATCGACAATTAAAGTACAACCTTGTTTAAAATGTTTTTTTTATACATTTCTAGAATGTTTTGACTATTTGAAAAAACAAATGAAATACTTGTAATTTTTATTTTACGTGTGCAGGTTTCTAAAAATCTGAAAATATTTTGAAATAAATGTCACATTTTACATTTTTTTGTTTTTTTGTTGTAATTTGTCAATGAAATGTAAAATGGTGCATATTGTGTTCCCCATTAGTTATTCATTTTTAATTATATATTTGTTTATTATTGATCAATACGTATAACTGAACATTGCTTCATATTACAAAGATTTTATTTTTCCTTTATCACTATTTTAATTCTTTGTAATGATTTTGATTATCACTTCTGACAGTGTTATTTTTTGCCACTGTGTTTTTGTTATTGCACTTTTTTATTCACCCTTATTATTATTATTTATGGTTAATATTATTTTTGTTGTTGCCATGTTTTTTTTAATTACTACATTTTCGTATTTACCTTCATTATTAATGTTTCGAAATAATTATTAATGTATTTGCAATTTGGGTATTTTTCATGAATTGCTTATTCTTCTAAATCTACTAGCTACATCTGTGGGCTGGAGTAGAAGTTGCAAAGAATCAAAAGGAGGATGGCAGTGGCAGGGGAAAATGCAAAATGGCACAGGATTATACAATGATTGCTAATTGAACAGAGAGAAAGAAGACAACAAAAAAAGTGAGACAGAGCCAACATATGTCAAATTGAAAGTAGTAGCTAGTGTGCACGCACTTTCATGAAATTGGTACAATCTATAATTTATCAATTTTCACTTTTACGCAATCATTGCTCAAGCCAGTTAAAGCAGCTCAGTCTTATTCACAGGGATATTATGCAATGCATTTAGAAAGAAATGTAATAACAGTATAAATAATATATTTTCACTAACATGTACATTCTTTCTGACCACACCTTGAATATTGCAAATGCAAACAAGTGCATGCATTGCATGTATGCAGACACTGCAGGAATACCTACATATTTCTTTTCTCTTCCATACTGTTAGAGAAACCTAAATGCCTCCAAAAAGACCTTCAAGAAAACCAGCAGTCTTGCTCAGTCTGGGATCAAACCAATCCAATTCTTCAGAAAATTGCAGAAGCCACTGTATGGTGTACCTAATACACCCACTGTGTGGCCCATCCATCCCAATCGTTAAATCTTGCAGTAGCTCTCCTAAAGTATTAAGATAATCATCCCTCCATGCCACTTTCTAAATATTGGCGTAATGACTATACCCTACCTTCTAAATCTCTGGGTGACCCATGCATTCCAATTTCAGAGTAGCTGGATTAACCTTGCACCCCTATCTCCAAAATGCTGGATGACTCCTACACCCCAGCCTATAAAGCTTTGGGTGACCCACAGAACACTATTTCCATATCTGCTAGTGAACACCGTTCCCCATGTCTCCTAAACATCTAAATCGCCTCCTCACACTCTTCCAAACTCACTTTGCACTGGCCTCTGGAGTCTCCTTCCATCTCTAGTCCTTTCTCTCCAGCTCTTTCTCCTGCAAAGCCCTTCTCTGATGACCATTTCTCCACTAGTTCCTCTGTCGGAATGAGCTGCAGAGCTGATATGCTGTGCTTTCTCCTCCTCCTAGCTGAGGCTCTGCTCAAGAGTCTACACCTTTGTCTGTAAAAACTCTCCATTAAAGAGAAATTGATGTATTTATATGCTAATGGTTTTGGTTTAGTCTATGGTTGCATTAATTCTCGTAGTTATAATAATTATAATCGTTTTTATAACACGCTTAATACCATAGAGGTTCTAAGCGTGGACCATGGATTCAAACCTGTGTTGCTCTGTGTCATCTTGCTTCCAAGACAAGAGTGTTGCCACTGAGATATAATACCCATGTGTCCTAAGGGATTTGAGGGTTTTGAAAAAAACTTTGGTTAATGGGAAAAGATTTTCACTATGTTATTCCTGCCTTGGAGCTGGGACTCGGAGAGCTTGGTCTTGAAATCCCACTTGTATCACATCCAGGCAATTCAACCATCCTTCTGACATTCCCAAAGGTTAGGCAAGGGACTTTACCACAACAGCTATGGCTGTACAGCAATAACCAATGGTAAACAAATAATGAAGATATAGTCACACTATTAAATACAAATATGAAAATAAATGCTTTATGCCCATGAAATGAGATCACTCAAGTTGAGAACATGGTGTTTAGGCAGCCTTTGACTCTCGTGGCATAGGACAATGAAATTACTCTGTACCTTAATTTGAAAACCTTAGAAATATAAATATAACTCATGAATGTAAAATCCAACGGAGGACAAGGTATGCTATGTGTCCAAAGTAGGGCTACATTTACATGCTACACATCAGTGTTAAGTAGCATGATTTTGAGCGATGTTTTCTGTAGACAGTTGTGGGTCTGGCACAGGAATAGGAAATGGCCAATGTCCCTTGGAAGAATCAAATAATTGTGCACAAGGATTCATTCAATTCAAGGCCCTTGAACCTTCAAAGGACTGCAATGGAAGGGAACCACTTCTAAATTTGGAGTATAGGAAATGTATCTCAAGGCAAATCATGGCATTCAGGTACTGGCTGAAAACATTGGAGGTTTTGTGAGTGGAGTAGTTAATAAGCCTAGTGTTTGAGCAATCCAGAGATTTGACTTCTGCTCCTTGAATTGAACAATAATGTGTTTTCAGCACTCATACATCCTTTAGCTGGATTTGTTTGGTATTATCACAGATAAAAGACATTTGGAGTGACCTAGACCATTTCTCTGTAGGTAACAACCAGGACAAATAAAAAGCACCTCTCAACATTCTGTGTCTTCTAAATAATTCACATAAGCTAAAGATGCCTTGGCTCACCCTTCACCATTGGAGGTTGCACTTATCTTTCTTCATAGCACTTCACCTGCTGCTCTCCATGAACAACCCACACCTATACCATACTCCTCTTCCCTCTGCACTTGCACGTTCTGAACACTCAAAAGGCATAGTAGAAGTGTCTTCCCCTCTTCATTGTCTCTTCCTATTGTAGTATTTAATTATTTAACATTGTAAATACATTGTCTATCATCTCCTGTCCCCTCCCTGTAGTTCTGTGGACGCTTTGAAACAGTAGTTGCTTCCTGTATAGCACCTAACAAGTGAACAATAAATGAATAAATGATTCAGTTGTCCATAGTTTGGAGCGGGAAACTCTGAGTCTTGGGCCAAGCAATAGCTGAATAGGCCCTAATCCCAATTTGTCCAGACCCATTCATAAGGAGCTGCACAAAGAAACTCAGAGCAAGGCTTTTAAAAGAATAATGATGCCTGAGTTTCCAACTATCCACTGATGCTTTCAGAAGCACCTGATGTTTGGTTTGTTTCTGACTTTTATTTATATGTCCCAGAGCCTTTTCAGGATGTTTTTTGGAAGAACTGACATCATTCTAAATTAAATGTCAAGTATACATATAATTTCTCAGACTTCTAAAGTTATATTGTTTAGGATGTTTGTGTACAAGAAAAACATTAGAGACAGGAAATGTTAGGTGTGGGAAATGTTAGGGGTGTGTGTTATGTGTATATGAGGTATGAATGGTGTTCTGCCTGAAATGACAGTATGCCATCAGAGGTTTAGGTGTCATAGGGATTTCTTCAAAAGGGCAGAGGAATACTATGTCTCTCCTAATGGAGTCATCACCTCCTCCTGGTAGACATCCCCTCCCACATGATCCTGTCTCATAATACCACCCCCAGGATTAGGATCAGGTAGGTGGCTGCCATCCCCAGGCCATGTGGTAGGAGATCATCATCGGGGAATCAGTGATGACTCTGCAGTATTCATCATTTTACACCGCTGTATTGCATGGGGATTCTGATGGTACAATAACACCTTGTTGCATCAAGGCGGCAATGTCTTCATCTACCTCTCTTGACCTGGGATACTGTGTAACTCAGGGTAAAATTGCTCCTTCCTTCAGTTGTATTCGTACTGTTCCAGCCCCTTTCAGCAGACCTACATCATAAGGGCCGCTAGTTCATAGTACACTTGGTACTTTTGCCAAATTTTGTTGCATACATTATGGTAATTTTAGCTAACAATAATATATGAAGTATCTCTCTGTACTGTATTAGCTATTGATATGCAATATCGTCATCCTGAAATAAGTCGTCATCAGTCATGTCACTCAATCGTAATGTTGAGTCAAAGGCTGTGGCTGTACTCCAGCTAAAACCTTCCTTGTCTTTCCTATGTAACACTACTCTGTACGTTTGCAATGTTGCTGCTTCTAAATATATCATTATGACTTCCCCTTCTGACACATCCATGGCTACTTCTGCTCTGAATAAAGATTCTGTGGGTAATCGCAGAAACGTGTCTCGTATTCGTGGAAGACATCCTAACAACACTCGCACTCTATAAAGGAATGCATCTGAATTTAGGGGCATCCCTTGTAATGATTTCCAGCGTTAAAATATTTGTAGAAACTCTGTTGCATTTGCATAATACATGCCTGCTATCGAACATATTATGCCTCAGTGAATGAAATTGTCATGTTTAATTTGGACATCATACCTCTTCCTAATATTTTGACCAGCATGTTTTGGGAATACATCAATGGTTCTGCCATCGTATCTTCTCCCACTGTTATAGATAACGGTTCTGTAAATGGAACCTTTGTCATCACCCCAGAGAACCCTTGTGCACCCATTGTTATTTCTGACAGTGGAAACCCTCCTTCCCTGTCACAAGATCTTGTTGCTGCGATGTCAACCAAAAACAAATAAATCCTGTCCCCTATTGTGACCCCCACACAGGGTTCCTCTTCTGTGTCAGGCATTACTTATAGCACTGGACGCATCAAGCTTCTCTGTGGGCTGTCCTATTGTGGACAAATGTTTTTCCCTGTTCCTGTGACGGTCATACCACCCCATACCTTCGCACCCCTGTGGTGGATACTGTATTTTGCAGTAATATGTTCCTGTCCCACTTTCCAGATAGTTATGTTTGGATTTGTAATACATTCAATGCTTTCTGCAGTTGTTGCACATGCTGTATCTGTGGAATGTGGTGCTATGGTACTTGGTGCATCTGCTGTTACACCTGTGGTTGCGTTTGCAGCTACCTCTGTGGTTGTGTCTGTTGTGGGAATGGTTGTTGCTGCGTATATTGAAATGTTACCTGTTCTTGCTCTGCCTGTGGAAATTATTGTAGGGGAAATACAGACCCCCTTCTTGGACCACATTTTTTCCATCCCTGTTCATTGCTCCTCGCTCCTACACACCCATGCAAAATGCCCTTATCTTCCTGCACATCCAACACTGTGCCCCAATACCTCCCTGTTTTCCAACCCTTCCAAATCATGGTCTCGCTCTACTAAATCTTCCTCCATATCTGCCTGCAAAACCATACCCTCTTCCCCTCTGCATATATCCCCTTCCCCTGGGATAATAATCGCTTTCTCCTCTTCCTCCCATATATCCACACACCCCCTGCTATTGATATTCCTGTTCATAAATTTCTCCTCCAACATTTGTAATAATTTCTCCTTCTACCGCTACCTTTGATAATTTCTTCTGCACTGATTTAGCTTTCTCTCTTTGCCTCTACTTCTACCTTGTTCTTCTCCTTATCTTGTCTCAGTCGACAATAATGAACAATATTCAACTTCATCTCAGGCCATTGTTTGTTTTTAATGCCTACAATTTTCTTTAGCTGTTTCTGCACTTCATGAGGTAGACACAGACATATAATATTATAAAATATGCGTATGTATTTGTCCAATCCTTCTCTTGTTTATAAATGACACTTTGCTTGTATTTCTTGTAGAAATATGGCTGGATCCTCATCTATCTTCATTTTACAAGTCATGATCGCACTCATGTCTGATGTATCTGGGTATTGCACCCTCAATGCCCTACAAACTTTTTCTCTGCAATTATTAAATGGTGAACTGTATTGAGCATTGTATTGCACCGTCACCCTGGGATACCCTGCTCTTTTCCATGTAGCGTCTGATTGTTCTCCTAATGCCAAAGCAAGGAAGTACTTTGCGTCTCCTACCGCTAATGTAATTCCTGATATATTTTTCTCCAACTCATGAATCTACTTCCCTGCCCCTGCTGTCAATGATGGTGAATGTAGCCATCAATTTTTTTTATCTGTTTGTGGCCACGGCACATACTGAGTCAACGCCCTTCCATTTTGGAGCAATGGTAAATGCGTCATCCTTGCTTTTGCATACATGGGCAGCGCATCCTTCATCCCTTTTGATGTCACTGTCATGTGGCTTGCTCAAGTTTACTTATGGAGGATGTTCCAAGGGTCCCGACCAGGACCAAACGGAATGTTCACTGTGGGGGAAATACCGGAAGAAAAAGAGATTAAGGAGGAAGGAGAGGATGGGAAAAAGGGGAGTGAAGACCCAAAGAACACGGGGAACGGACGAGAGGGAGGAGAAAAGAATAATACATCAGATGAAATAAAAAAGGAACCGAGCAACGATATACCCCTAGCAAAGGGAGTGAAAACAGAGGGAGGGGGGTTGTACCCTTTAAGAGAATTAGGAGAAATAGAAAGAGGACAGTTAAGGGCGGCTGAGGGATACTCGAACCCGGCATACAGCCCTCCACCATATGTGGCTCATAGGAAGATGCCAGCAGGGGAGGGGAGGACTGGAGAAGAACAAACTGTGGAAATAGGAAATGATGAGTGGGTAGCTGCACAGATATTATTAAAATTACGAGGTTCATTAACAGGAGAAGAGAAGGAGGTAGTAAAGAAAACAGACGAGGATAATACCAGGGAGAATGAAATGAGGGGGGAAGAGCTGTTACGACAAAAGGAAGAGATTTTGGAGGAACGACTAGCAAAGTTAAGGGATGAGCAGAATGAATTGATCAAACAGCTCGAGAGGGAGGAGAGAGAGAGAGCGAGGAAAAGGAAAGAAGGTAAGAACGAATTGGAAAAAATAAGGGAACGAACTGAGGAGCAAAGGAGAGAAGCTGAAAGGGTAAAAGCAGCAGCAGAAAGGGTATCAAGAGTAGTGCTGCGAGAAAAGAAAAGGGAAGAAGAAGAAAAAGAAAGAGAAATGGCAATGTGGAAGAGGAGATTACTATCAGAAACGACTAAGAAATACGAAGAAGGGAGGGTGATAGAGAGTATAGTAGAAAGGGAAAGGGTGAAATGGGAAAGGAAGAAAGAGGATGAAAGAATATTGGAACAGATGAGTAGTGAAGTGATGGAGGAATTAAAAAGGAAAAGGGAGGAAAATAGTAGGGAGATGGAGGAGAGAAATGAAGGAGAAAGAGAAGATAGGAGAAGGGAGAGTGAAGCATGGGGGGATGTATATAGAAACACAGAAGTAGCAACAACATCAGCACAAAGGGGAGCGGTTGATAAAGGAGAAAAAGGAGAACTGGACCTAATAGACTTACAAACAGTAACAATCAAGGGGGAAAAGACCGAGTGGGGGGTGCCGTTTATGACTGACTTTTGTAGTGAGGAAGAAGAAGGAGTGGAGAAGGAAGGAAGAAACAGTGAAAGGGAAAGCCTAGATAAACTATACATCACCCGGACCAACACAGACTCACCATGGATCCGTAGGAGAAAGGATGAGCTGGAGAGAAGTCAGGAGGGAGAGCAAGGAATAGCGGAGAGACAGACACATGAGGCCGCACCGTCCCCATCACGCCCTCCCCCATCGCACCCTACATGCTCAACCACCTCACGCTCGTTACGCACAATAAAACTCGCGCCCTTCACAGACGAACTGACACCCTATGCATGTCGGCTTAGGGACCTCCCTAGACGCAGGCAGGAAAGACGAATACACATGCCCACATTAAATACAGGAAATGATGGAAGAAGGGGAAAAGATGGAGAAGAAAGAGTTACGAGCAGGGGAAATACGGACGAAATTGACGATGTAGAAGAAAGGGAAGAGGAGGAAGGGTGTGAGGACTCGATACTATGGAACACAAAGGGTAAAACGAGACATAACTTAATGCCACTTCTGGAGAGAGGAGGGGTTAGACCACAGTATGTCCCTTGGAAGCATACAGATAAAGAAAATATAAAATGCAGGCTCCCATCATTAAGTGGAGGTGCGGGTAAGTGGATATATGAAATGGAAAAACACACCGCAGGACAGAAACTGGCAGTAGGAGATGTAAAGGGCCTTCTAATATCGATACTAGGGGATACAGCGGATGACATTTGGAAGAGAGCGGGATTCCCTGGGGTAACAATAACAAACACATCGCATGATGGGGCACCATTCCCAAACTGCAGACATGCACTATGGCAGGCACTGAGGGTACAGTACCCAGACACATCAGACATAGGAGCAATTACCTCCCGCAAGATGCGTGAGAACGAAGATCCTGTTGATTATATCCAGGAAATCCAAGAGAAGTGGCGCATGGAAACTAGAGAACAATGGGATAAAACACCAGCAATATTTTATCATGTACTAGTACAAGGGCTCCCAGAAGGAGTTCAGAAACAACTAAAGAAAGTAGTGGGAATGGAAGCAAAACCATGGCCAGAAATACAACTGACTATAGTGCATCATTGCAGGACATGGCAAGGAAAAATGAAACAAAAGGAAGAGGACAGGAAAACGGAAGAGGCTAAACTAGTACAGAAAAAGCTTACTAAATACACAATGGAAGGGGCACTAATAACTACGCCTACAACAATGACCCAAAGCCCCACACAAGTAGTGGCTGCACAAGATTCCTCCCAAATACCACCTTCACAGACTATAACACAACAGGCGCCGCCACTCCAACCATACACGACCAACATGGGAGGAGGACACCCAATGCCAGGAGCTGGGTATTATAATTATAACAGGGGGAGAGGAGGAATTATGAGAGGGAGAGGATACGGATATAACACCCAACAGCAGGTGGGAGGACTTAGAAATTCCTACCCCACAGGGCAACCAGTATACCAGGACAACACAGGGAGCTTTCCATGGCAGAGTAGGGAACCACCGGTGTGTTGGAGTTGTGGACTATTAGGGCACATGTCACGCACGTGTAGAGTTAGACCAGGAACACCATCATGGAGTGAACAGGGACAACCAAGGCCCTCACAGGAACAGCAGGGCATACAGCAACAGCAGACGTTGCAACAGGGAAATGAACAACAACAACTAATAACACAACAACAGCCACAGACATATTCACTGCCACAACAACAGGTAGCGATAACACAACAACCCCAAGCACAACAAACACAACTGGGTAGGGTGACGGTCTTGGGACACAACCCTTGCACAGGAAATGGCCAATCGTTGTACCCTCAATAGGACAGCCCACAGACGGCCTTGGTGTGTCCCATCCTGTCAGTAACACCTAATAGTGCGGAGGAACCACGCATAGAGGTAACGATAGGTGACAAAAAATTATCATTCCTTGTTGACACCGGGGCGGCCCGGTCTTGCATAAGGGAAGGTAAATTTAAGATGTCAGGCGAAGCCATGAACACCCAAGAATTCTCTGGGGCTAGAGGGTTGGTTCCCTTTACTGATAACATTCCCTTATCTATTGGAGATTCTGACCTGTCAGTTCCACTTCTATATTATAGTGCCTCACCAGTAAATATACTGGGGAGAGACATAATGAACAGGTTGAATATGACGATCTCCTTTACTGAGGACGGCATAATTTGCTCTACTCCAGGGATTAACATGCTCACAGCACGACAGATTATGCAAGCATACTGCGGACAGACAGCGATTAGGGCGGAGCCAGTAGATGGCGAACTATTCCAGTATGGGACAGATATGGCATTTGCATGGATGCCAGGGATAGAAGGGAAAATATGGAGGAGGCCAGCAGCCTATCTGTTCAGACCAGAAACACCTGTTAATGAACCAGAAGGAAAGGTGGTTCCAGTGGACATTGAGAGCATTATTGCAACAGCTGATTACATTGCTGTACATGCCCAAGACAGAGAAGGAAGAGCATGGAGGGCAGTGATAGCACTAGCAGATGGATGTAGGCTCACCCAGGTGTCAGATGAGGAGCTGTTCTCAGAAGAAAAGGAGGAAGGTGAAATGGTGTTTATGATGAGTGTGGAAATATGGCTAAGAGTGGCTTACAAACAAGTAGCACAGAAAATTGCAATGGCACTTGAGGCACCCGCATGCACCCCAGTCCCCTTCTTTAAGGAGGATATGTCAAAGGTACCCACATCATTGTGGACTACTAGCCCCTATGACGTGGGGTGCATAAAAAGTATAGGGGGAGTAAGGATAAAATTGAAAAAAGGTGCAAAACTCCCCAGAGTGAAACAGTACCCACTATCAAAAGAGGCAGATGAGGGCATATATGAAACCATAACGGCCCTTATAAATAATGGCATATTGGTCCCCTCAGAATCACCATGTAACACAGCTGTATACCCAGTGCGCAAGGCTAAAGGGGGGTCTTGGCGCTTCATACAGGATCTCAGGTCCTTGAACAACATAGTAGAAGCAGAATATCCCATAGCAGCAAACCCGGCCACAATATTGTGTGGCATTCCAGCAGAAGCATCACGATTTACAGTGATCGACCTTAAAAATGCTTTTTTCTCAATACCATTGCACCCAGACTCACAAGATCTGACAAGCTTCACTTACAGAAACACAAAGTGGAAGCACACCAGATTGCCACAAGGGTATTGCGAATCACCCTCAATTTTCAACAGAGTGATACAGATGGATTTGGGTAACATTGAAGTGGAAGGCACAGTGTTGCAGTATGTGGATGACATAATAATTTGCAGTACAAACGAAAGAACATGCAGAGAGGACTCCTTAAAGATGTTGACAATATTGGCTGAGAAAGGTTACAAGGTAGACATGGAAAAGCTACAGTACTGTCAAGAACAGATACTTTACATTGGTCAGCTTATATCCCAACATGGAAGAAAGATTGCACCACAAAGAGCACAGGCCATTTCAAACACTCCAATGCCACAAACAGTGAGGGAACTGCAGCAGTTCCTGGGGCTGTGCAACTACTGTAGAGCATGGGTATTTGATTACAGTTCGTACATAAGACCCCTGCTTGAGGGGTTAAGGGAAGCTAATAAAGGGGAGAAAAAGCTGGGGTGGACGATGGAAATGAAAGAGGCTTTTGATGAATTGAAAGATGCGATATCAACTGCTCCGGTACTGGCATCCCCAGACTATGAGCGACAATTTTTTATATTTTCACATTGCGATTCAGCAGTAATGAAAGCAGTGTTGGCTCAAAAAACAAGCATGGGCTACAAACCAGTAGCATTTTACAGTGGCCACTTGGATCCTGTGATGTTAGGTCATTTCCCTTGCGAACAAGGTCTCGCCGCAGCTGCTTTTGTGGTGGAAAAAGCATCAGCAATAACCATGGGGTGCCCAACTACACTGTTTGTGGAGCATGCACTATTTGCAATATTGAATAAACCTAAGTCCACCCTAACCACGCAGAGGGCATCAGGTTATGAGATCATCCTATCCAGAGCTGAACTATCAATTGTTAGATGTAGCACGGTCAACCCTGCAAGGTTTCTGGCAGAAGTACTTGAGGAAGGAGGTAATGCCCACGATTGTATGCAAATAACTGAAATGTACTCATGTACTAGAAAGGTTGAAGAAAACGCACTAGAGGGAGGTGAGCTCCTGTTTATTGATGGGTCATCAACTATCAACCAAAGGGATGGTATAAGGAGGACTGGGGCAGCAGTGGTAAAAATGATGAAGGTACCGGTGTGTGTGGCCATGAAATGTGTACAATTACCACAGCATTACTCCGCTCAAGCAGCGGAATTAGTTGCACTGATCTTGGCGTTGAAGGAAAGCTTTGACAAACGAGTGACCATATACTCCGACAGTGCGTATGTTACATCCACTGTCCACTCAGGGCTGTCGAAATGGAGAAGAAGAGGGTTTAGGAGAGCTGATGGCACTCCAGTGCAACATGCCCTCTTATTGGCTGAACTAATTGAAGTAATAAATGACCCCCAAGAATTAGCTTTAGTAAAATGCACCGCACACACCAATGGTGAAGATTACATCTCAAAAGGGAATGCAGCAGCAGACGCACATGCGAAGTATGCTGCATACTTTGGTGAGATATGGAACCCCCCCAGAGTCACAGAGAGGGAGAGGGAGGGGAATGGCTAAGGAGATGTTGATAAGAGAAGGGTACACCCATCTCCCAGCCACACAGATTATGGAGCTACAAGCGGCTGCACCAATGGCCGAAAAAGAAATATGGGTAAAAAGAGGATGCACAATGTCACCAACCGACGCACTATGGCGCCAGGGTGACACTGGAAAGGTTGTAATACCATTGGCACTTTTGAACACCGCCTGAGCCAACTACATTATCCAGCCCACACAGGCAAGGAAGTAATTGCAGCACGAATTAGGGAAGACTGGTTCTGCCCCGAGTTAAATTCTCATGTGTCAAATTTTATCAGCAATTGTCTCAGTTTACGGCGGGCCATACTCTAAAGGTGATAAGAGGTACTATACCCCGGCCAGAGGGACCTTTCCGGCATCTCCATATTGACTATGTTGATATGATCAACGTATGTCAAGGACATAGGTATATGATTGTAGTAGTATGCCCATTCGCGAGGTGGATTGAAGCAGGGCCCTGTTCACACCCAGATGCATTTAGAGCAGCTAAATTCCTAGTGAGGGAGGTCTTCCCCAGGTGGGGAGTGTGCGAGGTGTTAAGGTCAGACAATGGCCCACATTTCGCAAACGAAATGTTCCAGCACATCACATCCTTGCTGAACATCAAGCATAAATTTGCATGTGCATACCACCCACAGGCCAACAGTGTATGTGAACGCCTGAATGACCTATTAAAGGAGGCAATTGCAAAGATACAGCAAACAACAAAGAAGAGTTGGTTATATTGCCTTCCATTAGCCCTATTTGAGCTAAGGAATAGACCAGGGTCCGACCACCACCTCACCCCTCACGAGGTGGTTACCAGACGTCAAATGCACCTTCCCCTAACGCCAACATCAAGAGCATTTACCGACCACGAGAGTACTGCGAGTGTTCTTGGTGATGAAATGTACCAATATGTGTCTTCTTTGTTTACTAGTGTAGTGTTTGTGTCTCAACAGCTCGAGCGCACGCGGGGCGGGTCTAACAGCAATCAACAAGAAGACGTGGATAAAGAATTGGAAAAGGAAAGACTGTGTAAAGTTGCTAAAGGTGACCACGTACTACTTCGCAATTTCAACAGGAAGTGGAACAGTCCACGATTCACTGGCCCCCATCTGGTAGAGGAGGTATCAACGAGAGCAGTAAAGCTACAGGACAAGCGTGCCTGGAACCACCTACACGATGTAAAGATCTACAAACTCCAGACCCGCCCCAGCGCCACCGACAGGTCCATTGGGAGAACAACAACATCACCAACGGAGGAAGAGAGTTCTACCACAGCTAACGGCCTAAGTGTTCCCATACCCTGTCACTCCCCAGATTCCCCAGAGACAATAACTGAAGAAGAAAGGGGTGATCCCCATACTGCCCACCCCATGGTCACACCCTCAAAGAGTAAAGATACTTCCGCCAGTTGAGCCCCAAACCCCCTGCCCATTGACCCCTACCCCCACTGCAGTAATAACTGAACTGAAGGACATTGTCTTGCACACGTACACATGTAAACACGTGAATGCTCTCTTTTCTTTTCTCTCGCACATTCAGGAACTGCGTATTATTGTACTGCTAAGAAAATAGATAACTAACAAATTCACTGCCCAGGAGTAGATGGTACCCTCAGACGATAACTACCCAGAAGAATTGTCACACCAATTTGTATATGAAATAAAAAGGCCAATGTACCTGAAAAGAAGAAGGGTACGTGTCTACTACACAGCATTCCTCTTGGCCATAGAATATTCAATGCCCCACCTCCACCCATACTTGCCTGTCCTAAGAGATAGATCGCTTAGATTAGCGTGGGAACAGCTCTTCGCCTGGGCACTGAATGACTATTTGATAGGGAGAGCTTAAAAAAAACAACAACTAACATTTAATAACCAGCATATTGAGAATTTTCAGGCCGGCAACTTTAACGTTGCAAGAATACGCTGCCGGACTGCAGCAAGGTAAGAGCAAAATGCCGGTGAAATTAGCATTTGTAATAAAAATAATAGGGATTTTGATGATCACCGGGTTCTTGGCTGCCTCTGTATGGCAGTACAGCTATGCTATCAATCTTATTGCTGTACCCAAACCTAATACACCCCCATCCCCAGCTGCAACAGGTGTTATGTCAGGTGATACTAGTAAAATTGCACACAAGCAAAATAGAGTTCAACGCAGCACATACTCAGATAATAAAGGTATTGACAATTATATACAAGATTCAGCACACATCTCAAACAACATATGGTACCAACACATGACCCGCATCGGTAAGCAGACAACAGAAGACAGCTGCTACGTTTGCTCATTAATACCATACGCCATGAGCGCTTCTCGAACATTCGTTGCCACAGAAATAGATGAAAAGACAGCACGATGCATAATATACTTGGCACTGTTCCAAACGAAAGGAAGATTTCAAGGGACAGTGGTGCAACTGGTGTGGAAAACACGAGACACATACCCATATGAAAACAACTTCCTCAAGACTTATTTGAGTTACCACAAGAGCAGTTTACATGCTGAAGCATTCAGATACATAACAAGTGGTCCTGAAAAAGGGGAAACAAAGAAAGTAGCACTGCAGTATTTACCATGTGATTGGTACGCCACTGAAGTTCCTGGTAAAACAGGATGTTGGGAGAGGCCACTGGTGACGATAACGGGGAAGGTGTACATGGACAACAAATGGGAGATAGGAGTGATTGGCAGCAACATGGTAACAAAAGAAACTATTTCAACTATCGATGCACACAACCACAGATGTTGGACGACTTGGATCAAGTACGTACCCATGCTCACGTGGATAGAGAAGGATGAAGACCCAATAACAATACTGCCGCTGACTGCGCCTAAGGTATGCTACCAACATAAAGGAGAGGTGGACGTAGGATACAACACCAACTGTGCAAGCGTGATGGAGTTACCTGAGGGGGGAGCAGGAACAGCAGTGATAATGGACCATTACTGGGCCTGTGGAGAAAAGGCATACCACACACTGCCCCCTCTGTGGAATGGTGTATGCACGATGGTGCACGTCAATGTACCATCACTAGTGGTACCCCAGAAACATGTGAATGTGGCGAACTTCCCCAAAATGGATGAAGGGGACAAGAGGAAGAAGAGATCTGCACAACCTCAGAAGGGGCCAGGGAACAGGAACAACGGCAATAAAACTGTCCTAAATAGAAGGAAAAGACAAGGAGAACCTCTGACAGGAAATTACCTATGGGGAAGGTCGGAAACGGCACTCACTTCAATTCTGCCAGAACACAGACTATTCAGCAGAGCAGCAATGTTCTTCTCCTCAATAATCCATCCGGGACTGCAGGCTTACGCAAACGCAAAATGGCTCCAGATAACTAGATGGGAACTAATGATGACCATCAATTCTACAGTAAATGGATTTAACGCAATAAAAGAGGAGCTGCGAGCTATAAGGATGGTAGCACATCAGAACAGATATGTATTGGACCTCCTCACAGCCATGGAAGGAGGAGTCTGCGCAAAGATAGGACAATCATGCTGCACGTTCATTCCTGCCAACGATGCTGACAATGGTACACTGACAGAAGCAGTTTCACAATTGGCCCAGATGCACTCCAAAATGATGGATGAAAGTAAAGGTGTGAAAAAGGATGAGAGCTGGTTTTCAATATTATGGTCATGGATGCCATCTTGGCTGTCAGATGGACTGAAAATTATAGTTGGTTGTACTATTTTGGCTGGAGCTACACTGATGATAATAAGATTTTGGAAGGCCCGGAAGGCACGCACCACAGACGAGTTGCTTGAAATGGCCGGTATGCACCCCTTGATGCCAGCAGATGACGGCCAACACACAGGCACAATCATACAAGAGAGAGAGAAGTTGCGCAACCAGATCATCACCAACCACCTGGACCCACCATCTGTGAAGATCGAGAACCCAAGAAACCCCAGGAGCTACATAGGGAAATGGGTATACTGTACTCCTGGAGGAACCTGTGAATATATGTATTGGTCATTTGAAGATCATGTTAACCACTATGGACATTTAGGAGGAATAACTAAGATATGGAGAGTAAGAGGAGATAACGAAAAGGATATGTTTGTGGTCGACAAGTCGACCAGAGGGGGGACTGAAGTGGGAGAATGGAAGACCAGGCTCCCGCCCTTCCCCTCTCGCGCCTGGCTTAAAGGATCACGGCCCAGGCACCCGCCACGAGAAGAGTTTGCCCATCTACCAGACGACCAAATACCCTGGTACAGGAACATACGGATGTGTCCATCTGCCTGCCCAGCAGCCCGCCCTGTCCATGCCGACACCTGCGGCACGGATCAACTAGACTAAAACCTACACGTCGTTAGAGATGCCATGACGACCTAGCCAACGGTCAGCACACCTGTGCAAATATACACACCGGACACTCCCGCACCAATCTACACGAAGAATATACTCAGTGCTATGACGTAGGCGACAGACATACTCACGGACGTGCATCTTTATTATTTTCCACATAGGCTCTCAAAATGCAGAAACGCAAGACGCATCATGAACCCATCTAAAGAGCTTGCTTACGCTTCTCCTAAAACCAGGTGCCATAATGAGAAATATAACTAAGACACGATACTGGGGATAAGACAATATGATACTATAACCTAAAGCGCCTGTGCACCAAACGGTTCCACCTATACACCAAACCTAAGTAGGCCGCAAGCAAGAGCTTCCATGGACGTTAAAAGAACAAGAGTCAGGTTGCTGATCCTGCAGAATGAGCCCGGCAAAAGCAGACAGCCAAGGTCGCAATGTTGCAAACCCACATTCCGAAAGCAGACAATCAAGGGCACGATGTTGCAACCTCGCACGCCGCACACCAACGTCAAAGTCACACCTGCAAATTAAACCAGGCACACAGTGGAAAAAACAATATTAATTGTGCAGAATTCTGCCTCAAACACGGTCCCACCTCACGTGACCAAGCCGAACCTGACAGGATGCCAAGGCCAGAAAAGGCGTCTGGATCCCTCGTTACAAGACACAGGCAGATACAATTAAAAGGCTCAATGGACATCTGCGACAGTGGGAGTAGTCAGCCTTCCAGCTTATGAATAAGTCCTCACATTTTCTGCACATACTCATAGTGAAACATTGTTGCAAATGACAGGTGCACCGAGAGCTGGGAACAGCGATGGTCCCAGACTGGGAGGCTCGCGAGCGCACCAATCAGAACATGGGGCTCTTATTACTGACGCCATTAACATTAACCAATCATCAGGGGTCTTCATGTAACAATTCTCATGTATCTAATTGTAGGGACAACCCAGATATATCACCTGACTAACCCTTGACCACTAACACTGTTCTCTATACGTATGCTATACTAACCCTACCACTCGAGCAACCAATTAAGAGTGGCGATAGGTTTTTGCTAACTTTCCAAGGTGACGCAAGTAGCGCGTCATACTAAGGTAAAAAGGGCCTGCGAGCCCCACGATTGTGTGTGTGTCAGGACGGACGCGTACGATCCTTGACCCATCCCTGCCGTTTTTGTCTAATAAACAGCAGAGTCACCTTGCTTCTTGCGTGTGTCTCATACTCTATCTCTTTTGGGATATACGGGAGGAGTTGGGGCCTCCCTGCCCGGAGGTCTGCGGACGGCCCGGCCGACCCCGGCAGAATTTCCCCCCGACAGAAGTACTGGGATAAAGAGAAGGGAGAATAACGGGGAAGAAGAAGGAAAGGGGGAAGGATGGGGAAGAACAAGGAAAAAGAGAAGAACTGAAGCAAAAGATATGGAGAATTATTGGGTTTAAGGGGAAGGACTGGGATATAGAGAAGGACTTAAATAGACTGGGAAGATGAATGGACATAAGAAGGACTGGAAGAAGAAGAAGAAGAAAGAGAAGGATTGGGATGAGAAATGAAAAGGAGAACGATTGGGATGAAAATGGAAAACATGAGGTTTGATATAAAGAAGGAGAAGAAGGAATACATGGGAAAAGGAGAAGTAAAAGATCTGGAATAATGAAGGAAGACTGGGATGAAGGAGAAGGGCTTTGACAATTGAGAAGGAGGTGAGTGATGAGAATAAATTGAAGGATGAAGAGAATATCTGGATTGAAGGAGAAGATGAAGGACATTGAATAAGGAGAAGAACTGGGATGAAGGAGAATTAGAAGGACTGGGATGAATGACAAAAACTGCAATGAAGTAGAATGACTGGGAAAAACAAGAGAGACTGGGACATAGGAAAAGGCAAAGGACTAGGCGAATTGGGAAGAACTGGAATGAAGGATAAGGACTGGCACAAAAATGAAGGAAGAGGACTAGAATAAAGATTACTGAGAAGGCTTGGCACACCAATGAAGGAAGATGACTAGAATAAAAATTAAGGAGAAGTATTGGGATGAAGGAGAAGAACTGGGATGAAGGAGAAAGAGAAGTACTCAATTGAAGAAGGAAAAGGCATCGGATGAAGGAGAAGGAGGACTGGCATGATGGAGAAAAATTGGGATACATGCGAGGGACAGGGAAGAAGGAAAGGAAGAAATGCTTTATATAAAGAGAAGGATTGGGGAAAGGGGAATGACTCGGATGAAGCAGAAGATGAATTGGGATGAAGGATAAATACTGGCATGAAAAAGGAGAAAGCTGGGGGTGAAAGAGACTAGGACATAGAGGACAAAGGAGGGGGACTGAGATACAGGAGAATGACTGGGGTGAAGGTGAAGGAAACATATTGGGCAACGGGAGACACAAAAGGATTTGGATGAAGGTGAAAGAGAAGGAGTGACATGAAAAAGAAAGACTGGTATGAGTAGAAGGACTGGGAAAAAGAAGGGCAGGGCAGCATACTTGGGTGAACGACTGAGATGAAAATATAAGGACTGGAGTGAAGCAGAAGAAGGTCTAGGGTGCAGTAGAAAAACTGGAATGCAGGAGATGGTATTGGATGAAGAAGGACTTGTGTCTAAGGAAAAGGAGAAGGACTGCACTGAAGGAGAAGGACTGGGTTGAAGAAAAGGACTGGAACCAAGGTCTACACTGGACTCTAAAGACAAGAAACAAGCTGAGACTCAGACTCCAAAAAAGACTATACATTACAGAATTCTGCATACGTCTTTTGTTTACTTGTGCCTGCACTGAGACATGCAGGCAGAAGAAAGAATAGGGAGAGCAGGACACAACCAAGCTGATTGGAATTATGGACACCAGAAAGGAAAATGCATGATTGGATTACTGCACTAAGCATGGACTCATGGACACCAGAAAAGAAAAAGACACTGAATTTCAATGGATCATTACACTAATCTGAAAGCTCATATAGACAGGAATACTGTGTGAACGTTGGCTTCACCAACTTTTAGATAACACTAAAAACCGGTCTGGATGAACATATCCCAATTTGGATGGTCCATGGTGGCATGCATCCACTGACGAGCAGAATGAACACGCCAAAACATCTCTAGTTTTAAACTACTGTGAATTGTACTCATAAGAGCAAGCAATTCTCTATCATGTAATTTATGCAAGTAGAAGTTTGTAGCGTTTATACAATCTAGACGTAATGAGATACAGTCAGTAACCGGAGGAAGGCATAATGGTGCCAGATGGACATGATGCAGACAGCTTTTTTTTTCATTCAGAGACTATACTAACAATGGAAGATTAACAAAACATAATTGAATGAAATTAAAAATCCGACTGCAAAATAAGAAAACAAATGTGCGCTCTGCACGTGGCATGCATTAAGCAATGTTCTTGTAAAAGTCCACAAAGAAAAACACACTGACTTTTTTTAAGAGTGAATTATAAATTGCATAGAAAAATAATATGTACAGGAACATCACGTACTTAATATACCGAAATAAAACATGTTCCACCATTTAACGAAGGGCAAAATGCTGTTTGACTAACTGTTGGTGGCAAATTAATTTCTGCCTGTGGTACTTGCATTGCAACTGGCAGTCTCCATGACTCTGAAAAAGGCTGCCTTAAAAACGTGTAAGATACCACTGAAAAGGTTCAGCTCATGGGTCTGTCTCACACCCATAAGTAGCTGCCACCATCTGAAGTGGGTGCTAAACGGTGTCACGTTATACTCGGGTAACACACAGGAAGTATTTTGTTTCCTTACATGTGATTCTGAGCTATCCAAATGCACGATGGGAGTGTTTCTTTCTAATGTTTACCTCCAGTGTTATATTATGCAGAATGTATGGAACGATATGTGTGTGCTAGAGATGTTTCTTCTTCTGGCAATTTTCTGTGGTGAAGATGAAAAATGTTCAGAGGAATGTCTTAATACAGGTCAGGTATATACATTTTAAATTCCTCTCGACACATGTGTGACACTAGCAGGGGTGTGGCTAGGTCTGGAAAAGATCAGGGGCTAAGCTAATGTCGGGACTGTCGGGACTCAGGGCTAGCTACCATTTTGGTTGCAGCACCTGAGCTTCTATCCGGGGCTACCAACAAAAGACTCAGGGCTATAGCCCCCTCAGCCCCCGCTCCCCTAGCAACGCCACTACCGCACATTAAAGTGTGTATGTGCATTTTAATTACAGAAAGATATCACTGACATGTATTGCTTTATTGCATATTGGTGCTTCTATAAAAAGAACACACACAAACATACTAAAGGGGGATACGTTAGGGACCTCGAAACACCGAAAATGCAGCTCAGAAGTGAACCCTGGAGTTCTGGGGGCGCAGACATCATCTGGTTTTGCCATTCTCCTTGGCTTTTGCACCAGTCCGCTTCTGGACAGACAGATTATTTACACATACAACAGTGCTCCCTTTTGCAGGGTTATTTGGTGGCTCTCCAGAGGCAGCAGCAGTTTTTCAATGGCATCGCGTGGAAAGAATGCCAGACAGTGCGCTATGATGATATATCCAGTCCCATCTTGCCTGCCTCTCAACAGATGTCCATCAATTGTTTCATCAGCAAAAGATGCCGTTGTTTTTCTAGCCGAGATAATTTTACCAGACAAGGAAAGAAGAAAGCAAATGTTCAGCAAATTCGACGTTTTTAAGGTTCTCAAAACAGTACATCTGTCACAACAAAAATGAAAAATATATGGAAACCAATTAAAAGGTATGTTTGGAACAGCCTGACAAGCAGGATTAATAAATCAGGTGATAATGCATTCCTCACTAATTGATGTGCACACAACAGAACCCTGTCACTAAGCGGATTCGTAAACCTGTATAAAGACGTTCACCTTTCCTCAGTCAGCCACGCGTGTCTTTGTGTTTCTTTCTTGGATTCCTATGCAAGGAAAACGATGCCAAAGGTGGCAAAAAAACTTTGATGACTAGATCATTTCACTTATTTTGACATGTCTTTGTTGATATGTTTAATTTTTACATTAACATGCAGTGGTGTAGCACAAAATGTGTGGGGCCCCCTGCGAGCTATGCTGAGCACCCCCCCAAACTGCTTAAAAAAGCACAGTGCAAGCCACACCCCGGGCCGGCCCGGACCACCACACATGTTCAATATCCATGATGATTATGCTGCTGCATGGCCGTGCACTACTCCAGGTGAAAGCAGTAAATATGTTTTTTAATCAAGTGGTGGCTGGTGAGTTGGTTTATTAGAGGGTGTAAATATTTGCCACAAATATGCGATTGCGACTGAGTGTAGCGAGGGAGCCCATATTAATGAGAACGGGTTTTGGGGGGCTTCAGGGGACTGCTCCCCCTCCCCTGAGAAAAGTCTTTGAATAATGGGTTAAAAAAGTACATTACTGTGATGAATCAACTTCTGGGATACTAGTGGTCCATGGATGAATATCAGTTTCTAAAACATCAATCAGCCCCACACCTCTACTACACCAGAAAGTTTCCGAAAAAGATAGGAAACACAAGAAAATTATAAACCTCCTTGTCAAATTTTGGAAGCGTGGACGGAAAGGCAGGTTTAGCTCCGCAAGGTCGTGAATTGGTGGTTAGTTGCAACACAGCGAAAATACAATTATTACCCAATGATAAAAGGGACTGTCCAGTCAAGCTTGTATACACATATCTACTTCATTATTATTCAACAGACAGTTTGAGCACACTACAAAATACAACCCACCCTGCAAAGGTATGCAGAGGACAGACAGTTTCAAGAAGGAAGGGAATGCACTCTGGATACTGACAGGAGGGTATTCGTTAAAGTAATTAATCACAATAGTTCAAGGATACTTGGTTTCAACACAATGGAAGCAATGGGTTGTAAAATGTCACTGGGGCCTCCGGAGAAGGACCAGGGGACAGAACCACAATGTACCCTGTGCTTGTAGAAGTTCTCGGTGTTCAACAGGGTAAAGTCTGTTTCAGGACTCTTTGCAACTTATGCAGCAGAGTTCAAGATGGGAGATAGTTGCGGGTATCAAGTGGCTCATAGTTCGGCGAGCGAGGCTGGACGGATGACTGCAAGCTAGCATGCACAGCTGCTTGGGGTCAGGAATAATTGTTTCAGTGCTGGTTCGCGGGTCTGAAGCACTGGTCGAGGCATCTCGCACAGCTTGAGTGACAGCAGCATGAGAACAGTCACTGGGGTAGTCGGTTGCAGCTCATGGGGCTTGACTGGCTAGAAAATGTCCATTAAGGCAGATACTGGTTGATGCTTGTTGATGCACTCCTCCTAGCTTCTTAAATGGGCTTGTGTTGTCCTTTAAGGCCGATGGCCCAAAGCTGAGGAGAGTGTTGCAAGCAACGGCCTTGTCCCTGGTTTGGTTCAGAGACTCTCTGGCACTTCCTAGCTATGAAGCTTGCTGCAGAGCCTAGCAGGGCATGCTGTGTGCTGGCTGGGTACTGGTTCTGGAGTTGCCAGAGATTCCTCTGGATTCAGTACCTCCCTCTATTCCATGGGAGATGTTTAGGGGAGGGACCTTGCTTTCCTCTTGGATATCCTGTCCTTGCTTCACTGGCGGAAGCTGTAAGCTAGACTGTACTTTCACTCGGGGTCCATTGCTGAGTTCTTCTTGTTACCCCTTGTGAAGTCTTCAGATGATCTGCCCAAAAGAGATGCTCAGCCCTCTTTTAAAGCCACATGTGAACAGAGTGTCTCGTGTGCTGGAAGGACTCTGCTAGCAGCTTTATATTTGGTGGAAAGACTTTTACATCGCAAAAAATCGGCAAAAAACTGGCAATTTCGAGCTGCGGATTTTGTCAAACTACAAGTGCCTAAGGACTACAATTCCCCCTGTGCTCCTGTGCTGCTGCTGGACACCAAGCTCCACCTCCGTCTACACTCGAATTTCTTCAAAATCTGCCCCCCTGAGTGAAGCGTAGCGGATTGTGAGCAGAGTGTCTAGTATCCGGTGACCGGAGGATGGAGGCAGAAGCATCTACAACTTTGACTGAAGGTGAGCAAGGGGTATCCCCGGGTCAGGTCGTCACTGCCCTGCATGAAGAGTCTTTTATAAGAGAAGACACACCTGCCCAAGAGATATCATCAGTCTCACTGATAGTATTATCAGAGAATGACACGTTGAAAGACCTGGGAATTGGAGAAAAGGAAAGCCCAATTATACCTAGGTGCAACAGTATACAATATCAACCGCTGCTGAGTCCGCTCGAAATACCGACTCAGCAAGCTTGCCCGTTTAACATCATTGTAGACATTGACTTATGTACAGTTGATGGAGTGGGGGCGGGTCGGACAAGCTACCTCAAAATATTACTTCTGAGAAACTAACTGAATCGCAACGGCAGCAACCGACCAGGCATTGTGCCTGTAGAGAGGGGAATTGCAGAGACTACCATATGACGCCACCAATGGTCAGAACCGTTCAAGAGCTAAATTTAAGGAAAATATATTTGGTAGAAGACACAGCAGATAAGACAGCAGGCTCAGGTTTTATCCTCGCCTCTCCTCATGGGACTCCTACAGACTCAATGCGTGTAGCGCAAGTCTTGAAAGCAGTAAACACTGACCGTAAGACAGACATGAGAGCGCCTTCAAAAAAGAAGACCAGCCCGGAATATAACGCCAATAGTGGCTCCGAGATTAATCTTAGCTTGAGTCTAACATCGCAGCCAGAATGCATTCTTCGATGACCAAGGTCATTATCTTCAAAAACACCCCTGATGGTCCACTGAAACATTCACCAGTTCGCAGAGTCTGGCAGAGGGACCCCCGAAGGGGCAAAGAATGCGTAATACCTGGTCAGAAAAGCACACAAATATAACGCAAAAAGGCGCTTCTAGGGGGATGAAGAATGGGTCCTTCCGAGCCTGTCTTTTGGTGATAGTTTTAGGAGGCATCGTTTCTTCTTTAGCAACAAGCCTCAGACACCTATAACCTATGGAAAACACGTTTCCAGCAGAGCTGCAGTTGGCTCTGAAATATTGGATCAAATGTTTTTGGAAACCTCGTTAAATATTTAGGCAGAGAGTCAACTAAATTGGAACTTTTCAAAGAAAACCTCACTACAAGATGGTAACGGCCAAATTAGGTGTTCCAAAACAAGCTATAACGAACAAAGTACCCAAACATTACAAGCAATAGAGAAACCTGGGTATGGAGAGGATAACGCTTCACAGACGGTCAATGTAAAAATAGTAAAAGAAAACTGACAAAAAACACCAACGACTCCAGAATTAGTGGCAAAGACTCCTACAGACATTAATGAGAAAGCCTTTCACACAGTGGCAACGCTTACAGTGATTCTAGCCCCTTTTAAGAAGCTCAATGAGGCTATGGAGGGCACCTTAAACGACCATATTATGGTGCTTGCCATGCTACATAGCAAGATGGTATTTACAGAAGGCTTTGTCACTGCGACAGAAAAAAATCTGGAGAATAGTGCAGCGGGAGTGACACAACTCCTACATGATATTCTTGACCCTCTAATTAAAGAGAAAGCAGAACGAAGGCAATAGCGCTTAGATGGGATTCGGGGTGGCCTAGCAGACAAGGCTAGCCTAATGAATCCCTTTGAAGTAAAATCAAATAACGGTGACAGAAGATGTTTGGACTTGACCAAAGTAAGTAACCAATTAACTTTGGATAGTGTCTCCCCGATGCCGGAGGCCCTCCCGAGCAGGCAGGAGTCCACTACTGTAACATCAGCACTAAGGGAGTCAGAAAGTTGTCCAGGGGGCACTGGCAGTGGACATACTATCCTAGCTATGGTACCACAAATTCAGGACATAAATGATAACACAGAGCCTGCCATAGTCCTCTCTTTTACAGCCAGAAAGTGTCAAAAACGCAGTTGAGGTAACGAGAACGCTGTACGATGGCCTTGCCAACTGAAAAATATGTAAAATCTTCACACAAAAACATCCGGTAACCCTCAAGAAAATAAGAGCTCATTGCACACAATTGAGTCGGCTGAGGTATTGAAACAAACAAAGAAGCTCCGAAAACAAAAAACACCAAAGAAATCTAAAAATGTGCAGCTAGTAAAAAATGCCAACTCAAACAGCAGCAGATTCTTCATCAGAAATATCTCAGTGCCAGCACTAAGATCCGTCCAGTTTATTCAACCAAAATTGGGAAATTTGGTAGCAATTAATAAACCTCGGAAAAAAGAGGAGACTTTAAAATTGGCAAACGAGCCAAGGCACTCCACAAGTGAGATTGATCTGATGGACCTGTCGACATACAGCATATCGGAGGGTGAAAGCTCTTTACCGGATGATAGTATAATGACTGGAACCTCTTCAATAGAGGATTCGGGGGACGAAACATCGCAGAAAGATGAAGTCTCCCCTGAAATACACTTGGGAGCTCCGGATAAAAACCAAGATAATCCCAGGCGAAGAAATGCAACACAAGGCTGGATTCCAAGGAAATTGGATAATAAGGTGGCGGCGGTAGAGAAGGTGAGGGCGCCTCTGTGCATCAGTGATATTTCAAGAATATTCAAAGAAAGCAGAACAAGGTGTACTCCAACAAAAGATGAGGATAGGGTTGCAGAAAAGAGCAAAGCTTGAAGCTGCCTCGAAGATAAAACTGAACTTATTACTCCCAACCAAACCTCAATCAAACCACCAGCAAGAAAAAACTATGGAGGCAAATGATGGCCAAAAGCTTTCTTTGGAACTAATCGAATCTCACCAAAGGATGATGGACTTGTGCTTAACAGGGCAAATGTACTTAGGCTGTTGCACCATGTCACGTCACTTTATTCGGTTTCGTCACAGGAGTTGTCATTTATAGAATTCTCTGATAATCAACGTACGTACAAAGTGATAATACATCTTGTGTCCAAATTAGCTAAACAACATATTTTGGAAGAGGCACATCACCTGCGACTCTTGGGGTTTTAGCTACAAGAGGAAAAACAGAGAATACCACAGGAAAAGAATCACCTACCAAAGGAGGAGCGTCAATATGAATCACTAGAGAATCAAGGCAAGGCCAAAGCTCAACAAGGTTCGACAAGGTTCGGCAGGCATTCTAGCCGAAAATTACATAAGCAATAGCGTCAAACAGAACCCTTAGAATGGACCCTTGTAAATTGGAACACCAGAGTGTCATCACACCTATTTTCTGATGATGGAAGTGTTCTTGGGAAAGCAGACGTCATTTGCCTCCAAGAGACATGGTTTGTCAAGGCCACTTTGTTAGAGGGATATTGGGTGTCGCTTAATCCGGTGATTAAAAACCAGATGGGCCATCCAAAAAGTGGGCTGTTAATGGCGGTGAAGAACAGTCTAGGTTGGTCCTTGCTATATACCTATTCCCCAACTCCATTCGTTCAGGTGGCAACAATGAAAACCTCAAATCATGGTCAGAGTAAAATCTGAATACTCGTAGTGATAAATATCTACTGGAATCCGGTGAACAAAAGAAACAGCAACATGGTTGACGATATAGCACTGTTAATAGATGGGAGAGAGGTTAATGTGGAATGATCCCCTAATAATAATAGCGGGCAATTTGAACTGTACTTGTATAGACAAGAACAATGAGCATATTTTGGAAGAAGGTAATTCTACAAAACTCAAAGAAAGAAAAGGAATAGCTTGGAGGAAAATTCTCCAGTCAAGAGACTGTTTAATTTTAAACTGTATTCTGAAAGGAGACATTCCGGCTAAGCCAAAATGGAGAGGTACGTCCAGTGACCAACTGTTGGACTATATTTGTGTCTCTTCAAAAATGTGTTGTTGCTTCTAAAAACATTGGTCGTTGATACAACTCGAAGCAGCGATCATGATCAATTTAAATTAACATGCCATGCATTTGATTCAGCAGAACTACATAAGTATGTGCATACAATCAAAGTAAATCCAGGGAGAAATAGACTAATTATCAGTGCCAACAAATTGCTGGAATTATCTCAACATCTATTTAAGGCAATTAATAAAATGCAGGAGATAGAAGACCATCTTAGAATGAACTACCTCCCGCTGTTTCAAAAATGTGCGTCTAGAGTTCAAAGTAATCTGAGAAAACCGTAGATGTGTCATCGACATATCTATGATAAATCGATAACAACTAAGAAAAAACTTCTTAAAAAGAACATCCAACGATGGAAAAAAAGTCAATACCGTAGAGCAGTGGTATTCAAACTGTGGGTCGCGACCCCCTAGGGGTCCGCGGGTGCATCCCAGGGAGGCCCTGAGAGCTCAGCATGAAAAAAGATTTTTTTTTTTTTTGTTTTTTTTAGATTGGAAGAAATGGGCAGGGGTGGCCCACATGGGCGGGCTGAAGCATGAAACTGTCTCAGGCAACAATGAAAAAGTGGCCCACAGTTGTAAATGGATATTCATTCCTTTAGTCACAGACTGGGCCTCATTACTACTATGGCGGACCAGTAACAACGGCGCTGGTAAGCTACCGGCACCGTTGCTACCGTTCCGCCATAGTAAGAGTTGTGCTCGTGGGTGCTTGACAGCCCCCGCCAGGTCTGACCTCAGCTCGTCGGATGCACCAGCACCGTTATTAACAGTGCCGGTGCATCCGAGCTCCCCCTTCCCATTTGAGCCATATGGGGCTCAAATGGGAATGGGGATCTACCGGCACCTTCGAAAGGGCAATTATCATGTCCGCCTAACTCGGCATGACCTAGTAATTGCCCATTCGCGGGTGCCAGACCCGGATGCAACTCCAGTGGCAGCCGTGCCGGTTTTACCGGCACAGCTACCGCCAGAGTAGTTATGAAGCCCACTGTTTCAATAGTACCCAAAGGGGTGCTTTGTGTTAAAATGTAAGTAAATTGTGATATATTCAGCAACAATGGTCAACATTACTAACTGCATAGTGGCCCCTCTCCCATTATGGAGGAGCTAAGGAGCCAGCCCAGTGAAACAGTGAGCACTCCCTCAGCTGCTTTATCCAGCTAATGGAGTGCTCCTGGGCTGGCTGAACTGTCAAAGGGAAACACTGTTTCCCTTTGACAGTTCAGTTTAGTTCCCCAGCCGCACATGCTCACTGAGCCATGCAAGTGCTGGGGCGTTTTGCTTCGCCAGCATTGCATAGCTCATTGGAAATGCTGGCTGGGGCACTGCATGTCTGTATGTCCGAGGGGGAGCTCCTGCGCCTCCTCGCACATACGGACAGAGCAGCTGGAGCAGCACCCACACACAGGCCAATGCAGAAGGTACGTTTATGTTCATTGTTTTTATTTAAACATGTGTATGGATGCGTTATGAGTGAGTGTATGGTGATGGATGCTCATGTGAATGATAGAGTGATTGCTGTATGAATGTGCAGCGCCTTGCATATACACATAATCATGTTCATTGTGTTAGGACCAGTGGGGCCCAGGGGACAGGGATGGTATCTTTTTACCGGACATCTATCATTCAAAACCCTCTGCCTTGTCCACAAGGCTTTCTGGGGCCTCGGTCCAAAATACCTTCAGCTATTCCTCCGCAAATACCTCCCCTCTCGAGCTCTTCACTCCTCTACCTCCAACTCCCTCAGGATCAGTCGTTTATCAAAGAAACGAGCTGGGGGTAGATCTCCGTCTTTGGCTGGGGCCTCCCTCTGGAACAGCGCCCTGCCACTCTAAAACTTGAGGAGAACCATCTTTCTTCCTGCACTTATCAGACCTACCCTGTCTGCTGCCTTAAACGTAGCACTTGCAAATTGCTGGCTGCACTACCACTGTTTGTTGCCTTTATTATTTATTTATTGTTATTTATCTGTTTCTCCTCTGCTTCGCACTTTCCACTTCTCCCCCCTTCCATGCACTTTTCCCCTCACACTTGCGCGTTCTCAATGTCACTGGGCCTAGTAAGATCGCTGTTTTATTCTCCTCTGTTCCCCTCCCTTGCCTTGTCATGCTCTGAAACACTTGTGTACGAGCGCAATAGAAATAAAATATCAATGCCTGCCCCCTGGACTCCCAGCAACAATTGCAAACTGTTTGGCTATTTACCCATTTTTTGTTAAAAGTATGCTCTACAATGCAACATTTTAACCTATTATTTAAAAAAAAATTCACAGGGGGAAACCCCCCTGAACCTCCCCTTAATGCCCCTCCACTTAAAAAAGATTCACCAGCCGCCACTGGCCCTCAGACTGTGTTGGGAACGGGATGGGGGAACCGAGGGACTATGGTGGGAGCACAATGGGCGGGAACCATGGGATAGTGATGGGAGCAGAGTGGGGAGAGCCCTGGGTGTGTGATGGGGTGGGGAGAGACCAGCGACTGGGTAGGAGTGGGATGAGGGAGCCCAGCGACTTTGATGGGAGCAGGTGACGGCGCGCAATATATACTGTCCATTTGGCATTTCTGGGGGGTCCCGACCTGCCCAAATTTTGCTCAGGGGGGCCCTGGCCAAAAAAGTTTGAAGACCACTGCCGTAGAGGCTTCTAAAGAAATCCACAAGTTAAAACAAAGATATCATAACTGGCTGAAGCTTTGTAAAAAAAAAAAATCGATGATAAATCAAGATGCTCAAGCAATGTTAGCCACCATCCAAATAAAGAATACTGCGGCCACATGGGCCATAATTCATCAACTTGATGCACCACAAGATGCCTTATTGGTAACCCCAATTTCTTCTTCCGAATGGCAAACTCACTTCACTGAAATGCAATCTCAGGAAGACGAGTCATCCATGGAAACAAACTACATCACATCGGCAATCATGAAGTTAGATAATGAGGATTTAAATCTAGATATAGATATAGAATCCATCGAAGGGATTATCAAAGGTTTGAAGAATTCAAGAGTGGTAGGCCCTGACGGTTTGTCCAACATCGAAGTGAAAAAAAATCCTAAACTGTGGCCCACGCTTTTGCATCACCTATATGTAGGTATGTTGAGAACATCAAAAATCCCATTATCTTGGAAATCGCAGTGGTGGTCCCCATTTTTAAAAACAGGTTAAGATCAAATCCAGATAACTACCGGCCGATTGCCTTATTGGATGTGGTGGACAACATTTTTGGATCGATATTGCTAAAAGCAATGTCAAAATGGCAAATTACCTCGGGCCATCAAGACCCATGGCATGCAGGGTTTGTGAAGGGCATTGGCCCCTCACTTAATGTCTTTTAGACTAATTTGTTAAAAGCGAGAATGAGGCAAAAGAAAGGCAGCCAAATATTTATGGCATTTATCGATCTCTCAAAGACGTTTGACTCCATTAAGAGAAACTTGCTATGGGAAAAGCTTGATCGATGGAAATGCCCGAAGCAAATTCTGAATAATATCTGAGATCTCCATCATGAAACATTCATCAAGGTCAGATTGGATAGATTGGGAACTCTCACAGATGTAATTGCAATAAGGGTAGGTCTGAAACAAGGGTGCCAGTTAGCGCCCAAACTCTTCAACCTATTCCTATCAGATATTGAGACAGCCTTCTGTGACATACGATCATTTGCCCCAAAAATCGGAAAGAATGAAATTGGAAGACTGCTGTACGTCGATGATATAGTGGTAATTGACCAGACTCCATTAGGCTTGCAGCGTCAGCTTGATTCCATTCAGAAGTTTCTGGAAGAAAGTAAACTAACAATAAACCCAGCAAAATCAAGGATTATGGTCTTTGGCACAGGGAACAGCATAAGAGGAAAAAGAACTATCCCTGGACCCTAAAAGGGCAACGAGTTGACATAGTGAATGAATTCAGTCACTTGGCTGTCTGCATTAATAAAAGCCAATGTGAGGCACCAGGAATGCAGTCATTGTGGGAAAAGGCAACAAATTTGGCGGCCCAAGGCATAATTCTGTTAAAAAATATATTGTTGTTACTTGCTTTCCCCGTTAATGCAATTTTTTAGATTGAAAGTTACACCCATTTTGACATACAGGTCAGAGACATCATTCGTGCTGCCGGAGGAGATCTGGCATCGGCTAGAAGGTCTCTTCTGGAGAATTGTTCGGGGTCTGCCAAAGAGCACTCCCATGGCCATTATTAGAAGAGAGTTAACATTAACATCTCTTAAAGCAATAGCTTTATGGAAATCTTTGTCCTTCTACTGATAATGCATATAAGAATCACCGAAGGGAAGCTTTGCAACATTGAAACTGGCTTTACAGGACTCTAGTGAGAAGCATTTGAAAGAATGGGAGAGTATCTGTCAGACGTCTCTAATGAATATGAATTAAACATCAGACTCTCTACTTCGGGACCCTGATAAGATTAAAAAGAAGCTGTATAGAGATGATTGGATAGATACGCAAGAATCTTTATGAAAATACTAACAATATGAAGGGTTTTGGTTCTTGCCCCGGAAACTAAATGTCTTGCCACGATATATAAACATGTTTCCAAATCCATTTTTAAGGCTACAATATATACGTCTACGCCTGAACCTATTCCCATCAAGTCTGCGGATAAGTGAGAGGAAAGGAGCAAATATCATTCTTTTATGTAGATTATGCTGCCAGGAAAATGTGATTGAATCCATTCAACATCTGCTTTTGAGCTGTCCTGAGTTTTTGGCTGAAAGAGAACTTGAAATGGGTGGAATCCTGAGGCAATACCGGTATAGGTCTACGGAGGACTGGTGGCGGATGATAATTGAGGGGGAAAAAACACATCTTGTATTAGCCGTGGCTAAACTTTTATTTCTAATCCTGGCAAGACTTGAAGAAACTGTCGAAAAAAAGCCAATCAGAGTACTTGAGCTTATAAGAATTGTCATGTACCCAAGGATGTTAGAGGATTGTTATGTGATTTTCATTTTGTCTTAATTTTTATTCATTTCTTCATTTATGATAGTTGTTTATTTACTCCTATTTCTTTTTCGCTTTTTAATGCTTTTCTTTTTTTTTGGCCTAATTTATTTTTTGAAAGTAATGAATTTGTTAACTTTGGCAAAAGGTTTTCTAAATTGTAAAATATAAAAATGCCATCGGTCCCCACCAACAATCTCCTGTATGCACAAGGTCATAACCAGAGTGCTTTGCAACAGAAAAGGTAAAGGAGTGAAAACATGTAATACTAAGTCCCACCCATCTTCCTGTCTGTTGTGGATCAAACCGTCTCTCTGGTTTATTGAGCTCACTGTGGTTCCTGATTAAAGTAGCAGGTTTTCCTTGAAGCTGTGGCGAGACCAGACTTTTGGTCACCACCAAACCACATACTCCTACTTTCTGATTAGGGTCCCCCTGCAAGGCTGAATACTGTAAATACATAGTCCCAGACATAACAGGTCACTGCCCTTAATACTAAGAGGCAGGAGCTGGCTTCAGGTTGACAAAGTGGATATAAAAAGGTTGTTTGAATGTACCTCTGTTTTGTTAAACTCTGTAGCCAGGCCCCATGTGGGCCTGGTTGAAGTATACTCTATTAGTATGTTAATTGTGTTAATTGCGGCAACCACCTGCAGAGGCTAAACAAATGGACATTGTGGATCTATGGAGCCTTTGTTAATTAATTACTCTGGCCATCGCAGGGGAAGGGTTGGCCCTCAACTCCTGGAGATGAATTGTGTAATCCACCTGTCAGATGCCAAGTAAATATGACAGGGAAGACTACACCTCTAGGCTGTGTCCACTGAGAGTACACGTGTCTATGTGTATGTTGTGCGGTGAGCACAGGGAAATGTGTGCGGATTAGCCGACACATTTTCCAGAGGTTGATCTACCATCATTCAATTTCATTTAAAATTACAAAAAAGTCCAGGCGAGGGCATACCCTCCATGCAGACGGTCGAATTCCTCACAATTACACAGCACGCTTTCCGTGAACAATTAGCTAGAAGACCAGACAGTTTGCAATCAGTGTTGTATGGTGCAGGGTAACTAATAAAAAACGACAATAGATGCAAGTCACCAAGTACACAGGTGCTTTTCCCAATGCATTGTCATGTCGGTCCCTGCAATATATGCCAGTATAAAAAACATGTTCATGCTGGCTGTGCCCATACATTTCCATGCTGGCTCTACCAACATACGCTAGCATTCCCATATAAGAACATGCTTATGTTAGCTTTGAGATATTTGTTAAAGTATCATTACTGGCACTAGGCACAAAGCTGGCTCTGCTAATATATGCAAGTACTGCTATCTAAGATCATACTCCAGTTGGTTTGGCCATTAAAAGTGACAAGTCACAATAAGAACACACATCCAAACTGGTTCCAATGTAAGCCTGTCTATACCCATACAATCACTTATCATGCTTGTTTCGTCATAGATGCTCAGTTAATAAAATGTCATGCTACAGTAAGACATAGATAGGGCGCTACACCACAATATCAGTCTAGCGAGGAAATACTACATATCATGCTTGCTGTATCAAAGATGCTGAGTAATAAATGTCATGCCACAGTAAGCAATGGCTAGACTGGTTGCACCAAAATGACAGTCTATCCAGGTAACGACACACATGAACTTGGCTTTGCCCGAAAATACCAGTCAAACATGCGAAGTCAATAAAGGATGTGATAAAAATGCTTTAGTGATCCCCAGTCTCCTAGGGCATAACACACAGGCACACACACACACACACCCTGTCACCCACTGGTCATTCACGCATAATCTTCTCTCACATTCATTCACACTGTATTCACCACACAGGCGTGCACCCACCCACCTAGAACATTTACACACACAATCACATTCATACCCATTCATCCACCAGTCACTCACACTTATACTGTCTCTCACATACACTCACCCACCCAGAACATTCTCATTCACACCCACTTACATTCCTACTCACTCACCCACCTTTTACTCACCCATATCCCTCTCACATCCACTCACACTACATTCTTCACACAGAAATGCACCCACCCACCCAGAATATTCAAACACACACTGTCACATTCCTAATCATTCACCCACCTCTCACTGACCCATACACCATCTCTTGCATCCACTCACATTGCATTCTCCACACAGGCACGCACCCATCCAGAATATTCAAACACACTATTACATGTATATGAATTCACCCACCAGACACTCACTCATACACCTTCTCTCACATCCACTTACACTGCATTCTCCACACAGGCCCACACCCACCCAGAACATTCAAACACACACTATCACATTCCTACTCATTCACCCACCAGTCATACTCACTCATACACCTTCTCTCGCGACCACTCACACTGTAATCTCCACAGAAGCACACACCCACCCAGAACATTCAAACATACTCTACCACATTCATACTCATTCACCCACCAGTCACTCACATATAAACCTTCTTTTACATCCACACTCACTGCATTCTCCACACAGGCACACACCCACCCAACCAGAACATTAAAACACACAGTCACAATATATCACATTTGTTCTCATTCACCCACCACTCACTGACCCATACATTGCACATACATACATCTGACACGCTCTTCACACATGCAAAATACACATCAATTCTTTTTTAAATGCCCCTCCTGTTTTTTTAGCTTTGATCTGTAATTCCAGGACACCCTTGTCTCCTCTGTGCTGCTCACAAACAGGAATGTGGAATCTGGGAGAGCTTCTTGGTTCCTGTATATGAGTCTCGAGTAAGTCAGAGGAGAAGGGGTTGGAGGTGAACATGGCATGTGACACATGCCACATGCCACAATCAGCTCCTACCGCTATAGAGTGCATCCATTTCATGCCGCAAGCCCTGGCCCAGCCTTCACCCTGGTGGGTAAGGTCTGAGCCAAGCCCCCCACACTGCAGGGGGTGCATGGACCCCCGCTATATCAGTGTGAACATGTAAAGGAAGTATGCAGAGATACAACACCACAGATACACTCATGTGTATCATCACACAGTTGTCTTATTCATAGTGCTTACCATCCCCATACATTTGTGTGAATAGGGCACTGATTAAACAAATACCTTTAACATGTTACAATCTTACACGAATCGTGGACGGGCAGCTCCATTTTTCCTCCATTTTAAGATAGATATATTGAGGCTCATCAAAATTGGTTGATAAAAGTAGGTATTCTTACAGAGATTAGAAGTGGGAGGTCTCTTGCAAGGCATGATATATGAAAACATGATATTATTCATGTATTATTATTGTTTATTCAAGCAATAATACCCACCGCAGGAGACTGCATCAGTTGGTAAAAGCCCAGGGCCAGATTTATATCCCGAGCAAAGGGAGAGCCTTATCACCAGGACCTTGCTGACATCCTATCCAGCCGATAACCATGTGCATTATTGTTATTAGCACCCTAGTGATAAGCTCTGAGGCACTAATAATATTTTTTTAAAGAAAGCCAATCCATGACATCTGTGTCTCAGTGATGGAGAGGATCATAGAAATGGAGCACATCTTCAATATCTGTGGTATGTGAAGTGAAACCAGTTGACGATCCAAACATAGAGGCCAGTGGAGCAGGTAAAAGCTTTTATTGAGCGCAATGGAGTAGGGTAAGGAAGTAAAAAACTGGAAGTGATAGGAGGCACAGGGAGAATGTGACAGTGAGGTTGCGTGTAGAGGGAGAGCAGAGGGAACAAGATGGTGTCTAAGCAGAGACGCAGTCAGTCAGGCACTGAGGAGTAAAACCATTGATAGTGTTTCACACTAGGAGAAGGATATTGACCGAAGTTGAGGATTTTGTCTGAAGGAGTGAAGGACTAGAGAGGAAGTCCAAGAAATAAGCAAGATTAGTAGGCGAGCTTGTGGATCATGAGGGTAAAGATTCGACTTTTTTGAGAATACTGAGTACTAAATTGACACATTTTCAAAATGTTGAGTTGGTTAATATGTTCAGCGAGTGGCGATAGTGATGAATTGCTGCAGTCAGAAGACACTATGAAAGAGGACCCTATGGTTTCAAGCCTTGGTCAAGTGGGCAATATGTTCAGGCAAGAAGGAGATAAGGGAGTGGAGGATATGGATGTCTTTGGAGTCTGGGAGAAAGATGACCTGCATTTTATAAGAGTTAAGGGCGAGGCAGCAGAGAAATATCCATGGATGTTTGCAGAGAGACAGTTGGTTATCCATTCCAAGATGGCTGGGGTGAAGGAGGGAAAGGAGAACAAGATTTGAGTGCCATCAGCAAAGAGTTGATAGTGAAAGCAAAAGGAAAACATAAAGCTTTCTAGGCCAGAAGAATAGATGTTAATAGCAGAGATCCAAGGCCTGATGGTTGGAGAATACCAAAGGCAAGAGGGTTTGAGTTAGAGGTTTAAAAGTTCCAGGCGATTTTAAAGGCATGGCCTTCCTGGTTAGACACAGCTCAGGATAGAGTTGGTTTGTGAAAACCCAGGTCCTGGACGGTGAGGCGAGAGGAACGGTCAACAGTGTTGAAAGTGGCAGAGAGGTCCAAAGGATTAATATCTGAGAGAGAATGGAATGGTAAGCATCACAGTGAATGTTGGAAACATGCATGAGTCCAGTCTCTGTGAAGTGTTTAATATGGAAGCCATATTGAAGTGGATCACTAAGGCTATTATCCTCAAGGTCCTGAATGATCCGGTTGGAAGCCACCCACTCAAGGATCTTTGATTAATAAGGCAGGATGTAAACTGGGACCTTCGGGTCAGTGCAGGGTTTCTTCAAAAGGGTTATGGCAATTAAAGATTTGAAGATGGCAGGAGAGTGTTCAGCGGAGAGAGGTTACAGAGAATAGGGAAATTATTGGGACCGTGACTCTGATCATGTCAGGAGCAAACAGGTAAATAGGAGTACAGGATTGGTTGGCATGGAAAAGGAGGGGTACTAATTCAGAGAGACTTAGGGGAAAATTAGTCTACAGTAAAAGGGGCATGGTGGAAGAGTGGTGGTGGACAGAAGTAGGACAGGTGGATGAGAGAGAGGTGGCTGTGAGAGTGTCATGAATTTAGATATTTTAGAGTAAAGGTAGTGAGAAAAGTAATTGACAGTGAGGTAGGTGGCACTAGATATTGGCTTGGGAGGTGTGTGTGAGCAAAGCTTGGAGGGTAGATGAAAGTTTTGGAGGGGATTTTGAAGGGAGGAGTTCAGGCTTGGGAAGTAGGCTTATTTATTTGGAGTCCAGTGCAAAGGATGTGACTGCAAGGCAGTGTTTGTAGGTGTGAGTCAAAAGTGTGGCAAGTGTAGAAGCAGTTTGGCAGCAGCTTCGGGATCCCTGTTACTCTTGGCAACAAGGCAGAGTGGTCCTTCACTAAGCCGTATGTCGGTGTGGGATTGGATTGCTCTGATCTTGGACAGTGACAATACATTACATTGTCTGAGGCTTCTTAAGCTTTGATGCCTTTGAAGGTCTTTTGTGGAGCTCAAAGAAAGAATTCATTACAGTAGTATGTTTTTGTGCTGATAATGGTGCTGTTGATAAAAAAGGGAAACAACCTGCTTTAGTTGAGCAGTATCAAATAATAGGCCGATTCATAAAGAGTGTAGTGACAAAATAGACATACAGACACGTAGTATGACTGAATAAAAATGGATGAATCATAGAGGGAAATTTGAAATTATGAATATTTCGTTTTGGCTTGATGGAATTTGATAGGTAATAGCAAGGCGTTCATTTTAGGTTTATTGAGGCTATGCCAACTATCTTGTATCCCTCACACAATGTTGTTGAATAGACCTTTGAAATGTTCACAATTCTATGAAGCTCATTCAAGATAAAACACAACATTGGTATTGCCCACATAGTTGGGGAAACAAAGGACACACAAATAACATTCCCTCATTCCATGGTTTCAAAATCACAATGAAAAGGCACATGCTATGTTACTGAGCTGGAACCAAAATGAAGTAGGTGGACCAGGTAGGTTTAGTTCACATCTTTAATTACCAGAGGTACACCCAAGTGCTCTTCCTTCCCAGACTCTCTCTCACTTGGTCCAGATCTTGTGTCACTGAACCCTGATCCATGACAATTTCTAGAACCTGATGCCTCATGGAACAGCTGTATAAGAATACAGGATACTACATTACTTCCCCTTTTATAATCTACATACAGTAATATTTGCAAAGAATGTGATGCCAACAAGAACTCTGACTTGTTACACTGCTCTAAAGTAATACAAGCAAACAGAGAGATGCAAGGCAGGGGAAATTGAAGGAAGAGGGGTGAAAGGCAGGATAGCGAGAGATCAGGGAAAGATAAGGACATAACTGTTAACCACTCCTGAGCATTCGCTCTTGTATAATGAAAGAACTCATGGAGTTTTCACTTGAACGCACTGGAATTCGGGACCCAGGCTTCACTCAATTGGTAATCGTGGTTTGGGACTGAGCAGAAAGTTCTGGTGTTATCTTTGTCAAGTAATTTTGCGGTGAGAAGAATCAATTACACCATCCCTAGGTTTATGTGTTTGAAGTTCGGCTAGCCCAATTGTTTAATTCACCACCCTGAGTTAAGGACAGGGTGCCATGATATGTTCACCCATGTTCATCAGGATTGAACAGACCTGTGCCCTTATTGCTATGTGCTACATGTTGCACATTTCACACGTTGCATCTGTCATGCCTTCCACCCCACTGAGAACCTGAGTAACTTTCCAGGGTCAGGAATACTGGAACAACCCTTATGTGATCAAGCCAAGTACGTTTATCTTCACTCTATCCCCTACCTGAAAACTGGAGAGACGAATGTTATGAGACTGTTTAAAGTCTACTTGGATACGTGCCTGCACTATTTTCAAGTTAGTGTGCACCTTTATAAGGGCAGGCAAAACTGTCATGTCCTTTGACATATTCTTGAACCTCCAACACAGTTTGGATGGAAGCAGGGTCTTGCGTACCCAGTAATTTGGAGCCAATGTTTAGTGTTGGCAACCCCTATCTGTCCTATATAAAAACATGCCACATAGAGATAGTTCACTCTCAACTTCTAGAAAGTGGGGGAAACCTTTTCCCGGTTCTTGTAGTATTGTATCCTCACTATCTGCTTTGGCCCATTCCTCTCTCCTGACTTGTTAATTGGTAGTAGCAATGGTGGTACCTTGTTCCCTTCTGGTTACGTATTTCACACTTATGCGTGGTGTTTCCTCACCTATAAACAATGGTCTAGTCATATTCCTGGATGAGAGATGAGAATCTGGCCAGTTTGTAGTCACTTTGGTCGTGCATGCTGCTGAGATCACTTGAATTGAAGCTGTGGCCTGTCCTTAATACAAATGATGCCCCTATAGGTATTGTCAAAAATGTTGGACTGTCCACATGCATGCTAGAGCTTTTCTTTCTATTCTGCTGGCTTGGGGGCTAAAGGTAAACACCATGGTATACTCTCTCTTGAGTTGCAAAAGTACAGCTCCTCCTCTTTGTACAGCCATCTATGATTAGAATCCATTTATCTAATGTCCTGTACTGTTGTAATGTGGGAGCTTCAATTATTAGTTCCTTTGTTTGCTCAAATCGGTCCTATTGCTCCCTGGCACAATTCAATTATATTGCTTTCTTTATAAGTTTCCATAGAGGTTCAACAAAATAAACAAAAGTGGGTTTCAATTTCACATAAAATTCACACAGTCCAAGAAAAGGGAGCACTTGAAGGGTGATGGAAAGGAGCCAGTGGCAAAGTAATGGCTGCAGAACTCAGCCAAGGAGGGAGCAAGAGAGGCAATGTTGTCCATTATAGTTCTAGAGGAGCAGGGGAGCACCTGTTTGGACGAGACATTCATCGAGCAGCCTGTCTTTGTGACCTCCTCTGGTGCTATGGGCGTGAAGGAGCAGAGAAAGAAGGAAGGAGGGAGAGAGGCCAAGGAAGCATTGGGAACAGGTGGATAAGAGAGAGAGAGGTGGTATTCAAGTTCTATTCAAAATGATACATGTTTTGCCATTACCAGCATATTCATGATGAGCCTAAGAGTGCATTGCTCTGGGTCACTGTATTTCCATTCTGCAAAAAAAGCATGACATGCCTGAAGCAAAGAGGATGCAGCATATTCGAAAGAAGCCCAAATAATGTGCTTTGAGTCCCACATTTTACCATCCAAAACCGCGCCTCGGCTCATTATGTTGACATGCACCTCCAAACTAACAGGGCGCTCACTGCAGTCTGAGAAGGATTGCTGTTTTCGCCAGCGGCTTTTACAGGTCTATTTAGAAATCTTGCTCGAGTAAGTAACTTGCCCCTGAGCCGCCCACTCATTGTGTCAAGGCTGTGAACCCACTTCCCCCCTGAAGGCAGACACTGTGAAATTTTCTCTGCCTGGAAATGATGCGGCAACAACAGTGACCTTCCCAGTAAACAGAGATGACTGGCATCCTTCGGGGCCTGCCATGTTAAAATGAGATCATCGGCACTAATGTGTCCGCCAAAGTGAACTGATTGATTTAGAAACTCTTTTAAATCATTTTAAAATGCAACTTTGGATATTTGTTCTGCTTGATTGAAATATGTCACATCACGTGGTATCCCTTTCTGCTGTATGTGAATTACAGAGGGTTATTAATCTCAACTCGTACCATTTAAACCGCTGATTTATGAATACGGCCACCCATTGCCAAAAACATTAATGCGACTTCATTCTGAACAACTCCTAAATGTATTTCCTATGTACATGGTTTCATTCAATATCTCCAAGCTTTTAATCAACCACAAGTCCCAAATGGGCCACCAGGATTTCTAGCAAATATTGTGCATTCATGTCATGCGAGTGACATTGTTTTTCGTTTACTTGAATCCGCATTTAATAGCACATTTTAAACCTGATTATATGACATTTGATTGGGACCTTACACTTGGGTAGCTCTGCCCCAACATAGTTTTTGAATTTAAGCAATATATAAGCTTCATAGAAGGTCAACTCACATGAAGGCACCCAAGCCAAAATGCACTTGGAGGAGAAGTGATATATATCACATCAACCATGCTTGTATAAGCTGTTTGTACCAACTAGTCTAGAAAGGAAGAGCCATCAAAAAATGAACAAAAAAAGCATATGCATTCAGGAAGTCAATACTGTGGAAAGGTTCAAGCAGAGTGAATACAAACTTTGTAATTGCAATGTGCAAAAGGGACGTTGGGAATGAATCACATTGGAGTTCATTTTCCATGAGCCCGAAAAGTAAATGAATGTTGTAAAAGCCTTGCGCAAAGCTATTACGCCATTCATTCGCATCACGACCAGGGACGGCAGATCACCAAAATGCCAGGGGTAGCGGAAGTGCTATCACATGACCCTTGACCTCTGATGACATCACAGGAAGTGGTGTCATTTGACCCCACCTTGAAGTGACATCACGGGAAGCGATGGAACACAACCTTTCACCCCTTGACAAATAAGGAAGTGGCATCACATAACATTGTTATTAAGTACACTATGAACAATATGGTTACAATATCACTGTAATGTGATATACATTTCATGCAAGAATGGATCACCATATGTATTGTTAATATTGTTGTGTATAGGCCATATTACCAAATTACTGTGAATGCAAGCAGATGTCCATGACCAAATGATAATGATGTGTTAATAATATAGCACTTACGCTTAATAATAATGTATTTTTATATAGCGCTACACGCCCATAGGTCTCAGAGCGCTCAAATAACAGAAGACATTATTATCCCAGAAAGTGGTACTCATTTTATCAACCTCAGAAGGATGAAAGGCTGAGTTGGTCCTGCCAAGATTCGAACCTGCCACAGCAGGCTGCACACCGATATCAGGGTGAGCGCTTAGCTTGCAGTGCTATGTGACCGGCTCTATATAACAACTCGGCACTTTATATAGAACAAATATACATACAATATCACCCAAACTATGTTGGTACTCATTCATCAACATCAGAAGAATCAAATGCGAGTTGGCCTTGCCAGGATTTGAAATTGCAACCTGCAAATCACACACACAACAAAGCAGCAAACACTCAACCCCCTGAACTATCTTAACGGCTATAACAAGCTTACTGACTATAGTAAAATTAGCAATTGCACGTCTAAATTTTCTAAAATGGTCTAAAAGTCAGAAAGCAAATTACATTCTGCAGTGGATACCATTAAACTGGTAACAGATTTAATGGCAGGCCAGTTCATCTGCAGGTCTGGTGCAAAGTTGGCAACACGTCAAGCCTGCATGGATCTACTTTTCAGGCTTCAGAGGTTCGCAGAATACATACCATTGGGATGATTCATAACCGTGTATTAAAGAATTTAGAGTAGCGCAGGGAAAGCAGTGCACTCACATGGGATCCTGTACTCGTTACCTCCTACATGCCAAAAAACATTCAGAACAGCATACCATGGCGATGGGAAAGATAGACACATTTAAAACAAAACATTAATTGTGGCACAATGAAATCAAGGGACACTTTATGTGCTATGGTCAAACATTTCTACACTGTACACAACCTATTAGGCACAAGGATTTTGTCAAGTGACCGAGGACATCGAAATGGATTGTCTTGTGATGATCACAGCAGAGACAATAGCAGGAAAAAACATGCTATAACTGCAACTTGAGAAATGCAAAATATATAATCTGAAATGGATGCTTGTTCTACTCTAAATGTTTTTGGAGGCTTATGTCTGCATTGTGTATTTGATGTATTTAAGAGCAGACTAAATCAGTGACTCACCCCCTGAAGTGCGCCTGAAATAAACCTTTAATGAGTCTAGCAATTGTTGTGCAGAATTCCAGAAAGACAAATTATTTGTTATTCCTATTCATTCTTATTTAGGGTCACTGCTCAAAGTGTTACACTTCTGGAACCCCCCATTTCTTTAAAAAGCCTGAACAAGAAATCCAGCCACTCCAGAAACAAAGATTCACATGGCACTGGCCGCAGCCCAGGAGCTTCAATGTGTAAAAAGAATGATCACAAATCATATTCATGTATTTGTATGGTGTAGAGCAGGGGTGGAAGTAACTTATGTTTCTGCTGCTCCCTTCCCCGTTCGCCATACTGTGGGGTATTTTCAGCCCCAGGATATAGAGTTACTGCTTAAGGGTACGTTAGGCAGAAAGGTGAAGAAATATGAACCACTAACTGTTGGCTGTCAGATGAAAGCCCAGCAGATATCCCATATTTAACTCTCAACCGTCTAACATTCAGACATTGTCATCACAAATATAAAAATAAATACACTAACTGTGCCCTGTGTTCGAGTGACAAGGCCAAAAAGCTACATACCTACTTCCGACTACATATGACTGATGCATGAAAGTGCAGTTTTGCCAAATCAGAGAACTGCCATGGATAACTCTTTGCATCCCACAACTTCGATTGAAACGGTATCTTATCAAAAAGAAAACTCCATTTGCCAGATGTAATTCCAAGGCACAATTTCAATGAAGGGTGTGACTCTGTGAACCTGTTGAAACATATTAACATAATCGGCATGAGGGTAAATGAAGCAAAACGTGTTGTATTTAGTGCAAGATGTGAAAACAGGCCTAATGTAACAGTATGTATTTTGAAAAAGATGCTGGAACCCACCAGGAGACCTTCTGTCCCATCATATCACAGGGGTCAAACACACCTTCACCTCTCTATTTGTTCAAACCCCTTTGAGGTTTAGCAGAACCAGAAAGGATACAGAGCTTGGGCATGAAAGTGATGTTTATGGAGGGAATGGTGTTCACTGAGTAAACAAATTGCAACCCATGGATGCTGAACTTTTTAAAATAACCAAAATTGATTTTTTTTAATTTTTTTTTTTATTTATATTTATTAATCTTATGTAGTGTAAGAGGATTCAATTCAACACTACAGCTAAGTCAATGCCTAGTCTGGGATACTGAATGGAAACCCTTATTGATATATCTTTACGTCCAGTTCATGAGTTCTGGATGACTACCCCTATATAACACCCCTCTCTTGGAATCCCCCTGACCCCACTGAGCCAAGAAGTAGTTCTGTTTTGCAAGTTTAAAAGGTTTATTTGATAATTTAAACAATATATATATATCACACTTTATAATAAATTAATAATTGAATATCACACTTAATCTGAGCAGTAATCAATAATGGATAGTCCGGCACTAGCACACTTCTTTATAATCAATGATGAGTGGTTATAGGATGGATACGATAGCAACAATACTTTTATGTTTTCAAATGGATGCAATGTGGAATGAAATGCAGTACAGAAAATAACTTGATAGGATTTCAGCAAAAGACAATGTAATCACTTTCTTGGACAATTCACCCCCCCCCCCCCCTTAATGCAATGTAAGGAGATGAATAGAATGGGACTCAGTTCTTAGGAATGCAATCAAATAGAATTCAGTTCAATTCCCCCCCAGCAGCTTATACAACAGATAGGAGTTTTGAAACACAGACCCAAGTGCTTTGAATATGGTGACAATGCAGTGAGAAATATGCTGAAAATGCTTTTAATTCCCTTCAGGAGGTTCAGGGTGAGTGGTATCTAGTTAATATGAGTTCAGGCTCACTCTAGCAATGATTCAGGGGTGGTTCTTAAGAGGCAAACGAAATTTAACAGTTCAGGCAAAAGCGGCTATCTTTTTACATGTAAAGAAATCGGGCCAAATCGCAAATCGCGGCAAAATTTGCGAATGCGTGAATCGTGATTGCGGAGAAAGTATAAGAAGTAGGAAGTCGGTTCTAGGCTTGTTGGAAAGGTAAGATTCTAAGCTTTCAGAGGAAACCCGTTTTTCGGATTTGAAATTTTAAAAGTTCAAAGCGACAGGTTACAGCTTGCAGCTAGAAAATGACAGGTGACAGCTTTGCAAAATGACAAGTGACAACTTCTAGGAGGCAGTTCTGGTTAGATTAAAATAGTTTGGATTAGATTATTTTAACTAAGAGATTGGTTCTGCACAGTTCTGCTAGGTACTCACAATATATTTTAAAATAGGCCTCGCCACGGATCTGGTCAGGTTTTGGACTGGACTCCGGTTCTGGTCTCGGCACTTCACAGTGATCTGGGTCAGCTCTCTGGTTCTGCTAACAGCGGTATGGGTCACTCTGGATCTCTGTCCTCTGGTTCTGGATCCTGGATGTAACACTGCTTTCTGGGTACTGCTACAGGTTCTGGAGATTGATGGATTTGAAGTCTGGATCTCTGGATGTGAAGTTGTCGGTCAGCATGCTCCGCGGCAAATGGAATTCAATGTCCTCTCTAGCTTCCAGTGGCTCTTTTTATGTCTTTTGAAAGTGGGTGTGTGTGCAGCATCACTAGCCAGCCCCTCTTTCAACTTGTCATTGGCCCAATTCTCCCCTCTCCCATGATTGGGGAAGGAACTGTGAGTCAGAGTGATGCTGTAGGTTTTATGGGTCAGAGGATCCTCCCCTGGTCAGTTTGCCCACAAATCTATATTTGAACAAAATACACATTTCTCAAATACATAGTGGTTTGTCATTGCATGTACATATTACCTATCACATGAGGTAGTCTCTGTCCCAAATCTGCTCTTCCTGAGGGCTTGCATTCAAAAACGGCAACATTTTCGATTTTAGTGGGTTATGCAACCTTGGTTCTTCATTAAAAATTATACACATATACACGGCCTGTCCATACATACTCCAGTAAATTCCCATGTTTCTAGCTTAAACACAGAGTCTGTAGTATCCATAAATAGCGGGGTTTTGCCCCAGAACATCACACAAATTCCCAACGCGTCTTAAAATGTGCACAGAAAAATCACAAGAATTATGGTATCATTTAAATAATTTTGACAAGTCCGCACTGTGAGTTATACATCTTTCTTAGAATCATATTCTGGCCAACAGGGGTGTGTCTTTTCAGGTCACATGGTGTAGAAACCAGTTTATCCAGTTTCTGCCAAGCTCAGAGACCCTGCCCCTCCCAGCTTCTGCCAAGAGGAAGCTATTTTACGGCCACCCTAATAAACCATCTGCCTGGGCCCAGGACAGGCCTTTGTTCAACTCCCTGTAGCTGCTCCACCCCTAATCTAATCAGAGAGGTGACAACTCCTTTTGGCAAGGGGAAGAGTGGCTGAGCAGGTTTTAACAAATACAGAGTTTCGGCGGGCACTACTGGGAATTTTTCTCTCATAATGTCGATATATTACTTGTTCTGTAATATTTATAAATATTTTTTTAAGAAAATATTTTAACCTGGAGCTTCCAGTCCGAAAAAGATCCTGTGGCATACGGATCTTAATAGGCAATAAAGAAGAAAAGTAAGGTAATATTTCCTTACCAAAGACTAGAGCTCTCAGTTGACCCTTGGCAGGGTTGCAATATCCTATTGAGTATACAGTCCAGTATTCTATGTCGATTCCAAAATCTCAAATAATTGTAGTAAATTCTTCAGCAAGAAATGTTTTATTCACATTCCTTAATTAAGTATCACCAGTTAAATTTTCTTATAGTGAGGCAACTTTGAAAAGCATAAGTTTGTTTTATCAATAAGCACATATGCCAATGCATTTCGGTCTACGACCTTCGTCAGGGCCATGCTTTAGTGGATATACCAACAACTAATCTTTCATAAAACCATATAGCATTTCAACACAAAACATATAGTGATTAAAGGATAATTCAAAAACAGATAAAGCACGTACCCCCAAATGGATCCGTGCGATTGAAAAAGGGAAGGAAACAAAAGGGAAGAAAACAAAACAAAAAGCATGTCAATATTGTTGAACAACTGTGCGTTTCCAGTGTACAACTATTCCCAAATTACGGCAGTCTATACCTGCTTTAAATTGGTTGTCCTCTCGTATCAGTATTTTCAATAGTTGTCTCCAACATTCCTGTTAATTAATGATAAGAGAGTCTGAGAACTTCTATCTATACATTTGTGTATACCTAATACCTCTATACTAAAGGATATCTTACCTTTATGCGTAGAGCTCCCACGTAGAACCGATCGCGTTGAAAGCGAAAGTGTAATGCGCGCGAACTCAGACGCTATCAAAGATCGCCATGGGAACGTGGGCGGGGCGACGCAGAGCAACGCGAGCGATGCTGTACGTACGCCTCGGGTCCCACCCCTCTACATTGCTGCAGGTGGGCGGGATTGTTGCCACGGCGGTCTGTGTCATAGAACTTTGAAAAAAAGTAGATTGTTCTGTGCGTAAATCTTAATGTATATATAATCATTTCATTCTTTAATCTTAGATCGAAAATCTAATAATAAAAAGACATACATACCAGATAACTAGAAAAATGAAGACGAAACAAATTAAAATAAAAAAGTAGATACTTAAACGATATATAAATGTAACAGGAACATCTCAATTAAGGAAAAAACATGTAGCCATTTCAGGAATACACCATCTGTTTGTTATCATGATTTCCTTATGATATATATGGAACAAAATCCCTTTGCAAAAAATTACGTCCACATTATTCACAATATTTGTAAGCTGAATAAAGGAAACCACATGTAAATGATACTAATTACAAAAATGTCCATCCCAAAATATTCGTCAGGTTATGTTCATCACAGAAAGCACATATAATTGATGTCTTCATTAATTCCTTTTGGGGAGAGAGAACTTAATCTATCGATCCAAAATGTCTCACGTTGATCCAGTCTTTTCTGTAAATCTTCATATTTCTCTCTTTTTTGGATCCTCTCTAAGATCACAAATTTTATCTGTGCCAAATTATGTTGTTTATTCTGCCAATGTCTTGCCACCGCCGAACTTGCAATGTTGTTCCTAATACACGATCTGTGTTCGTTCCACCTTGTTTTAGCTGTACGTTGCGTTTGTCCAACGTAATACAATCCGCATGGGCATTTGATCCCATATATAATACCTGGAGTGTCACATGTTGCATAGCTTTTTAATCTTATCTTCTCTCCAGTATATGGATGATTGATTGTTTCTCCTTTCATAATATAGCTGCAATTGCTGCAGTTTAAACATGGGAAAGTACCTATTCTGTCTGTGTTCTTCTTCTTCTGTGGTGGCCTCGTGTGAACTAATCTATCTTTGAGGTTGGAACTTCTTTGGTAGGCAAACGTGGGAACTTCTTTAAATAGATGTTCAACTCTTTTATCGCATGTAACAGTGTTCCAATTTTTCTTTATAATTGCCTTGATGCGATTACTTTGTCATGAATATTTAGAAACAAAAACTAGTGGAGATGAAATATCTTTCTTAGTTTCTCTTGGTTTAAGTAAATCTTCTCGATTCTGTGTCATTGTTCGTGCTTCTGCCAATGCAATTTCTTCCTGTGAGTAACCTCGTTCAAGAAATTTATTGCCCATCGCCTTGACTGCTGCTTCATATTCGCTTGGGCTGCTGACTATTCTTTTGACCCTAAGCATTTGACTATAAGGTAGATTTTTAATCAAACTTGGTTGGTGAAAGCTCAACCGATGTAACAAACTATTCCTGTCTGTACTCTTCCGGTGTATTGTTGTTTGATATTCAGTTTCTGTAATGTTAATCTCTACATCTAAAAAGTGGATGGATTTCTGTGAATATTCATAGGTAAACTGTATCCGAGGGTCTATGCTGTTAATGTATTCAAAAAATTCTAATAAGCGTATTTCTGTGTTCTTCCAAATGCCAAAAATGTCATCAATATATCTGATCCAGATTATAAGATCTTGATTCCATAGGTGATTTGATAAGGCATATTTTGTTTCAAATTTGTGCATGAATGAGTTCGCATATGAGGGGGCCATGGTTGCTCCCATGGCCGTACCTGCAACTTGTAGATAGTATGAATTCTTGTATTGAAAGTATGAGTTATTACTGATAAATTCAAGCAGGCCCATAATGAATTCTTTTTGTGCAGCTATATCTCCCTCTTTCAGAAGTATCCATTCCACTGCTTCTCTACCGAGGTCATGAGGAATTGAAATATATAGGCTTTTCACATCCACCGTGAAGCAGATGTTGTTCTTGTCAAATGTGATGCTCCGTAAATACTGTAGAAAATGTGTAGAGTCTTTGATGTAAGTACTCGTTTTCTGAATTAATGGTTGTAAAAAATAATCAATATATTTACCGAGTGGTTCCAGGATACTGTTGATCCCTGCTACTATGGGTCTTCCTGGAGGTTTTTGCATATCTTTATGGATCTTTGGGAGAGTGTAGAAGTGTGGAATCTTAGGATGTGTGTTCATCAAAAATTTCTTTGTGTTATGATTGATCCATTCGAGTTCTTCAGCATTATCAAGGAATTTTTCCAAATTGCAACGGATTTCTTCTGTAGGATCTGATTCAAGTATGGCGTAGGTATTACTGTCATTAAGTTGTCTAAGGCACTCTTCATCATAGTCCCTTGTATTCAGTAATACTAGAGCTCCTCCTTTATCAGCGGACCTTATTGTGATTTTTTCATCTCCATATAAATTCTTGATAAGCTTCAGTTCATGGGGTTTCATATTCCGATTTCTTGGTTGCTTAAATTTCACCTTCTCTAGGTCTCTTATGACCTGTTTTTGAAAGATGTCTATGGAAGGTACAGATATTGGAGGTATAAAATTGCTCTTTCCTCTAAATTCTTTACGATCTGAGTCCACTATCTGTCTTGGATTGCTTTCTTCCAATTCACTGAAAAAAACCTTCAATTTCATCTTTCGGACTAATTTGTATAATTCAACTTTTGAATCAAACAGAGTACTATCATAAGTAGGAACAAAGCTTAGTCCTTTTTGTAGCGTTGTGATCTCACTTTGGGCCAAAATTCTAGAGGATAGATTAATCACTATGTTTTCCTCTGTTGCAGTCTTGTATTTGGTTTTCCTTTTTGTTTTTCTCTTGCCCCTTCGTGTTCTCTTCTTCCTTCTCCTAAAAAAGGCACTCTATCTCTGTCCAGTATCTCTGTTGTACCTGTTGTACTTGAAGTTCCGGAAACAACTTCTTCCCCCTGGTTGGATGTTTCTCTCTCTGTGTCGGTACCAAAACTGTAAGTTTCACTAGTGTGATTTTGTTTCGGTTTTCTCACCTGTGGACCATATTTCTCCATCCAAATGCTTATTGATAAAACAAACTTATGCTTTTCAAAGTTGCCTCACTATAAGAAAATTTAACTGGTGATACTTAATTAAGGAATGTGAATAAAACATTTCTTGCTGAAGAATTTACTACAATTATTTGAGATTTTGGAATCGACATAGAATACTGGACTGTATACTCAATAGGATATTGCAACCCTGCCAAGGGTCAACTGAGAGCTCTAGTCTTTGGTAAGGAAATATTACCTTACTTTTCTTCTTTATTGCCTATTAAGATCCGTATGCCACAGGATCTTTTTCGGACTGGAAGCTCCAGGTTAAAATATTTTCTTAAAAAAATATTTATAAATATTACAGAACAAGTAATATATCGACATTATGAGAGAAAAATTCCCAGTAGTGCCCGCCGAAACTCTGTATTTCTTGAATCTGGTCTAGGCATAACTCAAGGTGGAGGCACACACATTCTAAATCCTAAATAAATATTGTTATTATAAATAATGTCATTTACTGACATAGAAAGTTTGACGACGAATAAAGCCGACACACTAGGCTTTACAACAGAGGAGGCAAACGAAATTTTGAGTCTTATCAATGACAGTGGTTTTGGTGGAACAGGCAACAAAAGACAAGATTCAACTAATCAAATAAAACAATTGGAACATCTTATAAGGAAAGAGATTAACCGTAAACTACATGCAATCACATTGGGGAGATACCATAAAAGTCAAAGAATTCCTAGAGGTCTACGGCTACAGCTACGACCAACTTTATGCAAGGAAAGTAAAGCTTTTGTAAAGAAATGGGAAGCGATATTGAATAAATGTTCCTTGGACCTTATTTTGCTAACCATACAAGAATTAGCAAAAGAATTAAAGAACATAGGAGAAGAAATACAAGAGATTGAAAGAACATTAGTGGCGACACTTAACCGAGAAGAGGTAAATACAATTTTGGAAGATATCAACAACAAATTATCTGGATACAAGTCAGAATTAGAGGCTAAGAAAATTCGTAAATTTAAACGTGATACTTATGATTATTTAAAGGATGAAGTTTATACTTGGATGGAGAAATATGGTCCACAGGTGAGAAAACCGAAACAAAATCACACTAGTGAAACTTCCAGCTCTGGTACCGACACAGAGAGAGAAACATCCAACCAGGGGGAAGAAGTTGTTTCCGGAACTTCAAGTACAACAGGTACAACAGAGATACTGGACAGAGATAGAGTGCCTTTTTTAGGAGAAGGAAGAAGAGAACACGAAGGGGCAAGAGAAAAACAAAAAGGAAAACCAAATACAAGACTGCAACAGAGGAAAACATAGTGATTAATCTATCCTCTAGAATTTTGGCCCAAAGTGACATCACAACACTACAAAAAGGACTAAGCTTTGTTCCTACTTATGATAGTACTCTGTTTGATTCAAAAGTTGAATTATACAAATTAGTCCGAAAGATGAAATTGAAGGTTTTTTTCAGTGAATTGGAAGAAAGCAATCCAAGACAGATAGTGGACTCAGATCTTAAAGAATTTAGAGGAAAGAGCAATTTTATACCTCCAATATCTGTACCTTCCATAGACATCTTTCAAAAACAGGTCATAAGAGACCTAGAGAAGGTGAAATTTAAGCAACCAAGAAATCGGAATATGAAACCCCATGAACTGAAGCTTATCAAGAATTTATATGGAGATGAAAAAATCACAATAAGGTCCGCTGATAAAGGAGGAGCTCTAGTATTACTGAATACAAGGGACTATGATGAAGAGTGCCTTAGACAACTTAATGACAGTAATACCTACGCCATACTTGAATCAGATCCTACAGAAGAAATCCGTTGCAATTTGGAAAAATTCCTTGATAATGCTGAAGAACTCGAATGGATCAATCATAACACAAAGAAATTTTTGATGAACACACATCCTAAGATTCCACACTTCTACACTCTCCCAAAGATCCATAAAGATATGCAAAAACCTCCAGGAAGACCCATAGTAGCAGGGATCAACAGTATCCTGGAACCACTCGGTAAATATATTGATTATTTTTTACAACCATTAATTCAGAAAACGAGTACTTACATCAAAGACTCTACACATTTTCTACAGTATTTACGGAGCATCACATTTGACAAGAACAACATCTGCTTCACGGTGGATGTGAAAAGCCTATATACTTCAATTCCTCATGACCTCGGTAGAGAAGCAGTGGAATGGATACTTCTGAAAGAGGGAGATATAGCTGCACAAAAAGAATTCATTATGGGCCTGCTTGAATTTATCAGTAATAACTCATACTTTCAATACAAGAATTCATACTATCTACAAGTTGCAGGTACGGCCATGGGAGCAACCATGGCCCCCTCATATGCGAACTCATTCATGCACAAATTTGAAACAGAATATGTCTTATCAAATCACCTATGGAATCAAGATCTTATAATCTGGATCAGATATATTGATGACATTTTTGGCATTTGGAAGAACACAGAAATACGCTTATTAGAATTTTTTGAATACATTAACAGCATAGACCCTCGGATACAGTTTACCTATGAATATTCACAGAAATCCATCCACTTTTTAGATGTAGAGATTAACATTACAGAAACTGAATATCAAACAACAATACACCGGAAGAGTACAGACAGGAATAGTTTGTTACATCGGTTGAGCTTTCACCAACCAAGTTTGATTAAAAATCTACCTTATAGTCAAATGCTTAGGGTCAAAAGAATAGTCAGCAGCCCAAGCGAATATGAAGCAGCAGTCAAGGCGATGGGCAATAAATTTCTTGAACGAGGTTACTCACAGGAAGAAATTGCATTGGCAGAAGCACGAACAATGACACAGAATCGAGAAGATTTACTTAAACCAAGAGAAACTAAGAAAGATATTTCATCTCCACTAGTTTTTGTTTCTAAATATTCACGACAAAGTAATCGCATCAAGGCAATTATAAAGAAAAATTGGAACACTGTTACATGCGATAAAAGAGTTGAACATCTATTTAAAGAAGTTCCCACGTTTGCCTACCAAATAAGTTCCAACCTCAAAGATAGATTAGTTCACACGAGGCCACCACAGAAGAAGAAGAACACAGACCGAATAGGTACTTTCCCATGTTTAAACTGCAGCAATTGCAGCTATATTATGAAAGGAGAAACAATCAATCATCCATATACTGGAGAGAAGATAAGATTAAAAAGCTATGCAACATGTGACACTCCAGGTATTATATATGGGATCAAATGCCCATGCGGATTGTATTACGTTGGACAAACGCAACGTACAGCTAAAACAAGGTGGAACGAACACAGATCGTGTATTAGGAACAACATTGCAAGTTCGGCGGTGGCAAGACATTGGCAGAATAAACAACATAATTTGGCACAGATAAAATTTGTGATCTTAGAGAGGATCCAAAAAAGAGAGAAATATGAAGATTTACAGAAAAGACTGGATCAACGTGAGACATTTTGGATCGATAGATTAAGTTCTCTCTCCCCAAAAGGAATTAATGAAGACATCAATTATATGTGCTTTCTGTGATGAACATAACCTGACGAATATTTTGGGATGGACATTTTTGTAATTAGTATCATTTACATGTGGTTTCCTTTATTCAGCTTACAAATATTGTGAATAATGTGGACGTAATTTTTTGCAAAGGGATTTTGTTCCATATATATCATAAGGAAATTATGATAACAAACAGATGGTGTATTCCTGAAATGGCTACATGTTTTTTCCTTAATTGAGATGTTCCTGTTACATTTATATATCGTTTAAGTATCTACTTTTTTATTTTAATTTGTTTCGTCTTCATTTTTCTAGTTATCTGGTATGTATGTCTTTTTATTATTAGATTTTCGATCTAAGATTGAAGAATGAAATGATTATATATACATTAAGATTTACGCACAGAACAATCTACTTTTTTTCAAAGTTCTATGACACAGACCGCCGTGGCAACAATCCCGCCCACCTGCAGCAATGTAGAGGGGTGGGACCCGAGGCGTACGCACAGCATCGCTCGCGTTGCTCTGCGTCGCCCCGCCCACGTTCCCATGGCGATCTTTGATAGCGTCTGAGTTCGCACGCATTACACTTTCGCTTTCAACGCGATCGGTTCTACGTGGGAGCTCTACGCATAAAGGTAAGATATCCTTTAGTATAGAGGTATTAGGTATACACAAATGTATAGATAGAAGTTCTTAGACTCTCTTATCATTAATTAACAGGAATGTTGGAGACAACTATTGAAAATACTGATACGAGAGGACAACCAATTTAAAGCAGGTATAGACTGCCGTAATTTGGGAATAGTTGTACACTGGAAACGCACAGTTGTTCAACAATATTGACATGCTTTTTGTTTTGTTTTCTTCCCTTTTGTTTCCTTCCCTTTTTCAATCGCACAGATCCATTTGGGGGTACGTGCTTTATCTGTTTTTGAATTATCCTTTAATCACTATATGTTTTGTGTTGAAATGCTATATGGTTTTATGAAAGATTAGTTGTTGGTATATCCACTAAAGCATGGCCCTGACGAAGGTCGTAGACCGAAATGCATTGGCATATGTGCTTATTGATAAAACAAACTTATGCTTTTCAAAGTTGCCTCACTATAAGAAAATTTAACTGGTGATACTTAATTAAGGAATGTGAATAAAACATTTCTTGCTGAAGAATTTACTACAATTATTTGAGATTTTGGAATCGACATAGAATACTGGACTGTATACTCAATAGGATATTGCAACCCTGCCAAGGGTCAACTGAGAGCTCTAGTCTTTGGTAAGGAAATATTACCTTACTTTTCTTCTTTATTGAGCAGGTTTTAACACCTGTGGGGGTAGATGTCAGGCAGAATTCAGTTTCATTAAGCCAGGTTTCAGATAAAATGTCACTTTTTGTTCCCCAGTTTAAGTCAAGACAATGTTTACATATGCAGCTAGAATGCTGATTCTAAGTTCAAAACTATGACATTTGAACAGTGACAAACTATGTGACACTCAAAAGTAGGTCACTCAGTTAATTTAAACATTTTCGATTTTTGGTAGTTTTAAATCCAGTTTCAGTTAGGCTGCTGCAGACCTGCAGAGCTCAGCCAGTCTTGTTATGAACATTGTTTTGGGGCTCTTCAACTTCCCAGATTTAGTATGCACACATACTTCATTCTGCCAGATGTCCGCTGGTGTTCAGTGAGATTTTTGGATGTGTTGCAATGTTTGAAAATAGGCATTTTGAGCTGGCATTCAGAGAAACAAAAGGTGATTTTAAAGTGTGGTTTTTCCTTTGGCACACATTTCACTCATGGCACCCCGGCCCATCCTGCTCGCACTGGTGGGTGGCAAGTTAGGCAACCATTTTAGTGTGCACAAACTGCGTGGTTCTCCTGGATTTTGGTGCACATGTGGGCTTTTTGGCCATCTTGGATTTTCTAAGCCCACAGCACCAAATGTTGCAGCATGATAGCTCAAACGTGGGTCACGACACCCAACAGTAGTTTTATGGTGTGGTCTAAGGCTGAAACCCATTTAACATGCAACAGCAGATAATACAATCCCAGGGGGCGGAGTTGTTGTCCCTCTGCCCAAAGAGATAAGAAAATACATGTTCAGGTCATTAGCCCTGGAATAATGTTAAGAGGTTTTATTGCAGGCTATGTCAACAGTGGAGATGACCAGAAATGTTTGGTTTTATTGAAGTAGTCACATGCATATAGTTAGCAGGATACTACGAGTCTCTATGCAAATCATATTTTGCTCATAAACTTGGGACAATGACAGATACAGAGATGGTTTATACCTTTTGGGAAAACACATAGCAAGCACTATCTGTTAATAGGACTTGCCTCAAAATTCAACCCTGGGAACCAAATATATATGCTGGTATCCAGTCAATATTTCGAAAACATTTTTTCGACATACCAATATGTCGAAACAAAAGTGGCAAAAAAATGTTTTTCGAATGTATTGTTTTTTATTTTATAGGGTTTAGTTTTGATTAGTTAGCAAAAGAAAGATGTTTTTTTTTTAAAAAAAGGGGGTTTGGGTGGGATCCCCCCCAAAAAAAAATATTTTATAAAAAGGCATTCACATTTTTTTTCCCCACTTTTGGTTCGACATATTGGTATTTCATGACTGTCGAAAAAGTCCCTATAAACCCTATATGGCAAAATATGATTGCAGCTTCCCAGAATAAATTACAAATAGAAGAGTCAGGTATCTTGTAGTTTATGGAATCAAATACCTGTCTGTAAAACATTGTGATCTTAACTGTAATCCTTTTTTGTGGAAATTACACAAATATGTGTCATCCTGCAGGCAACCATCTGCTGATACCAGACATAGTTCTTTGCGATCTGTATGATTAGACCAATTTAGAAATATGTGGGTTGTGATCCTTATTAGCCTGATGACCAATCATTCAGAAGAGGCTATGCCTTGTTTAGCGGAAAGAAAAATAGGTGTCCATTCAGAATATGTAGCCAATGAGCCAGTACATCCTAATTTAGATATTTTGGGGGTGGCTAGGAGGTTTTAAAACTGGACGCATAGTTTAAAAGAGAGATTAGACAAGAAGGATCAGACAGACAAGATCTGACTGACAAAGTAAAGGGCAGTTGAGAGAGAAGAGGAGAAATCTGGGAGAACTCAAATTTCTAGGAAGAAGGGTGGAACTAAAATCTGGAGAGGAAAACAGGAGAAGGACTGAGCCTGCAGATTTATCCATGACTGAGCCCAGGAGAGGCAGACACAAGGACTGAGGCTGGGACCATCCATAACAAAGACAGAGGTGACATCCATCACTAGGTCCCATTGCTTCTAATGAGATGGCCCAGGATGCCTGCTCACTGCTCTTGTACAGAATCCAGCCAGATTCAAAGTACATTATTCAAAATGAACAAAGCATTGTCAGAGATCTATCTCAATTAAAATCTTCCCACTGTATAGACATTAATGGGGTGGCCATCCAGAGGAAGATCCCTAGCATTTCCTTAATAATGCATAATTTGATTTTGGGGATATTTTAAATCTCCGATATCTCTCCAAGTGTGAATAATAAGTAATTGTGGATCACCTATATCACTTCGGCCAGCCCAAAAAATCCCCTAAAGGGGAGGAGTGGATTTAACAATTTAATTCCAAACTGTACTACGCTCACTGCACCCTGCATTAAAGTAGAAGTGGCCCCAATGGTAAACTGAATCTCCAGGTCTGTGCTGGGGAGAAATGTGCAATCATTGTGAAGCAAAGGGAAGATACCTAAGTTAAAAGCACACTCTCACATTTAAACAACGTTTTTAATGGCTTGTTGGGGCTTCTCCTTTAGGCACTGTTTGAGCAAATTAGGGACAAGGGCTATGTTTTAAAGGCACTATTTTTGTCACAATTAGACTTGATGGAAATAGAACCTTAAAATGTTGGGTATTCTCTGCGTAGGAATGTCTGGGGACTTGGCAAGCAAACAACATTTTAAAAGCCCCTCAGAAGAGTAACATATGTATAAATTGGGTGTGGGCAACACGCAGGATGACATTTTAAGGGGACACGTGATGACAATGGAATATCTTTAGCATGTTTTGCAAACACCGGAACGGTTACTTGATGGGATTACACTTAATTCAGGGTTGCCTTGATGTCAAATAAGATTTGTAATTGGTACACAACAGCTGTCAACTGCGTGTTCCATATTGATTCCGAGTACCTTTCACGCTTACTCTCATAGGATTACACGGTAGTAAAATGAATGTATTATTCAACAGTCTCCATACTCATTCTAGGACTGCATTGATAAGAAGACTGATGGAGAAAACACATCTGTAGTTGGACATTTCCTCCATGCACAAACCGATTCATCCTGTTGTGAAACCTAGGGGAGACATGGTGCTTCCAAAGATGAGTCAGTAAGGAATGAAGCTCATGTCCCATGCACATTCCATAAATCAGCTCCATCAGTCCACATGGGTGGTAGCGATGCGCGGTGTAAATCAACATAACATATGTACTTTAGTTAACAGTTTCTTGGCTTTGAGGACTAAATCCATCACTTTATGAGCTACCTTTCAACTCATCAACTTTAAACTTAGAGCCTAACTTTGCAAAAGCTTATCATTCTGCATCCTGGCCTCTATGACAAAACATATATGTAGCCAGACATTACTGTATAGTCTGTGCAATTTCTTAGATGTAGCATACATTGCTAGCTTTTGCAATACCACAAACATTTATGTAGTTAGTTGCCCAGTTTCTATAACGCATCAGAAATCACAAACGTGCCAAATGTACGCACTACCAGTGAAAAGTATACATTGCTGCAATAATACGTGTTACCCAGTTCTCAAAAAGCCACAGCAATGCACAAATCTTCTCAGTTTTCCTAATTTTCTAGTAACGGGGAAACTGCATTTGCCTATTGTCAACATTGTTTAAAAAATGCACATAGTGACAACTTCGACATGCCCGGTGAAAAATATGTATACACGTTCCACATGGCCAATAAAATGAATGAGTAGGTTTTACATGCTCAGAAGATGTTATTGCTAGTTCCCTTATTGTCAGTAACAGGTTTGCCTATTTGCAGTGAGAAGTGTGGGCAATTCTCACATGTCCACACATATAGTCTCAGTGCCTGCATTTCCAGTGACAGGTAGAGCAGTCTCCACATGACCATTAACCATTATGGCAAGTCACTACATATTCAGTGGCAGGTGCAGTCAGTGGTCTTGTGCACAGTTGCACGTATTTACATGTACGCTGAGTTCCCCCATGCTGAATTGCAGGATTTGGCTAGTTCCACACAAGTCCAGAAACAGACATGATAAGTTCGTGCATGACCTAGAATATTTGGTTCCATGTGATAATGTCGCTGTGAAAAGGTTGCCAGGTAGGAGACTTTTTTTCCTGACACCTAAAATGTTTTCCCCAAATATTCTCAGAGGGGTATAATTAAACAATATTACCTCCAATCCTGGAATATGTGGGGAATGTGTTTGCTTGTCTGGAGGGTGCATTTTCACTACAACATAACCAATAAGGGCTAGGCTCAGAACTCATTTGACCATGAAAAGATATTCTCTGTGCCACTTCTGACCTACTCAGTGGCTGGGAGTTTTTCAGTTTTGTTTGTATTTTTGTGGTTAAAGAATTCATTCTTTTAGATTTAAGATTTGACCTCTTCAGTTGTAATTTTGATGTATGCAGTTTAGTTTTACTATTGTTGTGTAGCTGCCACCCTGACCGTCACAGGTTAATATAAACAGCAGAGTAACAATATTAATCAAGCACGGAAGCAAAGTACCTGAGTGCATGGGGCACCCCTTCAGTAAAGGGGCTGTGGGCTATGTGATATCTTGTACTCCGACAAAGATAAGTTCAATGTACGCTGGTCAGCTTTCCGTTATTATTCCACAGGTCACTTTAAAAGTGAGCACAGAATCACACATCAAACAGGTCACTTTAGTTAACAATCCCAGGTTCCAAAGGTATCAGCAATGTATGTGCAGATCGCTACCCATTCGGCATACATGGTCAAGTGTTAGCACCTCATGCATATGGATGGGTCTGTGCCACTGGCCCAAAGAGTTGCATGTTGAATGTGCTGCCTCATGTGGTCATTAGCATCTCACATGCTGCCTGTGCCTCTCAATACAGTAATTGGTAAACGCCCAAGCTGCTTGATCTTGTGCCAAGTAGACCTGGGGAGATTACCTCCATCTAGGGATTATTTGAGAGGTGTTGCTATGGGGGCGGCTGACTGGGCTATAGCCCCGGGTCTTTTGGTTTTAGCCATGGCTAGAAGCTCAGGGGCTAGTACAGGGTCGGACTGGGGCATAAAATTGTCTCGGGCACCAATGAAAAAGTGGCCCACAGTTGCAAATGGCAATTCATTACTTTTGTGACACTGTTTGCATAGTGCCCAATGGGGAGGTTTTTGATGAAATGTGATGCAAATTGTGTGCATTTTAAAGAATTTGTATTCTGCAACAAAGGTCAAAACTACGAGCCACATAGTAAAGTAACTCCCCCCTTCCTCTTCAGTGGAGCAGGAGCTCCCATGACCCTGCAGGAGCAGTGGTCTACCAAAGGGATGGCACCCCGAAGTTTACAACCTTTACCGGTAAGCGCACCTCCAAATTGTGCAAAACGGATTCTCCGCATCACAATATCCCAGCTACGATGCCCAGATGCCCTTGCTGTCCCTGCAACTGAAATCTGCTTTGGCGCTGTGTTTCCGGCCGAAATTGCGACTGTGTGCATGCTTCCACCATTGCTCACCATGTGGAGCCCAGCACACTCAAAGTTGGCCGCCCGCCACCCATTTGAGGCATCCACTGCCTAATCCACCCAGCAGACGCTGCTGAGTCCCGATTGGCTGGTGACCCTTCTTCAGCTACCTATCGGGAGCCGGCAGGCGAAGCCGGCCCACTCTCACCAAGGCCCAGTGAAACAAAGCTGACTCCTGTCCTAGCCTGTCCCAGCCTTACTCGCCGTTCGCCTGGACACTATGCCCTTTTTCACCTCGCACTAATCCCTGCTTGTGGTTACACAGCTGACTCTCCTCCTCGTGAACCTATGGACTAGCGCTCTCCTCATCCTGAAAGTAAGACTAGTAACGTTATCAACTATTTCAGCACTTCCGAATGTTATGCTTATTCCCACAAACTTGCTACCTAGTATAGCTATATAAGTTGTCCGCTCTGTGCCTACTGCCCTACTAGCATTTATCTTGCCTGTTGAACTAGCTGACATACTATCTATCCTGATGTTGATAATGCCTTTACTATGCTAATATAATCACATACGCCACTTGACAAGCTGTAGTAACGTAGCAACGTGCTCCATGAACACCTCTCTACTAAGTCTGCACATCTATTACGAGCGTCCTGACTTTAATCAACTGAGCCGACTGCATATTTGAGCCCCTAGTCGCTACCTATTCGCGGTTGCTTACCACCAGGTGATCGCACCATTTCAGTGCCTTATTTGCTTGCATTGCCTATGTCTGTTCTCATTGCCGCCTAGCCCGTACCTTCCCATTGCATGACCACGGTACCGCTTTCATTTGCGGATCTGTTGCCCTGTGCTTGCCTTGAAATTACTATGCTGCCAACCCCATGCTCGCTTTTGAAATAATTGAGCTCTTGCTCAGAACCGCAACGTGGACCCACTTGCTAGCTCCATGATATATGCTACTCTGCCTGCCTGATACGCTCATTGTGTATTCCCTAATTTGCTGCGCCACACCTTGATCTATGCCTGCATATGTTGCACCGCTCCGCATAAGACATGTCCACATGATCTAAGCTAACTCCAGGGTACCTGCCTTACTCTGCCGTGCATTTCAACATGACATTAACTTGATCTGCCAATACTTGCTGCCAACACTAGAATGTCTTCTCTGCCTGAATTGTTGCACCATTACAATTAGATTACGCCTCTTGCATTCTGCATTGTTCCCTGCCTAAAATGCTAATGTATATGCAAGCTTTGGTATTTGCTTTGCCTGTGTACCCTGATCTGATGCACCCCCATTGCTTGCCTCTGAATAAGTAGACTTAACCTGTCTTAAACTCATTAGCCTGCATTGCTCGTACAGAGCACGCACTGCCTAGCCAAATAGTGCCTGTAACGCTTACCTATAACTGCCTCACAGACCCAGCAGCCCTTCCTCTCTAATCTCGGTAACATGCTACCACGCTGGTCCTCCCTAAGGTCACTGCTCTCCTCATTACAAGTACTACTCTCAGTGTGGTCAATTACCAGGTCGTCACACCTACCACCTCAAAAATTTAGATGCACCTAGCTCCTTGCACACCTCATCCATGGCCACCTCTCACAGATTTCCTGATACCTACCAAAGTACTGCACCTCAATACCACAACATCTACCTCAACGATGCGGCCCTATGGCTCGACCATTTCGCCAAAAAACCCTCACCCAACCAACCATGTCCTATCACTCTTAGAAATCTAAGATTAGGATCTGGACTTATGGGTAAAAAGGGACACCCCATGTACCTGAGCCCATACCTCAAAACTCATATGCACAACCCGCCTCCACAAACGGCCACCTCACCCATGCCCCATCACCCTCAAATCATCACAGCTTCATCAAGCAACGTTGGTTTAATTAAAGCTGCCCTGATTAACGCAAGATCCCTAGCTGCGCACGCTCTGGACATTGCTGATCTTATCAAAACTCAGGAACTCGACTTCATCGCCATCTCCGAGACCTGGCTGCACGCGGCTTCCGGCCCGGCACTCTCATTGGCCATCCCCACTGATTACTCCATCATCAGATGTGATCGCACCTCGAGAGGTGGAGGAATTGCTTTCATCGCTAGAAACTCATTAGGACTTAGAACCATCCCAAGCACTAAGGTGGACACTGCAGAGTTACTCTCTGTCAAGCTCGGACTCTCAGCTAACCAAACGGCTACCATCCACCTAATATACAGACCCCTTGGTCCACCCACATCCTTTGTGGATGATATCTCTACGTTAGTACTCAACAATGCTAAATCCAACTCCCAAACCATCATTCTTGGCGACCTCAATCTAGGACACCAGGACCCTAATGATCCTGCGGCCCTCGACCTAGCTAATATCTTAACAGATTTAGGTTACACTCACCACATACAGGAACTCACCCACACTAAAGGGCAATCCCTTGACTGACTTAGTGACACCAATTGCATGCAATATTAGCGTAATCTCCAACGCCCCTTGCTTGTGGTCTGACCACCATGTCATCACTTTCAGCATCGAAGCAGCCCCACCACCCAGGCCTTTGGTCGCCCCAGCCACCCTCACTAGAAATAAAAAAGAACATTACGACAGAAAAACTACTCCCCCTTATCCTTCCCACACTAAATAACGCTCCTGACACTTGCTCAGACCCCACCAACCTAGCCGACATGTATAACCAGTCACTGCTTGCAGCCATCAACTCTATCGCCCCGCTCAAACTGAGAAAACCCAAACAACGAGCACACCTTAACTCGTGGGTTACTCCCCAGCTTAGAGTGTTACGCAAAGAGAAACGCACAGCAGAGTCACGCTGGAGAAGTCACCACTCCGACGCCCACAAGGACAGTCTTCTGATAGCCACCGTTAACTATAAAGAAGCTGTACTCCAGGCAAAAAAAGATTCTTATAATAACCACATTATGTCAGCCCAGTCCAATACTAAGGAACTCTTTAATATCCTTAAGGAACTCGAGACACCTGCAGCCCCCTCTGACTCTTGCTCCAAAGACAACACTTGGTGCACCAATATTCAGTCAGCACTTCTGGGTAAAATTGCTACCCTCCAATCTAAAATCAGGGACAAACAGAAATCCCTACAGCTTGACCAACCACCGACCACACCTACAGTTAATACACATTTAACCTATCTGCATAAACCTTTCTCCTTCTCCCCACTCACAACTCTCGAAATAGAAAACATCATAAACAATTTAAAACCTTCCAATTGCCAAGGCGACCCCTGCCCAGCACCTATTATCAAGGAAGCATCCCATGAGCTAGCCCCGTTCATTAGAGCATTCATAAATGCTTCTTTCAAGACGGGTATTGCCCCCGACAACCTAAAGGATGCATGGGCTATCCCACTCCTCAAAAAACCCTCCCTTGACCCTAATATCCCAACTAACTTCAGACCTATCACTACAGTACCATTCCTGCTCAAGATCCTGGACCGCGCAGCCTACCTGCAGATTCAGGATTACCTCGAACTAAACAATCTCCTGGGCTTAAGACAATCAGGGTTCTGCCCTAAACATGGCACGGAGTCAGCTCTGATCGACTTGAAAACTCAGTTGGAGTCACAGAAGGACAATGGGAAGCTAGCTCTTCTCCTTCTCCTCGATCTCTCTGCGGCTTTTGATCTGGTCAACCACCAAATACTCTGCCAGCATCTCAAATCCGCAGCCCACTTCTCCGACTCTGCCAATGCCTGGATCCACTCATTCCTGAGCAATAGATCCATGAGGGTCTTCTCACCGCTGGCATCAGCGGATCCCTCCCCTATTCACTGTGGCGTTCCTCAAGGCTCGTGTGTATCCCCTACGTTGTATAACGTATTCACCAAGCCCCTCTTCGATGTGCTTGACTATCTGGGTGTCTCCTTCACTAACTACGCGGATGACACCCAGATACTCATCCGTATCACAGGAGACTACACAGCTGGCACCAAAGCCCTTAACAATGTTTACACGGTCATCCAGGCCTGGATGGCACAGCACGAACTTTGCCTTAAAGATGATAAGACTGAGCTCTTACTTTTAGGTTCAAATCATCGGCTCAACAAACTAGACCAAACCTACAAGTCCTTCATTATTGACGGCATTGACATTAAAGTCTCCAAAGATACTAAGGCGCTAGGGGTCTATCTTGACTCCTCCCTTTCTCTGAACAGACAAATAAATGCAGTTAGGTCAGCTTCGGCCTATACCTGCAAACTTATCACTGCCTGTAGACCCTTCCTAAACTCCACCAACTGTATCACACTCGCCAGAACTCTTGTTATGGCCAAAATCGACTACTGTAGTGCTCTCTACCTAGGGACCAGTCAGTCTAACCTTAATAAATTGCAAACTGTACAAATAATGCCTTAAGGGCAGCCTTAAACATCCCGAGACGCTCTCATATCTCCTCCGTCAGATCGGACTTACGCTGGCTCCCGGTAAAACAGAGAATTGCCCTGAAAACCCTAGCTTTGATTCACAAATGTCTGAGCAACAACGCCCCACCTTACCTGTCTGCTCGGTTCTCACACCACACCTCCACTCGACCTACCAGAGCAGCCCAAACTCACAGCCTCATCGTGCCTAGATGCAAACTCCAAAAAGCTGGTGGGGTGAGCTTCCCCGTCCTGGCCTCCAAACTCTGGAACACCTTGCCCACACCTATCAGAATTGAACCATCATTCCACTCCTTCAAGAACAATGCTAAAACATGGCTGCTCTCCCAAGACTCATGAGACCTTGACACAGTCCAGACTCCATGTGGGGTACAGGACTGAATATACATTTTCTCTTTGCTCTGTCCCTGTATTATACGCTGTTAATGGTAGCCTTCGGTACATGTATATAAGCTGTATATTTTTGTAACTCACTGTAACTACTGCTTTTTGTAACATGTTTAAGAGTATGTACATGTATATATGCTGTATATTTTTGTAACTTCTGTAACTACTGCTTTTTGTAACATGTTTAAGAGTATGCGCCCGGTTGCCCCTGGGCCTGGTTTTTTGCGCTTTATAAATAAAATAAAATCAAATCAAATCATCAAACTGGCCCACATTGGACAAAAAGGTGCCCACTTTGACGCCAAAAACTGCCACGCACTAGCATTTTGCATTTTTGACTCGGGCATTGCCCTGTTGCCCTATAGGCCAGTATGAGCCTCGGGGCTACAACCAAAAGGCTAGCTAGCCCCGAGTCCTGACATTAGCTTAGCACCGGATCTTCTCAACCTAGCAACACCATTTTTAACTAACTGTGTGTGCCACTCTGACAAACGATTTCATAGTTGTAGTCATTAAGCTACGTTATTCTTCTAGGAGGATGCCCACGGTGAGTTTGCCCCCAGATGGCCCCACAACTGCCTAAAACACTGTAAAAGTGTTTCAAATGGCTTTGTTAGCGCGCTCGGCGCTTGAGTCCCCTTCCTCTTTCCCCCCTCCTTCCCCAGCCTAATCCCGCCTCCCAACCCTCCCCGGCACCCTGATTGGTCTCCTGGACCAAAGAAAAAGAAGGAAACAAACCCAGTGAGCGTGGCGTCCTCACCACCACCATCACTCTCCAGGAGGATGCCCACGGTGAGTTTGCCCCCAGATGGCCCCACAACTGCCTAAAACACTGTAAAAGTGTTTCAAATGGCTTTGTTAGCGCGCTCGGCACTCGAGACCCCTTCCTCCTTCCCCCCTCCTTCCCCAGCCCAATACCGCCTCCCAACCCTCCCCAGCACCCTGATTGATCTCCTGGACCAAAAAAAAAAAAAAGAAGGAAACAAACCCAGCGAGCGTGGCATTCTCACCACCACCATCACTCTCCAGGAGGATGCCCACGGTCAGTTTGCCCCCAGATGGCCCCACAACTGCCTAAAACACTGTAAAAGTGTTTCAAATGGCTTTGTTAGCGCACTCGGCACTCGAGTCCCCTTCCTCCTTCCCCCCTCCTTCCCCAGCCCAATCCCACCTCGCAACCCTCCCCGGCACCCTGATTGGTCTCCTGGACCAAAAAAAAAAAAAAAAGGAAACAAACCCAGCGAGCGTGGCATCCTCACCACCACCATCACTCTCCAGGAGGATGCCCACGGTGAGTTTGCCCCCAGATGGCCGCACAACTGCCTAAAATACTGTAAAAGTGTTTCAAATGGCTTTGTTAGTGCGCTCGGCGCTCGAGTCCCCTTCCTCCTTCCCCCCTCCTTCCCCAGCCCAATCCCGCCTCCCAACCCTCCCCGGCACCCTGATTGGTCTCCTGGACCAAAAAAAAAAAAGAAGGAAACAAACCCAGTGCGCGTGGCGTCCTCACCACCACCATCACTCTCCAGGAGGATGCCCACGGTGAGTTTGCCCCCAGATGGCCTCACAACTGCCTAAAACACTGTAAAAGTGTTTCAAAGGGCTTTGTTAGCGCGCTCGGCGCTCAAGTCCCCTGCCTCCTTCCCCTGTCCTTCCCCAGCCCAATCCCGCCTCCCAACCCTCCCCGGCACCCTGATTGGTCTCCTGGACCAAAAAAAAAAAAAGAAGGCAACAAACCCAGCGAGCGTGGGGTTCTCACCACCACCATCACTCTCCAGGAGGATGCCCACGGTCAGTTTGCCCCCAGATGGCCCCACAACTGCCTAAAACACTGTAAAAGTATTTCAAATGGCTTTGTTAGCGCGCTCGGCACTCGAGTCCCCTTCTTCCTTCCCCCCTCCTTCCCCAGCCCAATCCCGCCTCCCAATCCTCCCCGGCACCCTGATTGGTCTCCTGGACCAAAAAAAAAAAAAAAGAAGGAAACAAACCCAGCGAGCGTGGCGTCCTCACCACCACCATCACTCTCCAGGAGGATGCCCACAGTGAGTTTGCCCCCAGATGGCCCCACAACTGCCTAAGACACTGTAAAAGTGTTTCAAATGGCTTTGTTAGCGCGCTCGGCGCTCGAGTCCCCTTCCTCTTTCCCCCCTCCTTCCCCAGCCCAATCCCGCCTCCCAACCCTCCTCGGCACCCTGATTGGTCTCCTAGCCACATATCATACACCCTTCCAGGGCAGCCCTCTGCCCGGCAGCCCCTGTGGCTAAGGGCCCAAGGCCAAGGCCAAGGGCGGCTCCGACATTAGCGGCTCCAAGATGTGTCTGCAGGTGTCAGCAGGGGAAGCCACCAGACACCGACAAAACTGTAAGTGCTGGCATGGGTGGGGGGTAGAGCAATTACTCTACTCCAGAAAGCTCCTGCCACTCTAACTTACCTTACAATGGCCTAGACTGCTACAGACTTACATCATGCATTATTAGAGAGATATGTGACCATCATCCTAAACCTATTCATGGCTGGACAGCAAACACTGCCTGCAGTATAATTTAACTAGTACCATACCCCGAGAAAACCACAAAGTTTAGCCTGCGTCGCATCTAGATAGAAATGTGATTGTTAGCATTTACCACCCTAGTATGGAGTTCTGAACTTTAGAAGTGCATTTGGAAGATGAATCTAGAAGTGTGCCCAATAGCCTCTCTGTGATTCTAGAAGTGTGCCCAACAGCCTAGCTGAATCTAGACGAGTGCCCAGTAGCCGCTCTGTGGATTTAGAAGTGTGCCCAATAGCCTCTCTGTGAAAAGTTGAACTTAGAAGTGCATCTAGAAGATGATTTTAGAAGTGTGCCCAATAGCATTTTGTGAAAAGTTGCATTTAGAAGTGTACCCTATACCCCCGCTGTGAATCTAGAAGTGTACCCAACAGCCTCTTTGTGAAATGCTGAATTTAGAAGTGTCCCCAATAGCCTCTTTGTGAAATGCTGAATTTAGAAGTGTCCCCAATAGCCTCTTTGTGAAAAGTTGAATTAAGAAGCGTCCCCAATAGCCTCTTTGCGAAAAGATAGATTTAGAAGTGTGCCCAATAGCCTATCTGTGAAAAGTGGAATTTAGAAGCGCATTTAGAAGTTGAATTTAGAAATGTGTCCAATAGCCTCGCTGTGAAAGTTGAATTTTGAAGTGTCCCGAATAGCCTCTTTGTGAAATGCTGAATTTAGAAGTGTCCCCAATAGCCTCTTTGTGAAAAGTTGAATTTAGAAGTGCATTTAGAAGATGAATCTAGAAGTGTCCCCAATAGCCTCTTTGTGAAAAGATAAATTTAGAAGAGTGCCCAATAGCCTCTCCGTGAAAAGTTGAATTTAGAAGTTGAATTTAGAAGTGTGCCCAATAGCCTCTGTGTGAAAAGTTGAATTTAGAAGTACATTTAGAAGATTAATTTAGAAGTGTACCCAATAGCCTCTCTGTGAAAAGTTGAATTTAGAAGCGCATTTAGAAGTTGAATTTAGAAGTGTGCCCAATAGCCTAGCCTCTTTGTGAAAAGCTGAATTTAAAAGTGTACCCAATAGCCTCGATGTGAATCTAGAAGGCGCCCAATAGCCTATCTGTGAAAAGTGGACTTTAGAAGCGCATTTAGAAGTTGAATTTAGAAATGTGCCCAATAGCCTCGCTGTGAATCTAGAAGTGTGCCCTATAGCCTCGCTGTGAAAGTTGAATTTTGAAGGGTCCCCAGTAGCCGCCTTGTGAAAAGTGGAATTTAAAGTGTACCCAATAGCCTCGCTGTGAATCTAGAAGTGTGCCCAATAGCCTCTGTTAAAGTTGAATTTAGAAGTGCATTTAGAAGCTGAATTCAGAAGTGTGCCCGAAAGCCTCTCTGTGATTCTAGAAGTGTGCCCAACACCCTTGCTGAATCTAGAAGGGTGACCAGTAGCCGCTCTGTGATTATAGAAGTATGCCCAACAGCCTCGCTGAATCTAGAAGGGTGCTCAGTGCCCAGTAGCCGCTCTGTGAATTTAGAAGTGTGCCCAAATAGCCTCTCTGTGAATTAAGAAGTACGCTCAATAGCCTCCCTGTGAAAGTAGAATTTAGAAGTGTATCCAATAGCCTCGCTGTGAATCTAGAAGTGTGCCCAATAGCCGCTTTGTGGAAAGTTGAATTTAGAAGTGTTCCCAATAGCCTCTTTGCGAAAAGTTGAATTTAAAAGTGACCCCATATGCTCGCTGTGAATCTAGAAGCGTGCACAATAGCCTCTTTACAGAGATTGTCTGAAAGGGCACGTATGAGCGTGCCTTGGTTGAATTTTGAAGTGTGCCTAATGTCCTCTCGGTACAAAGTTGATTCTAGAAGTGTATATAACACCACCACTCTGGCATAGCGGGATTTGACAGTGTCCCTAATAACGTCACAGTGCCAAAGTCTTGAAAGTCTACCCTATATAGGGTGAGCGGGTGAAGTGGATGCCCTATATCGGGTGAAGAATGTGGATGGAACGGGTGAAGGGCGGGGATGGAACGGATGAACTGACGTGGAACGGGTGAAATGGTTGAACGGATGAAGTAGGTGAATGAACGGGTGATGTGTTTGGAACCGGCAAAGTGGGGGGAACTAGTGAAGTGGGTGGAACGAGTGAAGTGGGTGCAATTAGTTAAGTGAATGGAACGTGCAAAGATGACGCATGTGGATGGATGATGCATGGAGTTAGGATAACATGGGTAGAACGAATGAATGGAGCAGTGTGAAGATGACTTATGTGTATGGATGATGGAGCGCACGGAACGGATGGGAGCGCACGGAACGGATGGGAGTGCATGGAACAAACGGGAGGGCATGAAACGGGTTGGAGTGCACCGAGCGGATTGAGTGCACAGAATGGCGGGACGTACATGAAATGGTTTGGAGGGCATGGAACGTCTGAAAGAGCATTGAAAGGAACGGTCTGAGTGCTTGAAACGATCGTAATGCACGGAACAGTCTGAGTACATGGAATGGATGAAGTTCATGGAACTATTGGAGTGGGCGCGATCTCTAGCACCTACAGTAAACCACCATATTCACATCTCCACGCTTACTCTCTTCTCTACACCACCACTCAAATAGAACACAGCGATACTGACACCATTCGGTATAGCTGTTCTCATACAAACATCTGCCTCATACTCCCCATCACTCTAACTAAACACTGCTGGTTACTCACCCCCCAGCCAAGCGTTCTCCTCAGGCCTAACGCAGCCACGATCGGTCTGGATAATTCCTGCCAGAACGAACACATACTATTGACCTCTCAACCACCACACCTACCGCTAAGAAGCAGCTATTACACGAATGCCACTCCAGCTGCACACATATCCGGTGCTCACACGCACCTTTGACTCCCTCTACTCACTCTACTGACTTGAACTTCGGTTCCCAAGGGTGTTCAACCTACCAGCGCCTTCAGACCATACCAATGGTATATAAGGCGCTATATAAATGCAAAGTAACATAACATAACAAGTAACATAAATGCACCGTAGTGGTATTGGCGTGATATGTCTTTCACATCACTAACTGCATTAAAGCAGTATTATTGTGAACAATATCAAAAAGCAATGCTTGGTTTATAGTGTGCACCTTTGCACATTGTTATGATGCTGACATTCAGAGGTGACTGCCCTTGCTTTCTGATCTGATATCAGCTATCAGCATAAAATAAGCTGAAAGATGGGAACAGTAGTGATCCACAACACTCTGGTCCCAGGGACACCACATTCTTAGAAGGAGCTGCGCATTGTGTATCTCCACACAAAACCGGGTGGGGAAAAGTCTTTCAAGGGCTCCCCCGACCTGGCGCGGTGGGAGAAGGCATGGCAGGCGCACTGTTGAAATTAAATGCGCTCCCATCTCGGGAGAAGATATACAATAGGGCATCTACCATGCCTATTGAAAAATGTGGCACTCCTCGTGCCCCCTCCCGCATTACCAGGGGCACGCACGTGGGGTGGGGGGGTGCCACATTTTTGTTTCACTGCCCAAGATGCTGGCGCTCCCTTGTGACATTGGTTTGAAACCTAGGTTTCATTTCTGCAAAATAACAGACAGTTGGCAATTCCGGTCAGAGCCAGTCCACCACCTGTGGAATTCTCCAGGGGCTAAACAAAAACATGCTCTTCCCCGGCCCCTGTAGGCCCACCCATCTCTATTGTCCAAGTTGTCTACACTGCACTCTGGAGCAAATTACACAACAGAAGAGACAGAATCTGGAAATGTTCCCCTTCCTTTTAACTGGCAAGAAAATCCATCAATGCATCCCCATTGCTTATCCCCTTGCTGAGTATTAAGTAGTGGCGGGCTTCCCCGGCATCATGGTAACACAGATACAGTTGATGGTTGGCCACTTTCATGTGGAGTCGTAGTTGCCGCGAGTGATCCCTCAGGAACCCATACCTTCTTGCCAATGCTTACTTAATAATATCACTTTTTTTTAAACAGCAATTTTCTGGATTGTTACTTCATCTAAGAGCTGTAATATAAGGTGTTGTTTGTAAGGCAATTTATTGACACTCAATGTATCTACGTCAGAAGGGTCCAAAGGGCTCAGTCAGCCCGCCAGGAATTGAGTTTGTGAAGTGCAGGACGGTTACGTTTCTGGCGTGAGCAGTTTCCATGACTGAAGTGTCCAGCCAGCAGCAAAGCGTGACCACAGTGTGAAGCCGACAAACTAAAAAAAACAAAAGCCGTGAAAACGGATCAAAGGGGGACTGAAAACTCGTGTTAACATAATTACAATGGCATCGAGGTCACAGAAATGATCTTTATCTGTACCAAAGGGCCCTTAAATATCCCCATGTATGTATCATGAGTGGCACTCACCCCTACCATGGTAGAGGTTCCCATACCCCCCTTGATAGTGCAGGAAGCTGCCCTAGTGATTCTTGACAGGACAGAGGAACCAATGTCTGCTCTTTGACGGCGAAGTGTGTGCCCTGAGAATATTTAGTATCACCTGCACCGCACACTCAAAAGCAGTGTGGGGAATTTCACCCCCACCCGCAGGAGGGACAGGAAGGTAACATTGAGCTACCTTTGGATACTGGGGACGTCTGAAAAAAAGAGAGTGCACACTTCAGGTAGTGCCTCTACCATGCATTAAAATAGAGGACACTCCTCAGTGCGACCAACTAAAAAGCCAAATCCTGCATTGTGTTGAGAATGTGAACAGATTTAAACGTGTGCAATCAGACACCTAGAAGAGCAATGTCAATGATACACTGTTGATGCATTCCTATGCACAAACACCATGAAACCAAACTATGGTAGCCTCTTACATGTGCTAAAAGACACTGCAAATTGTGATTTTGGAAGGTACATATGTTAAGATAGCTTTATACTGTGAGGTACTTTGCACATGTGTCTTGGTTTTACTGATGGCAAATGCATCTGTATGTATATCTTCTGCTGAGATCAAATACATATGGACCAATAGACTAAATGATGGTGGAAAGAGCTCCTCGCATTCTGCACCAGCTTCACCCTGCATGCACGCACCCTGATTCACACGTTATGTGAATCAGGCCAAGGGGACCGGCGGACAGCCCCTCCATACATATTGAATTATTCGGCATGTGTGTTGGACACCTGTTGACACTTGGGTGGTGTGCCATCACTGCAAATGTCATGTTTACATTTCCACCAATGTGTCTGGAGAGAAAATGTAAACATGGACATTCTCCTGCAGTGTGTGTGCTTTTCACTCTGGTGCTGTGAAATGTACGCCTATGTCAGAAAAGACCCCCGTCAGCATTTCAATGTTACCATGTCCATGGCCTGTGACAAGGTGTAGCAGCTGCAAGGGAAGGAGGTGCAGTTCTGCCACATCCCAGAAGCCACACATTTAGGATTCATGAACGCCGGTTCTGACTGTCTCATGTGCTGGCGTTGGTGAGGCATGGCAACTTTATTGACACCTCCGCCCATAGAATGCAGTGTTTGTGCCGGTCAGATAGCACAGCGAGTAAAGTCCTCGCTTTAACATCCGTGCAGAGCCTGCCGGAATCTTGGTATGGCCAAACTCTGCCTTTCATCCTTCCGAGATAGATAAATGAGCACCACCCATCGTGGGTAATAATAAGCAGCACTCAGATACCTGAGGGTTCGTAGCAGCGCTCAGATACCTGAGAGTTCGTAGCACTATATAAATGCTAAATTATTATTATTATTATTACTATCACCTGTTTGTACAATTGGCAGGCACAAGTGCCGGCACTGTTGAGAATGAGCCCAATGTTTTATTCCTCGAACTACAATCATATAAGGGAGGTTCTATTTTCTTTTGAAAGTCTGCAGTTTGGGCCACTAGTTTTGAGCGACGTGAATTTGGACTTTTTTGACATGGAGGCCCCTCCATACCCATCTTCACAACCCAAGCCCACCCCCCTAAGTTCGACCGCTTCCACTCATGATTATGCATTACAAATATACATGTATGTGTATATATATATGGTTGAATCAGCTAACAGTGTTCGCTCAAACTGCAGACTTTCAAAGTTAAGTCTTTTACACAACGGGCTACGACCAGTAATGTGTTCTTTGCCACTGTTAGCTCACAGTACATGTCTGAAACACGGTTCATTCAACCCACTATTCAATTGAGGCAGATAAATCAATGAGCATGTCTGCTTGGATTATCGTGATGTTGAGTAACTTGCTGGAATCATGGACATGCGTGATTATTAGTGAGCAAAGTGTCATGTCATTTCTATCTCATAATGATATTTCATGTCAAAGTAGTTTTGCTGAGTGTGACATTATCTCGTTGCCTCACTGACAAGTGCTTCCCTAATGTACCGTTGCCTGTAAAAAGCGCAAGATCTTTATGATATTATTATGATTATGTTATTAATCAAAATCACACCTAGTGTCTTTGGACAACATTTTCAAATAACTCCTAACAATCATTTTAAAAAAGAAAACACATTAAAAAGGCATGACTCCAAATCTTGTGTAAAAATAGCATCATCACGGAGGGGACATGCCTTCTACTCGTTAAATGGCTGACCTGCAGTCCTTGGTTCCAACACCGGCTTTTGAACTTAACCAACATGCTTATGTTATAATCCTTTGATCTCAAGTCCCTGAACTTGTATATGAATGTACTGGTATGTATGATCCTACTGTACAGTGTCATCTAGTAATGTTTCAATGACATGTCCATTTCAGCTACTCATTACATGCTAATTTCCACTTGTAGGTGTCATTATGACTAGCAACACTATAATATCTTATGTACAGTGCCTAATGTTTCAAAAACCTGTGCAACAAACCAAATACATATCTCCGTGCGCCATGCCGATTCTTGGCAATAGGTCTGCAATACATCTGAGCAAATATATTCAGCCATTTTCTGAAGCATCTGATCACTGAGCGTTTTGGTAGAAACAAGCTTCATCTCGGCAGTATAGGTCAGGGGCAACGTGCTCGCCTTGGAAGCAAGACGACACAGAGCAACACAGGTTCGAACCCCTGGATCTGCGCTTAGAAGCCTCAGGGTATTAAGCGTGTTATAAATACCATATCATATCCAGCTTTATCCGGAAATCTGGTGAGGTGTATCAGCATTTTGAGCTACCATTGTATAAAAAGAGACTGTATGGTTCACATTTGTAAACAGTCTTGTAGGTAATACCAGAGCGAGGAAGTGCCTAGAGAAGTTAGGGATATAGGAATAAGTTGAAGCAGAGGTAGAATATTGATAGAATTTAGCTCAGGGAGGGATACAACATTAAATAGGATCTAGTTGAGGGAAAGGAAGACAACGGAAAAACGATAGGCCAGATACTGCCAGTGTATACAATGCACGAAACACATGCACATGCTTGCTAGTCACTAGTGAGCTAGGAGAAAATCACAGATTTCTTTGGGAAGCAGGCAAGAGATTACATTCAGTGGCTGTAAATGAGTATGCCAACTTGTTGTGGCACAAGAAAAGACATTCATAGACACGAGGGGGAGATTATATTCACTGGATTGAAGAGTGTGTGACATCTTTTTGTGACAAGACAGCATGCCAGTGGCCAGAAAGGTGACTTGGAATTGTTTGGTAGCTGGGGAGTATATCAAGTGGCAGTTCTAGTGTTGCCACCTTCTTTACATCGATGAGTGAAAATACTTGTTGTGAAGAAAAAAAACATGTAAATGGTAGGGGGCAGGATGAGTTTATATTGTTATAAGACTAATACATTTCAGTACCACTGGTGTTGGGGGTCTGGGTCATAAAGCTATTCAAGGACAGGCAACCATTACATCAAAAAAGAGTAACTGAGGATAGGCTCAATCTTACCTCGCAAATTTGAGATCGTACTTGGAGTTGAAAGGCGTGATCCCCTAAAAAGCCATATGAGTTGGTGGGCAGACCTGGGAAGACAAGAGTGCTTTTTAACTTTTCAAAATAGCCTGAGGCCTGTGTAAGACTGTAAACACGGAAAGTTGCTGTAGGCTGGGTTGGGGGTGGAGGGCAATTGGATTTGGGAATGTCATTAGCATGTGTCTGTCCTCCAGTTTCAATACATTCAATGAACCACGTACGCGTGTTGACATCTAGTACATTTATTTTTCTATAGAAACAGTGATGAGTATGCACACCATTTCTATGGAGCTTTCAAAACAGCTGTTATGGTAGAGGAATAGGAAGAGCAGGCCCTACCATTTTAAAAGTGGAGAAACATCTGTTCAAACATTGTGGACATTTTGATTTGCAATGTCAGAAAGCTATGCTTGAAGCTGAAAAGACGGGGTGTAGTTTTCATTGTCTAGGAGATTTATGGACAATCCTTCCTTAATAGTAAGGGTTGCCTGGTAACCAAGTAGTGCTACTCTGTGTGAGTGGCTGATTATAGGAAGCACTTGGAGCGGTCCTTTATTTATGCTAGTCATAGCGGGCTAACAACTACACTGTCTATGGTCAAAAAGCAATCAAGAATATGGCAGTGTGGTGGCAATGTGGTGGCCATCAGGAGTTGGTTCCCAGACCAACATCGATGAACAGCTGCAGAATTGTGTGCATGATGGTGGCCTTATTGGGTGTGAATGGGTTGCGGTTATCACTTCAAAGTGAATGTTTCAACTTTTTGTGATGGGACAAAATATTTAAATTTGTTCGTGGTTGGGAAAATACATTGTGATTATAATTTGTGTTCCAACTTTCTTTGTGAAATATTGGAGCAATAACTAGTTGCAAAGACAACGTCTTAGAATTCTTTTGATGCAGAAGGAGATGCAAAGGGACATTTGTTGTTTCAGTGGCTGTAACTGAGTGTGTAATAATTTGTGAAAAGACAACACACTAGTTGCAAATAAGATGTGTTAGAATTGTTTGGAGTCAAGAGAGGACGTTCAGTGTCTGCAGTGGGTGTGCTGAAAGTTTGTGACAAATGACAAATGAGAGAATGTACTAGCTTTGACAAAAAAATTCTTAGAATTGTTTGGTGTTATGAGCAGATAATTCTAAGTTGCTGTAACTTAGTGCAACTACTTACCAGGAAAACATCTTAGAATTGTGGAGGTAGGGCAGTACATTCAGTGGTTGCACTGGGCGTGCCAACATTTTATTGTGAACATACAAGCTACAAAAAATGTTGTATTTCTGGGAGGCAAAAGATTACAATATCTGTTAAAGAGATTACAAAACAACACAACACACATACTATCATATGGGGCCTACCAGTACTAAATTACCTCACTGCATCCCAGTGGGAGGGGGAATAACCATCTGTAGCTCAAAGATGTTACATCAGCCAAAGCAGTTTCTGTATGCACTAGGGTAGTCAGAATGGTATGTGGTAATTTGAAGGACTCAGTCATCCATTCAACAGCACCTACTGCACAAGAGATAGTACATGCAGAGCCATTATAGGCATCCAGGAACAATGTCAAAAATAGCTCACCATGTGCACTCTGCAAAGAAAATACTGGGCCTGGGGAAGCCTGCAACCACGATTGTTACCATAGCTTTGCAGCCCAATAAGATGTGGCACCATGCCCAGGATTGAGATGAATGTAGAAGACCTCAATTTCAGCCCTCTCAGGGGAAGGCAATCACCAAACCACTGCCAGTCAGAACTGTCACCTCAGAAGTAATTGTTTCGGTGTCAACATTTTTTCAGACAATGAGCCCCAACTCGGCTTAATGCAGTGATACCAGCTCAACTCACCAGATCAGTGTGATGGAGACATGTGAGCATCAACACAAATATCATATGTTGCATGATAGAGTGTGCTTGCACAATGGTAATCTGATGATAATATTATCATGTTCTTTTGTCAAAAAACAATTTAATTTGGTTCATGAGTAAAGTTGATCCCCATGGGAAAATTGCCAGTTAACATTACGTTTCATGCAAGAATGTCACACAGTTGTGCAATGATGTAATGGGGGGGGGAGGCACACGATCAGTGAGAGAGTGAGAATGTGCACATCCACATGGGCATATAGAAAAACAGGAAGAGCGCCATGGTTGTGACTGTGACTGCACACTCGGTGATGGTAGTGCATCTAAGCATGCAACACCTCCAGCTGTGCTCAGTTGTTGTTGACAATGGATATACTATCCCCGCATCCCTGTGAATGTTGGCACAGGTCATTCACCTTGGTGTGCATGTTTCGTCAGCAATTGCAAGATAGTGAATAGAATGATTTTTCTTTGTGGCTTAGATGATAGCTCATACTTCAGCTGGGACTACATTGCAAGGAATGTGCTGGACCAATTTCAGATCCACCGACTTGTGGACTGCAGTTGTTACCTGTTGGTATTTTAATTAGCGTGTGATAGAACCACCATGTAAACAATGCAATGCCATCACTGGCTAATGAAAAAGTCACAGCTGAGTTTTAAATGGGGCGCACGTTATGACAGGGCAGTCACAGATGCTGTCTGATATCTGTTGTTCCTCTGGGTATTCCTTCAAGCACATTTGCTCGCACATTGCATCATTCTCACTGGAGAACCTGTTACAACTCAACCTGTTCAACATGAAAAGGGCCTATGATTTAGTTGCTGAAGTGGATATAGTGTGGTTGTTGAAGGATGTATTTCAACCTTGTGTGCGGATCTGTGCATGGACATATAAAATAGCATCAAATACCGTGTGGCCTTATTTGATGGGCGAAATTTCAAGATAACATTGGCTACATTTAATCTGCAGAAATTATAATGAGACACAGTTCGAATGTGAAAAGCTACACTTCTGCAGAAGGAGGAAAGTAAAATGTTTGGAGAACAGACGTGTGAAGAACATGCAAAAACCCTGGTGTTCAACACATTACCAGAGATGTCAAGAATATCATCTTCCTCATCATCAGGAAGTGCATCGCTCTTGTAGACTATATCACCAGATCCCTCTTTTGAGAATACGACTTAATCTAGTGACAGGCTGATGTCACAGAACCAGTGAGGTATACGTCACAATCAATCAGCAATCCTTAAAGTGGATGGGTCTACAAGGACCTACAGCAGACATCCAGCAGCTCACCTTGTGGATGCATGCCTTTTTGATACATCTTACATGGGTAGTAAATGGGTAGGGATGATGATCTACTACAGTACTGATTCGGCAATTGAGCCATCCGCCCAGCAGCACTTGTGAGAGCTGTCACAAAATCCCTAAGCACTCCCTGTCAGTGCACAGTAGTAGTGAATCTTTCGTCCTGTCAGAGCCCGGATATATGGCCACAGGAGAAAGTCCAGAGTCCCCTGTGATGTAGAATTAACATTCATTTAAATTAATCTGGTTGGCAAGCACCACTTTCTGGAAGAATATGGTAAGACACCTAGCCATAGCCAACTCATCAGCTTCAATGTCCCATACTTCTTGTCCACTTCAAGTCACCGGCCGAGATGTGGAGCATTGATATTTAACAAGGGTTGTTGTGTACACAGCTCTATTGACCAACCATGTGTTGGTGAGGCGGCTGTAATATTGTGGCAGTAGCATTAGATTGTGTTCTACTTCTGTTCTGTTTCTCCTCCTTTTATGTGATACAGGAGTGGAGAGGGGAGCTGCATTTCAATGCCTTTTGCAATGTTTTGGTTTATTTCCATTACACTTGAGGAGAGCTGTCACAATGAGACGTTGTTAGGTTCTGCACGCAAGATGAAAGCACCAATGCAGGGATTTCCAGGCTCTACCCGCTACATGAGAGACTCTAACATGGAATTATTCAGGTTCAACCCAGTACCTGAAAGCGGCTAATATTATAATTCTTCAGTTTCTCCCCTTTACAGGAGGGTCACCAACATGATGCATTGTTTAGGCCCTTGGCAGTACAGGAGGGACACAGAGATTATTATTTTTCAAAAGGATTCACAGCTAGGAAATAGCTGCAGATAATTAATTTGTAGATCATGGAATTTCAAAAAATAAATTCTTGCTAGATACAGTAAATGGAGCAGTCCCACAAGTGAGTGGTCTGGAACTGAAATGTGATTAATTGGCAATGCATTGAGTGTTCATAGGACATGAGCAGGGGACTGAACATTAAAAGGAGTATTCACCAGGAGACACCAGGATATATACATTGGCAGTCCAAGAAAAGAGGATTGGGGTATGTGGTGAATTGCTAGGTCCCTTTCAAGTGCAGGAGATTACGTTTTGGGGATTGTTTGATGAAGATATGTTGATCGTTTTTATTGCATCAGAATGAATGGAGTTCTATCGGAGGGGGAATGCAATGAAAAGGAGTGGATGCACAGAGTGGGTGAGGAACAGTGAGACTGAGGAGAGTGCTAGAGTATATGGGTGGAGGAGAAAAGTTGAGAGAGATGGAAGAAGGCAGTTTGCAAGTTACTAGTCCATGGAAATGTGAAAAGCTTTGCAAATACGCATGTACATTATAGCGGGTGCCTACATGTTTCCTCATAGAGAGCCTTTCAGTCTTTCCACGCACTTGTTCATGTTAGTCAGGATGTTGGGCATATGGGCACATAGGTGAGATTCCATAGCATGATATTCTATTCCTGCATGCGGCATGCGGCAAACATATATATATATATATATATATATATATATATATATATATATATATATATATATATATATTCATATATATATATATATATATATATATATATAAATATAGAGCCAAGGCTAGGAAGTCAACTGAGCTAACACGGGTCTTATTGCTCAGTCCAGTGCAACAGACCTTGGTTGAAACCTTGTTTCACCTGTCACCATGTTCTAAGTCGTGGTAAGGAATGATTGGCATCGCCAGACATACTGGCAGATGCTTCCTCTGCACCACTAGATGAGGGCATAATGATGGTGGGGGAAATGCATGGCATGTGGTTCTGATCATCTATTCATGCCTATGGCAAATGTTGTTACTCATTGCATAATGCTTTCTCTTCTTGCCCTGCTGCAATTTTGTTTTGAAGAGATTGCACACTACTATGTACTTCTCCACCTTTGGCTTCCATACAGGCAGGGAAATAATACTACCACGCCTACTACTACTACTACTAGTGGCCTCATGAGGCATGTGTTGGGGAAGGGCCAGAGTCTATTAGTCTCACCATCTGGCCCTGCTTAGTCCTTCCATACAATGGGAACCGACAAAATCAACTCTTCCTCCTCCCCTTATTTGAGTGCCACTCCTCCCTTTTTCTGCCCTTCTACCTCCTGCCTACATGTGTGCACTCGCTAAGTTCCTCCTATCCTACATCCTTCTCATTTTCTACCCCTCTAATGCACTTGCTGCCCCTTAGCCACATCTTTGTTTTCCTCTTCCTGACCTGCATCAGCCACCTCCTTTTCCACCTCTTCCTCCTGTGCCAACGGCTGCCATACATCTGCCTCGCTGTGTTCCTCTTCCTTTGGTCCCACATATGCCTCTTCATGTTCCACCTCCCTGCCCTTCATGAGCTCCTGTTCTCATTACTTATGGTCATAATCTCTTCCCTTTTCGTCCCTACCATTTGATAGGCCTTTGGTAATGACTGCACACTTGTGTTCTTTGGCTACACCCTTTGTACCCCACACTCTCACTGCTCCTGTCCATTAGTGTAGGGTACTGTCCCTTACTTGGAGGCTCTCCACCCTTACCATTCTTCAAGGCTTTGACATGTATATGTCTGAGTGAGGTGTCAGCCTCAACATCATTAGGCTGCATATCTAGGACAACATGTACCACAGAATCCACAAACTTCTCTAAAGATATATGCTCCCAATAAAGTTCAATTGTTGCATGGAAAGAGTTGTGGGAATAGAAACTAAGGAAACGTTAGTCCGAAGTGTTTGTGTAAAGGGTTTTGAAACAGGTTATTTATTTTCTCTATTTTTATTTTTCAGTGAAAAGAGAAGAGTTAAAGGAAAGAGTTTAAAACGGCATCCACAGTGTCAATAACTAACGTTTTATTTTGGGGCCGAAATAGTTAGAAAAGGTAAGGGAAAGGTGTCTACAAAATAAACAATCACAAAGGATTTCCTGTATGTACTTTTGGGAAGGGAAGGACAGAAAAAGGATTAAAAACAAAAATTCACGAAGTGTTTCACAAGAGGGAATCAGACTTAAAGGAACTTCACACAACAAGCACAAAACACAATAATGTCTCATAAGATAATATATGTGAAAATGGCATGCAATAAATGATGTGAGTGGTTGCAGCACAAGCCCTCCTGCTCTCTCCTACTGTGGATGAACTCTGCTCCTCTGTTTAACAGCCAGTTGAGCGGGGCCTTTTACCAATCCACAAATCTCTCCAGAGATGCAAGGGCACAGATAGTCCTGCCAAACTTCTCTGAAAGGACCAGCTGTGATGATTGATCACCGAATTCAAGTCTGCACTCTGAATCAAAAATAAAATAAAATGACAAATAACAAATAATGACTCAATATGACTCAATGTACTGGACTCAATTCATTTTATGAATTGAAATCAGATTTGTTAATTCATTCAGTGACGTGTATGGTCAATTATCTCTTAAAGACTCGAATGAAGCATTCCCACTAGGTCAGTGCCTTGTCTGGGATTGCTCAAGGGAAGCCCTTATTTATATATTTTTATGACAAGTTATAATCTGGATGATGAACCCTTGTATCACGCCCCTCTCTGAGAATCCCCCTGACCCCACTGAGCCAAGAAGTAGGTTTGTTTTGCAAATTGAAAAGGTTTATTTGAAAAATTAGACAATAGATATATATCACACTTTTATAATAAATTAATATTTGATATCACACTTAGACATATGACAGTGATTAACAATGGATGATGTTATACTAGCACACTGGTTTAATTACTTAGGAGTAGTATAGAGGATAAGGTAGCTGAGAATGCTTTATATGGTACAAGGAAATGCAAGGTGGAAAAGAAGCAACACAGGAATAAACTTGATATGATTTCAGCAAAAGGTAATAGAATCACTTTTCCCCTTTTGGCAACTCACCCCCCCCCCACCCCTATGCAATAGAAGATGGAAGAGAGAGCACAAGTTTTCAGGAATACAATCACAGTACAATACGAATTCAGTTCCCCCTAGCAAGCCTAGAGAAACAGGGATGATTTTAAACACAGGCAAAGTACTTTAAAGGTGATATGCAAAGAAGGGAAAAATATGCTAAATATTATTTTAATTCCCTCTAGAGGTTCAGGGTGAGTGATAGCTACTTTAAATTAGTTCAGGATCACTTTAGCAATGCTCTAGGAATGATTGTCAGGTTGCAAACGAATTTCAGCAAAGGAAAGCAAGGAGCTGCTATTTTGACACGTGAAGAAATTTGAGCCAAATCGCAAATCGCGGCACTTTTTCCAAGTGCGTCAAGCGTGATTACGGAAAAAGTATAATGAATCGTTCCAGGGTTCGTTGGAAAGCCCAGAATCCTAGCTTTAAAATGAAAGTTTAATCTCGCTTCTATCACAAAAGGTTCCAGAGATACGGACGATTTTGTGGAGGTAGATTTTCAGAAATGAAATTTTAAAGTTTCAGAATGACAGATGTAGTTCTAGATGGGTTAAAATAGTTTGAATTAGATTATTTTAAACTAAGAGATTGGTTTAGCACAGTTCTGGCTGAGTACTCACACTATATTTTGGACAGGAATGCGACTTCCTCACGGATCGGGTCAGGATTGGCTGCGGTTCTCTCGCCACTGGGTACTGGTTCTGCGCACAGCGATTTGGGTCACCTCTCAGTTATCTGGTCTGGGTCTGGTCTCTGTGGATCTCTGGTCTCTCTCGATAATTCTGCCTTCTGGAGATTGATGGATTTGAAGTCTGGAGTCTCTGGATGTGAAGTCGTCTGTCAGCGTGCTCTGAAAGGAAATGGAAATTGAATGTCCCTGTCTGGCTTCCAGTGGCTCTTTTTATGTCTTTAGAAAGTGGGTGTGTGCGTAGCATAACTGAGCCTGCCCCTCTCAACTTATCATTGGCCCAGTTCTCCTCTCTCCCTTGATTGGGGGAACTGAGTTGTGAGTCAGAGTGATGAGGTAGGTTTATGGTCAGAGGATCCTCCCCTTGTCAAATTGCACACAAATCTATTTCTGATCCAAATACATATTTCCCAAATACACAAGTGGTTGACATTACATGTACATATTACAGATTACTTATGGTACATTCTGTTCCAACTCTGATGTTTCTAAGAGCTTGCATTAAAAAATGACAACTTATTTTCATTTTTAGTTGGTTTACCAATATCGGACGTTTACCAAAAATGGCACACATGTACACCGCCTTTCTACACATATTCCAGTAACTTTTCATTTTTCTAGCGTGAACCCTGTGTCTGCAATCTCCATGATTCATGGGGTTTTGCCTCAGAACATGGTACAGAGTTCTAACACCTCTTAAAATGTGCACAGGAAAATCACAAGAAAGATGATGTTATTTATATAATTTTTACAAGTCCGCACTATGAATTATCCATCTTTTTAAAATTATGCTCTGGCCCCGAGGGGTGTGGTTTTCCAAAGCACATGGTGGAATATCTGGTTTCTCCACTTCCCCCAAGCTCAGCTTGCTCACAGATGCAGTGCCCCTACCCGTTTCCTTCCAAGAGGAAGCCATTTACGACCCCCTAATTTAACATTTGCCTGGGCCAAGGACAGTGCTTTGTTTAGTTTCCTGCAGTCCCCAGGTGCCACTCCCCTAATTCAATCAGAGAGGTGTCATCTCCTTTTGGCAGGGGCAGCAGAATGCAGCCAGGCCTGGGAACACAGCTGCTGATCAAGTTTCAACTCCTGTCGGGGGTAGTTGCTGGGCAGAATTCACTCCCTTCAAGCCAGGCTTCAGCCAAATGTCACTTTGGTTCCCAGTTTTCTACATTCAAACCAAATTTGCAATTTTTACACATGCAGCTAGAACACTGATTCTAAGTTCAAAACTATGACATTTAAACAATTGCAACCTATGTGACACTCAACAGTAGGTCACTCATTTATTTTATACATTTCGATTTTAGTGGCTTTAAGTCCAATTTCACTTCAGCTGCTGACATCCACAGCTCAGCCAGTTTCATTATGAACATTATTTTGGGCTCTTTCTCTTTCCAGATTTTGTATGCACACAAGTCTACCTTCTGCCAAATGTCTGCTGGTGTTCATTGAGATTTTTGAATATCTTGGAATGTTTAAAATAGGCATTTTTAGCTTGCATTTCAAAGAAACAAAGGTGATTTCAAAGCACTTTTTTTGAGCCACCGGCACTGCTGTTTTTCCTTTGGCACACATTTCACTCATGGCACTCCTGGCCCCTCACGCTCACACTGGTGGGTGGCAGGTCAGGTGACCATTTTGTTGTGCGCAAAGACTGCGCGGTTCTCCAGGATTCTGGCGCAAATGTGGGCTTTTCCGCCCTCTTGGATTTCCTAAGCCCACAGCACCAAGTGTTGCAGCATAATAGTCCAAACATGGGTCATGACACCCAACATATCCATATTTCAGGCATGGCCTAATACAAGCATATGAACGCTGTGTTTCGGCATTCAGAGACTCAATGAATAAGCCTTTCTCAGGACCAAAAAGTAAAACGTTATATAATCACTTGGATGGCGTTTAATCTAATGCATGTCCAGCATGATTCGTACAGTGTGGATTACTCTTCACTGAATATGCAGAATTAATTTTGCGTACAAAGAATTCATTGATCAAATAAATTAGTGATTGTGATATGATATGCTAACTTAAACTGCTTGCAGCAATGCTGATTATTTGTGCATATCATGGGACTTCATATGCACAACTGTAGTGTCGACAGTCTGTTCAATTTTTATATACTTATCTTCTTGTTTTTCTAGGGGTGATAATACAACAGTGGGAGCCTTCTTTCAACTGAAAGGATAATGTATCAAGGATAATATTTAAGGAATGTTAATGCGTATGTTCTTAAATTCATAGATTGGCAACTTATATTTAAAACCTAATAGTGCTGGTGCACTTACTCAGTTTCCCTGGTGATCTGCGGGGCTCATAATGCTCTGTGACGCTTTGTGAACAGAAAAACTCTTTGGAGGAGGAGCGAGGCCTATACCATATTGCTTACCAACTCCTTACCGCATTATTCATAATAAAGCTCAAGGGGCTTACACTACTAACTATGCATGAGGAATCTACTCTTCCATTAATAACCCTTTTTGAGTCTGTGTATACAGAAACTGCAACAAAGTTTAAAACTAGACATCATTCTGCCAAATCTCAAAATGGCATCTAAAAAGATTCAAATCAAAGAAACACCTGTCTCTATATCTAATAAAAGATCCAAGCGAATCACCACCGCCTAATGAAGATACACCTAATGACACCATGCAAGCCGTACTCATGGAAGTGAAAGCACTAAAACTCTTCTTGGAAGCAACTAATATCAAGTTGCAACAAATGGATGACAAGTGGTCCAATTTTGAAGCAGGAATTTCTGAAGTGGAACAGAGGATCAGTAATGCTGAAGATGTGACAGGAAGAGTACAAACACTGGAAAATACTGTGAAATCACTTAAAAACATGCTGAAAATCTGGAAAATTGCAATAGAAGAAATAATCTGCTAATTATTGTATTACAGGAAGGAGTTGAAGGTGACAACCATATCTTATTCACAAATACCCTTCTGACTAAACTTCTGGAACTTCCATCCTCGATTCAGCTAAATATACAAAGGGCGCATCGTGTTGGCCCTTATATCCCGATACAATCCTCAAGTACCACTACTGGTAATTCTTCAAGAACAATGATATTTGCCCCACTAGACTATACCTATATGTTCTCATTATTCTACAGAAAGCCAAAATGAAGAAACAGTTAACATGGAATGGCAGAAAAATGTTCATCACCCATGATGTTTCCAACGCCACAGAAAGTGACCCTCAATGGCTATACCTCGTCCTTTCAAGATCCTATTGCCTTGAGACCTTTTATACAAAACCAAAGGAAAGAGGACATGGATACGTGTAAAGCCCCTACCTGATATGCTGCATCAAATTTTGGACAGGGCAGTGTATTTACATATTCAAAGATACCTAGAAAATAACAATCTTCTTGGCACAAGACAATCTGGCTTCCGTTCTAAGCATGGGACGGAAACAGCCTTATTAGATCTCAAAACCCAAATTGAGGACCTAAATGACAATAGCAAAATGGCCCTACTATTACTCCTCGATCTATCGGCAGCTTTTGACCTTGTCAACCATCAAATCCTCTGTCACCACTTGAAATCAGCGTTCCACTTCTCCGCAAAAGCCACCAAATGGATCAGCTCCTTCCTGGATAACAGGCAGATGAGGGTATTCTCACCTACCGCCTCACCAGAGCCTACTCCGGTGCCTTACGGGGTTCCTCAGGGCTCATGCACCTCACCAACGCTCTATAACGTCTTCACTAAACCGCTGTTTGATGTACTCAATTATCTGGGTGTCACATACACCAACTATGCTGATGACACCCAGATACTCATCCCAATCACAGGTGACTACATAGTGGATGCAAAAGCCTTGAACGACATCTATCAAGTCATCCAAGCTTGGATGGCCCAGCAAAAGCTCTGTCTTAACAATGACAAGACGGAGCTCCTCATCCTGGGCTCCCAACAACGACTGAATAGACTCGACCCGGCCTTCAAAACCTTCAACATTGATGGTAATTCTATTAGTCTCCTCCGACACCAAAACACTAGGAATCTACCTCGATTCCACGCTATCAGTTAATAGACAAACTAACACAGTTGTCTCGGCATCCGCCTACACATATAATCTAATTACAGCATGCCGCCCCTTCCTTACCACACAGAGCTGTACTATCTTGACCAGGACATTGGTTATGTCTAAATTGGACTACTGCAATCCCTTATATCTAGGAACCAACCAATGTAACCTGAACAAACTACAGGTTACCCAAAATAACGCCATTAGAGCTGCCCTCAACATCACCAGATCCTCACAGATCTCCGAAACAAGGAGAAGCCTACACTGGCTCTCAGTAATAGAAAGAATTTCTCTGAAATCTCTTACCCTCAAACATAAATGTCTGAACAATCAGGCCCCCACCTATCTCTCCTCTCTCTTCTCTCACTACACGGCCACCCGGCTACTTAGATCGGCTCAAGGACACTGCCTGACTATCCCCAGATACAAACTGCAGACAGCCGGGGGAATTAGCTTCCCTGTACTTGCTTCCAAACTATGGAACTCGATTCCATTATCTATCAGATCAGAACATTCTCCCACCCTCTTCAAACAAAGAACTAAACTGTGGCTATCCACCACTCATGCCTGAATGCCTAAATCCACCTTAGGACATTTTTCTGGTTCTTAATTGCCTTTGTCTGTATTTATCTCTTGCTAATTGTAGATATTGTGCACAGCACACTGTAAACTATGTATAATTCCATTGCAACTGTAGATATTGCTGCACATTATATTGTATACTATGTATAACTCCACTGTATGTATATATTCTGTGCTCCCTTTACCAAGCTTTCCCAACATTTGGTACCTCCTGTACATTGTGTTATGTCTCTATCCTAATTGTAACCACCTCTGTATTGTACTTACCTTGTCAAGATATGCGCCTGGTTGCCCTTAGGCCTGGCTGCGCTATATAAATAAATAAAATACAAAAAAATACAAATACAAATACAAATACCCTTTTCTTTTCTCTCTCATTGCTAATTGTCGTTTGATGCCATTGCATGCAGAGCGGGAAGCTGTCTTCCCTTGAGGCTCCTCCTCTCCTAACTTATACTTTCAGCTGTCAGCATGGCTAGAGGTGGTCATATCCTGTTAACCACTACTATTTTCAAAGCTCTTTTCATCACCTTTTTTGTACTATCCATGCTGGTTTTGATTGTCGTCCCCTATCCTTTATGTTCTTTTCCCTATGTATCTTCTAGGAATGCATATTTGAAAATGAAGTTTATTTTATGTATCATATTCGATGGTTTATTTACATCAATATTATATTGCAGTGAACTTTGCATTTGTTTATTGTTTCGCCCTCCATACACATGCCACTTATTATAGTATCGTGGAATATTAAAGGATTACATAATCCAATCAAAAGACAAAAAGTGTTATCTTATCTCAATAGGATGAAACGCTCGAAAATATTTCAGATACAATCAAGATCATTAACAAAGTGTTTTGGAAAACATCATATTTACATCATATTTACTGGCTACTGGCTACCTGGTATGTACGCTCTTTGTATACCATCATAGAACATTCAGCAGCCATCAAGACTATAGAATATGAGTTTAAAGATGACACTTCATCACATTACCAACATGTCCAGATGCTTAAGGAAATGTTGACATTCACATTGGACAACACCATTTTTATGTTCAATAACTAATTTTACAGGCAAAGGAGAGGGATCGCCATGGGAATTGAATTTGTGGCACAAGAGAGTGTGAAACTCAAATAAAGATTTTGGATTTGACAATTTTCATGGATGGAAAAAGTTTATCTACTCAGACTTTCTGCAAAGAAACTGAGGTGAACGCTACCTTACATGCACAGAGTTGTCACCATAGACCATAGACCAGTGAAGTGGAATATTCCAACAGGGGAGTTTTTTTTAGAGCTAGATGTAATTGTAACCGATACACTGACTTCCAAGCTGAATGTGACCTACTGCAAGAAGGTTTTCAACAAAGGGGGTATTCCAAAGCATGTGTTAAAGCAGCAAGACAGAAGGCACTAAGAATGTCATGGGAACAAACGCTGGTACCCAGACGGCACTCAAATGAAAAGGAACAGAATGAGATAAATTTCATAACTACCTTCAGTCTTGAGAATGTCGAACTGAAGAAAATACTCAATAAAAATTGGCATCTCTTAAAATTGGACTCTCATCTTGCAAACTACATTGGAGATAAACCCAGGATGACATTTGGTAAAGCCAAAACTATTAAGATGGTTCTGAGTCCCTCCCTACTTCTGAATTGAATACATAACCTACCGGTACTTGGTTAGGAGTGAAGGCACTTGGCTTTCAAAAATGTGGGACATGTACTATGTGCCTCTATGCCCACGAACCAACAACGAGTTTCATGGATGAAAGAGGAACTCGAAGGGAGATTAAAGAAAATATAAATTGTCGTTCAAAATATACAGTTTATGCTATAATATGTGTATGTAAGCAAATATATATCGGAAGCACAATAAGAGAAGTGAGAATTCGCATCCGTGAACATTTCGCAACTGTGGGGAGTCAGGACCAAACACTGCCACTGGCTCAACACTGGCAACTTAAACATCAGATGGACGATAAAAAGAATCTTAAATTCATTGGTCTAGAGAAAGTCAAAATTGGCAGAAGAGGGGGAAACCTGGAGCAAAGACTCAGACAGATGGAAGCAAGAATCATATGCAAATTCAGATCGATTGAATTTGGTCTGAATCATGACAATGAGATGATACATTTTCTATGATATGTAGGGGACATCATAACATGTTGGTACATTTGGACTAGCACCTAACAATGTATCGATATACAGTCTATGTAATATGTACTACAAAATGTATGTCATTGTGTAGGATTGCATGCACATCATCAGTATGTGGTTGTAATAATTGTGAACGTATAGGTGAAATCAACAAGGAAGACTACCCTGAGATCCTACAGGATTACACAACATGAATGGTAATGTAATTTACAGTAATCATTTTTATCTTTCTTTTACATACCGTCTCATCTCCGAATTTTCCCCTTCTCACATATAATTATATTTCTGTTTTCACTATGGGTGATAAAATGGGGTAAAAGGGGAGTAACACCTTTAAGAGTAATATATCCTAGGCAGATTGATTTGGCTGTGCGAGCCTGCAAACATCTGGTACACAATCACAAATGTTTGATTACACAACAAAAGGAGTCAAAAGATATGTACAATACTATTGGTACATAATTATAAATGTTCTATTACATAACAAAAGGAGTGAAAAGATATGCACATTACTATTGGATTTTCCCTTGTCAGGAAAAGCGTAGACCGTGAGTTACAAAAAGAAATGATGGATTTAGGCTTTGTGAAACCTGGCCCTGTTGATATCCGCAGTTTTATTTGAATACTATTATACCTTAAAATATTCAGTTTTATTTGTATGCTATTGTGTCCTAATTCAGTACAATTAATGGAGAATTACCAAGCCCATAACCACTTCGACATTTAGGTACATGTGGTTACTTCCAATAACTACCCTACGATGCACTCACTTTCCTACTCCATTCAAATATGGAGGCCAAGTAAACTTCTGATAGACGCTGACAAAGGACTAGGGATGTAACCATGGCAACCATTATACATTGCAGGGGCGTCAGTCAATGCCTCCAGCAGTAGCAGTGCTGACGTGCTGAATTTCTGTTTGCATACTGGAAAGGTAAGGAAAGAAGGGGCTGAGGGACGGTTATTTACATCCGCTATCAGAATCTCTGTTTATTGTGACTGTGTCTCCGAAACATATCTAACAGCTGTACGGATGCGCTCAAGGCCGGCGAGAACATTATGCACCTCTGTTAATAAGCTCACTTTTAACATAGCATATCCGTAACAGATTATAAAACTGTATGGACACGCTCATGGCAAGCGGACCAACACAGCTATTAAGCATGTCCTCATCACTTTGATCTGAACAATATGCACACAGACAGCAGACTTGAATGAATTAGTCACGCAACTAGAAAACTTTTTTACAATTTAATTGCATATTGGATGACAGATGCTACAGAACAATGTGTTTGCTTTTTCAGGGATTATCCCGTGATTGAACAAAATCCTTAATGGTAAGCAGGCTTCTTTACTCATACCAATGCTAAAGCACTAGAGAAATAATGTATATCAAAACTTTAATTGTACCAGGTGTAGCGTGCTGCGGGAACATTTACAAAAAGCGAAACTATCAACCTACAATTGTCAATATTGGGGAAAACATGCAAATATATGAGATAAAGGTGCAAGTACATTATATGAATAGATAATATATTTACAATGGTAAATGTAAATCTATGCATAGGAACTGTGACCTATTAATGAAGCAAACAAATGTGCATTTTTTATACATACTTATATTATTTTATATTTTTTCTTCCCTTTCTTTTTGTCTTCTTTGTGTTTTATCCTGTTTATGTTTATTTTTGTCCTTTTTATTGTCATGTGTATGATACATGATGCATTAACTAATGGTGCCTTCAAACCTCTTATATTTTTCCTCTCCATTTCTCACATTAATTGACTCATAATTAATACTTTCCTTTACATATTATTTAAGATTGATGTGTGTATACTTTTTCATTGGAACATGAATACGACTTAATCTGCCCAGACACTTTTTTGTTTTGAAAAAAGCCCTTGAGAGGCTGAAACACGTGTAAACAACCAATGCGCAACAGCAATCAATAAACTTAATTTGAATGAAATCATATGGAGAAAGGAAACTTATTTCTGGAGACAATAAGATTTTGGTGGCGCAGTTAATGTGTGGTTTCTAGACTGTTCAATTTAGCAATAACTCCTCTCATGAACAGTTAATTAAATACATAGTAGATCTAGGTCTTAGTGACTCTTGGCGTATAACTCATCCTACTGGCTCAGATTTTACCTTCCACTCCATACCTCACAATTCTTTTTCACGACTTGATTATATCTTTATAGCCAACTCTATGGCTAGCCTCCTTCTTACAGTTCAAATAGAATCCATTATAATTTCTGATCATGCCCCAGTTTTTATCCGACTCAGGTCCCTGTCTAATCCCGGAGGTTCAAATAGGTGGAGATTTAATGCTAGCTAAGTGACGACTCCTTCTCATCGTTTATAACTCAGCACCATAACAACTATTTTGATGAAAATAAAAGTCATGACACATCTATTACTAACAACTGGGACTGTTATAAAGCCGTTGTTAGAGGCCACATAATTTCTTTTGTTGCCAATAAAAAGAAAAAACTTAAAATAGAATCGGAATTGATTCTTAAGAGGTTGAAACCCTTAGAAATCCAATTAGCTAATTATAACTCTCCTTCTATCCTTAAAGATATTCTCAGTTTATGATTCCAATACAATAAAATCATTACACAAATCTCAGGTGCTAATATGCTTAAATATAAATCAAAAATCTATCGGCTCTCCAATAAAGCTAATAAATACCGAGCAACCTACCTTAAATTCAAAAAAGAATAGTCCAGAATAGTTGTTCTTAAAGACCACTTAGGCAATAGAAAATTCTCGGATAAAAATATTATTAATCGTTCTCTAGGTTCTACTCTAAATTATATACCTCTGAAGCTCTTCCCGATAATCCCTTTGTTGATGAATATTTCCATAATATACCCAGAAACTCATATCCCGCATTAAATTTTCAATTACTCAATTTTCCAATTACCTCTTCTAAGATCCTATCAGCTATTAAACATCTTAAAAAAGGTTTTCAATCACTCAATGCTCCAATTACCCCTTCTGAGATCCTATCAGCTATTAAACATCTTAAAAAAGGTAAAGCCCCCAGACCTGATGGTTTGTCTACTGACTTCTACGCTCATTTTTCCAATCTGCTACTTCCTAAACTTAATGAGCTTTATTCCCATTTTATAACGCAAGGGGAAGCTCATGGCTCCTTACTCGAGGTTACCAAACCAAATAAAGATCCCGAACTCCCTCAAAATTATCATCTTATCTCCCTCATTAATACCAATTGTAAGATTTATGTAACATTTTGGCCAATATACTCCTCCCTTTCTTACCTAATCTTATAAAGCAAGATCAAGTAGGATACATTAAGAACAGAGTTCCCTTTTCTAATATCAGACTTTTTCTTGATGTTTTAGACCTAATTCGCAATTCCAATGATCCCCATGTGGCGATAGCCCTAGATGCGGAAAAAGCATTCGATAGAGTAGAATGGGATTTTCTATTTAAAACTCTTAAGTGGCATGGATGTGGCCCTCCTTTTCTTTCCATGATAAAGTTCTATATTCTTCTCCTAAAAGTACCCCTATCTCCAATTCTATTCATATTAGCACGTGAACCCTTCCTTGAGACCATTAGGCAGAATGAAAACATGTTCATATCAAAGTTGCAGCATATGCAGATGACATCTTACTTTTTCTCAAAAATCCCAAAGAGTGTGCCCAGCATTTATTTGATAATATTTCAGACTTTTCTAAAGCTTCTGATTATAAATTAAATATAGATAAGTCAGAAATTGTTCCTCTTAATGTTCACTGCACATTACATTATACACTTCCCCTCGGAATGAAGTGGCGTCTCAAAGGTCTTAAATATCTTGGAGTTCATATGTCATCCTCTATCAAAGACATCTGTCAACAAAACTCAGAAATTATACTAGCTGGAATTAAAGATCTAACAACCTTGTGGTCACCTCTTTTCCTATCTTGGTGGGGCCGCCTACAACCAATTAAGATGATGATATCCCCCATTATCCTTTACTTCCTCTACATGCTCCCCTTTTCCTTCCCTTTTTCCTTTGTTAAATCTATTGACCACTGCTTAGCCAGATTTCTATGGGGAAAAAAATGCATAGCATCTCACTAAATACATTTAAAAAATCCTGCTCTTTAGGAGGTGTCAACTTCCTGGATTTCAGAAAATATCATATGGCCTTTGTCCTTAAACAAATACAGATGTGGTTGACCAAAGAGGAACAAGCTCATGTACCCAATTGGGTATGCCTAGAGAGGGCCATGGTTTCCCCAATCTCCCTTGCAAATGTATACCTTATTAAAGGTAAATGCAAATTGAATACTTATTCTTGTATTCGACAATCTATGCTATATCTTAAACTCTTTTTGTTTCCACTCCTAACTAAATTATCCCTATTTATTTCTCCTTACATATGGCTTAATCCCCTTATCCAAATCAAAGGCAAATCAATCTTGTGGAGGCCATGGCTTTCGAGGGGCATTACATTTTATATCCATTTCTTCATACAGAATGTACCCATGAGTTTTAATAAATTTGCTATCAAATACCACATGCCTGCATCCTTTCTGAAACCTCTTGCCCACCTAAAGACAGAAACATGAGACTAAGGGCCAGACTGTCCCATCTACATGAACCATCTTCCTACCACACATTTAGGGGCTATACCAACCTATCTAACCCAATGAACAAATGATCACAACACCCCAAGCCCGCTCCTCTGCCACTAGGCGCCCCACCTACCAAGCAGCTACTGTCTCAAGCGGCAACCTTAACTAAAAAGAAGCAAACCTCCACTACCTTACCAACTAGCACCCTTCCGCTAACTGGCTCCCTCATTAATGCTAGATCCATGGTTGCCCACGCTACTGAGATCTCTGACACCCTGACTAACGAGAACCTAGACCTGCTATGCATAACAGAAACCTGGCTCCATGAGGCTGCCGGCCCTGCTGTAATGCTAACAATACCATACGGCTACCAACTGCTGAGAGCAGACAGACCCAACACCAAAGGAGGTGGCTTAGCTATTATCCATAAAGCCAACCTGCCTATCAGACTAGCTACTACCACCCCACTCCAGTCTTGTGAACTCCTGACTGCCAAACTCCAACTCTCATGCAACCGCACTCTCACCATCCATGTGATCTACAGACCACCTGGACCAATAGGTACCTTTGAGGACAACCTAACTAGTATCCTGACTAACAATACAAAAGACCATGCACAAATCCTACGATTAGGTGCCTTCAACCTTGGTTTCATTGACCGCAATGACAAACATGCCACATCTGTTGCAGCACTACTGCACGACTATGGTTTAACGCAAAAAGTCACCACCTCCACTCAATCAAAAGGCAGGACTCTTGACTGGGTTGCTGACCTGAACTGCAACATCAGCATCATGAGTATAACTCCTCAAATGTGGACAGACCACCATTTAATCTCTTTCTCCACCTCACTTGACCTTACCCATCCTAAACCGATAATAATGGCCCTGCCACTCCCCACTAGAAGTAAAAAAGACATCACAGCAGAACAACTCCTTCCACACCTCCTCACCTCCCTTAACAACGTAGACAATATTACAGACCCGACCTTACTTGTGGAAACCTATAATAATACCATGACCATGGCATTAGATCTGATCGCCCCCACCAAAATCGGTAAAGGCAAACAACTCTCCCACCTGAATAACTGGTTCACACCTTAACTGAAAGTCCTTAGAACTCAAAAAAGAAAACTGCAATCTATCTGGCGACACTCGCCTACTGAAGAGAACAAAATCAAGTTAGCCACCCATGCCAAACAATACAAAAAGGAAATCATTAATACAAAAAAGAACACTTACAACGACAGAATAACTAAAGCCAAATCTGACACTAAGGAATTATTCTCCATCCTGCGTGAAATGGAATCGTCCATACCGCAAACGGATAATATTCCCAAAAATAAACTCTGGTGCACTAACATACAAAACGCCCTTGCAGGAAAAATTAGCTCTCTTCAAAACAAAATTGCAATTAAAAAAGCTGCATTGCCATCGCCACCAGAGCACACTCCTAAGGCAACGGAGCCCACTCCCAAGGCACAGCCCTCCCGAAATCAGGCTAATAACACTCCACACCCATTTAGCTTCAAACAAATAACCATACTAGAGACAGAAAAAATGATACTCTCCCTAAAGACGTCTAATTGTAAAGGAGATAACTGCCCTCCTCAAATTATAAAAGACGCAGCGAGAGACCTAGCTCCCTTCATCTCAAAACTGATTAACGTCTCCTTTAAGACAAACCTAGTGCCCAATAACCTTAAACAGTCTTGGGTCCTACCCCTGCTAAAAAAACAAACTCTCGACCCTTCCATCCCGAAAAACTACAGACCCATCACTACCGTCCCATTCCTACTCAAAATTATTGACAGGGTAGCCTAGCTGCAAATCCAGGATTACCTTGAAACCAATAACCTTCTAGGCTCACAATCTGGCTTCTGCCCCCTTCACGGCACAAAAACAGCCCTGATTGATCTTAAGACTCAAATTGACGAGTTGAAGGATAATGGAAAATCAGCTATGCTACTCCTCCTTGACCTATCGGCAGACTTCGACCTGGTAGATAATGCAGTTTTCTCAAGCGATGCCATAACCTGGGTTCAATCCTTCCTTGCTAACCGGACTATTAGAGTCTTCTCCCCCCTTGCAGCTGCTGATCCCATACAAGTCTCCCGCGGTGTCCCCCAGGGATCATGTGTGTGTCCTACTATGTATAACATCTTTACCAAACCCTTGTTTGACAAGTTGGATAGACTGGGTGTCATCTACACTAACTATGCAGATGACAGTCAGATCCTCATCCCCCTTTTGGGTAACTTCTTGGAAGACTCAGCTTTGGTAAATAAGATATACCTCCTCATTCAGGCATGAATGGCATCCCACGGCCTCTGCCTGAATGACGACAAAACAGAGATTCTGATCCTCGGCACAGTGACAGCGATTAAAAAACTCGACCCTAACTATGCCTCATTTAACATCGACAACAATGTCATCAAAGTGATGCCTGCAGTCAAAACCCTTGGGGTCTATCTGGACTCAGCTCTCACTTTCAAGAAACAAATTAACTCCCTAGCCTCCTCCACAGCCTATACGTGTAAACTGATCCGAGCATGTAGGCCATTCCTAACGGAGGCCAGCTGTATTACCTTAGCTAATGCACTGATCATATCCAGATTGGACTACTGCAACGCCCTATACACGGATCTAACAAGTATATCCTTAACAAACTCCATACTCTCCAAAATAACACTTTTAGAGTAGCCTTAAACATACCTAACAGAGCCCATGTCTCCACTGCCAGAAGGAACATCCACTGGCTAAAAATCAAAGACAGAATCACCCTCAAAACTCTCTCGCTCACGTCCAAATGCCTCAACAATATAGCTCCTCCATACCTAGTAAACAGAATCAACAAAAGAATCTCAAACCGCCCCACAAGAATGACCAACGCCTTCATCCTGCTGGTGCCCAGATACAAAAAATGCACAGCTGGCGGCACCAGCTTTCCAGTCACAGCTGCCCAAACCTGGAACAAACTCCCTTTTGAACTCAGAAAGGACCAACCTTACCCAAGTTTCAGGCGTAAGGTTCTCTCATGGATACGATCCAACCACATCTAATATGATCCCCCACCCAATAGAACCACTCGTCCTGAGTGACACCTTCCTGACAACGTTCATGCTAACCTGTCCCCTAGGGACCCCAACCTCCACTGCTAGTATCCAGCTACCTCACTGGACCCTACTTGGGACTACAAACTATGGTTGACTGTCACTGAGGTTTTGCATACCTCCGTCACCTGGCACTCAACTGTACAAGCATATTCAGACTGTAATGTTGTTGAACTGTCCTACCGCCTACCTCTTCTCGCGTCCAATACTGGGCATTAACTGTATAAGCACACGCAGACTACAATGTTGTTGAACTGTTCCTACTGCTTATCTTGTATGTATCACTGTAACCAAGTTCTCAAGTATCCTTGTAATGTTTGCGCCTGGGTACCTTCAGGTTTGGTTTTGCGCTATATCAAATGGTTGGGTGTCCTGACCCACGTGTGGACTATTATGCTGCAACATTTGGTGCTGTGGGCTTAGGGAATCCAAGAGGGCGGAAAAGCCCACATTTGCACCAGAATCCTAGAGAACCGTACAGTTTTGCGCACAGCAAAGTGGTCCCTTGACCTGCCACCCAACAGTGCAAGCATGATGGGCCAGGAGGACCATGAGTGAAATGTGGGCCAAAGGAAAAACAGCAGTGTTGGTTGGTTAAAAAAGCGCTTTAAAATCATCTTTGTTTCCCAAGCTCAAAATGCCTATTTTAAACATCACACGATATTCAAAAATCTCAATGAACACCAGCAGACATTTGGCAGAATATATTCTTGTGTGCATACAAAATCCGGAAAGATGAAGAGCCCAAAACAATGTTTATAACAAAACTGGCTGAGCTGTGGATGTCAGCAGCTTAAGTTAAATGGACAGAAAGCCACTAAAATCGAAATGTTTAAAAGAAATGAGTGACCTACTTTTGAGTGTAACATGGGTTGCAACTGTTAAATGTCATAGTTTTGAACTTAGAATCGGCATTCTAGCTACATGTGTGAAAATTGTAAGTTTGATTTGAATGAAGAAAAACTGGGAACAAAAGTTACATTTATCTGAAGCCTGGCTTAATGAAACTGGATTCTGCCTGACAACTACCCCCGACAGGAGAGGGAATTCAGCAGCTGTGTTCCCAGGCCTGGCTGCATCCTGCTGCCCTTGCCAAAAGGAGATGACACCTCTCTGATTGAATTAGGGGAGTGGCACCTGGGGACTACAGGAAACTAAACAAAGCACTGTCCCTGGCTCAAGCAAATGTTATATTGGGGGGGGGTCGTAAAATGGCTTCCTCTTGGGAGAAACTGGGAGAAACTGGGAGGGGCAGTGCCAAACCAGAAATTCCACCATGTGCTTTGGAAAACCACACCCCTTTGGGGCCAGAGCATGATTTTAAAAAGATGGATAATTCATAGTGCGGACTTAAATAACATCATCATTCTGGTGATTTTTTTGTGCACATTTTAAGAGGTGTTAAGACCCTGTGGTATGTTCTTGGGGATAGTAGCGGAAAAAAAAGGTTGTTACTCCAAATGTATGCATGTTAAAAATCTGACACTTTATCATCTGAAACCCATATCCCTGGTGCACATTTGTATAAAATCTGGAAAGGTTTAGAGGTCGTTATCTGGATGAAAAGGGGAGAATTCTGTCATAAGTGGACACAACATCGTACAAAGACAGGGATCGGATGGTTTGGTGCTACAGAAAATATGTTAACTGGACCTATAATATTAGAAAAATGGTACATAGATAAATATGTATTTGGGTCAGAAATAGATTTGAGTGCCATTTGACAAGGGGAGGTTCCTCTGACCATAAAACCTACAGCATCACTCTGACACTCCATTTCCTTCCCCCAATCAAGGGAGAGAGGAAGGCTTGGCCAATGATAAGTGAGAGGGGCAGGCTTAGCTAGGCCCAGGCACACACCCATTTTCAAAACACATAAAAGGATCATTGAAACCCAGGTAAAGATTTCACTTTCCACTTTCTTGTGGGACGCTTTGCCGGGAGACTCCAGACTTCAAATCCAGAACTCCAGGGTTCCAGAACTTTACTTCTGAACTTGTAGCAGAGAGGCTAACCCACAAGGTGAGTTCTCTTCAGCAGGCCTCAAAAATCATTTGCAAACTATTCAACCGCCGGGCTGTGCGGTTTGCTGCCTGCTAAGAATCCACTTGATCCAGACCCGCAGAACCAGAGACAGCTGTATCCAGAACCGCTAATAGAACCAATAACAGAACCGGAGACACAGAGACCAAATCGCTGTGAAGAACCGCTAGCAGAAGTCCAGCCAATCCTGACCCGATCGGTGACGAAGTCGCATTCCTGTCCAAAATCTAGTGTGAGTACCCAGCTAGCACTGTGCCAAAACCAATCTCTTAGTTTAAAATAATCTAATCCAAACTATTTTAGCCAATTTGAACTGCCTCCTAGAATGGTGGCATTCTGTCATCTTTAAAACTGAAAACTGTCATCTGTCATTCTGAGCTTTAAAATTTCAAATCCGGAAAACTACCTTTACTTAATTGGCCGTATCTCCGGAACCGTTTGTGCTAGGAACGAGATTTAACTTTCATCTTAAAGCTAAGATTCTACGATTTCCAACAAACCTAGAACCGACTTCCTACTCCTCATATTCCCTCTGTATTTGCGCTCGACGCACAACACTAAATTTGGCGCAATTTGACATTTGCTTAATTTCAGCCACGTGTAAAAAGATTTGTCTTGCTTTCCTTTGCTGAAATTCGTTTGCAACCTGACAATCATTCATAGAGCATTGCTAAAGTGATCCTGAACTAATACAAAGTATCTGTCACCCACCCTGAACCTCTAGAGGGAATTAAAATCATTTTAGCATATTTCTCACTTCTTTGCATACCACATCAAAGTATATTGCCTGTGTTTAAAACTCCTACCTGTTTTCCTCTAAGCTTGCTAGGGGGGAACTGAATTATATTTGATTGCATTCCTGAGAACTGTGTGCTTTTCTTCCATCTCTTTACCTTGCAAAAGGGGGCGGGGGGTGAATTGTCAAAGAAAAGTGATTACATTGTCTTTTGTTGAAGTCATATCAAGTTTATTTCCTGTACTGCATTTTCATTCATCATTACATTGTCCTTGAAGCCATAAAAACATTCTCAGCTACTTTATCCTCTCTGTATCACTTCTAAGCTATCAAAAAGAGTGTACCACTGTAACATTATCCATTGTTGATCACTATCATCCTCACAAGTGTGCTATCAAATATTAATTTACTATAAATGTGTGATAGATATATATTGTTTAATTTTCAAAATAACCTTTCAATTTGCAAAACAAACCTACTTCTTGGCTCAGTGGGGTCAGGGGGATTCTAAGAGAGGGGTGTTATATAAGGGTTTTCATCCAGAGTAAACGAACTGGACATAAAAATATATCAATAAGGGTTTCCCTCAGCATCCCAGACTAGGCATTGACTTAGCTGTAGTGTTGAATTGAATCCGCTTACAAAAGAAACAAACAAACAATATATGACTATATTTGCTGCCATTTTTGATACCTATGAATTATTTATGCATGATGCTGATGCATTGAGACTATTGCAATTCCAACATTACAGCTTCATTTTATTATAAATCGTTGACTTCATCATCACATGCATTGGACCGTAACCACCTTCATGATGACTGGAAGAATGAATGCTCGATATTGGATGTCTGTGCTGGCCTTTTCAGTGGAAATACATCTCTAAAATAACATCTTCAGCAAGCTTAACTCAAACTCTTTTCGTTTTTCATCACAGAGCCTTTGTTACCCCTTGTTCTCTTTTCAAATATGGACTAATACCTAATGATTTGTGTTGGAGTTGCTTACAAGTTCAAGGATCATTTAAGCATATGTTTGTGTAATGTAAATATGTTAAACCTTTTTGGCTCTCTGTATGGCAAACTATCAAATCTGTTTTTAAACTTCATTAAGATTTTTGTTTTGAATTTCTTCTTTATGGCAGCTCCTTTTTACTAATAAGTACATACGCTTTTTTTTTATCAATGCTTAATAGTTGCAATTCAAATCATTACCAGTGATTGAAACATCTGAATCATATTCATTACAAAATCTGGTGGAATAACATGCAATTTTCATCCGTTAGAACATTGTATTGCCTCTTCTCCTGCATTCTTATGTAAACATCAAATGAAATGGCAACCATTGCTTGACTGTTTATCTTACCCCGATTCTCACTAAATTTAATATCAATATTAATGAGACATTATCTGACTTGATTATTATGCATGCTATCTCCCCGTCTCATTTTATCCTCTCACATATGTGATGTTCCCCTACTTAATTAATTATACGTTATTATCTAACTATCAAGGTAAGTTTAGCACTCTTTCTGTGTAAAATAATCATTCGTAGATTAATTCTACTACACTTCTCTCATATGATTAGTATGTAACCTATATGTCTGTAATGAATACTATGAGCCTTGTATGACTATTTGTTTCAATAAAAATCTGCTAAACAAAAAAAAAAGGATAATATTTAAATCAAGGCTGACCTGTGTCCCTACCTTGTTATCATTTCTCCTAAAGTTTTTTATTTTATTTATTATAGCTGGAGTTGTCCTCTGTTCTATGATCTTTTATGGTGGGGCGTAATCAGATGTGTTTCGAAAGTTGTATCACGTACCCCAGAATAGAGATCTATAGCAGAAAAAGAGCATATTGGAAACGTAATATTGCTTAAATAGAATTATCTTGCCATACACAGAATTATTAATAGCTAAGTGCCAAAGGTTAAGATTGCTTGTTCGACCTACAAAATATTCAGCACCAGATGGTATATAGCATTGCATGCTCCTAGCATTTTCTCCCTTCTCAGGCACCATGTTCCTTTTGAGGCGCATCCAAAAGGAGTGCTAATGACATCACTGTGTACTAATATAGGATGATTAAACGCATCAAAGCAAGTCGCCATCTTGGACTATGCTCACACCTATAATTATTGGGAACATCAATGCCACCATGTTTTTGTACGACGCTCTTGAAATACGTGCTGATGACATCACTACATACTAACATCTGATGGCCATGCATGTAAAAACAAGTCGCCATCTTGGTTTCTGCTCGAATGTTTTAATGATGGTACAACCACTGATGCTCTTGTAATATTGTGTAGTATGTATATGTGGTGACAAAACTTTATTAATAAAGGGTGAGGATTCTTTGAGGAGGCACCTTATGAAACCTCAACATTGATGGAACCAATAAAGTTACACTTATACCATGTGGAATACAGATATTAACAGCCTATTTTGAATCCATGTATTAGGATGGGGCATGAGGGCATATCCCAGTGGGTCATTTACTTTACCTGTGTGGTCTGTTCCATTTTTTCTTAAAGCCCCACCTGATCTGCTCTCATTCAGACTCTCCTACTCCATATAACTTAGACTGCTTCTAATGTCTGTGCCACCAAAATAGATCATTTTCATTGTGGCCTTTGTCCAAATAATGTTAAGCCAACGGAGCAGAGATTCTATAACATCTTATTCTAGATCTGTGCTCTGTTCTTTGTTTATATTATCTTTCGTTTTTAAATATCTTTTTGTTTCTACAGATTTCTACAGATTTCACAAATCTATGCAGTCACACGTACCCATATACCTATGCACAGGTGTTTTCACATGCATATCTGTGGTGTGCTCACTGGGGTTGTACAGGTACGATTTATAGTGTTAGGTATCCTCAGCAGATTCTGGCACTTTGTTTGCATAATTTGCTGTTAAGCATCTGACTCCAGTGCAGCGATTTCCAAACTTGAAATACACTGTTATCTTTTAATGGATATTTACTCATTGGATTAATGCCTGTTGCTGCAATTCAACTTCTTGTAATGCCATTATGCCTTTGGGTATCTTGTGTTGTCCCTGTAATGTTACTTTCTATGACGTAAATTCTGGTGATGTCAAAACATCTTGACTAAGGGGGCTCTGCACATCGTTTGCCTCACAAGGCATCACAATCCATAGAACATGTATACTAGCCTCTTGGTGTTCCCCTTTGCTGCATCACCTAACTTCAGTGAGTTACCTATTCCCACTACAGAGGCTATGTGAATTTGGAGCCAGACGAAATTCAGGGAGGGACTCCTCCATTCTATATGATTGTCTGAGCACATCAACCAATCACACTGTAGTGCATTGGGTCCTTCTTCATAAATGGAACATGTTGCATGTTCTTGATTCTCAGGCAATCACTACCTATCCTGCATCATTGCTTCATGTCTACTGTTGATCTGGATAGCCCCACTGACCGACCAATGTTTTAATTCTGGTGACTGAGTTATGTATTCTCTTCTCTATCAGCTTAGATCTGCCACTACTCAAAAACATGGAGGGAAGCTGAGACTTTGTCATTTGGAAGCAAGAAAAAGTGCTTCCACTTTCATATGATGGCTAGTGCCATAAGAAGAGTCCCTTATTGTTAAGCTCCAGCACCCAGGTTTGAGTTACATGGCTGGGATGATAAATAGCCTACACCTAACAGTAAGTACAACACTGTTCCCTTATATCACTCTCAATGCCACCTGCAGGTTCTGGAAAGTCAAATCTTGCTGTTTTTGCTTTTTGCTGGAAAGACAAATCTTGCTGTTTTTGCTTTTTGCTGGAAAGTCAAATCTAGCTGTTTTTGCTTTTTGCTGGAAAGTCAAATCTTTCTGTTTTTTCTTTTTGCTGGAAAGTCAAATCTTGCTGTTTTTGCTTTTTGCTGCAAAGTCAAATCTTGCTGTTTTTTCTTTTTGCTAGAAAGTCAAATCTTGCTGTTTTTGCTTTTTGCTGGAAAGTCAAATCTTGCTGTTTTTGCTTTTTGCAAGAAAGTCATATCTTGCTGTTTTTGCATTTTGCTGGAAATTCAAATCCTGCTGTTTTTTTCTTTTTTCTGGAAAGTCAAATCTTGCTGTTCTTGCTTTTTGCTGGAAAGTCAAAGCTTGCTGTTTTTGCAAGATAGTCAAATCCTGCTGTTTTTGCTTTTTGATAGAAAGTCAAATCTTGCTGTTTTTGCTAAATTCTCAGTATTTTGCTTGTATACTGTTGCTTCACTGTAACTTGCCAGCCCAGTGACCTCACTACCCTCTTTTGTCCCACACCTACCTGCCTTAGCCCCCCACCCCCAGTTTCTCCATCCTCTCCTCGCTTCCAACTGCATGGCGCTTTCTGTTTCTCCTATCTTTTCCAACTGTTTTTCCATTGACTATCCTTCCCTTCTCAATAGGTCTGATAGGAAGAAGTTCAAAAAGTATATCTTGGCCTCTAACCCTGGTCTTCCTATTGCCGACTCCCATTCCAATAATTCCTCCAGACAGACCCTCACTGACATCCTCTTTATCGCTCCTTCTCCAGATCTATGGACTCTTGATATGATCTCTGTGCTCTGTCCTATCTCCTCCTCTCCCATTAATGGAGGCACACGCAGGGAAGTTCTCATGGCTTCCTTCGACTCCTCTATGTCATCATTAATGTCTACCTTAATGGCACTGTCATGGTCCAAGGCCCTCAGGCCAATCTCCTCCTCTTTGATTGGCGCTTCCCTCGCCTCATCCATTTCCTCTCATCTCCTGCTGTCCCCTCCTCTCCCCCCTTGGCTACCTTTCCCTCTCTCTCCTCCTCCTCTGCCTCTCCTAGGACTCTTTCTCCTCCACAGGGCATACCTCTGATCTGTACCCCTCCCTGTAAGGTCTTTAAAGCTGGCAGCCTTCTTCATCTTGCCACTCTCAACTCTTACTCTGCTGTCAAACACTCCTCTGATGTCTGCTACCTCCTTGAAGAACTAGACCTTGATGTCCTTGGTCTTACTGAGACATGGTTCATGGCCAGCTCTGTCACAAGCTTTGACACTCTCCTCCCTGATGGTTACAAGTTCCTCTCTGCACCCAGATCCTCCCGGTCCGGTGGTGGGGTAGCCATGATCTTTCCTGAGTGGATTCCTGCCTCTATCATTCCCACTCAGACCTACTCCTCTTTTGAATGCCTTGTCTGTAGGCTCTCGCTCTCTCTCTCCTACCCATTCTCTTACTGTGGCTACCATCTACCAGCCTCCTGGTTAAATCACCTCATTTCTCTCTTAGTGGGCGGACCCCTCCTCCTCCCTCCTGGCCTCTACCACTCAACTCCTCCTCCTCGATGACCTCAATATCTATTTAGACTCTCCTTGTTCCTCCTCTGGCCCGACTCACTCTGCAGGGCACACACTTGATATCTTGCTCTCATCTGACCTCCCCCTCTCCATCCCTCTGACCACTCCTCTCTCCTGGAGCGATCACTCTCTCCTCTCCTATCATCTTTCCCTCTCTTCCCCTCAATCCAAGCCTACCCCAAAACTGCCACCTCTCTTCTCGGAAATCCGGCCCGTGAAGTGTGTGTCAATTGAGGCTTTCGCTGCTACCCCTCCACCCCCTCCACCACTGGCTGTCTCACATCCTGACACTGCCCTGTCTCTGCTCTACTGTGCAATTTCTGATACTCTTGATGCTCTTGCCCCTGTCATGGGGATCCGTTTGAAGTCCAAAGCCAAGTGTAATTCCTGGTATGACTCTGACCCAGCTACACTTAAATGTAAGTGTAGGGTGGCTGAGAGGAAATGGAGGGCTTCTTGTTCATCCCCTGACAAACTGGCCTGTTGCCTGCTCCAAAGGCAATACCGACGCTCTGTCCTCACCAAGAAGAGAGTGCACATTCAAGCTTGTGTCTCTGCGGCATCTAACAACTTTGCCAAACTCTTTAAAATCTGCAAGCCGCTGGCCAACGCTGCTGCAGTTTCTACCCCTCCTGTTGCCTCCCAGGCTCTTTGCAATGCCCTTGCCTCTCACTTTATCTTAAAAACCCAGGATATCCTGTCCACACTCTCCACCTTTCCCCCTCCTCTCCCCTCTCCATCTGTGTTTGCTGACCCTCCTTCAGCTACCCCCCACCCTCTTTCTCGTCCTTTACTCTTTTCTCCCCTGATGAGGTTGCCAGACAAGTCCGATCTATGAAAGCCTCATCAAAACAGGTTCATCCCTGCTCCTCTAAAATCATCAAGGACCACATTGACACCCTTGCTCCGGCCCGCACTTATTTTTACAACGACTCCTTTGCCTCAGGATCCTTCCCCTCCCCTCTGAAGCACTACCTTGTGCATCCTCTTCTCAAGGAACCCACACCTACTTGTTCGGCTAACTATCAGCCAATTTCCATTACTCCCTTTCCGGGCAAACTCCTGGAAAAGTTGGCCATCTCTCAGCTTAACCTTCATTCTAATTCTGTTGGCTGTCTCCATGACAACCATTCTGGCTTCAGAGCTGTCATAAGCACGGAAACTGCTCTTCTGAACATCTGTGAAGATCTGCTCTCTAAGCTTGTCTCTAACATTCCCTCTGTCCTCATCCTCCTCGATATCTCTTCTGCCTTCGACACGGTCAACCATACCACCCTGCTCAACCATCTCCATGATAACCTGGGTATCACTGATCAGGCTCTGGCCTGGCTGACCTCTTTCCTCTCTGATCAACCTCCCAGGTCCAACTTGGGTCCTTCCTATCATCTATGTTCCTCTCTACCTGTGTTGTTCCCCAATGGTCTAACCTCTCGCCCTGGCTTTTCAACCAATACTTGGCAACTCTCACCCACTACATTGCCATTTTCTGCTCAAATTTCCAGTGCTACACTGATGACACTCAACTCATTTTCAGACTGCCCTTGGCCACCTCCTCTCCCTCTATCATCTCTGATTGCCTAACTGCCATTCAAGATTGGTGTGCCGCAAATGATCTTTGTCTGAATGCCAGCAAGATGGAGATCCTCCTCATCAGCACACCTTCATCATCCTTTCCCCTCACTCTCTGGCCTCCCTTTTCCCTCCTCCTACCCCCACTTGCCAGGCTATAAACCTCAGGGTCATCTCTGACTCCACACTTTCCTTCTCCGCCCACATCTCTGATGTCTCTAAAAAGTCAAACTTCCTACTGCACCTCCTCAGAGGTACTCTGTCTTTCCTCTCCTTCCCCAAGAAGCTCTGGTTCTCTCTAGGTTGGGCTATTGTTTCAGCCTCTTTCTAAATATACCTGCATCTACTCTCCACCCTCTGCAACTAATCCAGAACAGGACTGCAAGACTTGTCCTTGGCCTCAAGCCCTGGGATTGTATCTCTCCAGCTCTGAAGTCTCTCTATTGGCTCCCAGTGGATGCATTGATTACATTCAACCCTCTCTGCATTGTCCACAAGGCTTTCTGGGACCTGGGTCCAAAATACCTTCAGCTATCCCTCCGCAAATACCTCCCCTCTCGAGCTCTTCGCTCCTCTACCTCTAACTCCCTCGGGGTCTGTTGTTTTTCAATGAAACAAGCTGGGGTAGATCTCTGTCTTCGGCTGGGGCCTCCCTCTGGAACAGCCTCCCTACCACTCTAAAACTTGAGGAGAACCATCTCCGGTTCCAGAAGCACCCCAAGACGTTCCTCTTTGCTTCTGCCTTTGCTCCCCCTCTCCCCTGCTGATCTGTTCTCTCTTGGCACCGTGCACCTGGCCACCTTTGGGCCCAGGTACCTGCTCACCCTGCCACTCTCCCACACTGCCTCCGGGCCACCCTTTGCACTGGAGTCTGTATTAGGTGAAATTCTATGAAACAACCATTGCCACTTTTTGTGATGAACGTTTTTGATTTTCATCTATTAGCTTCTTTCATCCTCACTGGGAAAGGAGTGCCGTTCTTCAACAGAGAGATGCTGGGATACCTGTAGAATAATGGAAATACGCACAGAAGGACTGGTCTGTATCACCCCAACATTTAGGATGCTGATAAATTGTTCAATAGTATGATAATGGGAACTGCTAAATTTGACAAAAATAGTAGTTGTCAATCATTGAAAGAGCTGTTCTAATGATATATTCTAGGCGCAGGACCACACATCTGATACGGTTTGAAGATTTGAAGGGCAGCATGACTAACCCCAAGGTGTGCCCCACTGTTTGCAGAGAGCGTGGAAGGTTGATTTTGATAAAACATTGGACATACGTGCATAACATTAAAAACAATTGCATAGAAAAGTGAGCTTTCAAGAAATTAAAGAAATGTGCGAATTTGACTTGAAGGTTAGAGAGGCTGTGAGAGTGAAACTGTGCATAAAACTGTTCCCAAGGGCAGTTAAACTGTTTCTGTGCAAACTGAAGACAGTAAAGTGTGGAATACTAATAGATTGGTCATGGTCAATTAAGAACGTTTCTTCTTTGAGCGCAGGTGTGAATAAATGGTGATGTGTTTATTTTTGTGTCTGCTTTCTGTTGTGACTCAAGTCTGGTTGTACGTGGCAGTGTGTAGGTCTGTACGTAGTTGGTGATGTCGTTTCTATGTGTCATTTTGTTAAGGGGGAGGGGATTGATTTGCTTTTACATGATACTTTTTGCATGTTTGTTAAATGGCATAGTTTACAAATTGTATTCACTTTCGGGAGTGTGATAATAACAGGTTACGATTTGATGAAGTTTGGTTCTAAGAATAAACTGACATTTGCTACTACATCAATTAATCACGTGAAGCATTTAAGGAAACTACACCGCAGTATTTTTTTTCAAACTTCAATGTTTTCCGTTTTCACTACATTTAATTGTTTAGAAATTGATGCAGGTTAGAGTAAAATAATCAGTTCTTTAAAAAGTGTTTTGCATATGCTTATAATCTGTATTGTGGGGTAAGCTAATGATGATAAAGGGTCTGTTACTTTTTTTATGCAAAGTGTTTTTTTTTTTTTTTTTTAATGGGATTATAGCAAACAGAAACTCATTTGGAATCGGTATATATTGTAAAACCAGCATAAAGTTGAAAAAAATAAAGACTACCAATGTGTCATTGTAAAATGCAATCGCCATCTGTATCCACAGCGTCGCAGGCAGAAGCAAATCAAACCCTAAAGCATGATAAGCAATTCCTCTGCAATCTATACTAGAGCGGAAACAAATGTCGCAGAAACTACACGTTAACTGGTCCACAGCTCCCGTGGGGGTGGGGCAGGGGTATGTACAAAAATATCAAAATGTGAAAGGACAGAGGTTTCAGGGTAGGAAGTAAGAAAACTGCAACATCCTATGCGAGTAACACATTAGGGGAAGTTAAAAAGGGCCCAGACAAATGTGAAATCTACTTTCTGTCCAGACAAGACATAAGAGTACAGAGATTGCAAGGCACGCGTTGTTGGGCAGAATGACATGCATTACCCTTGGGGAACACTACATGCAATTAAGACTACAAGTGTCAGTACAATTTCACCTTTGGTACAAGCCTGTACTGCACAGTTATGTGGTAGCAGTGTGGTAGCAGTGGCTGAGCAGCGAGACTAAGTGAGGGTTGTAGGTCAAAGTATCGAATCAAAAGGATGGAATGACAAAAGGCTCGAGTCAAAAGGACCGAAAACAAAAGGTTAGAAAACATTTCTTTAGTTTTTTCACATTTTTTTGTTTTGTTTGGGCCCCCCCCCAACCCCTGTTTTTATGGTAAAAAACACTTTTTTTACCTAAACGGAAACCCCCCCAAAAAATATATAATTTTTAAAAAAATGTGAACCTTTTGTTTTCGATTCTATTGACTCTCACCTTTTGCATTCAAACCTTTTGTATTCGATCCTTTGACTGACACCTTGAGTGAGCAGTAGAACAAGTTACACATAGGACCAACAAATACCGTGATTCAAAGAAACACTTACTCAAGGTTTCTTGGTAAAAACATATACGTTTATTTACACAGTCAGTTTGAAAACATTACACTAGCAAGAGCAGCTCAATATCATATACTTATATACTACAAATACACAACCAATAAGTTACTGAACAAGTTCAGCTCCCCTGAAGTGGGAGCACAATGGCACTTCAGATACTTTAAAAAGGGGTAAAAAGACAAGGTTATAAGAATCAACAGCACAAATACTTTCATAGGCAGGGCAAAGGGTTTCAGTAAACTACAACCAGTAATTAAGTTCATAGGCCTGGGCCAAAGTCAATGGTTCAGAGTCTTTGTATAGGATAGCACAGTTCTGGTAGTAAACGGTTAAGTCTTTGCCACGGATTTTAACAGAATTTGGTCAGGCGAAAAGTTAGACAAATGTTTAGGGAAGGACAAGTCTTCGCAGTTGGGAAAGTTTTAACTTTCACTGTGGCCGAAAAGATTTCCGGACCACGTTTGCACATTACCTTTAAAGTGAAGACGAACTGTAGCTGAGGCAGTTGTTCCTGGCAGTTTGAGCAGATCTCGCTGTTCCTGAGCTTCAGTCGTGGGGACAAGAAGGAGGATGTCGGGAGGTTCCTGCACTGCCCAGGGATGTGGCCACAAGCTTGGCAAAATGTTGGTTTAGGGTGTGAGTGTCTTAAAGTTCACAAACTGGTTTCCTTCCCCCTGGCTATCCGGTTTTCAACAGCACTCTGAAGAAAATTCAACAAGGATGGGGACGGTGTCCAGGTGGCTTGCGAGTTGGTTGCAGGGCCGGTCTTTGCATCAGGCAGTACAGGCAGCTGCCTGACGTGCCAGCAGCTTCTAGGGGTGCCAGAACGACTGCTATCATGCCTCATTTATTTGTAATTGTACAAAGTGCTATGAAACCTCTCACTTTGGGCACTGGAGCAGTGACCAGTAGCACCAAAGGCCAGCTAAGGTGCTGCTGCCGCCGTCAGCAGCGGTGCGTGTGATGCTTAGCACCTGGGGTCTTTGCAAGCTTCTAGGGGCTTTTTTCTGAGCCAGCGCAAAGCCCCCTCTGAGCCAATGAGCAGCCCTCTCTCAGTGCCTTTAAGGTGCCCCTCTTGAAGTCTACACCAGCTACCCTTTTCCAAGTTTACACACAATTTCCCTTATGAATCCGATTAATGTATTTTAAAAGTGTATGCACCCTCATTCTGTTGCTCCATTGGCAAAATAAATGCACCTATTTAGGAGCTTTTGCTGCCATGTTTTATGTTGCATACTATGTACAGCCCCTTGAATATTTCAGTGATTTCCAAAGTGTTAGATATATTGTGTTTGCTCTCTTCTGTTTGGGAAAGGTACTATTTGAGTTTAATTTTAATCAAACTGCTGTGCTCATCTGGCAGATGTATTTTATTTATTGTGATTTAAATATGTTACTTGTGAATCCATATTCCCTCTGAAGCACTTGCTGATCGATTATCCTGCTACCATTTTGCTACACAATACTCATCTCATTGTTTTTCATAACACTCGAGACTTGTCGCCTGAACGGCCATTAATGTAAGGCTGGCCTCCCAGCCGCTGCCTTATCCCATCTCCCCCAATTGCTGGGCACAAACAGCGAGCAAGGGATTTGTTTGCGAAGCCAACTGTAACAAAATGGCCATTTGTCAGCCGCCTGCTATGGGATTGTGCGTAAAAACTGCCTCCTTGAAGTGAAGGGAGTGATCTGCAGGCAAAAGGACTGTCCTTGACTGCACCAGTGGCAGTCAGGTAAGGGGGTTCTTCAAACATAGTTTGAGGGCATGCCAGTTTTGGGATTTCATGGGAGATGCCAGTGTTGGCTTGAGATTGGGGAGGGAGGCAGGCAACTCAACTTGTATCTCAGTGCCTGTATCGTGGGCAAAGTAGAACTATAAGTGCCGGAATGCAATTAAATAGCAGCGCTGCTACGAGTGGCGCAAAGGCCACTGGGCAGGTCGGTCTCCCCACCCCGAAATGTTGGGTTATGTTGACTGGACCTGCCTGACCTACAGACCATTGGTAGGAGAGGACACAGGCATCAACCGGTCTCAGGAGGATAGCTCAGGCACAACGTGCTCGCCTTGGAAGTAAGATGAAACAGAGCAACACAGGTTCGATCCGTGGGTCCACGCTGAGAAGCCTCTGGGTATTAAGCGCATTATAAATAACCAATTACAATTACAGTACCTGCAGCTGCACAGTTAACAAAGGCCCGGCATTTACTACTGTAAAGTGTTTCATTGTTAGCAACTGCATTTGTATACATATTTTGTTAGGTAATTGAAATGGTGATGGGGTGTTAGTACTTCTTGCATGTCAAGGTAGCGGAACAGTGGACAGCTCATTCTCACAACACTTCTTAAGTGGCTGGTTTCAGACTTGAAGGAGAGAGTTAACTGCTTGTAACATCGAAGCTGCACTAAAATAGTCTCATTAGTATGTGTAAAGAAGTAAGATATCCCCACACAAGTACGTTTTCACCTCCTCTACAGTCTCTGAAGTTATCCCCTCACAACATTTTAAGGGTTGGTCCCCCGGAAATCTTAGTCTAGTTGCACTCCTGGCTCTTACCGCAAACCTAAACCCCACTCACTGCCTCTGGAGGGGAGTGCTGGCTGGGGAGGGCTGGCTGGGAGGCGCAAGTTGTGTAATGCTGAGCCAGGGTTTACATATGATTAAACCATTTGAAGGAGACGTGGCGTAGCCTTACATTGCTCACCGACTGCATCTAGGCGCATCACATTGTCACAAAAACCCATCTTTATCTAGCGCTGTTTGTTTATTAGTGCAATTTGCTAGTTGTTACTTTTTTTTGAAAATCAAACCTATACGTGTGTGTTTATTTGATTTTTTCACACGCACATATACATGTGCGTGTGTAGATTTGATTTTCCAAAAAGTGTAATAACTAGAAAATGGCAATGCCATAGAAAGCAAAATACCAGATACATATATATATATATATATATATATATATATATATATATATATATATATATATATATATATATATATATATATATATATTCAGTGAAAGAACTTTGTTAAAGGGACGTTATGGTTAAGTTGCGCTACTAAAAACCTATGAAATTCAGTGAAAAAACTTTGTTAAAGGGACATTATGGTTAAGTTGCGCTACTAAAAACCTATGAAATTCAGTGAAAAAACTTTGTTAAAGGGACATTATGGTTCCAAGTAAAACCAAAAAACCCTTGAAATTCGCCAGTTATGGTAAGCTAAGCAACCATAACTCGCGTCACCACCATGCACTGCTAAGACTTACACCCACGACATCAAACATGACATCACAAATGTCATTGATGACATCACTGATGACATCACATGTGTATGTACTTTTCATGAAATATGTGTACAAGGGATTCTTATTATAATGTTGCAAAAAAAGTGTCAAGGATCATTGCAATAAATATCATACCCTAATTAGTGCATTGAACGATGCATTGATATAAATAGCATTCGATTATGGGGTTTTATCTAGTATACTAAGCTACTCATGCAGAAACATAGCATTGTGTGCAGCATACAAGATGAAGGTATAATATTCGTACTGTTAATATGTTGAATAATGAAATTATAATTGTTTTCTTAATAGATTTTTGTGTACTGTGAAATATGTAATAAGTAGCTAATAAAACCCATGTATTACATAATTGCATTACTATAG